>NC_086449.1:603497291-604137291 GCF_028390025.1 Pseudophryne corroboree | reverse complement strand
TCCACTAGCACTTGTCTCCCGGTTGCCATGACGACGTGGCAGCACAGGGCAGGAGACCCTAACAGTACCCCCCCTCTGACGAGGGGTCAAAGAACCCCTACCACCGGGTTTATCGGGGAACTGCGAGAAGAAAGAGCGTATCAGTCTGGGGGCATGAAGATCACAACTGCGCACCCACGACCGCTCCTCCGGGCCATACCCCTTCCAGTGCACCAAAAATGACAGCCGACCCCGACCACCTTGGAGTCAAGAATCCTTTCAACAACAAACTCCCTCTGGCCACGTATCAGAAGAGGGGAAGGTCTTCCACTGGAAGAAGGATTACTAATCGCCCGTTTTAAAAGGGAACAATGAAATGTTTTATTGATACCCAAAGAACGGGGCAGATCTAACTGAAATGCCACCGGATTGATAACCCTGGTGATCTTATAAGGGCCGATGAACCGGGGCCCTAACTTATGAGATGGCTGTCTCAACTTCAAATTCTTGGTAGACAACCAGACGAAGTCTCCTAATTTGAAGCTGCAGGGTCTTTTCCGCTTATCAAAAACCCTTTTGGTCACTAATGACACAGACACAAGGGCTTTCTTCACTTTCCGCCAAATACCTCTAAGGACCGAAACCACAGAGGAACCACCAGGCGTGGAGTCCAGGGGGTCAAAAGAATTGGCCTTAGGATGATGCCCATACACACAAAGGAAGGGAGAGATCCCTGTAGCAGAGTGAGCCGCGTTGTTATAGGCAAACTCCGCCATGGACAGATGAGCAACCCAGTCAGTCTGACACTTGGAGACATAACACCTGAGGAACTGCTCCAAGGACTGGTTCACCCTTTCAGTCTGCCCATTAGACTGCGGATGGTAGCCTGACGACAAGCTGACAGAAATCTGGAGATCGGAACAAAATGCCCTCCAGAATTTGGCCACAAACTGGGATCCGCGGTCAGAGACCACATCAAGTGGCAACCCGTGGAGACGCACAACATGCAGCATAAATAATTCAGACAGGCGTCTGGCTGATGGCAGCCCAACCAGTGGAACGAAGTGCGCCATCTTCGAAAACCTGTCAACGACAACCCAGATGGCTGTCATCCCCGAGGATTTGGGCAAGTCCACCACAAAATCCATTGAAATGTGGGTCCATGGCTTAGATGGGATAGAGAGTGGATGTAATGGGCCAACAGGAACCCCTCTAGGAGTCTTATTTCGGGCACAGATGTCACATGCCCGAACCCACTGATCCACATCCTTAGCCACCGAGGGCCACCACACCGCCCTAGATAGCAACTCCCGAGTTCTGGCAATACCCGGGTGACCTGCCGACTTCTTGGCATGGAATTCCAGGAACACTCGCTGTCTTAACCTAGGAGGCACAAACAAAAGACCTACCGGAAGGTCTGGAGGAGCCTGCTCCTGTGCTCTAAGGACTAATGATAAGAGGTCCTGGGTAATGCCCACTTTAATACATGATGGGGAAACAATGGGCAACGGCTCCTCGGTGGTCTCCTGGATTGGAGCAAAACTCCGCGAGAGCGCATCAGCCTTGATGTTTTTTGACCCAGGGCGATATGTTATCAAAAAATTAAAGCGAGCAAAAAACAAAGCCCATCGTGCCTGCCTGGCATTGAGACGCTTCGCTGACTCTAAATATGCCAGATTCTTATGGTCAGTGAGAATTGAGACCACAAACTTAGCCCCCTCAAGCCAGTGTCTCCACTCCTCGAGTGCATCCTTAATAGCCAACAATTCCCGGTTACCCACGTCATAATTCATCTCGGCAGGCGAAAATTTACGGGAAAAGTAAGCACAGGGATGAAGGCGATTATCAGACACTCCCATCTGAGAAAGCACTGCCCCAATACCCATCTCAGAGGCATCCACCTCCACCACAAAAGGACGCTCTGGATCTGGGTGTCGCAGCACCTTGGCCGAAACAAATGCCCTTTTGAGACGGGCAAAAGCCGCTTTAGCCTCACAAGACCAGTGAGCAACATCCGCCCCTTTCTTAGTGAGTGCCACCAAGGGCGCCACTATAGACGAAAATCCAGCGATAAATCGTCTATAAAAATTCGCAAAGCCCAGGAAACGCTGAAGCGCCTTCAAACTAGTGGGCTGCACCCAATCCAGGACTGCCTGTACCTTGGAACCCTCCATTTGGAAACCTTCTGGGGAGATAATATATCCTAGAAATGCGATTTGCTGAACTTCAAATTCGCACTTCTCCAGCTTCGCCCCAAGCCGGTGGTCTCTGAGTTTCTGGAGGACTAAGCGTACATGCTTCCGATGTTCCTCCAGGGAATGGGAGAAGATTAGGATGTCATCTAAGTATACAACTAAGAATCTATCCAAATATTCCCTGAGCACATCATTCATGAAATCCTGGAAGACTGCCGGGGCATTACAGAGCCCAAAAGGCATCACCAAATATTCATAATGCCCTGAGTGGGTATTAAAGGCAGTCTTCCATTCATCCCCCTCTCTTATTCGGATTAGATTGTACGCACCGCGTAGGTCAATCTTAGAAAAAATGGTGGCAGTACGAAGCTGGTCAAACAAGACCGAAATGAGAGGCAGTGGGTATGAGTTTTTAATCGTGATACGGTTCAATTCCCTGAAGTCGATGCAGGGTCGCAACGAACCGTCCTTTTTACCCACGAAGAAGAACCCCGACCCAACTGGAGACTGTGAAGGTCTGATAAATCCCTTAGCCAAGTTCTCCTGAATGTACTCTGCCATAGCCTGAGTCTCAGGACGTGACAGGGAGTACAACCTGCTCTTGGGAAGCTTAGCATTTGGCAACAAATCAATGGCACAGTCATAGGGGCGATGGGGAGGTAGTACCTCTGCAACTTTTTTGGAGAACACGTCCGCAAAATCTGCATAACACCCTGGCAATCCTGGCAAACTTAGCTGCGAGAGCCTGACTGGAAGGCTCAAGCAACTCCTGAAACAATCAGTACCCCAACTAAGAATCTCCCCAGAGACCCAGTCAAATTGAGGATTGTGGGCCCTTAACCAGGGTAACCCCAACACCAATGGGGCAAAAGTACAGACAGTCACATAAAAGGACAATTTTTCAGAGTGTGTGGCTCCAATAAACAAAGAAATCTGGCTAGTGCAAGAGGTAATTTTACCTTGGGATAATGGTTCCCCGTTTAACCCACAAATCTCAATTTCCGATGCCAAGGGTACTAAGGGAACAGAGTGTTTTAGGGCGAATTGGCGGTCCATAAAAACCCCGTCGGCCCCACTGTCCACAAAGGCCTCAGTCTTGACAGTTTGACCGAGGATCTTCAAGGTCACCGGAATGATAAAAGTCTTCTTGGGAAATTCTGACTTCTGGCCTGACAGGATATTTCCCATCACCCTCAGGCCCTGAAGTTTTCCGGCTTTTCTGGGCATGATACTACCACATGACCTTTATTCCCACAGTACAAACACAACCCCTGCTGTCTCCTCCGCGTCTTCTCACGCGAGGAGAGGCGGGTAGCCCCAATCTGCATAGGCTCCTCAGAAAATTCCTCAGAGTCTGAGGTTCCCTTGGGAAGGAAGGAAATCTCAGTCTCCCTTTCAAGCCTACGCTCTCTCAGCCGTCTATCCACCCGGATGGATAACTGCATGAGCTGATCCAAGCTATCAGGCAAGGGATATTGTACCAGTTGGTCCTTTATCTGGTTAGAAAGACCTCTTTGGTACTGGTGTCTCAGGGCTGGGTCATTCCACTGGGTATCATGGGCCAACCTCCGAAACTCCGTACAGTAAACCTCAACTGGCCTTCGCCCTTGCTTAAGGATCGAAATCTGAGCCTCGGCTGAGGCCGTCTTGTCAGGGTCATCATACAACATGCCCAGTGCCGTAAAAAAAGCATCAACACTTTTAAGCGACGGACAGTCAGGCTGCAACCCATATGCCCAGACCTGTGGGTCTCCTTGTAGCAAGGAAATCACTATGCCCACCCGCTGAATCTCCGACCCAGAAGACTGAGGCCTAAGCCGGAAGTATAGCTTGCAGCTCTCCTTGAAACAAAAGAACTGCGAGCGATCTCCAGAAAAACGATCCGGGAGATTTACTTTCGGCTCCTTAACCCCTGCAGGTGCTGCTGCTGCGGGAGCTCCGCCAGCAGCCTGGGAGGTGTGCATTTTAATGGACAAATCATTAAATTGCCGAGTCAGGACCTGCACCTGATCGACCACCTGTTGCAACGTATTTTGAGGGGTATGCTCCATATTCCCACAAAATTTCAACAGGAGTATTAGGCTGCTGAATATGTTATGCACACCAGTGCCTGCAGGAATGTACTGGTGTTTGAACTGTTATGCAAAACAAATGGACTCACAGACAAACTGGGGAATATGACATAACGTACACAGAAGGTGATAGGGTAACAAAATACACACACAGTGAACAGAGAAGCCCAGAGGCTAAGGAACTGGGTATCTCCCTTGTATTAGAACTGCTCAGATGTAAAAAGCAAGATGTTGTGTTTTAATACGTAGAGAACCCGAAATGCTGTTGCTAAGGGCAACAGCAAAACCCTAAAGGGTTACCAACGGGTGTGGCAGTAAACTCCTTGGTCAGAGATGGAATGATAGACACAAGGAGAGCCTCCACAATCCTGATTCTCACTTGCAGTGCACAGGTTTAAGCTTACTGCCACTAAACTGACCCCTGACACCTAGCACAGTGAGACAGGATTAGACAGGCAAGTGTTAGAATACAGCCGCAAACTTGCTAAGTTCACAGAGTAATAACAGAACCCCAGCAAGCTAAACGACTGACTCCAGTCTTACTGCTAGGTCTGGATTGGCAGAGTGTAATACCAAATCCCCAGGCCTATTTGCAGTAAGCAACAAACAAATACAAAGCTACACAGTACTGGCTAACTTTCATGAACTGACTAACCAACAGAGATTCAGCAGCATCTGCTTACCCTGAAAAGAGGCCTTATAAAGCAGGTGCTGTCCACGCCCCACTCAGACCTCACAGACTGTGAGCACAAAAACCAGCACCGGATCCCCTGCCGTGCACAGAGCCTATAACCACTGCACAGCAAAAGACCCGAACCGGAGTATCAGCTGCGCTCAGGTTACTCCACTAGCACTTGTCTCCCGGTTGCCATGACGACGTGGCAGCACAGGGCAGGAGACCCTAACAGGCTATGAGTATAAAAATGCCCAAAGATCTGGAGGCGGTACTTCTGATGAAACAGCCCCAGGATTGAGGCTGAGAAACGCGTCAAGCATTCCTCCTTGTATCCCGTCTGGTTTCCTGCTTCTCTCCATCACCAGAGACTACAAGCACGTCTTCGAACGGCTCCAGCAACAGGCACGTCTCTGACGGCTCCCGCTATATCACTGCAAGTGAGCGGTCCTGAGCGTTCAGTTCACCAATACATTCTGCTTTAATTCACCCCTTCGGTGCCGCAGTTAAGCGGCGCGGGCAGCCGGCGCCCACCATTTCAAAGGAATTACCGAATAATTGCAATCAGCAGAGGTTGGGGTAAGCACAATACGAGACTGTCAAAATAGCGTTCCATGCTTAAATGTCATTGTGCTGTGCACGGAATTGTGCTAATTAAAATCACCCGCTAAAAGCATTTTCCAAAATACGGAATAAGTATTGGGAGCAGATATTATAAAGTGGACAAAACAAATGTGAACTGTTTATATTCACACCACGGATGGACTTTTTTTTAAACAATTTTCTTTATTTACACCAAGAAAGACTGAAAGATCCACAACACATGATACAAAAGCAGTGGCATAATAAAATATGAATAACAGTCTTCAAGGCGTCAGTTTTCCAATTATTTTGTATATAGTTAAACAAATAAGCAAAATTTCTCCCCAAATGGGGAGCATATAAATGGAGAGAATGGGAACAACAGTGGGTAGATGAGAAGGGGGGGAGGGGGAACAAAGAAAAAGGGGGAGAAAGGGGACAACAGAGCCGTTCTATGCTACAGTGGGAGCATAACAGCTGAAATATCCACAAAAATTATACACGCTACTCATAAGATAAGCATACCTGGAGGATACGGAACAGTGCAGAAACACACAGGCACTGAGAGTGCGGGGCGGTGCCCGGAGGGAGGGCCCGAGCGCGTCCCGCTCGGAGGTCGATGAGATGGGGTCAGAGGCCAGGTTTGAATCTCAGATTGGAGTAGACATCGCGGATAACCAGGGGCCCCAAACTAATTCATATTTGTGGGGACAGTCATGCAGGTAATAGGTGATTTTTTCCATATTAGCTACGAACCAGATATAGTTGTTCAGGGCAGGAATCGTGGGAGGGATGGCGGTTTTCCAGTTTTTGGCAATCAAATATTTAGCCGCTATTAATATATGGGAAAATAATTTATTCAATAGGGGGTCAAGGTCTGGGTGTGGACGGGCCAGAAGAAACATCCATGGGTCCAGCGTAAGCTTAAGCCCTGCTAACGAGTTCAGTATGTCAAGCACTTTTTTCCAGTAGTTAACTATACGTGGACATGTCCACCAAATATGAAGGAGAGTACCTCGTAGGCCGCATCCCCGCCAGCATACCGGGGTGGCAGAGGGGAACATCCGAGATAGTTTGTCTGGCGTATAATACCACCGATAATACAATTTATAGGATGTCTCCTTGAGTCGTGTAGAGATCGAACTTTTAGCGATGCCCTCCCGTACTTCCTCCCAACAAGATTCGTCAGGGGGGGGGCCCAGGTCCCTCTCCCACTCCCGCTCGTGGCGGGTCTGCGGCCCAGAGGAGGTCTCAACCAACAAGATATATATTTGCGAGATTAGGCCTCTGCTTATGGGTTTTGCAAGGCATAAAGACTCAAAGGGTGTAAGGTCCCGCTGGGCGTCGGCCTGAGGCAGGGATAGGAGGAAGTGACGAAGTTGGAAATATTCAAAGAAGGGAGGGGACAGTGAGGGGAATTTGGATTTAATACTGTCTAATGACATCCATTGGCCGTGTAGGGATAAGTCGTGGACCACAAGGATCCGGGCATTAAACCAGGATGTAAACTTACGAGGAGGGACCCTGGCGGGGAAATCTAGGTTGTCCCAAAGGGGTGTGATAGGGGAGTGTGGGGAGGATAAATTATATTTCATAATAGACTTGTGCCAGGTAGATAGGTGAAACTTAAGGGAGGGAGAAATGTCCCTGAGAACCAACCGGTGTGGTTTGCCCAGGCCCCACAGCGAAGCCAGTGAACGTATTCCCATGGAAAGTGCAGTAAGATCAACCCAGGCAATACAGCCACGGGGTGCAAATGAGGCCACCATTTGACTTAGATGGCTAGCCAGATAATAGAGTTTGATATCGGGAAATCCTCGGCCTCCCGCTGAGCGGGGGAGCCGAAGTACATTAAAGGCAATCCGTGGGGGTTTGTCGTTCCATACAAACTTCACAAATGAGGCCTGGGCATCTCTAAGGACCCTCTCTGGGACCTTCACAGGTAGGGTTTGGAAGAGATATAGAAGTTGTGGCATAACTGTCATTTTGAGGGCAATTATCCTACCCAGCCAGGATATGATGTGCGTCCTCCATCTTGTCAAATCTGATTTGATCTTGCTCAGTACCCGCGGAAAATTTTCAGAGTAAAGGGAGTTATAATGGGAGGTAATATAGACACCTAGGTACTTGATCTTATTGGTCTGCCAACGTAGGTCATAGGAGGACTGCAGGGAGCGTTTGAGGTCTCCAGGGACATGGAGTAACATGGCTTCAGATTTAGAATAGTTTATCTTATATCCCGAAAGAGAACCATATTCCTCTATAATCCTGTGTAGAGCGGGTAGGGAAGACTGCGGCTGGGTTAGAGATAATAGTACATCGTCGGCGAAGAGCGAGATCTTAGACTCCTGTGAGCCCATCTGCACTCCCCGGACATCACCGGACCTCCTTATCATGGCTGCCAATGGTTCAATGACCATGGCAAACACCAGGGGGGAGAGAGGGCACCCCTGTCTAGTTCCGTTAGCTAATGGGAAGGAGGGGGACAGTATCCCGTTGGTAAGGACTTTTGCTATTGGAGAGGAATAGAGGGCAGAGACCCCGGTCAGAAATTCCGCCGATATCCCGAACGCCTGAAGAGTCTGCAATAAGAACGGCCAAGAGATACGATCGAACGCCTTCTCAGCGTCCAGAGAGAGGATAATAGATGGGGTTTGCCTGTTATTCAACAGATGAATAATGTCAATCGCTTTTCTAGTGTTGTCTCTGGCCTGGCGTCCTGGGATGAATCCCACCTGATCATAGTGTATCAGTTCAGAGAGCACACCATTAAGGCGGGTAGCCAAGATCTTTGCGTATATTTTAATGTCAAGATTCAATAAGGATATAGGGCGATAGTTAGCACAATCTCGTGGGTCTCTGCCTTCTTTATGAATGACTATTACTCTGGCCTCCAGCATCGTACTTGGGAATGGGGTGCCATGTAGGACTGCGTTAAACAGTACCCGCAGATGGGGGACCAACAAGGGGGCAAATTTTTTGTAATATGAGGCCGAGAAACCATCAGGGCCTGGGGCTTTAGAAGGTTTAAGGTTTCTCAGGACGGCCGATATTTCCTCCTCTGTGATGTCTCTATTCAGTTCCACAGAGTCGGTGACAGATAGTTGAGGGAGATCGGCTCGACGTAGGAATTCTGAGATTAACGCATCAGGAGGGTCGGGGCTTGGGGCCTTGGGGTTTAAATTATATAGCTTGGTGTAATAATCCCGGAACACCCTGTTTATACCCCCTGGGTCATATGTGAGTTCGCCAGATTCGGTATTTACCGCTAAGATATTATTACGGGATCTTTGTGCTCTAAGGCGAGAAGCCAAGATTCTGTCGGCTTTGTCGCCTTTCTCGTAGAAGGTCTGGTTAAGCCTCTGAAGAGTCTTCGCCGTGCGTTCCGACAGAGAAAGTGACATTGCATTTCTAGCCTCTAGTAGGGGCTCTAGGTTAGACGGAGTAGGAGCGAGTTTATGCTGACGCTCGAGGGCCTGGAGTTTAGTAGAGAGGGAAAGGAAGCTGAGCTCCCGGGATTTTTTAAGCCTAGCCGCCTGGCTAATCAAATGGCCACGTAGGACAGCTTTGTGTGCTTCCCACAAAGTAGTTGGGGAAGTCTCCGGGAGATCATTGAGAAGGAAGTAATCGGCAAGGCATTCCTTAATTTGAGTGGTAACTTCCTGGCTGTGTAAGATGGAGTCGTTCAGACGCCAGGAAACGGGGGGAGGGCGTGGGGTGATGGATTGGAGTTCGGCAGTAATTGGGCAGTGGTCAGACCAAATCATAGGGAGAATACAGGCAGATTTCAATTTGGAGGATATATCCCGGCTGAGTAGGATCATGTCAATTCTAGAGTAGGACTTGTGTACAGAGGAAAAGAAGGTGTAGTCTCTGGTCAGTGGTTCAGATACCCTAAAGGAGTCGAATAGTAAATGGATTTTCAGAAGGTCTAGCAAAGCAAGAGACGCCAAAGTCGGACGGGGGCGGTGAAGAGACCGAGGATGGGGAGGAGAGGACCTATCTAGGGAGGCATCTAGTACCTCATTAAAATCTCCAGCCATTATGACCTCTCCCCTACCGAGACTAGTCAGCTGTGCACTCAGTCTCCCGAAGAATGTAGCTTGATTTTGATTTGGGGCGTAGATATTAATTAGGGTACATAGGCTATCATTCAGCTTCCCCACAAGGATAAGCCATCTCCCTGCTTTATCTGCATGACTGTCCAGCAATTCAAACGTGAGGTGAGCAGCTATCAGAATGGAGACCCCCCTCTTCTTGTGTGTGGCATCACATGCATGAAACGTAAGGGGGTAAGCTTTGGATTTTAAATCAGGGTGTAGGGATTTCTTAAAGTGGGTTTCCTGTAGGAAAACTAAATCTCCCTTGGCCTGCTTAAGGGAGAGGAATAGTTTGGTGCGTTTGTTAGGGCTGTTCAAACCTTTGACGTTGTGCGAATAGACTTTAAGAGCCATGGCCGACCGGATCTCGAAACGCTTCACCTCCTCCCTCCAGGCACCGCAATTCTATGACAAACCAGGACAAAAACAGTATAAATGTATGTGATATATGGCTGATATTTATGCATAGACGGACAAAAAAAGAGAGAGATAGAAACAGGAAGGACAAAACATGGGAGAGACAGGGAAAAGAGGAAAGTTGGAGACCAGAAGAAACGGCATCTGGCCAAACGTGCCGGTCAGGGGGAAACCAAAGGGGGTCACCAAGTGACAACGACCGGACTAGGGTAGAAGACCCAATTGTGGGGACGCGGCCTGTCCGAGCCAGACGCATCAGGGGTAACGGGCACTCATCTTGGTGCCCCGAGTCTGGGAATCTACATTTTAAGGGGTATATGCGTAAACAGCTGCCCCCTATCCCCACCATCCCCTAAGTTATCTAGCGAAATAACAGCGGCCAACCTAGGTTAACGCGCCTAGATGGCTGTGCATTGGGTACGGGGAGGCGGGACGATGTTGGGACGGAAGCAGAGGGAAGCCACATCTTAAAAAGATAGACACACAAATAGGCAATATAAAATAAAAGTATAAAATAATATTTAAGCAGGAACGTCCTCAGGTGTCGAGACCAGCAGAGGCGGATTTCCGTGTTGAGGGAACTCGTGTCCAGTCACGGTTCAGGGAGCGCCTCGGAGTGTCGATCGACTCTACAAGAGGAGCCTCATTTATCCGCTGCGGAGACTCGGACATGGTTGGAGACGGGGTAACGCCTAAGTTGCGTAAGAGATCTTTAGCTTCAGCTAGGTCCCTAGCCGAGTGGAGGCGGTTATGGTGCCATACAAGTATGCGGAAGGGGAATCCCCATCTATATCGAATGCCATTATCTCGAAGAGCCAGAGTAATGGGACGGAATTCCTTTCTTTTAAGTAGTGTACTAGGAGCAATGTCCTGAAATATTTGAAGGGGATGTCCTAGAAAATCCAACTTGGGAAGCTTTCTAGTCTCCCGAAGCAAGTCCTCTTTAGCCGAATAATAGTGGCAGCGGAGAATAACATCTCTGGGTTGGGCTTGATCTTGAGAGCGGGGGCGAAGAGCCCTGTGGGCCCTATCCAACAGAAACTGATCTTCCGGAGTTGAGGGCGAGAGAAATACAAACAGTTTTCTGAGGTAGCCGGGGAGAGATGCCATATCAACGTCCTCGGGGACCCCCCTGATGCGAAGATTATTCCGGCGCGCCCGATTATCCTGGTCCTCCTGGTGTTCCAGGATTAGGCGCATTTCTTGCCTCAGGGTATGAACATCATCCTCCACCCCCTGCTGAAAAGCGACCACTTCGTCCATTTTAGACTCCAAGTGGTCCGTCCTGTCACCCAGATCTGTGATGTCGGCTTTAAGAGAGGCAATAGCAGTATGAACCTCCGCCTGTACCGCCTGTACAGATTTCCTTGTCTCCTTGATTTCGCGGAAAAGCAGGTGGAGATCCTTTCGGGTCAGAGGAGAATGGTCGGAGTCCTCCGAGTCTGAGACGTCAAGTTGTGGCGTAGCCTCTTGACCTGACGATTTGGTATTTGAGTAGGCAAATTTTTTCAGACTCGGGGTCGCCGCTGCCCCCTGTTGTTTTTTGTTGCCTTTAGTCATGTTGAGCATGCGTGTGTATATGATGGTTAGAGAAAATCACTGCATCAGTGTGTTTGAAAAAGTCCCGGTGGCGGGGATGGAGCAGCTTCAATATTATGACATAAGCGATCCCGAGACTCAGGGCAGATTCCAATGAATCACATTATGAGAGATAGAGTACCCAGCCTGCAGCCGGAATCAAATATGAGGGCTGCCAGTAGGTGGAGCTCCAGGCTCATAGATGAAGCAGAGCAAAGCAAATAATATTTATGATGAAATCCTCTGCAGTGTTTAAGAATCAGGTCCAGGGGGTCCCCCCTGGACTTATTTACTGTAAGCCTGGGTGGGCTGGGCTGCTCTAGTACACATGTGGTGGGGGGTAGTGAGTTAATGCCGGGCGAGAAACTCCGAGCTCTACGTTCACCCCACACTATTCCTGCAGGTTAAGGGTGTATATTTGGGGCAGACTACAGGGATCAACAGAGGGGAGCTCCTATCTGCGGTCCATCCGACACACAGAATCTTCCAGTCTCACCTTCGGCCGCCGCGGGCCGCACCCGTGTCCCGAGCTCCCGAGCCAAAATGGCCGCCGGCAGCCAAGCGATCCCCTGCAGGCCTTCGTGAGGGGCACCTTAGGATATAGGGATAGTTAGTACAGGCGGCTCCAGTGCGGCGGGGAGAGCCGCCGCCGACGTCAGTCACACGATGGAGGGGCCGGCCGCCGGCCTCCGGCGGATCACGGCGGTCGTCCCGGCAACCCCAGAGCTCCGTGCAGGCAGCCGCCCGCACCTGGTCTCACTCCCCGCCGGACGAGAACGGGGCACCTCCCTGCGCTTGCGGAGCCTTCTGGTGGGATTGCAGTGTGGATAGCGGGTCGCGGTGAGTCCCGATACTCCCAGGCAGATCCCGCAGCCCCAGTCCACCACGAGCGGGGTCACTACCGAAATCTAGCCCCCGGCTTATGCACGGCACTTTGGCCCCAACCCGCAAGGAGGCAGGAGGCCTCCTCCGGCTCCGGGACTCGTCTTGTCTGGTGCAGGGGGGATTAGTGATGCGGCATATGACAGGTGGATCAAGAGATGAGCCAGATAGAGGGTTGTTATTAACAATTTCGGCCCAGATACCAGGAGCCAGCCTCTGGCACGTCTTTCCAGCTTGCCTGCCAGGCCACGCCCCTCCACGGATGGACTTTTAAATCCATAAAATCATCTTATGAGCCTATACGTCTAATTAACCCACATGTGGAGCTCCCAGCAAGGAGCCTTTTATAATTACAAGTGCTATATTACCATCTGAAGCACAGGTGGTTATATCGTTTTAGGGGAATTTGTTAATATGTCCATCATTTGCTGCTACTGATAATTATTGATGCTTGCTATATTATATATGCTGTGTTATCAAATTACAGGATACCAGGTTTTATTCACCAACTTGTGATTATTATATATATATATTTTTAATAAATTGTATAATACTTTCAATGACAGCGCTTCTTTGTGTTTTTCACCATTGTCTATGATTTTTTGAGGTTCAGCACCTCAAATTGAGAAGCTGCAGTCAATGTAAAGTATATTTGTCTCATAGCCAATTTTACTAGCGCTCACTTGTTTTATTTATTTTTTCTTGTGTATTCAAAGTATTTCCAAGAAATGTATCATTGTGATTTGTTATGGGTCAGATGTGTATTCACCAAATATGCATTAGGCATTGGAGTTAGAACAACCATTTTGTAAGGAATGATGTAGACTTGCTATTGGGCACCAAACTATTATTTCAATATATATAAATTGAAATACTATACAGTCACCATTTATTCTATTGACAAATTGTTATTCAACAATAGTTTTTTTAACAAGTGAAATATTTGTGAAATCTCGTAGGTTAAAATCTTCATTAATAGCACCAATAATTTTTTGGTGAAAATTAGAGATGTGCGAGTTTGGATTTACTCGATTCTTAATGCCAAAATTAACGCGAGTTCTTATTTATCCAGATTTTTCTTATTGGCTATCTGAGAGCCAATAAGATTCCGTTTTGAGATTCGGGTTAAACCAGGTAAAACTGGGTAAATCCGAACCTGCACATCTCTAGTGAAAATATTCCATTCATTTAAATTAGTCAACCCAGTTACTCGAAATCGAGCAAAAAAAATGTATTGTGTGTGTTGACATTTTCAAGATGGACTGATAAGTCATGCATCAACACTGGGTCACAAATTTTCATTGGCTGGCAAGACAATCTGTGTCGATGTCATATAAATATATTTGTGCATATTTTGGTATATCCCCTACTTCATGGAAAAGCAAGACAATGTTGTCGTAGAAAGTGTTATGAATTTTAAAGTTGTAAATGCCACCAGCAATTGACTCATTAAGGTGTGCTCACAGCTGATCAAAAAAAATGTATCAAGAAGATAAAAGATCGGGCGCTTTTATGTACTGTTTCTCTACTACTGCTGCTGCTGCTGCTGCTGCTGCTGCTGCTGCTAAATACTTGGGGTAGTCACACCCAAATTGAATTACAAACACAAAAACACCAGGTAGCAGCGTTAATATGAAAATTACTTAGATAGAAGGATTGAGTAGTATTTAATATTATTTGATAAACCATAAACAAGCTTTTCTGACATATCAAACATCCACAATAGTAAAATCAAATATCAAGCTGATCAAGGTGAGTGACTCATCAAGGTGTACTCACAGCTGATCATGGTGAGTGACTCATCAAGGTGCACTCACAGCTGATCATGGTGAGTGACTCATCAAGGTGTGTTTCAGAGCTGATCATGGCAAGTGACTCATCAAGGTGTGCCTCACAGCTGATCATGGCGAGTGACTCATCAAGTGTGCTTCAGAGATGATTATGGCGATTAAAGTGTTGTATGAGCGAATATTATCTAAATAATTAACTGTTTTTTTCAATCAACTCCGTTATTTGACGTTGCATTCTCAATCAACTATTGTAATAAAGGTGATGGCGAAAGTCTCAGAAGCTGCACTTTTCCTTTGTGACAACACAGGCTAAAAGCATTCAAGTTGTTGTTAGTGACTTCCAATGCTTAGTGATTTGCATTGCAATAGGCGCATGTGGCTAACATTCTCTAAAATTCATAATGTCATTGTCCACTAAATCCAATGAAGCTATTCTGTCACATTGTACAGTGCGATCAATTCGTCTCATTACGTAACATTGTGTTTGCCTTTGAACGTCGACCCATTACGTTCGTGCGTCCTTGTGGCATAGTTAAACTGTAAAAGATTGACTTTTAGTATTTTCATTTCAAAACATTAATGAAAAAACAAACATAAAAAATTGACAAAAGTTTACTGTATCCTTCCCAACAGTTTACTGTATTCCAATTTTAATGTATACCGAATTTGTAAGCTTTAGAGAAACAGAAAACTTTTGGGAAAGAATTCCTTATATCAACTGAATTTAGAGCAGAAAAATATTTCCAGGGGCTTTGTTGCAATTTACATCCCAAAGGGTAAAAAGGGCATGCCCCCGACTCAATGCTTTTTCTATGGGAAAAAATCCTGACTTTGATGCATTATTCCTCAATAACCTGACCACATCAAAATTATGCAGCCTTATTGCATATCTACATCATGCAAACAATTGAATGACACCTGAACCATCAAAATCAGTGTTGACATTTCAGGGCAGCTGCACCCACACAAAAATTGCTTATCCGAATTAATATATAGATTTTTGCATTGTTTTCACATTGAACTATAGACCCCATAGGGGAGGAATTCAAGTACAAGTGTTAATTTAACAGGGGTGAAAAAGGAAGATAGCTTTAGACTTTATTGCCTGAGGCTATTCAATTGCCTTTCCTTTTCACCTAAGACCCTGTTTAATGCCCATTTAACTTAACGTGTTAACGAGCAGTAACATGAGTTAACGGGCATTAACACACAGAAATGTTCAAGGATTTCATGTTAACTAGAGCCCCATTCAGAGTATATGAGCACTTAGTACAAGGGAGTTATGCCCTATATCTGCTCCAAAGTCACACGTACATAATCCCGGAATTGCAACTTGCTTGGTCACTAACATATTGCTGCTGACATACACACCGCTCAGTGTGATTTCTGTAGACAATATCCATAGGCTCGCCTCTACGGGTGTGGATCATAGGGACGACAGTAACTAGTTTGACAGTCACTAGGTCGACCACTATTTGTCGACAGTGACTAGGTCAACACCTGAAATAGGTTGACGTAGTCATTAGATCGACCTGGACAAGGTAGACATGGAAAAAGGTTGACATGAGGTTTTTATGTTTTTTTGGTGTCATTTTCTTCGTAAAGTGACCGGGAACCCCAATTAATGCACCGTGTCCCCTCACATTGCTTTCTTCGCTCGGCATAGGTTACCATTCCCGATTGTAGTCCACGTGGATTGTAAAGTATGAAAAAGTTCAAAAAATTTAAAAAATAATAGAAAAACTCATGTTGTCCTTTTTCCATGTCGACCGTGTCCATATTGACATAGTGACCATGTTGGCCTATAGACCATATCGACCTAGTGCATGTCGACCAAAAGTGGTCGAACTAATGAGTGTTGACCTAAGTGCTGTTGACCTGAAGACCGGATACCCAGCTCTACAGTTATACTTTCATACATACTGATCCCTGCTCTGTAATGCCTCCACATACAGGGGCTCCGATTATGTGTCCAAGAGGTTACTTTCCTCCTGAGCCGTCAGGCTGCCTGATGCAGCATCCATCACTCCCTCAAAATATAGGGTTCTTTACCAGGACACTGACATCTGGTGGGACCTCCTTCCCTTCTTTAGACACTTCTCCATTAGCTACATTGCCAGACTGCATCTACCTCTCTCACAGTATGGGTTTTTTTTTCAATGGAGCACTACCCTGTTACATAGAAAGGCACCCACCCTCTGTCACACTCTGGTGGGCTTTACACAGAGCACTTTTCTTCTCTCTATACATAGGCGTCGGGATGCAGCAACATCAAAAATGCGATCAAACGTCCGGCAATACTGTTTTCAGAGTTTTTACTGCATTTCTCATATGCACCAAGTTTTGCTTTCTGGAGTTTGGACTCAGTAGACAATGCCATCTAAGGATGGGGTTTCCTAATAAAAGAAAATGGGCTTCTCTCCGCAATGATCCCAGAGAGGAAGTCTTCTAATCACAAAGGACAACTCTTATCGGAAGAGCTGTACTTTGCAAATATAGCCACATTTACACAAGCATACTGTATGGCATTATTAAAAGCTGCTATGCTTGTGATGAGTGGTGGGATGCATCACATGCAATATGTGAAGCTTCATGCATTCAGCCCAAGGCCTCTAAATGGCCTCTCTGCTGTGAAAACACTGAGGTCTATTCATGAAGCAGTGAAAAAATTGGAGATAAGGACCACTGGAGAATTTGCCCATGGCAACCAATCAACTTTGAAGAAAGCCTTTATCAAGTACATTCTATAAAATGTAAGGGAGATGCTGATTGGTTGCCATGGACAACTTATCCACTGGTCTGTTTCTCCACTGTTTTCACTACTTCATGAATAGACCACACTGTTACAGACTGTGCTCTCTCCCTTGCCCTATGCAGTGGCCCATGTGGTGCAGTAGTTATCTTTGCAGTATGTGCAGGAACTTACTCTCCACTTCTGTCTGTTCTCAAAGTACAGTACAAGGTCTATGCCCTCCCCTTCTCTGTAACATGGGAGTGACTCTGCTCTTCTTACGTCTTACCTTATGGTAACCACCACGCACCCACTTTTCCAAGTGCCAGGGAAGCCCTGGACTTATACACACAAATAGTCTTGTCACCAATGATTCCTCCCACATTCCAGACTCCTGCTGGTGTTGCCAGTGTTGTGGACAAAGTAAATACTCATGAAGCATTTGAAAATTATACTATTTTTGTGAACAATTCCAGTGCTGGGACAAGGCAAAAGTAACTGAGGCAGCAAACCTTGTTGCAGTTGTCACCCACATAATATTGTGGTAGAAAGCCCATAACCACCACTTAATCAGCACTAGAATGAACAGGTTGTAATAGAAAAGAAAGGTAGATCAGTAGATTGTCTATAATAAATGGACTAGGCAGGCACACCCGACTTCACATGAACAGGCTTATGAGGTTAATGCAGCCTTTCCACTCACAAGACAACTATCAACTTTATACAGCTACAGTATAGATAAAAAAAATAAAGTGAATAAACTACAAAAAGTTTAAAATATAGGGGTCATTCCGAGTTGATCGCTCGCTAGCTATTTTTTGCAGCGCTGCAATTAGATAGTCGCCGCCTATGGGGGAGTGTATTTTTGCTTTGCAAGTGTGCGAACACTTGTGCAGCCGAGTGGTACAAAAACAGTTTATTGCAGTTTCTGAGTAGGTCTGAACTTACTCAGCTGCTGCGATCACTTCAGTCTGTCCAGTCCCAGAATTTACGTCAGACACCCGCCCTGCAAACGCTTGGACATGCCTGTGTTTTTCCAACCACTCTCTGAAAACTGTCAGTGGACACCCATAAACGCCTTCTTCCTGTCAGTCTTCTTGCGATCGGCTGTGCGAATGGATTCTTTGTTAAAGCCATCACCCAGCACCGATCCGCTTTGTACCTGTACAATGCACTAGAGATGAGCGGGTTCGGTTTCTCTGAATCCGAACCCGCCAGAACTTCATGTTTTTTTTCACGGGTCCGAGCGACTCGGATCTTCCCGCCTTGCTCGGTTAACCCGAGCGCGCCCGAACGTCATCATGACGCTGTCGGATTCTCGCGAGACTCGGATTCTATATAAGGAGCCGCGCGTCGCCGCCATTTTCACACGTGCATTGAGATTGATAGGGAGAGGACGTGGCTGGCGTCCTCTCCATTTAGATTATAAGAGACTGAGAGAGATTTACTGGAGCTGACTAGGAGGAGTACTGTTACTGTAGAAGTGTAGAGACTGAGTGGAGAGAGTTTACTAGTGAGGACAGTGCAGTTTACTTTATAATCCGTTCTCTGCCTGAAAAAAGCGATACACAGCACACAGTGACTCAGTCACATACCATATCTGTGTGCACTGCTCAGGCTCAGGCCAGTGTGCTGCATCATCTATTATCTATATATAAATATAATATTATATATATCTGTCTGACTGCTCAGCTCACACAGCTTATAATTGTGGGGGAGACTGGGGAGCACTACTGCAGTGCCAGTTATAGGTTATAGCAGGAGCCAGGAGTACATAATATATTATATAGTGAGTGACCACCAGACACACAGTGCAGTTTATTTAATATATCCGTTCTCTGCCTGAAAAAAGCGATACACACAGTGACTCAGTCAGTCACATACCATATCTGTGTGCACTGCTCAGGCTCAGGCCAGTGTGCTGCATCATCTATTATCTATATATAATATTATATATATCTGTCTGACTGCTCAGCTCACACAGCTTATAATTGTGGGGGAGACTGGGGAGCACTACTGCAGTGCCAGTTATAGGTTATAGCAGGAGCCAGGAGTACATAATATATTATATAGTGAGTGACCACCAGACACACAGTGCAGTTTATTTAATATATCCGTTCTCTGCCTGAAAAAAGCGATACACACAGTGACTCAGTCAGTCACATACCATATCTGTGTGCACTGCTCAGGCTCAGGCCAGTGTGCTGCATCATCTATTATCTATATATAATATTATATATATCTGTCTGACTGCTCAGCTCACACAGCTTATAATTGTGGGGGAGACTGGGGAGCACTACTGCAGTGCCAGTTATAGGTTATAGCAGGAGCCAGGAGTACATATTATATTAAAATTAAACAGTGCACACTTTTGCTGCAGGAGTGCCACTGCCAGTGTGCCTGACCAGTGACCTGACCACACTGACCACCAGTATAGTTAGTAGTATACTTATATTGTGATTGCCTGAAAAAGTTAAACACTCGTCGTGTGACTTCACTTGTGTGTTTTTTTTTTTTTATTCTATAAAAATAAAACTCATTCTGCTGACAGACAGTGTCCAGCAGGTCCGTCATTATATAATATATAATATATACCTGTCCGGCTGCAGTAGTGATATATATATATTTTTTATATCATTTATCATCCAGTCGCAGCAGACACAGTACGGTAGTTCACGGCTGTGGCTACCTCTGTGTCTCTGCACTCGGCAGGCAGTCCGTCCATAATTGTAATACCACCTAACCGTGGATTTTTTTCATTCTTCTTTATACATACATAGTTACATAGACATCTTCTCTTTATCAACCAGTCTATATTAGCTGCAGACACAGTACAGTACGGTAGTTCACGGCTGTGGCTACCTCTGTGTCTGCACTCGGCAGGCAGTCCGTCCATAATTGTATACCACCTAACCGTGGATTTTTTTCAGTCTTCTTTATACATACATAGTTACATAGACATCTTCTCTTTATCAACCAGTCTATATTAGCTGCAGACACAGTACAGTACGGTAGTTCACGGCTGTGGCTACCTCTGTGTCTGCAGTCGGCAGGCAGTCCATAATTGTATACTAGTATCCATCTCCATTGTTTACCTGAGGTGCCTTTTAGTTGTGCCTATTAAAATATGGAGAACAAAAATGTTGAGGTTCCAAAATTAGGGAAAGATCAAGATCCACTTCCACCTCGTGCTGAAGCTGCTGCCACTAGTCATGGCTGAGACGATGAAATGCCAGCAACGTCGTCTGCCAAGGCCGATGCCCAATGTCATAGTACAGAGCATGTCAAATCCAAAACACCAAATATCAGAAAAAAAAGGACTCCAAAACCTAAAATAAAATTGTCGGAGGAGAAGCGTAAACTTGCCAATATGCCATTTACCACACGGAGTGGCAAGGAACGGCTGAGGCCCTGGCCTATGTTCATGGCTAGTGGTTCAGCTTCACATGAGGATGGAAGCACTCAGCCTCTCGCTAGAAAAATGAAAAGACTCAAGCTGGCAAAAGCAGCACAGCAAAGAACTGTGCATTCTTCGAAATCCCAAATCCACAAGGAGAGTCCAATTGTGTCGGTTGCGATGCCTGACCTTCCCAACACTGGACGTGAAGAGCATGCGCCTTCCACCATTTGCACGCCCCCTGCAAGTGCTGGAAGGAGCACCCGCAGTCCAGTTCCTGATAGTCAGATTGAAGATGTCAGTGTTGAAGTACACCAGGATGAGGAGGATATGGGTGTTGCTGGCGCTGGGGAGGAAATTGACCAGGAGGATTCTGATGGTGAGGTGGTTTGTTTAAGTCAGGCACCCGGGGAGACACCTGTTGTCCGTGGGAGGAATATGGCCGTTGACATGCCAGGTGAAAATACCAAAAAAATCAGCTCTTCGGTGTGGAGGTATTTCACCAGAAATGCGGACAACAGGTGTCAAGCCGTGTGTTCCCTTTGTCAAGCTGTAATAAGTAGGGGTAAGGACGTTAACCACCTCGGAACATCCTCCCTTATACGTCACCTGCAGCGCATTCATAATAAGTCAGTGACAAGTTCAAAAACTTTGGGTGACAGCGGAAGCAGTCCACTGACCAGTAAATCCCTTCCTCTTGTAACCAAGCTCACGCAAACCACCCCACCAACTCCCTCAGTGTCAATTTCCTCCTTCCCCAGGAATGCCAATAGTCCTGCAGGCCATGTCACTGGCAATTCTGACGAGTCCTCTCCTGCCTGGGATTCCTCCGATGCATCCTTGCGTGTAACGCCTACTGCTGCTGGCGCTGCTGTTGTTGCCGCTGGGAGTCGATGGTCATCCCAGAGGGGAAGTCGTAAGCCCACTTGTACTACTTCCAGTAAGCAATTGACTGTTCAACAGTCCTTTGCGAGGAAGATGAAATATCACAGCAGTCATCCTACTGCAAAGCGGATAACTGAGGCCTTGACAACTATGTTGGTGTTAGACGTGCGTCCGGTATCCGCCGTTAGTTCACAGGGAACTAGACAATTTATTGAGGCAGTGTGCCCCCGTTACCAAATACCATCTAGGTTCCACTTCTCTAGGCAGGCGATACCGAGAATGTACACGGACGTCAGAAAAAGACTCACCAGTGTCCTAAAAAATGCAGTTGTACCCAATGTCCACTTAACCACGGACATGTGGACAAGTGGAGCAGGGCAGGGTCAGGACTATATGACTGTGACAGCCCACTGGGTAGATGTATGGACTCCCGCCGCAAGAACAGCAGCGGCGGCACCAGTAGCAGCATCTCGCAAACGCCAACTCTTTCCTAGGCAGGCTACGCTTTGTATCACCGCTTTCCAGAATACGCACACAGCTGAAAACCTCTTACGGCAACTGAGGAAGATCATCGCGGAATGGCTTACCCCAATTGGACTCTCCTGTGGATTTGTGGCATCGGACAACGCCAGCAATATTGTGTGTGCATTAAATATGGGCAAATTCCAGCACGTCCCATGTTTTGCACATACCTTGAATTTGGTGGTGCAGAATTTTTTAAAAAACGACAGGGGCGTGCAAGAGATGCTGTCGGTGGCCAGAAAAATTGCGGGACACTTTCGGCGTACAGGCACCACGTACAGAAAACTGGAGCACCACCAAAAACTACTGAACCTGCCCTGCCATCATCTGAAGCAAGAAGTGGTAACGAGGTGGAATTCAACCCTCTATATGCTTCAGAGGTTGGAGGAGCAGCAAAAGGCCATTCAAGCCTATACAATTGAGCACGATATAGGAGGTGGAATGCACCTGTCTCAAGTGCAGTGGAGAATGATTTCAACGTTGTGCAAGGTTCTGATGCCCTTTGAACTTGCCACACGTGAAGTCAGTTCAGACACTGCCAGCCTGAGTCAGGTCATTCCCCTCATCAGGCTTTTGCAGAAGAAGCTGGAGGCATTGAAGAAGGAGCTAAAAGGGAGCGATTCCGCTAGGCATGTGGGACTTGTGGATGCAGCCCTTAATTCGCTTAACAAGGATTCACGGGTGGTCAATCTGTTGAAATCAGAGCACTACATTTTGGCCACCGTGCTCGATCCTAGATTTAAAGCCTACCTTGGATCTCTCTTTCCGGCAGACACAGGTCTGCTGGGGTTGAAAGACCTGCTGGTGACAAAATTGTCAAGTCAAGCGGAACGCGACCTGTCAACATCTCCTCCTTCACATTCTCCCGCAACTGGGGGTGCGAGGAAAAGGCTCAGAATTCCGAGCCCACCCGCTGGCGGTGATGCAGGGCAGTCTGGAGCGACTGCTGATGCTGACATCTGGTCCGGACTGAAGGACCTGACAACGATTACGGACATGTCGTCTACTGTCACTGCATATGATTCTCTCAACATTGATAGAATGGTGGAGGATTATATGAGTGACCGCATCCAAGTAGGCACGTCACACAGTCCGTACTTATACTGGCAGGAAAAAGAGGCAATTTGGAGGCCCTTGCACAAACTGGCTTTATTCTACCTAAGTTGCCCTCCCACAAGTGTGTACTCCGAAAGAGTGTTTAGTGCCGCCGCTCACCTTGTCAGCAATCGGCGTACGAGGTTACATCCAGAAAATGTGGAGAAGATGATGTTCATTAAAATGAATTATAATCAATTCCTCCGCGGAGACATTGACCAGCAGCAATTGCCTCCACAAAGTACACAGGGAGCTGAGATGGTGGATTCCAGTGGGGACGAATTGATAATCTGTGAGGAGGGGGATGTACACGGTGATATATCGGAGGGTGAAGATGAGGTGGACATCTTGCCTCTGTAGAGCCAGTTTGTGCAAGGAGAGATTAATTGCTTCTTTTTTGGGGGGGGTCCAAACCAACCCGTCATATCAGTCACAGTCGTGTGGCAGACCCTGTCACTGAAATGATGGGTTGGTTAAAGTGTGCATGTCCTGTTTTGTTTATACAACATAAGGGTGGGTGGGAGGGCCCAAGGACAATTCCATCTTGCACCTCTTTTTTCTTTTCTTTTTCTTTGCATCATGTGCTGATTGGGGAGGGTTTTTTGGAAGGGACATCCTGCGTGACACTGCAGTGCCACTCCTAGATGGGCCCGGTGTTTGTGTCGGCCACTAGGGTCGCTAATCTTACTCACACAGTCAGCTACCTCATTGCGCCTCTTTTTTTCTTTGCGTCATGTGCTGTTTGGGGAGGGTTTTTTGGAAGGGACATCCTGCGTGACACTGCAGTGCCACTCCTAGATGGGCCCGGTGTTTGTGTCGGCCACTAGGGTCGCTAATCTTACTCACACAGCTACCTCATTGCGCCTCTTTTTTTCTTTGCGTCATGTGCTGTTTGGGGAGGGTTTTTTGGAAGGGCCATCCTGCGTGACACTGCAGTGCCACTCCTAGATGGGCCCGGTGTTTGTGTCGGCCACTAGGGTCGCTAATCTTACTCACACAGCTACCTCATTGCGCCTCTTTTTTTCTTTGCGTCATGTGCTGTTTGGGGAGGGTTTTTTGGAAGGGACATCCTGCGTGACACTGCAGTGCCACTCCTAGATGGGCCCGGTGTTTGTGTCGGCCACTAGGGTCGCTTATCTTACTCACACAGCGACCTCGGTGCAAATTTTAGGACTAAAAATAATATTGTGAGGTGTGAGGTATTCAGAATAGACTGAAAATGAGTGTAAATTATGGTTTTTGAGGTTAATAATACTTTGGGATCAAAATGACCCCCAAATTCTATGATTTAAGCTGTTTTTTAGTGTTTTTTGAAAAAAACACCCGAATCCAAAACACACCCGAATCCGACAAAAAAAATTCGGTGAGGTTTTGCCAAAACGCGTTCGAACCCAAAACACGGCCGCGGAACCGAACCCAAAACCAAAACACAAAACCCGAAAAATTTCAGGCGCTCATCTCTACAATGCACCTGCACATTGCGGTGCATACTCATGCGCAGTTTTGCCGAGTTTTGACCTGATCGCAGCGCTGCAAAAAATAGCTAGCGTGCGATCAGGTCGTAATGACCCCCATAGAGTCTCAAATGTAAATGTATCATCTATGTCAGTGGTTCCCATACTGTGTGCCGTGGCACCCTAGGGTGCCTCAGGGCTCTTGCAGGAGTGCCTCTGGTTGGTAATCCATGACCAATTCAAATTATTTATGGTCAATGCAGAAGGCAAAACCAGTGTGTGTGGCTTCCAATCATAAAATATGTGGACAAACAGAAGCAAAGTCTGTCCCTCACCACAAAAATGAACCTAAGGATGATATAGAAACACAATGTAGTTAATATAATATTGTTTTCTGAATTTCTCAATAAGAAAGTTTTGGCTTAAAGGTGCCAAGAAAAAAATTCTGATACTTTGGGTCGCCGTGATTCAATTTTGGGAAACACCGATCTGGGAGTTAGTTTACTAAGATGGGAGTTCTATTTAAGATGGGTTGTTACCCATAGCAACCAATCAGATTCTACTTCTCATTTATCTAGCACCTTCTAGAAGATAATGCCTGAAATCAGATTGGTTGCTATGGGCAACATCCAATCTTAAATAGAACTCCCATATTAGTAAATTTACCCCTAGGTGTCTGTGTGCTTTTTGCCAGTGAAAATAAGCGTGATATGAAATCACACTCCACCACCAAAAACTATGTGATAAAAAATAACACACAAAAAACAAGATGGGATTTCTTATAGGTCAAGTATCTGTAAATACTCAAAAGGATAATGTTCCAGATATTCCTCAGAAACAATGCAAAAAAATTAATATACAAAACTGCTATAAAACTTCCTTTACAATTCTTGGGATAGCAGGTATCAAATCACATTTTCACATTATCATTCTGCTTTAAGAATCAAACCCAGTGGAAATAGAAGCTAGTGTCTTTCTTGAAATTCTGAACGATTTCAGTATACCGACAGTGTACTTCTTAAGATGTGTCAGAATAGAAAAGAAAAAATGTCTCCACAGTGTAATATGCATCACAAAAAATACAACAAACCCCTTTATTGCAATCATGCTCACATTTTATATATTAAATATGCACTTTAGTAACATCACTCATAAGGATTATCCATGATTAACATTTGCCATGTTCCTCTTTAGTGTTAATCTCAAGGAAAATTCTGGATGTTTGTATAAACATTAATTACAAAGCATCAAAATAAACATAAAAAACAGATATAAAATTTTCAAAGGGAAGTATCAAGTCTCACTACTGAAATAACACAGAAAGTGAACCTTGAACAAGTATGGCAGATGTTAAGTAATTTTAAATTTATTTAAAGGCAGATGGAAATGAAATTCTATGCAATGGAGATTTAGAATCATGTTTGCCACCTATAGCAATCTGCCGGACACCGGCATCGGATTGTTGTCTAAAAAGCTAGCCGT
This sequence comes from Pseudophryne corroboree, assembly GCF_028390025.1. Lineage (NCBI taxonomy): Eukaryota > Metazoa > Chordata > Amphibia > Anura > Myobatrachidae > Pseudophryne > Pseudophryne corroboree. Next base: position 604,111,457 of record NC_086449.1, on the reverse strand, counting down.
GTGCTAGCGGAGTTGGCAATCAGCGCATATGCTCTGCGGGCACAGTACCGCCAGCAGCACCCATACGGCCCTGCTCCCACCACCGTACTATCCCGTGCTGCAGCACGCAGCATCCTGACCTGTACCTCCTACGCTTCTCCCCTCCCAAGTCTTGACGTCCTCTTGTATGCCCGCAGCAGGAGAAGAACAAAGCGTAGTTGAAGGCCGGCAGATGGAAGCAGTTGCTCCGGAGGTGGACGTAAGTATAACACACACACAGACAAACACCTCCCCCCACCACACACACACACACACACACACACACAAACATCTGTTGTAAAATGGGCTCTACCTGGTGCAATGTGTAAAAAGAAAGGAGACCCTACCTGGTGCAATGTGTAAAAGGGGGTTCTAACTGGTGCAATGTGAAAAAGGTGAGAAACTCAGTGATTAAATCCACAAAGTGCAGCTGTAGTATATGTATCAAGAGTGTACATCCAAAACACTCTAAACTAACAATTTAGATATGAAAATAAGTTACAAAACAAAAAGCGCTCTTAGGTGATAAAACAGTAACCAGAATAAATTTTGAAGCATGCACATAAAGAAATTTTATTAACAATAATTACCTCAAAGGTTTCCAAATGGGATGCAGATGGTAAATACTCCAGATAAGTCAGGTTTTCACCATCCTTATATAGAAACTGTAAAATATATAGTGTGTCCACCCTCCACAAAAAATATGGTTAATGGTAGACACACATAAGAGCAGAGAATAGTGCAGTGATCCTTTTTAAAGAGTGGTTTTAATACATAGATGCACTTACAAACATAGGTTGACAAACAGCATATCAAATAAATCCCCACGTAAGGCACACAGCTCGGCGTTCGGCAAAACCTTGAGACCTTTAAGATGGAAACCTCCAACAAGAAAAAAAGGCGCCTCTAAGAGCCTAAGCTGATGTGCTGCTCGATGCTCTCAAAAATATAGGGTGTCAAAGTCGAAAAATATTGCAGAACACACATCACGTACAAACTGCACACACATGCCCACTGCGCGTGCACTTGTTCTGCCGTGTGTGCACATATCCGCAATTTGCGTATGGTCGCTCCCGCGGTCCTGCGCATCGGCGCATGGTATGGGTATTTGAGGCAGAGTTTGTGTACGCATGGAGAGCCATCAAAACACATTACATTTTCAATCCAAATAGTGCACAATGTACACATAGGGGTATATTTACTAAGCTCCCGATTTTGACCGAGATGCCGTTTTTTCATCAAAGTGTCATCTCGGTAAATCTCGGTCATTTACTAAACACTAATCACGGCAGTGATGAGGGCATTCGTAATTTTTTGCTAGTTCAGGTAAAAAATTACGAATGAATACACCATCGGTCAAAACGCGGCTGTTTAAGTATGAATCTCGGTCATTTACTAAGAAGTGCAAAGCAAAAAAACACAAAACACTGCCGTGAAAAATTACAACTCGTAAAAAAGTCCTAAAAAAAAACAGACCTGCTTTTTTTATCCGTGATTTGAGATGCATGCAGGGATCCATGAGATCCGTGCATGTATATCAGTGGGAAGGGGTGTGAAAGTGCTTATTTTTGCTAAAAAAATTGCGTGGGGTCCCCCCTCCTAAGCATAACCAGCCTCGGGCTCTTTGAGCCGATCCTGGTTGCAGAAATATGGGGGGAAAAATGACAAGGGTTCCCCCATATTTAAGCAACCAGCATCGGGCTCTGTGCCTGGTCCTGGTCCCAAAAATACGGGGGACAAAAAGAGTAGGGGTCCCCCGTATTTTTAAAACCAGCACCGGGCTCCACTAGCTGGACAGATAATGCCACAGCCGGGGGTCACTTTTATACAGCGCCCTGCGGCCGTGGCATCAAAAATCCAACTAGTCACCCCTGGCCGGGGTACCCTGGGGGAGTGGGGACCCCTTCAATCAAGGGGTCCCCCCCCCAGCCACCCAAGGGCCAGGGGTGAAGCCCGAGGCTGTCCCCCCCATCCAATGGGCTGCGGATGGGAGGGCTGATAGCCTTTGTTGTAAAATAAAAGATATTGTTTTTAGTAGCAGTACTACAAGTCCCAGCAAGCCTCCCCCGCATGCTGGTACTTGGAGAACCACAAGTACCAGCATGCGGCGGAAAAACGGGCCCGCTGGTACCTGTAGTACTACCACTAAAAAAATACCCAAAAAAAGACAAGACACACACACCGTGAAAGTATAATTTTATTACTTACATACACACATACATACATACATACTTACCTATGGCCCCACGCAGGTCGGTCCTCTTGTCCAGTAGAATCCAAGGGTACCTGTTGAATAAATTATACTCACGAGATCCAGGGGTCCAGGCTCCTCGGCAAATCCAGGGTTAATCCACGTACTTGCCAAAAATAAAAAAACGGTGTCCCGACCACGAACTGAAAGGGGACCCATGTTTGCACATGGGTCACCTTTCCCCGAATGCAAGAAACCCACTTTGCCTTCTGGCTAAGTGGGTTTCTTCAGCCAATCAGGGAGCGCCACGTTGTAGCACTCTCCTGATCAGCTGTGTGGTCCTGTCTTCACTGACAGGCAGCTCACGGCAGTGTTACAATGTAGCGCCTATGCGCTACATTGTAACCAATGATGGGAACTTTCAGCTCAGCGGTGACGTCACTTTAGGTCAACCGCAGGGCAGAAAGTTCCCATCATTGGTTACAATGTAGCGCATAGGCGCTACATTGTAACACTGCCGTGTGCTGCCTGTCAGTGAGGACAAGAGCACACAGCCGATCAGGAGAGTGCTACAACGTGGCACTCCCTGATTGGCTGAAGAAACCCACTTAGACATCAGTCAGAGTGGGTTTCTGGCATTCGTGGAAAGGAGTCCCATGTGAAAACATGGGGCCCCTTTCAGTTCGTGGCTCGGCTTTCCGTTTTCTTATTTTATGCAAGTACGTGGATTACCCCTGGATTTCCCGAGGAGCCTGGACCCCTGGATCTCGTGAGTATAATTTCTTCAACAGGTACCCCTTGGATTCTACTGGAGAAGAGGACCGACCTGCGTGTGAACATAAGGTAAGTATGTATGTATGTTTGTGTGGATGTATGTAATAAATCTTTACTTTCACGGTGTGTGTGTCTTGTCTTTTTTTGGGTATTTTTTTAGTAGTAGTACTACAGGTACCAGCGGGCCCGTTTTTCCGTCGCATGCTGGTACTTGTGGTTCTCCAAGTACCAGCATGCGGGGGAGGCTTGCTGGGCCTTGTAGTACTGCTACTAAAAACAATATCTTTTCTTTTACAACAAAGGCTATCAGCCTCCCCATCCGCAGCCCATTGGATGGGGGGGGACAGCCTCGGGCTTCACCCCTGGCCCTTGGGTGGCTGGGGGGGGGACCCCTTGATTGAAGGGGTCCCCACTCCCCCAGGGTACCCCGGCCAGGGGTGACTAGTTGGATTTTTGATGCCACGGCCGCAGGGCACTATATAAAAGTGACCCCCGGCTGTGGCATTATCTGTCCAGCTAGTGGAGCCCGGTGCTGGTTTTAAAAATACGGGGGACCCCTACTCTTTTTGTCCCCCGTATTTTTGGGACCAGGACCAGGCGCAGAGCCCGATGCTGGTTGCTTAAATATGGGGGAACCCCTGTCATTTTTTTCCCCATATTTTTGCAACCAGGATCGGCTCAAAGACCCCGAGGCTGGTTATGCTTAGGAGGGGGGACCCCACGCATTTTTTTTTATTATTTTACAGTGTTTAATTAAAAAAAAAAAAAAAACCCCAGCACGGATCACACAGATCCGGCCGAGATTGATTGTAAAAAAAGTCGGCAGTGTTTTGCTAATCACTGCCGTAAAAATAGGTAAAAAACCACGAATGACATCGACATCGGAAGAAAAGAAAAACCCGAATACGACAGCTTAGTAAATCCATCGTAATCAATTCAAAAAGTTGCAGTTTTACACTGTCGATGTCAGTCGTGATTGAACTTGAACATGATTCTGAAAATTACGAATCTTAGTAAATAAACCCCTCAGTCTCCTTGCACCACACCAGAAAGTTATAGCTGTTTAAATGGTTGCAGAACAAAGAGATTTTCCTTTACAGGATAAGAGGGGACAGACTAAGGTTATAAGGTGGTGTTTGGTATCCAGCTGTAGGGTATTTTAAGGGTAACATTCCGGTGTTGGTTTGCGGAAGATCGCATGTTCCTGCGGATAGTTATGTGCAGAAGCAGAATATAAATATAAACTGTATTTACTGTATATTATGTATGCGGCGGGAATCCAGAGGAGACCACCCACAAGAGCAGTTGGGAAAGCCATCGCCTACCTTTTCAAATCAACCTATGACCTCTCCTGTACTGTAAAAGTGCATCCCTGTGTCCAATGGACAAAGGGAACAGTATCCATTATATTGCTTTTGGAAGAATTGTATAAATAAAGCCTGCTGCAGCCTGGCCTGACACAAGACTCACAACGTTATCTATTTGATGACGGAGGACCGGACCGGAAAGCGCACGCGAATATACTCACGTATGTACATTGACCTGTAGCCATTATTCTGTTATATTGTCTTGTATTGTAGTGTATAATTTGTATTGTAAACCCCCTTTCAGAAATAATCCACTGTGGTGTCGGAACCCAGCGGTAAAATCACAATTGGTGTCGTGTCCTCATTGCCCTGCTAAGGTTTAAAGTGTATTATTATTGCATAGCATTGCTGTAGAAGGTTTAAAGTGTATCTCTGGGTGTGTACGCGCTGTGAGTACTTTGTACCGTCAGCACGGCATGTGTACGCAAAGTCCGTACACTGTACGGGAGTCTGTACGCTAATAGCGTAAAAGGTGCGTAGAGTTTGAATTAAGTATTGCAGCCGCTGTGGCTAAAGGTTTAAAGTGTATTTAAGGTATGTTTAAGGTATAGCTTTCATTCCTGTAAAGATAATCAGCTTTATCAATTGGGGGCATCGTCCGATTTTCCACATTTTTACTGCTTTACAGGTCACAATCAGACTTAATCTATCAGCATAAGGGTGGACAGGGATCCTACGTATCCTTTTCTTGGTCGGTGGATGCACTGAAAACCCTACTTAATTGCTGATTAGATGGTGTCTGCTCTGTATGGTTTGTAGGGATGCTGGTCGAACTCGTAAGGTAAGCAGGAAAAAAGCTATTTAAAATCTGTGAATTTATTTTTGGCGCCAAATGCATACACAACAAAAGCATACACCCATACTCTGTGCATACTCTCCCACATTGTTGCCATAACATTCAGATTACTAGATTCATAATATAAATATTAAGGAAGTAAGTGTAAAACACAAACGCAGTCTTGCCTAGTTATAAAGGTTTATATAGAAAAGAAACTGTGTGGCGTGTTGAGTGAGCGATTATAGTTAATATTGCTCACATTTATAGATATTGTGTGAGTTGTTTTATTGCGTCCGCACATTGGTGCACGTGGTACGGAATGTGAGTACAGCGTACACAAAACGTGCACGTAGCGCAAGGCCGCACACGTGGCATAAAGGTACGCACGGTTGCATAATTACACAAGCTTGCGTAGCGTTGTGTGCGCATAATGTAACCACACGATTGGTCGTTTAGTTTAAAGGTGGGATAGTAGCCACGCTACAATTACACAAGATTGCCCAGTTTCCAAAGTTTAGTATAAAACCCTTATTTACTGTATTGCCTCTGGGAGTAAAGCTGCTTGTCTGAATGATAATTTTCTGTACAGAAAAATAAAGTGTATTTGAGTGAGCGAGTGCAGGAGTGAGTGGATACTGAACCCAAGAACTAGGTGGACTAGGTGGATTGCTAGGTGGTCTAGGTGGACACACTGGGTTAGTAGAGGCCCGGTGGCGTAAGGTTCGCAACCCTGCGTTATTAAAAAAAGTGGACTAGGTGGTCTTGGTGGACTGAGTGGTATCCCATACAACTCTAGGTGGTCTATTAGGTGGTCTACAACAATCGTAGGGCATATAGATAACTAGTATATATAGGCTGTGCTATTGCATCACATGTCCATTTGTTCTGCATATCGCCACGTGATATTATTGTGTCACATTTGCTGTGGAAGAGCATACGCAGACGTGATTGTATAGACAAAGGGGTTTTTCTTTGATAACTTCGGGAAATCTCCCTGGTGGGCTTCACTGGAAAGGGTGAAGGATAGTTATCTAATTTCTATGTTTTTCACCCTACAAACAATTCCAGTTGAAAGATACCGAAAAGGAAATTTTCACTGCCTCTCTCAGGAAAATATTCCAAACAGAACTTCCACCGAAAGAAATTACGGTGTAAGGTCTGATAGGAGCCCTAAGTTGGATACATTGTGATCCGCTATAAACAGTGTATCGTTGTATTGGCCAGCGTAGTCGAGAGCGAGTGGAAGGCGCTCAGGTATACTTCCACCGTCTACTTATATTGAGTATTTTGGTGTTTGTGGGAATTTTTTAAAGGTATTAGAAGAGACCCACAAATATGGGAGCCAGTTGCTCAAGTAAGAGACGTTTAGACAGGGTTCAGGCAGAATTGTGGCCAAAAGGCTCAGCAAGGTTTATCATGTGTGAAAAATATGGTTCACACACAGAAGGTTTATGCAATGAGTGGATATGTATGACCAACAATGATAGGGTACCATTCCCTAGAGTGGGCAGCTTTGAACCAGAGGTATTGCAGAACTTAAGGTTAAGGATATGTCTGATAAAATCCAAGAAACAAAGGATTAAACATACAGACTGTTTAAATTTATGGCAACAGGAGGGGGATATGCAAAAGGAATTAGCTCGCGCAGCAGGTTCCAAACCTAGCGGGAAAACAATGGCGACGGCACCACCACCATATATTGTTGGGGAGAAAATGGCTACAGGCAATGATACATTGGTACAGAATAAGAGTGTAATTGCAAAATGTACTAACCATAACCCTTGCCAGTTGTACCCTGTTTTTAATTTTCCCCAGGATTGCGAACAAGATATCACGATATCGGCATTCTCTCTAGCAGCCACCATACAAGACACTCAGGTGGGCACGGCCCAACCAACAAGAGCAGTAGTCTGGCCCCCTAGTGGAGGGATAAGTGAGGTCGTGTCCACAGGTAAGTACGGTACCGTACATTATGCAGAAACCATAGCACCCCACATTGTAGAATCAAACCAGAATGATGTAATTGAATTAAATCCTGTCAGGGTGATTGCAGTCCCCAATGGGAAGACTGACGCTCAGGGAGTCACTCCCATCAGGAACATTGCCGTGCATTGTCCCTGGTCCCGGACAGAATTGAGGTCAATTATGTCAGAATTTCCCGATCGCAGAAAGGATCTAGTCGCATGCCAGAGGTTCATTAAAGAGTTAGGTAACGCCACCGAACCCACAAACAAAGATTGGCGAACAGTGCTACGGGTATGTTTACCCTCCAATATTGACCCCGCGAAGTTCATAACTGATTGCAATTTAGACAAAGAAGTACCTATCACTGATGAGTACACTCAGGAGAAGGTACGACAAATCAATCTGCAATTAGGATTATATTTCCCTACTGTTGTCAAATGGAATAAAATCTTTTCCATAAGACAAAAGGAAGGTGAAACGGCATCCGAATATTTCCATCGAGCACTGCAGGAAATGACTAGATACACTGGGATCGAGGACATTAGAAACAATGCACATCATAGGGAGGTAGCTGTTTCAGTATTAATGGACGGGTTGAAGGAGGCACTCAGAACAAGGGTACAGACCTCTCTACCAAACTGGAGAGGTATCTCAGTGGCTGCATTGAGAGAGTCCGCTGTCGAGCATGATAGGAACATCATTAAACACAGGGAGTCACAGGGGGAAAAACTGATGACTGTAAGTATGCAGGCCCTTACGGCAAAACCCCATCAGCCAAAAACCCGGACCCCTGTTGTTTGGGACAGACCTAGAACATGTTTCATTTGTAGGAAGGAAGGGCATTTTGCCAAAGACTGAAGGAGTAGTAGAGCGCATAGCCAAGATAGAACCCTAGACAGAGAATACAAACCACACTACTACTCACATAATTGGGATCAGGGACCACATAGGAGAAGTTACGAGCCACATGCAGGGGAAACAAGGAGGTACCCCCCAAGGAGAGATGGGCAGACCTCCGGAAATTTTCAGCTACCTCCCCCACATATCGTAGCTGCCAGGAGGGTCTCACCACACAATAGGGGTTGGGCCACACCTGTAGTCTGCAGCCAGTGAAGTTGATTGCTAGCCTTGGTAGTGAACCTGAGGTCACGGTTGATGTAGCTGGTGTACCATTACCTTTTCTTGTAGACACAGGGGTGGCCAGGTCAGTGTTAAATTCAACTGTAGGTATGAAAACCACGGGTAAAACAATTTCGGCAATGGGAGTAACAGGAATAGTGCAACACTACCCTTTGAGTAAACCTGCAGAGATTACGATAGGGCCCTTGCAAACCAAGCATTCTTTTTTGCTGGCTGCAGCGGCTCCGACTAACCTGCTTGGAAGAGATTTATTGTGTAAAATGCGGTGTGTCATATACTGTACTCCTGAGGGTGTATTCTTGGATATACCTGAGAATCACGTTCAGGAAGTGCAAGATATATTAGACACCCCTCAAAGGCTAATGTCGCATTCTGCTGTTATAGACAAGTGTCCATCAAAGGTAGAGGAAATGATCTCACAAATACCGGGTTCCCTTTGGACCAAAGATGGACAAGACACTGGATTGATGGCGAATGTAGCTCCGGTAGTGGTGCAAGTAAAAGATGGTAGGATAGCTCCAAAAATCCCTCAGTATCCTCTGAAGCCAGAGGTAGAATTAGGAGTGTACCCCGTCATAGAGCGGTTGCTACAACAGGGCATACTAGTCAGGATGTCCAGCACGCCAATAGTCCCATCTTCCCTGTGAAAAAGAGTGGGGGGAGGGGTTACAGGCTAGTGCAGGATCTAAGGGGGATAAACAAGATAGTTGAGAGCCAATTCCCCGTAGTGCCCAATCCAGCTGTCATCCTCATGCAAATTCCCCCTACTGTAAAATTTTTCACTGTCATTGACCTCTGTTCTGCCTTCTTTTCTGTCCCTCTGCACCCTGACAGCCAATACCTCTTTGCATTTACATACAGGGGAGTACAGTACACCTGGACTCATCTTCCCCAAGGTTTCATTGACGGCCCAAGTATTTTCTCCCAGGCTTTGCAGGACTGTTTACAATCCTTTCAACCTGAGAGCGGGTCAGTATTAATACAGTATGTCGATGACTTATTGCTGTGTTCTGATTCACTCGAATCGTCCTTGAAAGACACGAAACAGCTTCTGTTTCACCTTTCCAATACGGAAAGAATACAAGATTTCTATAATTTTTTAAATTCTAATACTGTGTCCATTTCTCTAACCTTTGATCAGAGTAGGGATAAAGTGTGATTTTTAGACCTGAGCATTTATGTCAAACATTGCTCCCTTCATACAATGACTTATCGGAAACCCACCGATTGTAACAATTTTATTGAACCAACAATTTTAATTTTATTAAGCCAACAACTTAACACTTGGTTAGATGGAATACCTTTTGGACAGTTCTAGAATAAAAATGAATTGCACAGAGCCAGAAATCTGCAAAGAACAACTAGATTAATTTACTATGCGATTTGAGACTAAGGGGTATTCACCAAGTGTTTTAACAAAGGCTAGAAATAAAATTGATCAGGTTGAGAGAAAAGATCTTTTAAAGGTTAAAAATATAGAACCCAAGACTGATAATAAAATCAAATGGGCTTTTATTACCCAGTTCAATACTTGTTTTAAAGATACAGAACGAATTATCAAAAAGAACTGGGATATCTTGAAACTAGATACAGTTTTGGGTCAGCATATACCGGACTAACCCTCTATTATATACAGAAAAGCCCTGGCCTTGAAAGATCATCTAGTTAAAAGCAGCATAGAAAAATAAATGAGACAAAGCATTAGAACTAAGTGCTTTCATAAATGTCTACTGTGCAAAACAGTGTTGGATAAACAGCATAACAAGTAGATTTTAATGTTAACAATCAAGTTTATCCTATTAAAGATTTTATAACATGTCACTCTAAAAATGTGATATGTTTTAGAATGTGCTTGTGGTTTGCTCTATGTGGGCAAGACCACAAGGTGCCTTAAAGTAAGAATGGCTCAACATATCTACAATATACAAAAGGGGCTAGAGACCCATATTGTTTCTGCCCATTTCAAAAGAATACATAATTCTAATGAATGCTACATAAACAATTTTATAGGGGTACAACAGATTTTACTTTCATGGCGTAATAGAGATTTGGATAAGAGACTTTCTCAGATGGAAATGAGATGGATTCACCACTTTATCCTTCGGCGCTTGTTGATTAGATAAAAGACCATTTCAAGATTCCACCTCCTAAAGTATTCTTTCAACAAGAAAAAAATCTTACAGCTTCTATACACTCAAAAATAGAAGAAAGGATATCTCATAGTGTATCACCCCTTTGATACATTTAACATGCAAGATTGATAATTTAGCCTCCTACCGGAAATGGTGGTCTACTATAAATGTAGACAATGACACATTCACTGGAGCAGCTACAGCCTGTTATGATCCCGCTCCTTCCTTCAATGAAGTTTCAATACTCATCCGTTGTATATGTGGAATAAAGGAAAAAGCTTATTATAATTTTTTAATAGATTCCATAAAAAAGAACAATATTTAAAAACAAAGTTTCAAATGATTCTCACCCGGTCATATGGTCTACCTAATAAAAAAGATAATTGCACATGGAATTTATAATGTCACAGTCATCCCCGTATAACCACTGTAACATCTGACCATGAGAAAGCTTCACCAATCAGTCCTCATCCAATGCGTTTCGATATCTAAGTGTCTTCCTCAAGGCATGAGGAGGAAATGCCTTAGACTGCTTTTTATACCCAGTCTATCTAATTAACAGTACATCCTATTTCCAGACATGGAATCACTATCCATTCTAAAGCCTATTTCTGTCTACATATACTCCAATCTATTTTATCCACTTCTGCTTTCCTTCAGATCGTCCTGAGGCCACCTTTCCACCATTTAACGCGGGTCCGCATCACTTCCGGTCCCGCATCACTTCCTAACCAGCATCATTCTCGGTTCAACACCACTTCCGGTCCCGTGTAATTTCTGGTCCGGAAGTCTGGGATCCATGCTCCTTAATCCTCCTCTATTTTTTAATTGGATTGGGGTTCTTGAAGTTGGATGCTGGTATATCACATATTTCCGCTTTCTGTATATTAATCCACACACATCTATTTGTTCTTAATACATCGTATTCATGGATAAATTCACTACCAAACGCAAAGTGTCCTCAAGGTTGGCGGTGGCCATTTTGGAGGTGACAATCCCATTAAGAACCATTATATACTTCCTTTTTTGAGTGGATCAATTTCTAAATGATAAAATAGTATTAATAAACACATTAAAATATTTCCATCAGCAGTGCATCATTCAATTTTCTTATGACCTGATTCTCATAGACCATAACATAGAGAAAGATAAATTATATATAATTATCTGAAATCATACATAATTAATAAAAATGTATAAAAAAAACATTTTAGCTCAAAATCTTTATTCAGCCCCGATGGTATTAAAGTCTTATATTTATAAATGAATTGCATTTCTGTTTTAGCTAGAAGTTGTGCACTTTCTCTATTCCTAAGACCTGATGTTACCTTTTTTAAGCCGTAAAAATTGTTTATATGAGCAACATCACATTGTTTAAAGTGCATAGATAGTGCACATGTTTAAACCCCTTTTTTAATATTCCTTAAATGCTCTGTTACTCGCATTTTTACTGACCTGCTGGTTCGCCCAATATAAAATTTGTTACAGGAGCATTCAATTCCATATACAATATAAATAGAGTGACATGTTATAAATTCTTTTATCTCAACTTTCCTTCCATTGATATCTACACTTGTTTTGTTTTTTTTGTTTCCAAATGTATTTTTAATGCTCCTGCATCCCAAGCAAGATACACATCTATAAAAACCAACCGATGTGATATTTCCCTGTTTTGGGGATGAAGGACAAAGAATTTGGAGCCTTTCTAAAAATACATACTGGAACAGCAGGTAGATCTTGCCCTATTACAGGGTCCTTCTGAAGCACTTTCCAGTGCTTCCTAAGGATATTTTGTACCTGCTGATATTGTGTCATATACGTAGTTGTGAAGGCCCGTTTATATTTATTATTATTATCTTTATCTTTATACACTTTTCTACCCACTAATAAATCCTTCCTCTCAATTTTTGAGACAGTTTCTAGGGTTGTCATTAGTGTTGTTTCTTCATAACCACAAGATTTAAAATTTTCCTTAATCTCTAACGCTTGTGTTTGGAAGACTTCTTGACTAGTGCAATTCTTTTTAAGATGTTTAAATTGGCCTACCGGAATCGAGTCCAGCCAATTTTCATGATGGCAACTCTCCATATTTATATAAGCCCTTGAATCTGTAGTTTTCACAAAATTTCTAGTCTAAATTTGTCCGTCTTCTATATAAATCATTAGATCTAAAAAATCAACAGTCTCTATACTAATATTAAAAGTTAGGACTATGTTTAAATCATTATTATTTAAAAATGTGGAAATTGTTTTAAAAGGTCTTGATCGCATTTCCAAATAAAAATCACATCATCTATATACCTTCTCCAGTACACTAGGTTCGCCCCATATGGATTATTATTCCAAATTAATTCTTTTTCCCATATGCCTATAAATAAATTTGCATAGCTTGGGGCAAACCTAGTGCCCATAGTGGTACCCCTTTTCTGTATATAAAAATCTTCTTTAAAAATGAAATAATTATTGAAAAAGTTAAAACCTATACATTCCATTATAAAATCTTGTACATCTTTCTGTAATAAAGACTCTAAAAGTAATTTACATACAGCATCCATCCCATGTTGGTGATCTATAATAGTGTATAAAGAACACGCATCTGCTGTAATCAAAATATAATCATCCTGCTACTCTATGGTCTCTAAAAAGTTTAAAACATCTGATGTATATTTTAAATGAGAAGGATTTTTCAGGATCAAGGGTTGTAAACAAAAGTCTATCATCTGTGATAACCCTGCTGTGGGGGAATCAATCCCAGCCACTATGGGCCTTCCTGGAGGATGTATAAGATCCTTATGGACCTTTGGCAAAATATATATCGTAGGTATTACTGGATTGACATTAAATAGGAATTCTTTTTTGTATATTGTTTAGTGGTTTGGGTTGAAGCCACTTCACTTACTTGTCTAATAGGCTGACGATAAGCGCATTTGATCTAGTTACACAAACTTTTGTCTTCAGATGGATTCATCGTTTGAGGACACTTGTACCCAGGGGGCTCAACGGTGATATTGAATTATAATGTTTCCTCACTTAAATATTCTGTTGTATTCCCTTTTATATATTTTATAAGCATTTATATTTGGGTGAATATCTCACTGTTTTTAACACAGCTATTTTTAATTATTGCTGCTATAACAATGTTTTTAATTGATATGTTTTTTTTGTTTTATATACATGTATGGACTATTATATGGACTCTTTTGATCCCTGGATTTGTATATATGGAACGCTGCTTAAAAGGACTTCTCCAGCTGTGTGCAATATTGTTTTCAATTGAACTTCCACCTTCCGTGTAAATGGAACGCAAATGACGCACTTCCGTGTAAGGTGGAATGCATCCCCAGCTTATGGTTAGACTGCGCATGACTAGGATGGAAGAGACGCCAATCAGCGGGCTGAGCACAAACAGGTGTGCTAATGCCATCTAATGGATAAATAGGATCTTTTGAGAGAACAATCTAAACTTCTTATGAAGGACTTTTTGAAGTCAAAAATGCGTTAAGTGTTCTCTCCCCTTTGCTTGTTGGACAAGGACCTGGTGGCGCTGTGGTAATATTCCTTGGAGGTGACCCTCATATCCAGAATGGGGGTTGCTGATCTTCAGTCCAGGTTTCCATCTTAAAGGACTCAAGGTTTTGCCGAACGCCGAGCTGTGTGCCTTACGTGGGGATTTATTTGATCTGCTGTTTGTCAACCTATGTTTGTAAGTGCATCTATGTATTAAAACCACTCTTTAAAAAGGATTACTGCACTATTCTCTGCTCTTATGTGTGTTTACCATTAACCATAATTTTTGTGTAGGGTGGACACACTAAATATTTTACAGATTCTATATAAGGACGGTGAAAACCTAATTTATCTGGAGTATTTACCATCTGCATCCTATTTGGAAACCTTTGGGGTGATTATTGTTAATAAAATTTCTTTATGCGTATGCTTCAAAATGTATTCTGGGTACTGTTTTATCTCCTAAGAGCACTGTTTGTTATGTAACTTCTTTTCATATCTTAACTGGTGCAACGTGTAAAAGGAAAGGCGGCTATCATTGGTGTAATGTGTAAAACGGGATCTACCTGATGCAGTGTGTAAAGGGGCTCCACCTGGAGCAATGTGTAATAGGGGTCTCCACATGGGGAAATGTGTAAAAGGGAGCTCTACCTGGTGCAGTGTGTAAAAGGGGCTCTACCCGATGCTATATAAAGGGTCTCTACCTCGCTCAATGTGTAAAAGGGGCTCTACCTGGTGTTGTGTGTAAAAGGGGGCTCTACCCGGTGTTGTAAAAGTGTACTCTACCTGGCATAATGTGTAAAAGGGGATCTATATGGTATAATGTGTAAAAGGGCAATCTACCTGGCGCAATGTGTAACAGAGGCTCTACCTGGCACAATGTGTAAAAGGGGCTCTACTTGGCATAGTATGTAAAAAGAGGGCTCTACCTGGTGTAATGTATATAAGGGGCTCTGCTCTACTGTGGTGTAATGTGTAACAGAGACTCTACAGTGGCACAATGTGTAACAGAGGCTCTACCTGGCACAATGTATAAAAGGCGCTCTATCTGGCATTGTAAAATGGGAATCTTCCTGGCGTAATGTTTAAAAGGGGGCTCATCCAGGCACAATGTGTGAATGAGCACTCTACCTGGAGTAATGTGTAAAAGGCGGTCTACCTGGTATAAAGTATATAAGTGGCACTACTGTGTGGCATAATTTGAATAATGGAGACTACTGCGTGGCGTAATATGAATTGGTATTATTTTTGTGACAACATTCCTTCCCCATGAAGCCATGTCAACATAACGAAGTCTATTCATATCATATTAGTCCGTGCAGTGCTTCTCTCAAGACTCATCTGCCACAGGCAGGTCTATTTAAAAAAAAAAAAAATGTTTTTACTATTTTGCTGTGTATTTATTGTGGGTTCTATGGGCTTTAGGAACAAGATGGTTAGTAGAAGCAGGATTTCTATTGTAGTCCATGTAAAATAACCAGTGGTAGGGCCAATAGTGTATTGTAGAGATGAGCACTGGGCCTTTTCACAGGATTTGTGTTTTGGTTTTAGATCTGTATCTCCATCATGTTTTGGATCTGTATTGATTTTGCCAAAACCGCCCCTTGCATGTTTTGGATCTGTATTGGTTTTGGATCTGGATTTAAAAAAATAAATAAATCTAAAAACAGCTAAAATCACAGAATTTTGGCCTGTTTTTGTTCCTACAGTATTATTAATCTCAGTAACTTTAATGTCCACTCATTTCCAGTAAATTTTGCCCACCTCATGGCTCACAATATTGTTTTCCTCTTTAGGTCTAAAGATTGCAGTGAGGTAGCTGGATGACTAAGATAAGTGACAGCAGTGGGCGGCACAAACATGTGGCCAGAGCCGGATTATAGGCGGGGTGGATGGGGCGGCCATCCAGGTGCCCCTACACATGAGGGTCCTCACACTCCGGCAAACACTTCCCCGATTCAGCCCCCCTACACCCTGCATGGTCGGCTCAGAGCGAGTCCCGGAAGCACATGATTTTTTTATATGAGATGGAGACAACTTTGTCTCCATCTGTACAGTAAGCTCCGTCCCCTCACAGACATAATGCCGCAATTCATGGGTGTATGGGGATGGGGGCGGGGCCTAACACAGTGAAGTGTCTGCCCCATCAGTGACCTGATGCTGCTGCAGCCGAATGGAACAGGTAGTTTATCCTGCTCTATTTCTGCCTCCCTCTCTTTCACTTGCTTGCTCCTTTCTCTCTCACTCCGTGACACCCTCTTTCTCTTCCTCTCTCTTGCTCCCCTCTCTCTCCCTCTCTCTTGTTCACCCCTCTCACTCTGTCTTTCTCTCTCTCCCTGACACCGTCTCTCCTTTGCTCCCCCTCTTTCTCTTTCTCTTTCCCTCCCTAACAACCCCCCTCTCTCTCCCTGACACCATCTTTCTCTCTCTCTCTCTCTCCCGCTCCCTTCTCTCTTCCTCCCTGACACCCACTCTCCCCTACTTCTTTCTCTTGTCTCTCTGTCTTCCTGACTTTTTCTTGCTCCCCTCTTAATCGCTGTCTCTCGTTCACTATGTATTTCCCTCCCTGACACCCTCTCTCCCTTGTTCCCCTCTCACTCTCTCTCACTGAGACCCCATTTCTCTCCCACTCACCCCCTCCCTCTCTGATGCCCCCCTCTCTCCCATCCTTCTCTGTCTCTCTTCCATTGACTCTTTCTCTCCTTGACATGCCCTCTCTCTGTCTCTCCCTGCTCATTTTCCCTGACATGCTCTCTCTTTCTCCCCTCTCGCTCTCTCCCTGTCTCTGTCTCTCTCCATCCCTGACACCCTCTCTTTTGCTCTTGGTCCTATCTTGCCTCCTCTCTCTCCCTCTGACTTTCTCTCTTGTTTCCCCCCTCTGTTTCCTTCCTTGACAACATCTCTCTCTCTTCCTGGCACCCTCTCTTTCCCTCTTGCTCCTGTCTCCCTGACTCTCTGTCCCTCTTTCTTCTTCCTCACTCTCTGTCTGTCTCTCACTGACACCTCTTTCTCTCTCTCTTGTTCCTCTCTGTCTCTATCTCTCTCCCTGACAATGTCTCTCTTGCTCTTTCCCATCTCTCTCTCTCCCTGACACACTCTCTCTCTTTCTCTCATTCCCACTCTTTCCCTGACACCCTCTCTTTCTCTCCAACACCCTCTCTCACTCCCTGAACCCCCTTCTCATTATTCCCCCTCTCTGTCTCCCTCAGTTTCCACTCTCATTTTTTCGCTCTCCTTGACACCCTTTTTGTCTCTCACTCCCCTTACTCTCTCTTTCTCCCTCTCATACTCAGCTAAGAGGCATCATAGTGACAGAGGCGGCGTGGAGTAAATTTTATTGGTGGGGGCTCCTACACCTTTATCGCCCGGGGCCCCCACTAGTCTTAATTTATTATTATTATTATTATTATTATTATTATACTATAATTATTATTATTATTTATAATAATAATAATATTACTCAACTTTTTTTATGTTTTTATTCGAAAAGATAAACATATAGTTGTCACAGGCAGGACAAGTACATTCAAGAATGGTACAGTATAATGCAGTAAATAATGTTAAAACAGGGTACAAGAAATAAAGTAACAATCCGTATGTGGAGGTGAAGTGCAATATTCAAGAGGCATATCAACACGGAGCTTTAAAGTATTACATATTCAAAAGACAAGCATATATAAAAAAAATTGGTCTTTAGATTCCACGTCTAGAAAACACCCAGACCAATCCATCTGGAACAAATATAGAAGGCGAGGAGTCATAAGGGAGAAAGAAACAAGTTCAGACGTATCTATTGTGATAGAATTGTTTTTTTATACAGCGGCCACCCTTACTAATAGAAGATGGTTACCCCTAGAGATAGAAACAGAAGCAGAAGAAGGATATTGGTTCCATAAAACCCAGGCCATATGGACCATAAAAGAAATGTGTAATTCATCATTAATATATGATTGCACATTGGGGGTCATTCCGACCTGTTCGCTTGCTGCGTTTTAATGCAGCAGAGCGAACTGGTCCCTGCTGCGCATGCGCCGGCACCGCAGTGTGCCTGCGCATGCCGGACAGCCTAAGGCCATAGCAGGACAGCGATCGCCTCTGCCTGATTGACAGACAGGAGGGGGCAAAATGGCGATGGTCAGGAGGGGGCGAAATGGCGGCGTTTGGCCGCCATTTTGTAGGCACGGTCCGGCCAATGCAGGCATGGCCAGACCGAATGGGGGCGGGCCGCAGCGGCTGCGTGACATCATACACAGTTGCTGCGGGCTGGGGAGCGAGGAGTAGCTCCCGGCCAGCACGCTAAAGCTGCGCTGGTCGGGAGCTACTCCTGAAGTGCAAAGGCATCGCTGCTGTGAGATGCCTTTGCACTTCTGCGGGGGGGCCGGCACTAACATGTAGGGTGGGCTAGCCCTGTGCAGGGCGTCCCCCCGCATGTCAGGAAAGATGATCGTTGCTGTGCTAAATTTAGCACAGCTTCGATCAACTCAGAATGACCCCCATTATTCCAAAAAGCCTGTACTAAGTCACACAACCACATACAGTGAATTATATCCATGGCACAGAGCATTTAAAACAGTTGGAATTATCTGAAGCACCAGTCAAAAAGTGAAGTCTAAGGATATACTGTAGTATGCCCTGTGAAGCAATTTGTAATTCATCTCTGCATAAGAAGCAGAGACCAGTTGTTTATTCAGTGTGGAGCAGGATGCAATAGTAGTTTTTAAAGGGATATCTGGAAATGTAAATGACCATTTGGCCCTACAGGTAGTAAGGCTAGAAATATCTAAAGTTCTCCTAGTGTGATTATAAATAAGAAATGTAGGAGAGGGGGAACCAGGTCTATTCTGTACTATAGAATCCAATACATTGAACTTATCGGCATCAGTCAATTGGGATAACATTTTTGTAATGTAGCTATAAATTTGGAAATATCCAAACAATGGGAAGTGTAAGTGAGGGAAATGTTCTTTGAGTAGGGATAGGGAGAGTATGGAAGAGCAGTCCTTATGGAAAATTGGCAGAGCAATCTTAATTCCTGTAGGTGCCAAGACTTGATCACACCATCCGACTCACCATGTCGAAAATCACAATTGAGTAGCGGGAGGAAGAGAGTTTGAGAGGAAGAAAGAGCATGTCTTTTCCCTCAATAAATGCCAAGCAAAACAAGGAGTGTTAAGCAGGGGGTTAGCTGTAATCGCAAGGGAATAGAAGGGAAGGGAAAAGAAGTGGGAGATCTATGTAATAGGGCTACTAAATTACAGTCAGGGCAAAATGTTTGATCCAGGGCAGTGTCAACATAAGTGTTACTTCCTTCTATTCAGTCCAGAGCAAACCTATAATTTGCCGACAAGGCGTAATCTTGTATGCAGGGTAAAGTAATTCCACCTAAGGGCAATGACTGTTGTAATTTGAACAAGGAAATTCTGGGGCATTTTCCGGCCCAAATAAATTTAGAAAGAGCAGTATCAATAATTTTTGCATTGCTCCTTGAAAGAGTAAAAGGAAGCAACTAGACTGGAAAAGAAAACGAGGAAAGGAGATCATCTTATATAAGTGACAACATCCCAAATATGAAAGTGAAAGATGATTCCACTTTTCAAAATCAGCCAACATTTGTCCAGTAAAAAAGGGCATATTAACTGAATATACATCATCCAGTTTACATGGTATATGTAAGCCCAGATAAGTAATAAAGTTCTGAGCCCAACGAAAAGGAAAGCTAGACCCCAAACCTAATTTAGCTTCACCGTACAAAGCCAGAGCCTCAGTCTTACAAAGTTCATTAAAAACCCTGAAACATCATTAAATAATGTGAGTGTATGCAATAACGAAGGAAAGGCAGTTTGTGGATCACTAAAATAGAGAAGGAGATCATCGGCAAAGTCCAACACCTTAATCTCATAATTCCAACAGAAATGACTGTCCATGTCACTGAGGAATGTACCGATCAAAGGACCCAGGGCAAGATTAAAAAGCAATGGAGAGAGGGGGCATCCAGGCCGCGTGCCTCTTTGTAATGTGAAAGAGGGGGAATTAACACCATTTATAGTTAAATGAGCAGTCGGGTGAGCGTATAGCATACGAAAGATACCAGTGAACTGTTGACCAAATTGTTGAGCATGCAACACATGTAAAATATGTGACCAGGAAATGCGATTAAATGTCTTATCAGCATCACAGCTGACAACAACAGCCTTTTTATTACCAGAATGCCTATAACTTATCATGGCCGCGAGCAGCGTACGCACATTGTGCACAGATGTTCCGCCCCGCACAAATCCTGCCTGAGCAGAGTGCAATATCCTAGGCAACACAGATTGGAGACGTATGGAAATCAATTCAGATCTTGATTCAAAAGGGAGATCAGTATATAGGATTGGACTAACATTGGATCTTTCCCCGGCTTCGGGAAAACTACTATCCTGGCTTTATTAAAACCATGCGGGGGAGGATGACCTGTCAATAAGGCGTTAAATAGAGTTAGAAGATGAGGCATTAAATGAGACAAAATAATTTGATAATATTCAGCCCTAAAGCCATCAGGGCCAGTAGACTTACCTTTGGGGAGTGATTCAATCAAGGATTAGAGCTCAAGCTCCGTCCCACAGGTTAGACAAGAGTCTTGTTCCGTGTCAGTCAAAGTGGGAAGATGTGCAGCAGTTATAAATTGCATACCTAAAATGGGGGAATCAGGAGGAGCCATATAAAGCTCCTGATAGTAATGTAGGAATTGTTCAGAGATATGCAATGCTTCAGTAACAGGGACATGGGTATCCGAATTTAGCTGGAGGATATAAGAGGATGAATTACATGTTCTCACTAGATTGGATATTAATCTACCAGGTTTATAAAAACCACGGAAATATCTATTACGCTGAGCATTATGTGAGTACTGAGCACAGGGCATCATACGCATATTTCGCAGCAAGATAAGCTTGTCGATTGTCTGGGGACTCGTTAAGTCATAGTATATCATAAGCGTCCGTTAAAGCACGGCTCAATTCATCTAATTTAGAGGTCAATAATTTGCATTTCCTGGACACATATTCGATAATCTGGCCACGGACCACTGGTTTAGATGCTGTCCAAAACAAATTAATGTCATCCGAGTGCTCCACATCGCCATCCACATAGTTCAGAAAAGCCTGCTCAATATGATTACGAAAGTCAGTCAACTTATGTAGGTAGCCAGGGAATCTCCAATTATAGGAGGTCAGGAGAGGGGTCTCTAACAATAAAGTGAACCATATAGGGGCATGGGCAGAAATGTGTATAAGTGCGATTCCCGAATCCACCACTCTCTGATATAAAGAGAGGGATAACAGCCAAAAGTCTATCTGTGAGGATTTATGATGAGGATGGGAATAAAAAGTGTATTCGCACGAAGTCGGGTGTTGGCACCTCCAGGGATCACAGAATTGCAAGGAGTCAAGTAATAACTGCAGGGAAGAGGCATATGTACGTCTATCTCCACCAACAGAGGAGGACCTGTCCAAACCCAATGAAAGTACATTATAGAAATCACCTCCCAATATAAGTGGCCGCTCAACACAAGCCAGTAGCTTTACAAATAAATCAGTAAAAAAGTGGTCATTTGGAGTGGTAGGGGCATAAATAGTAGCTAGAGTATATAAGGTACCACACAACACTATTTTAAGAAATAGAGAATGACCTTCCGTGTCTATTCAAGTATCCCTTATAGTGAAATGTAAAGGTTTTCGAAACAAAATAAGGACTCCTTTACGTTTAGCTGTGAACGAGGAGGCTTTGAAGTCACCCAGCTAATTATCTCTTAAAACATTAGGATCCTTAGCATCCCAGTGGGTCCCCTGGAGAAATGCCACATCAGGTTTTAAACGTTTGAGGTGGGTCAGAAACTTACGCCTCTTGATTGGGGAGTTCAACATTTCCACATTCCACTATACAAATTTGAGAGATTTTTGTACCCTAGCAGAATTAGTGAAAGAGTTAGCCGTATCAGCCTATATCCGCCCTATGCCATAAGAAATATATGTGTATGTTGTGACTGCCCCTGACCTGACCCAGCAAGTGGGAAATGGGGGTGCAATAGAAGCCTTTGGTACCATGTTATGAATATAAAGACAGGGCCGAAACTAGGATTTTCGGCACCCGGGGCAAGGCACTAATTTGGAGCGCCCCCCACACCACCATCACCCCACCCCCCAACCCCCAAAAATTTAAGAAAAAATAAATAAATAAAATAGTAAAAAAAATATAAATAAAGAAAAAAGAAATAAATAAAATAAAAAATTAGGAAAATGAATGTTAAGGGTTAAAAAAGGATTCAAACTAGGCCATGTAGTTGTGCAATTTTAATCTCATTACACTGCACATTAGTACCCCTCATTAACATTAGATGGGAGAGAGGGGTGAGTAAGAGATGGGAGAGAAGGGGGAGGCAGAGAGGGGGGAGAGAGAAAAGGGTGAGGGAGAGATGGGAGGGAGAGAGAGAGAGAGAGAGAGAGAGAGAGAGAGATGAGAGAGAGGATATATGGGAGAGAGTGGTGAGCAAGAGATGGAAGAGAGGGGTGAGAGAGAGATGGGAGAGAGAGGGGTGAGGGAGAGATGGGAAAGAGAGAGAGAGAGAGGCGGGGGTGGCAAGTATCTTGCTGTACCATTGTGAGCTGAAGATACTACTGTCTTTTTAAGTTGATCCTCATCCTTAAGGAGAGACTGTTTATAGTCTACACAGTGTTAGTTGGATAATGTAAAAATGAAATTTGACCTCAATATTTTATATATGTGTAAGAATCATGGCAAATGTAAAAAATAATGGTAGTTAGTAAAAATATTTTTATAACATAAAACAGTATTTTTGGTGGAGGTGTTATCCATTGTGGTAGCCCAATAGATGTTACAGTCAGCGGTGAAGTTAGACCCTATCTTTTCTTACCTTCTGGAGTTCTTGGAAGAACAGGTCTGCTCCTAGACTAGACCAAGCAAAGTCCCAGGCAAGTGTCCAAATTGGGGACCTCCCCCAGTCCATCTTCAGTGCGGCTGCACTGATTACCGTGGCTCCGGCTTTACAATGCTGGGAGCAGGTGTGAGTCGATCAGGGAGAGCCGCTGTATACTTCGTGGTATTATATGATGCAGGCAGATCATGGTGTGTCCGATGCTGGGGAGTAATGAAGAAACCTCAGAAAGGCCAGAGTGATCTGAGCGTCCTCGGATGATGGAATTACCTAGCGTGCTGGAGGAAGAGGCCGGGTAGGGTCTGCGCTATCCTCAGATGGAATGCCTTGCCGTTCCAGAAGCATTGGTGGTGGAGGCCGGACAGAAGCTGCGCTCTTCTCAGTTGGAGGGAGATCAGGAAGGACGCAATACGTTGCTAATCCAGGGTGTAGGTTCAAAGTAAGGCCAAAGTAGCCGTGCGGAGTTCACAGCACCCCCTCCTTCCGGCGCCCGGGGCACGTGACCCCCTAGCCGCCCCCCCCCCCCTAGTTACAACCATGATAAAGATATAACAATGCATGTCTGTAACATACCAAATGGTTGAAAAGAAAAACAATATTAATTTTTTTAGAACCGGAGGGGGCGAACCATAGAACACAAAGACATAAAACAGCCAAGTAAAAGGAAAAAGAAGAAGAGAAGCAGGAATTTTTTTTAGAAAAGCAGCAGAGGCCCGAGATAGGTCAAGAACAGCCAAGACTCCTAAACTTCTTAACTAGAAAACTTACAGTGTAGTCTTGTGCTTTGTGACCCTAGTCTGTTCTATGTGTAGCCCTGTGAATCTGATTCTGCATGAATGACACTTGTACCAGCTTGTGCTTTATATCCCTGATTCGGCATAGATTGCTGCATATACAGTGCATCTGGAAAGTATTCACAGCACTTCACTTTTTCCACATTTTGTTATGTTACAGCCTTATTCCAAACTGGGGAAAAAATATTTTCCCCCTCAAAATTCTACACACAATACCCCATGATGACAACGTGAAAAACGTTTTTGTTTTTTTTAGATTTTTGCAAATTTATTAAAAATAAAAAACTAAGAAATCACATGTACATAAGTGTTTACAGCCTTTGCCATGAAGCTCAAAATTGAGCTCAGGTGCATCTTGTTTAAACTGATCATCCTTGAGATTTTCCTACAGCTTAATTGGAGTCCACCGGTCATAAATTCAGTTGATTGGACATGATTTGGAAAGGCACACACCTGTCTATATAAGGTCCCACACTTGACAGTGCATGTCTGAGCACAAACCAAGCATGAAGTCAAAGGAATTGTCTGTAGACCTCCAAGACAGGATTGTCTCGAGGCACAAATCTGGGAAAGGGTACAGAAAATTATCTGCTGCTTTGAAGGTCCCAATGAGCACAATGGCCTCCATCATCTGTAAATGGACGAAGTTCGGAACCACCAGGACTCTTCCTAGAGCTGGCCAGCCGTCTAAACTGAGAGATCGGGGGAGAAGGGCCCTAGTCAGGAAGGTGACCAAGAACCCGATGGTCACTCTGTCAGAGCTACAGCATTTTACTGTGGAGAGAGGAGAACCTTCCAGAAAGACAACCATCTCTGCAGCAATCCACCAATCAGGCCTGTATGGTAGAGTGGTCAGACGGAAGCTAATCCTTAGTAAAAAGCACATGGCAGCCAACCTGGAGTTTGCCAAAATGCACCTGAAGGACTCTCAGACCATGAGAAACAAAATTCTCTGGTCTGATGAGACAAAGATTGAACTCTGTGACGTGAATACCAGGCGTCATGTTTGGAGGAAAACAGGCACCGCTCATCACCAGGCCAATACCATCCCTACAGTGAAGCATGGTGGTGGCAGCATCATGCTGTGGGGATGTTTTTCAGCAGAAGGAACTGGGAGACTAGTCAGGATAGAGGGAAAAATGAATGCAGCAATGTACAGAGACATCCTGGATGAAAACCTGCTCCAGAGTGCTCTTGAACTCAGACTTGGGTAACTGTACATTTTTCAGCAGGACAACGACCCTAAGCACACAGCCAAGATATCAAAGGAGTGGCTTCAGGACAACTGTGTGAATGTCCTTGAGTGGCCCAGCCAGAGCCCAGATTTGTATACGATTGAACATCTCTGGAGAGATCTGAAAATAGCTATGTACTGATGCTTTCCATCCAACCTGATGGAGCTTGAGAGGTGCTGCAACGAGGAATGGGCGAAACTGCCCAAAGATAGGTGTGCCAAGCTTGTGGCATCATATTCAAAAAGACTTGAGGCTGTAACTGCTGCCAAAGGTGCATCAACAAAGTATTGAGCAAAGGCTGTGAATACTTATGTACATGTGATTTCTCAGTTTTTTATTTTCAATAAATTTGCAAAAATGTAAAAAATAACTTTTTTCACGTTGTCGTTATGGGGTATTGTATGTAGAATTTTGAGGGAAAATTAATTTATTCCAGTTTGGAATTAGGCCATAACATAACAAAATGTGGAAAAAGTGAAGTGCTGTGAATACTTTCCGTATGCACTGTACCAATCATCTGCTGTGTGACCCTAATTTTGTACTGAATGCCACATGCAACGTTCTCTGCTTTGTGCAAATTAGTAAAAGGGCACATAAATAGCACTGCAAGTAATAAATTATACAACAACATATACAATAATATTTTTATAAAGAATATTCTTTCTTCTAAACACAATGGGGGTAATTCCAAGTTGATCGCAGCAGGATTTTTGATAGCAACTGGGCAAAACCATGTGCACTGCAGGGGAGGCAGATATAACATGTGCAGAAAGAGTTAGATTTGGGTATGGTGTGATCAATCTGCAATCTAATTTGCAGTGTAAAAATAAAGCAGCCAGTATTTACCCTGCACAGAAACAATATAACCCACCCAAATCTAACTCTCTCTGCACATGTTATATCTGCCTCCCCTGCAGTGCACATGGTTTTGCCCAGTTGCTATCAAAAATCCTGCTGCGATCAACTTGGAATTACCCCCAATGTTTTATAGAGAATATTAAACACATACATTATTAAGTCAGTATAGCCTTTTGTAAACACCTTCACTTCACCCAGGTGAAAAAATGTTGTTGAAAGAAAAGTGTAAATAAGTGCAACCAATGTTTGTCTTCCCTGAAAGAATCAATAATGTGATGAGATGGAAATAATGTAAGTTTTACCACACACCTGCATGCAGCACTTACACATTGCGTTAGAAAGCTGCTTTATCTCCATATAATGCCATAAAATAATTAAAAATCAAAGCATAACACCCTTAGCAATAGGAAAATGTAAAACATAATAGGTCTCACTCACATGAATAATATTCATATGGCATATAAAAAGATTACAAGCCATGGAGCATTCTTTGTAGGTTTTCCAATCAGACTTTCAAAAATAGAGGAACACTCTTATTTGATGGTGAATTTGGATAAACTTAAAGAAAGAGATATGGGAGCCCCCATATTGTAGTATGTTTTAACACAAACATCTCAGTGTATAGCGTAAAATGCTTATTTAGGGCAAAATTGAATAAGAGGCGGGTTCAACTTCTAAATAATGGAGGTTTTGCAACCTGATGATTTCCTAAGCCTGGGGGCCTAATTCAGACCAGGTCTGAACTGGGCATGCCGGCGCATGCCAGACAACCGATGGCCATCTTAGTCCAGCGATCGCCTCTGCCTGATTGACAGGCAGAGGCGGTCGCTGGGCAGAAGGGGACGGGCCGCCATTTTGGGGGCGCAGTCCGGCTAACGCGGGCGTGCACGGACCATGCGGGGGTGCAGCCACTGCGACTCGGACAGAGACGATTAGCTTATTGCCAGAGCGCAGGAGCTGTGCAGCCAGGGAGCTACTCATCAAGTACAAAAGCATCACCGCTGTGCAATGCTTTTGTACTTGTGCGGGGGGTAGGGACAGACATGCGGGTCGGACTAGCCCTGTGCATGTCTGAGTAACTTATCGTAGCCGTTTTAAAAATTTGCACGGCTACCATCAGGTCTGAATTAGGCCCTAAAACTGCAGAGAAAGCACACTTTAGAATAGAATAGAATAGCACTAAATGTCAAAGAACCATCAATGATGCAGACCATACCAATAATACAGCTGTATAGCTAAACCCGCCAGACAATTCACCTGCAAATATGGGAGAAGCACTTCTCACTATGATCTGTGTAGGCTTTGTTTTATATATATATATATATATATATATATATATGCTAAGAAATTAGGAGAGCGCACTGGTAAGTTTAAAATGTAATATCTTTATAAATAAAGTGTAGTAGCAACGTACATTTCAGTTTCAGAAGACAAATACAGCATGTATTTAAAAACCGTCAGGGCTCTGCTCTGCTCCGTCTCGCTGATAGCACTGCACCGGCTCTGGTTCCAGCAGCTGACGTCACAACGTCCACGGTGTGTAGCCACGTCCATCGCGTTTCAACCAATAGTGGTCTTCGTCAGGGGATGTGGTCATTGTCCATAAGCAGGGATTTTATACATACACCCTTCATTGTAAGTTTAACACTTTCACATCAGTTTAAAAGTGAGAGACACGTTTAGGTATATTCTAATAAACACCATTATAACAGTTCACAACAAAATAAAATAAAAAGAGTGCAGCACACTAATCAGTCCCAATTCTCACAGAATCAATTTTCCTAACAACATTAAACTGCAATTGTTTTTAATCATTTTAATAGTACCTTGCCATATAACTTCTAGCTAAATGAGGTTAACAAACCTCCCCATGCCCAATCATTAATTGGGATCAGATCACTATGCTGCACTTTACAAAAAATATACATGTATTTTTACAACCTCTCTATAAAATATAATTCCATATATCCAAAACGAACACATATTCAAAGATTATATCCTAAAAAATATATGCATATATATATTAATAATAAAAGGCAGACTTAATACTATAATCGGACCAAAAAACCTAAAAAATATATATAATCCAATAGATGGGACTTCCACTCATTGACAAACAGCTGTTGATCGTAAATTCTTCCATTTCATATAATCAGAATGCTAATGATTCAGTGCATTTTAACCCATACGTCCGGGCTCATTGTTTGAGATCCACAGGTCGGGACTCAGCCGCTGCCACTTGTGGATCTCAATGAGCTTAGGCACACAGGTTAATCATGTAAAAACGGAACAATATCACATCCTTCATTAAGTCCTTGTGGTGCAAATGTGTTTAGGGTATATATCCAGTAAGTTTCTCTCTGAGAGAGCTTTTTTAACAAATCACCTTTTCTATCATCTAGTGTAATTTTTTCTATCGCTTTGAACTTAAACCCTTTCAAACTGGAATTGGCACATTCTTTAAAATGACGGGGACACTGTGATTTTCCACTTTGTGTAAAATGTTACGTGTGTGTTCTAATATGCGCAATTTTAGAGTGCGCTTCGTTTTACCAACGTAGCTTTTACCGCAGCTACACTCCAATAAATATATAACATGGGTACTCAAGCAGCTCAATTTACCTTTAATCTTCCATGATTTCTTTTTACTGGAATCAAAGAATTGTTTATTATCCTTATGTGCATATTGACACACTTTACATCTTTGACAAGCAAAAAATCCTTCAGTTTTATATATATCTGACTGGTCATTAATGGATTTAAGTTTGCTTGGAGCCAATCTATTTTTCAGGGAACAAGATTTCCTGTATATGATCTTGGGTTGCTGCGGGATGACATCTCTTAATAACGGGTCAAGACACAAAATGTCCCAGTGTCTCATAAGTATCTTTTTAATCTCTCCTCCCTTTACATTATACCGTGTCACAAAAGAGACACCTTGTGTATGACCCGACATCACATCTTTTTCCTTATATACCGTTAGCTCTTTCCTATCTCTATCTAGGGCTTTTTTATAACATTTTTTTATCAGTGTCTCTGGGTATTGTTTTTCCCTAAACCTTCTGTTATAGATTTCCGATTGTTCCTGAAATGTATCTATTTGTGAACAATTACGTCTCAATCTGACAAATTGAGAATAAGGGATATTCTCAATCCATTTCTTATAACGGCAGCTTTGGAAATGAACATAACTATTTCTATCTATCCCTTTAATATGGGTATAAGTGTTTATTTTTTCATTACTACTGTAATCACTGCTATCCAATATAAGATCCAAAAATTTAATTGTACTTTTTTGATGATTAGAAGTAAAATGTAAGTTATAATCATTGTCATTTAAATATACCATAAATTTTTTTAAATCCTCGTCATTCCCCGACCATACCACAAGTACGTCATCTATAAACCTTTTATATATATGTATATAATTTCGAAAGGGGTTGTTATTATAAATGACCTCCTTTTCCCATTTCCCCAGATAGAGATTTGCCAGACTTGGGGCATAGGGGGTCCCCATTGCAACCCCACATTCCTGGTTAAAAAATTCACCCTGAAAATTAAAATAATTATTCTTAAGGATATAACCCATACATTCCAACAAAAAATTCCTTTTTTTACTTGTTAAATTAGGATCTCCTTCTAGAAACATTTTAGTGGCCTCCAATCCCCCCTCATGCGGAATACTAGTATATAGGGCCTCGACATCAATCGTGGCCCAACTAAATTCATTTCTCCATTTTAGATCTCCTAGTTCATTCAAAATCTGTGTTGAATCTTTAATATATGATTCTAATTTAAGTACATGATCTTTTATATGTGCATCCACAAATTCTGATATGCTCGATGAAGCCGATCCTATCCGGGACACTATAGGACGTCCGGGTGGCTTGTCCAGCCGTTTATGGACTTTTGGAAGGCTATAAAATATTGGAACCCTAGGATGAGGGTTAAACATAAATCCAAATTCCTCTGAATTAATACTACCATCTTTTACACCTTTATCCAACAAAGATCTCACTTCTTCTACAATCCGTTCTGTGGGGTCCTGAGATAATTTTCTATAAGTGTTTCTATCATTCAACAATCTTTCACATTCCTCCAAATAATCCTTTCTATTTAACAAAACAATACCTCCTCCCTTATCCGCCATCTTAATAACCAAAAGGGGGTCTTTTTCCAACGTTTTCAAAGCAGCTCTTTCTCCTTTGCTCAAATTATCCTTAAACTTAAACTCATTACTACAAAGTTTATCTAGATCTTTTTTCACCAATTTGGAGAATGCATCGATAAAACTGCCTCTGGATTAAATTGGATAAAAGTTTGATCTCTTTTTAAAACTTTTACTATTATTTTGCACATTATTCTCCCCATCTGTATGTTTATTTTGTTTAACAAAGTGGCGTTTCAAAGTCAGGTTCCTTATAAATTTATTTGTATCTATAAATAATTCAAACCCATTGGGGGACGTATTAGGCGCAAAGGATAATCCTTTTGACAATAGGGTACTTTCATTTTTAGTTAAGATATGATCTGACAGATTAAACACCTCTGTTTTTAACGGGAATTCTGTCTTCTCATTTTTCCCCCTCTTTCCTCCTCTTTTGCCTCTCTTTGTTCCTCTTTTTTTCTTTTGGTTCCCAATCCTGGGCTGTGAACTACTTCTTTGTTGTTGAATGCTCTCCTTTCCCTCCAATTCCCCTCTCTCTGAAAAAAAATGTGCATTCCGGGTTTTATTTTCAGGTGTAGATAGGGCTTCATATCTATTAGTGGTGGGGATCCTATAGGGCCTCCCTCCATTCCCTCTATATTGGTTGTTATTGCCTTGTTGATATTTATAGTGATTTGTTACTTGCTCTTTTCCACTCTCTTCTTTGTCTCGGCCAATTCCGTATTGTCCCTTCACGATAATCTGTAGTATCACGTTTAAATTTACTAACCTTAGTTTCTATGATATCCCCTTCGAATTTTTTGATACGATTATCACCCACAGCTTTAAGGTCCTTTAATTCTTTCAGATCCTTAATAGGTTCCAACTGTTTCTCTAAATCACCTATCTCCATATCTATTTCACCAAGCTCTCTTTTTCTCTCTAAAATTATCAGTTTCATTAGCTCCAGTGAACTATTATCTAAAATTTTATTCCATTCATTTATAAAAGTCTGCCTCTCATTACCAAACGTGAATTTTTTAAAAAGCCGTAAACCTCTTGGTATCAATTTACACTCCACATATTTTTCTAAAGTTGTGATTTCCCAGCTGAGCTTCATCTCTTTTACATAAACTTTCTCTAGTTTGTCCCATAATGAATCCAAATCTAAACCACTCTCAATATCTGTATGTTTTTTTCTATAACCTATATCTAATGCTCATTGAACATTTTATGACATTCTTCATTTCTTAAATTCCTCCTATCACTCCTTGAGTATGCCATAACTAAGGTTAGTAAATTTAAACGTGATACTACAGATTATCGTGAAGGGACAATACGGAATTGGCCGAGACAAAGAAGAGAGTGGAAAAGAGCAAGTAACAAATCACTATAAATATCAACAAGGCAATAACAACCAATATAGAGGGAATGGAGGGAGGCCCTATAGGATCCCCACCACTAATAGATATGAAGCCCTATCTACACCTGAAAATAAAACCCGGAATGCACATTTTTTTTCAGAGAGAGGGGAATTGGAGGGAAAGGAGAGCATTCAACAACAAAGAAGTAGTTCACAGCCCAGGATTGGGAACCAAAAGAAAAAAAGAGGAACAAAGAGAGGCAAAAGAGGAGGAAAGAGGGGGAAAAATGAGAAGACAGAATTCCCGTTAAAAACAGAGGTGTTTAATCTGTCAGATCATATCTTAACTAAAAATAAAAGTACCCTATTGTCAAAAGGATTATCCTTTGCGCCTAATACGTCCCCCAATGGGTTTGAATTATTTATAGATACAAATAAATTTATAAGGAACCTGACTTTGAAACGCCACTTTGTTAAACAAAATAAACATACAGATGGGGAGAATAATGTGCAAAATAATATTAAAAGTTTTAAAAAGAGATCAAACTTTTATCCAATTGAATCCAGAGGCAGTTTTATTGATGCGTTCTCCAAATTGGTGAAAAAAGATTTAGATAAACTTTGTAGTAATGAGTTTAAGTTTAAGGATAATTTGAGCAAAGGAGAAAGAGCTGCTTTGAAAACGTTGGAAAAAGACCCCCTTTTGGTTATTAAGATGGCGGATAAGGGAGGATGTATTGTTTTGTTAAATAGAAAGGATTATTTGGAGGAATGTGAAAGATTGTTGAATGATAGAAACACTTATAGAAAATTATCTCAGGACCCCACAGAACGGATTGTAGAAGAAGTGAGATCTTTGTTGGATAAAGGTGTAAAAGATGGTAGTATTAATTCAGAGGAATTTGGATTTATGTTTAACCCTCATCCTAGGGTTCCAATATTTTATAGCCTTCCAAAAGTCCATAAACGGCTGGACAAGCCACCCGGACGCCCTATAGTGTCCGGGATAGGATCGGCTTCATCAAGCATATCAGAATTTGTGGATGCACATATAAAAGATCATGTACTTAAATTAGAATCATATATTAAAGATTCAACACAGATTTTGAATGAACTAGGAGATCTAAAATGGAGAAATGAATTTAGTTGGGCCACGATTGATGTCGAGGCCCTATATACTAGTATTCCGCATGAGGGGGGATTGGAGGCCACTAAAATGTTTCTAGAAGGAGATCCTAATTTAACAAGTAAAAAAAAGATTTTTTTTGTTGGAATGTATGGGTTATATCCTTAAGAATAATTATTTTAATTTTCAGAGTGAATTTTTTAACCAGGAATGTGGGGTTGCAATGGGGACCCCCTATGCCCCAAGTCTGGCAAATCTCTATCTGGGGAAATGGGAAAAGGAGGTCATTTATAATAACAACCCCTTTCGAAATTATATACATATATATAAAAGGTTTATAGATGACGTACTTGTGGTATGGTCGGGGAATGACGAGGATTTAAAAAAATTCATGGTATATTTAAATGACAATGATTATAACTTACATTTTACTTCTAATCATCAAAAAAGTAGAGATGAGCGGGTTCGGTTTCTCTGAAACCGAACCCGCACGAACTTCATGTTTTTTTCACGGGTCCGAGCAGACTCGGATCCTCCCGCCTTGCTCGGTTAACCCGAGCGCGCCCGAACGTCATCATGACGCTGTCGGATTCTCGCGAGACTCGGATTCTATATAAGGAGCCGCGCGTCGCCGCCATTTTCACACGTGCATTGAGATTGATAGGGAGAGGACGTGGCTGGCGTCCTCTCCATTAGAAATTAGATTAGAAGAGAGAGAGAGATTGTGCAGAGTCAGACAGAGTTTACCACAGTGACCAGTGCAGTTGTTGTTAGTTAACTTTTATTTATTTTAATATAATATATCCGTTCTCTGCTATATCCGTTCTCTGCCTGAAAAAAAACGATACACAGCAGCAGCCAGTCACACAGTGTGACTCAGTCTGTGTGCACTCAGCTCAGCCCAGTGTGCTGCACATCAATGTATAAAAGGCAAAGCTTATAATAATTGTGGGGGAGACTGGGGAGCACTGCAGGTTGTTATAGCAGGAGCCCCCAGGAGTACATAATATTATATTAATTTAAAATTAAACAGTGCACACTTTTGCTGCAGGAGTGCCACTGCCAGTGTGACTAGTGGTGACCAGTGCCTGACCACCAGTATAGTAGTATATTGTTGTATGTATTGTATACTATCTCTTTATCAACCAGTCTATATTAGCAGCAGACACAGCACAGTGCGGTAGTTCACGGCTGTGGCTACCTCTGTGTCGGCAGTCGGAACTCGGCAGGCAGTCCGTCCATCCATAATTGTATTACAATATATACCACCTAACCGTGGTATTTTTTTTTCTTTCTTTATACCGTCGTCATAGTGTCATACTAGTTGTTACGAGTATACTACTATCTCTTTATCAACCAGTGTACAGTGCGGTAGTTCACGGCTGTGGCTACCTCTGTGTCGGCAGTCGGCAGGCAGTCCGTCCATCCATAATTGTATTATTATTATAATATATACCACCTAACCGTGGTTTTTTTTTCATTCTTTATACCGTCATAGTGTCATACTAGTTGTTACGAGTATACTACTATCTCTTTATCAACCAGTGTACAGTGCGGTAGTTCACGGCTGTGGCTACCTCTGTGTCGGCAGTCGGCAGGCAGTCCGTCCATCCATAATTGTATTATTATTATAATATATACCACCTAACCGTGGTTTTTTTTTCATTCTTTATACCGTCGTCATAGTGTCATACTAGTTGTTACGAGTATACTACTATCTCCTTATCAACCAGTGTACAGTGCGGTAGTTCACGGCTGTGGCTACCTCTGTGTCGGCAGTCGGCAGGCAGTCCGTCCATCCATAATTGTATTATTATTATAATATATACCACCTAACCGTGGTTTTTTTTTCATTCTTTATACCGTCGTCATAGTGTCATACTAGTTGTTACGAGTATACTACTATCTCTTTATCAACCAGTGTACAGTGCGGTAGTTCACGGCTGTGGCTACCTCTGTGTCGGCAGTCGGCAGGCAGTCCGTCCATCCATAATTGTATTATTATTATAATATATACCACCTAACTGTGGTATTTTTTTTTCTTTCTTTATACCGTCGTCATAGTGTCATACTAGTTGTTACGAGTATACTACTATCTCTTTATCAACCAGTGTACAGTGCGGTAGTTCACGGCTGTGGCTACCTCTGTGTCGGCAGTCGGCAGGCAGTCCGTCCATCCATAATTGTATTATTATTATAATATATACCACCTAACCGTGGTTTTTTTTTCATTCTTTATACCGTCGTCATAGTGTCATACTAGTTGTTACGAGTATACTACTATCTCTTTATCAACCAGTGTACAGTGCGGTAGTTCACGGCTGTGGCTACCTCTGTGTCGGCAGTCGGCAGGCAGTCCGTCCATCCATAATTGTATTATTATTATAATATATACCACCTAACCGTGGTTTTTTTTTCATTCTTTATACCGTCGTCATAGTGTCATACTAGTTGTTACGAGTATACTACTATCTCTTTATCAACCAGTGTACAGTGCGGTAGTTCACGGCTGTGGCTACCTCTGTGTCGGCAGTCGGCAGGCAGTCCGTCCATCCATAATTGTATTATTATTATAATATATACCACCTAACCGTGGTTTTTTTTTCATTCTTTATACCGTCGTCATAGTGTCATACTAGTTGTTACGAGTATACTACTATCTCTTTATCAACCAGTGTACAGTGCGGTAGTTCACGGCTGTGGCTACCTCTGTGTCGGCAGTCGGCAGGCAGTCCGTCCATCCATAATTGTATTATTATTATAATATATACCACCTAACTGTGGTATTTTTTTTTCTTTCTTTATACCGTCGTCATAGTGTCATACTAGTTGTTACGAGTATACTACTATCTCTTTATCAACCAGTGTACAGTGCGGTAGTTCACGGCTGTGGCTACCTCTGTGTCGGCAGTCGGCAGGCAGTCCGTCCATCCATAATTGTATTATTATTATAATATATACCACCTAACCGTGGTTTTTTTTTCATTCTTTATACCGTCGTCATAGTGTCATACTAGTTGTTACGAGTATACTACTATCTCTTTATCAACCAGTGTACAGTGCGGTAGTTCACGGCTGTGGCTACCTCTGTGTCGGCAGTCGGCAGGCAGTCCGTCCATCCATAATTGTATTATTATTATAATATATACCACCTAACCGTGGTTTTTTTATACCACCTAACCGTGGCAGTCCGTCCATAATTGTATACTAGTATCCAATCCATCCATCTCCATTGTTTACCTGAGGTGCCTTTTAGTTCTGCCTATAAAATATGGAGAACAAAAAAGTTGAGGTTCCAAAATTAGGGAAAGATCAAGATCCACTTCCACCTCGTGCTGAAGCTGCTGCCACTAGTCATGGCCGAGACGATGAAATGCCAGCAACGTCGTCTGCCAAGGCCGATGCCCAATGTCATAGTACAGAGCATGTCAAATCCAAAACACCAAATATCAGAAAAAAAAGGACTCCAAAACCTAAAATAAAATTGTCGGAGGAGAAGCGTAAACTTGCCAATATGCCATTTACCACACGGAGTGGCAAGGAACGGCTGAGGCCCTGGCCTATGTTCATGGCTAGTGGTTCAGCTTCACATGAGGATGGAAGCACTCAGCCTCTCGCTAGAAAACTGAAAAGACTCAAGCTGGCAAAAGCACCGCAAAGAACTGTGCGTTCTTTGAAATCCCAAATCCACAAGGAGAGTCCAATTGTGTCGTTTGCGATGCCTGACCTTCCCAACACTGGACGTGAAGAGCATGCGCCTTCCACTATTTGCATGCCCCCTGCAAGTGCTGGAAGGAGCACCCGCAGTCCAGTTCCTGATAGTCAGATTGAAGATGTCAGTGTTGAAGTACACCAGGATGAGGAGGATATGGGTGTTGCTGGCGCTGGGGAGGAAATTGACCAGGAGGATTCTGATGGTGAGGTGGTTTGTTTAAGTCAGGCACCCGGGGAGACACCTGTTGTCCGTGGGAGGAATATGGCCGTTGACATGCCAGGTGAAAATACCAAAAAAATCAGCTCTTCGGTGTGGAGGTATTTCACCAGAAATGCGGACAACAGGTGTCAAGCCGTGTGTTCCCTTTGTCAAGCTGTAATAAGTAGGGGTAAGGACGTTAACCACCTCGGAACATCCTCCCTTATACGTCACCTGCAGCGCATTCATAATAAGTCAGTGACAAGTTCAAAAACTTTGGGTGACAGCGGAAGCAGTCCACTGACCAGTAAATCCCTTCCTCTTGTAACCAAGCTCACGCAAACCACCCCACCAACTCCCTCAGTGTCAATTTCCTCCTTCCCCAGGAATGCCAATAGTCCTGCAGGCCATGTCACTGGCAAGTCTGACGAGTCCTCTCCTGCCTGGGATTCCTCCGATGCATCCTTGCGTGTAACGCCTACTGCTGCTGGCGCTGCTGTTGTTGCCGCTGGGAGTCGATGGTCATCCCAGAGGGGAAGTCGTAAGCCCACTTGTACTACTTCCAGTAAGCAATTGACTGTTCAACAGTCCTTTGCGAGGAAGATGAAATATCACAGCAGTCATCCTACTGCAAAGCGGATAACTGAGTCCTTGACAACTATGTTGGTGTTAGACGTGCGTCCGGTATCCGCCGTTAGTTCACAGGGAACTAGACAATTTATTGAGGCAGTGTGCCCCCGTTACCAAATACCATCTAGGTTCCACTTCTCTAGGCAGGCGATACCGAGAATGTACACGGACGTCAGAAAAAGACTCACCAGTGTCCTAAAAAATGCAGTTGTACCCAATGTCCACTTAACCACGGACATGTGGACAAGTGGAGCAGGGCAGGGTCAGGACTATATGACTGTGACAGCCCACTGGGTAGATGTATGGACTCCCGCCGCAAGAACAGCAGCGGCGGCACCAGTAGCAGCATCTCGCAAACGCCAACTCTTTCCTAGGCAGGCTACGCTTTGTATCACCGCTTTCCAGAATACGCACACAGCTGAAAACCTCTTACGGCAACTGAGGAAGATCATCGCGGAATGGCTTACCCCAATTGGACTCTCCTGTGGATTTGTGGCATCGGACAACGCCAGCAATATTGTGTGTGCATTAAATATGGGCAAATTCCAGCACGTCCCATGTTTTGCACATACCTTGAATTTGGTGGTGCAGAATTTTTTAAAAAACGACAGGGGCGTGCAAGAGATGCTGTCGGTGGCCAGAAAAATTGCGGGACACTTTCGGCGTACAGGCACCACGTACAGAAGACTGGAGCACCACCAAAAACTACTGAACCTGCCCTGCCATCATCTGAAGCAAGAAGTGGTAACGAGGTGGAATTCAACCCTCTATATGCTTCAGAGGTTGGAGGAGCAGCAAAAGGCCATTCAAGCCTATACAATTGAGCACGATATAGGAGATGGAATGCACCTGTCTCAAGTGCAGTGGAGAATGATTTCAACGTTGTGCAAGGTTCTGATGCCCTTTGAACTTGCCACACGTGAAGTCAGTTCAGACACTGCCAGCCTGAGTCAGGTCATTCCCCTCATCAGGCTTTTGCAGAAGAAGCTGGAGGCATTGAAGAAGGAGCTAACACGGAGCGATTCCGCTAGGCATGTGGGACTTGTGGATGCAGCCCTTAATTCGCTTAACAAGGATTCACGGGTGGTCAATCTGTTGAAATCAGAGCACTACATTTTGGCCACCGTGCTCGATCCTAGATTTAAAGCCTACCTTGGATCTCTCTTTCCGGCAGACACAGGTCTGCTGGGGTTGAAAGACCTGCTGGTGACAAAATTGTCAAGTCAAGCGGAACGCGACCTGTCAACATCTCCTCCTTCACATTCTCCCGCAACTGGGGGTGCGAGGAAAAGGCTCAGAATTCCGAGCCCACCCGCTGGCGGTGATGCAGGGCAGTCTGGAGCGACTGCTGATGCTGACATCTGGTCCGGACTGAAGGACCTGACAACGATTACGGACATGTCGTCTACTGTCACTGCATATGATTCTCTCAACATTGATAGAATGGTGGAGGATTATATGAGTGACCGCATCCAAGTAGGCACGTCACACAGTCCGTACTTATACTGGCAGGAAAAAGAGGCAATTTGGAGGCCCTTGCACAAACTGGCTTTATTCTACCTAAGTTGCCCTCCCACAAGTGTGTACTCCGAAAGAGTGTTTAGTGCCGCCGCTCACCTTGTCAGCAATCAGCGTACGAGGTTACATCCAGAAAATGTGGAGAAGATGATGTTCATTAAAATGAATTATAATCAATTCCTCCGCGGAGACATTGACCAGCAGCAATTGCCTCCACAAAGTACACAGGGAGCTGAGATGGTGGATTCCAGTGGGGACGAATTGATAATCTGTGAGGAGGGGGATGTACACGGTGATATATCGGAGGGTGAAGATGAGGTGGACATCTTGCCTCTGTAGAGCCAGTTTGTGCAAGGAGAGATTAATTGCTTCTTTTTTGGGGGGGGTCCAAACCAACCCGTCATATCAGTCACAGTCGTGTGGCAGACCCTGTCACTGAAATGATGGGTTGGTTAAAGTGTGCATGTCCTGTTTTGTTTATACAACATAAGGGTGGGTGGGAGGGCCCAAGGATAATTCCATCTTGCACCTCTTTTTTCTTTTCTTTTTCTTTGCATCATGTGCTGATTGGGGAGGGTTTTTTGGAAGGGACATCCTGCGTGACACTGCAGTGCCACTCCTAGATGGGCCCGGTGTTTGTGTCGGCCACTAGGGTCGCTAATCTTACTCACACAGCTACCTCATTGCGCCTCTTTTTTTCTTTGCGTCATGTGCTGTTTGGGGAGGGTTTTTTGGAAGGGACATCCTGCGTGACACTGCAGTGCCACTCCTAGATGGGCCCGGTGTTTGTGTCGGCCACTAGGGTCGCTTATCTTTCTCACACAGTCAGCTACCTCATTGCGCCTCTTTTTTTCTTTGCGTCATGTGCTGTTTGGGGAGGGTTTTTTGGAAGGGACATCCTGCGTGACACTGCAGTGCCACTCCTAGATGGGCCCGGTGTTTGTGTCGGCCACTAGGGTCGCTTATCTTTCTCACACAGTCAGCTACCTCATTGCGCCTCTTTTTTTCTTTGCGTCATGTGCTGTTTGGGGAGGGTTTTTTGGAAGGGACATCCTGCGTGACACTGCAGTGCCACTCCTAGATGGGCCCGGTGTTTGTGTCGGCCACTAGGGTCGCTAATCTTACTCACACAGCTACCTCATTGCGCCTCTTTTTTTCTTTGCGTCATGTGCTGTTTGGGGAGGGTTTTTTGGAAGGGACATCCTGCGTGACACTGCAGTGCCACTCCTGGATGGGCCCGGTGTTTGTGTCGGCCACTAGGGTCGCTTATCTTACTCACACAGCGACCTCGGTGCAAATTTTAGGACTAAAAATAATATTGTGAGGTGTGATGTGTTCAGAATAGGCTGAAAATGAGTGTAAATTATGTTTTTTGAGGTTAATAATACTTTGGGATCAAAATTACCCCCAAATTCTATGATTTAAGCTGTTTTTTAGGGTTTTTTGAAAAAAACACCCGAATCCAAAACACACCCGAATCCGACAAAAAAAATTCGGTGAGGTTTTGCCAAAACGCGGTCGAACCCAAAACACGGCCGCGGAACCGAACCCAAAACCAAAACACAAAACCCGAAAAATTTCCGGCGCTCATCTCTACAAAAAAGTACAATTGAATTTTTGGATCTTATATTGGATAGCAGTGATTACAGTAGTAATGAAAAAATAAACACTTATACCCATATTAAAGGGATAGATAGAAATAGTTATGTTCATTTCCAAAGCTGCCATTATAAGAAATGGATTGAGAATATCCCTTATTCTCAATTTGTCAGATTGAGACGTAATTGTTCACAAATAGATAAATTTCAGGAACAATCGGAAATCTATAACAGAAGGTTTAGGGAAAAACAATACCCAGAGACACTGATAAAAAAATGTTATAAAAAAGCCCTAGATAGAGATAGGAAAGAGCTAACGGTATATAAGGAAAAAGATGTGATGTCGGGTCATACACAAGGTGTCTCTTTTGTGACACGGTATAATGTAAAGGGAGGAGAGATTAAAAAGATACTTATGAGACACTGGGACATTTTGTGTCTTGACCCGTTATTAAGAGATGTCATCCCGCAGCAACCCAGGATCATATACAGGAAATCTTGTTCCCTGAAAAATAGATTGGCTCCAAGCAAACTTAAATCCATTAATGACCAGTCAGATATATATAAAACTGAAGGATTTTTTGCTTGTCAAAGATGTAAAGTGTGTCAATATGCACATAAGGATAATAAACAATTCTTTGATTCCAGTAAAAAGAAATCATGGAAGATTAAAGGTAAATTGAGCTGCTTGAGTACCCATGTTATATATTTATTGGAGTGTAGCTGCGGTAAAAGCTACGTTGGTAAAACGAAGCACACTCTAAAATTGCGCATATTAGAACACACACGTAACATTTTACACAAAGTGGAAAATCACAGTGTCCCCCGTCATTTTAAAGAATGTGCCAATTCCAGTTTGAAAGGGTTTAAGTTCAAAGCGATAGAAAAAATTACACTAGATGATAGAAAAGGTGATTTGTTAAAAAAGCTCTCTCAGAGAGAAACTTACTGGATATATACCCTAAACACATTTGCACCACAAGGACTTAATGAAGGATGTGATATTGTTCCGTTTTTACATGATTAACCTGTGTGCCTAAGCTCATTGAGATCCATAAGTGGCAGCGGCTGAGTCCCGACCTGTGGATCTCAAACAATGAGCCCGGACGTATGGGTTAAAATGCACTGAATCATTAGCATTCTGATTATATGAAATGGAAGAATTTACGATCAACAGCTGTTTGTCAATGAGTGGAAGTCCCATCTATTGGATTATATATATTTTTTAGGTTTTTT
Source organism: Pseudophryne corroboree (assembly GCF_028390025.1). Lineage (NCBI taxonomy): Eukaryota > Metazoa > Chordata > Amphibia > Anura > Myobatrachidae > Pseudophryne > Pseudophryne corroboree. The sequence goes on along the minus strand of NC_086449.1, from coordinate 604,070,235 downwards.
GGTCCGATTATAGTATTAAGTCTGCCTTTTATTATTAATATATATATGCATATATTTTTTAGGATATAATCTTTGAATATGTGGTCGTTTTGGATATATGGAATTATATTTTATAGAGAGGTTGTAAAAATACATGTATATTTTTTGTAAAGTGCAGCATAGTGATCTGATCCCATTAATGATTGGGCATGGGGAGGTTTGTTAACCTCATTTAGCTAGAAGTTATGTGGCAAGGTACTATTAAAATGATTAAAAACAATTGCAGTTTAATGTTGTTAGGAAAATTGATTCTGTGAGAATTGGGACTGATTAGTGTGCTGCACTCTTTTTATTTTATTTTGTTGTGAACTGTTATAATGGTGTTTATTAGAATATACCTAAACGTGTCTCTCACTTTTAAACTGATGTGAAAGTGTTAAACTTACAATGAAGGGTGTATGTATAAAATCCCTGCTTATGGACAATGACCACATCCCGTGACGAAGACCACTATTGGTTGAAACGCGTTGGGCGTGGCTACACACCGTGGACGTTGTGACGTCAGCTGCTGGAACCTGAGCCGGTGCAGTGCTATCAGCGAGACGGAGCAGAGCAGAGCCCTGACGGTTTTTAAATACATGCTGTATTTGTCTTCTGAAACTGAAATGTACGTTGCTACTACACTTTATTTATAAAGATATTACATTTTAAACTTACCAGTGCGCTCTCCTAATTTCTTAGCAACAATACCCTTCTGCTCCTTTGGCTTGGAGCTGGATGTAGCTGCACATGGAGGAGTTTTAAAAGCAGGAGAGGAATCAACTCTGGAAACATTTGGACTGTTTGCGCAGAGACTGAGTATTTCAACATTACTTTTTCTATTGCCATTTTTTCAGCTGCTGCATAAGTCTGTTTGATACATAGTATTGTGATACATTTATATCAATTTGCACGGTAGTTGTAACCAGTGGTTATTGTTTCATTTATTATGGCATACTCAAGGAGTGATAGGAGGAATTTTAGAAATTAAGAATGTCATAAAATGTTCAATGAGCATTTAGATATAGGTTATAGAAAAAAACATACAGATATTGAGAGTGGTTTAGATTTGGATTCATTATGGGACAAATTAGAGAAAGTCTATGTAAAAGAGATGAAGCTCAGCTGGGAAATCACAACATTAGAAAAATATGTGGAGTGTAAAATGATACCAAGAGGTTTACGGCTTTTTAAAAAACCCACGTTTGGTAATGAGAGGCAGACTTTTATAAATGAATGGAATAAAATTTTAGATAATAGTTCACTGGAGCTAATGAAACTGATAATTTTAGAGAGAAAAAGAGAGCTTGGTGAAATAGATATGGAGATAGGTCATTTAGAGAAACAGTTGGAACCTATTAAGGATCTGAAAGAATTAAAGGACCTTAAAGCTGAGGGTGATAATCGTATCAAAAAATTAGAAGGGGATATCATAGAAACTAAGGTTAGTAAATTTAAACGTGATACTACAGATTATCGTGAAGGGACAATACGGAATTGGCCGAGACAAAGAAGAGAGTGGAATACAAAAGAGCAAGTAACAAATCACTATAAATATCAACAAGGCAATAACAACCAATATAGAGGGAATGGAGGGAGGCCCTATAGGATCCCCACCACTAATAGATATGAAGCCCTATCTACACCTGAAAATAAAACCCGGAATGCACATTTTTTTCAGAGAGAGGGGAATTGGAGGGAAAGGAGAGCATTCAACAACAAAGAAGTAGTTCACAGCCCGGGATTGGGAACCAAAAGAAAAAAAGAGGAACAAAGAGAGGCAAAAGAGGAGGAAAGAGGGGGAAAAATGAGAAGACAGAATTCCCGTTAAAAACAGAGGTGTTTAATCTGTCAGATCATATCTTAACTAAAAATGAAAGTACCCTATTGTCAAAAGGATTATCCTTTGCTCCTAATACATCCCCCAAAGGGTTTGAATTATTTATAGATACAAATAAATTTATAAGGAACCTGACTTTGAAACGCCACTTTGTTAAACAAAATAAACATACAGATGGGGAGAATAATGTGCAAAATAATAGTAAAAGTTTTAAAAAGAGATCAAACTTTTATCCAATTTAATCCAGAGGCAGTTTTATCGATGCGTTCTCCAAATTGGTGAAAAAAGATCTAGATAAACTTTATAGTAATGAGTTTAAGTTTAAGGATAATTTGAGCAAAGGAGAAAGAGCTGCTTTGAAAACTTTGGAAAAAGACCCCCTTTTGGTTATTAAGATGGCGGATAAGGGAGGAGGTATTGTTTTGTTAAATAGAAAGGATTATTTGGAGGAATGTGAAAGATTGTTGAATGATAGAAACACTTATAGAAAATTATCTCAGGACCCCACAGAACGGATTGTAGAAGAAGTTAGATCTTTGTTGGATAAAGGTGTAAAAGATGGTAGTATTAATTCAGAGGAATTTGGATTTATGTTTAACCCTCATCGTTGGGTTCCAATATTTTATAGCCTTCCAAAAGTCCATAAACGGCTGGACAAGCCACCCGGACGCCCTATAGTGTCCGGGATAGGATCGGCTTCATCAAGCATATCAGAATTTGTGGATGCACATATAAAAGATCATGTACTTAAATTAGAATAATATATTAAAGATTCAACACAGATTTTGAATGAACTAGGAGATCTAAAATGGAGAAATGAGTTTAGTTGGGCCACGATTGATGTCGAGGCCCTATATACTAGTATTCCTCATGAGGGGGGATTGGAGGCCACTAAAATGTTTCTAGAAGGAGATCCTAATTTAACAAGTAAAAAAAAGAATTTTTTGTTGGAATGTATGGGTTATATCCTTAAGAATAATTATTTTAATTTTCAGGGTGAATTTTTTAACCAGGAATGTGGGGTTGCAATGGGGACCCCCTATGCCCCAAGTCTGGCAAATCTCTATCTGGGGAAATGGGAAAAGGAGGTCATTCATAATAACAACCCCTTTCGAAATTATATACATATATATAAAAGGTTTATAGATGACGTACTTGTGGTATGGTCGGGGAATGACGAGGATTTAAAAAAATTCATGGTATATTTAAATGACAATGATTATAACTTACATTTTACTTCTAATCATCAAAAAAGTACAATTGAATTTTTGGATCTTATATTGGATAGCAGTGATTACAGTAGTAATGAAAAAATAAACACTTATACCCATATTAAAGGGATAGATAGAAATAGTTATGTTCATTTCCAAAGCTGCCATTATAAGAAATGGATTGAGAATATCCCTTATTCTCAATTTGTCAGATTGAGACGTAATTGTTCACAAATAGATAAATTTCAGGAACAATCGGAAATCTATAACAGAAGGTTTAGGGGAAAACAATACCCAGAGACACTGATAAAAAAATGTTATAAAAAAGCCCTAGATAGAGATAGGAAAGAGCTAACGGTATATAAGGAAAAAGATGTGATGTCGGTTCATACACAAGGTGTCTCTTTTGTGACACGGTATAATGTAAAGGGAGGAGAGATTAAAAAGATACTTATGAGACACTGGGACATTTTGTGTCTTGACCCGTTATTAAGAGATGTCATCCCGCAGCAACCCAGGATCATATACAGGAAATCTTGTTCCCTGAAAAATAGATTGGCTCCAAGCAAACTTAAATCCATTAATGACCAGTCAGATATATATAAAACTGAAGGATTTTTTGCTTGTCAAAGATGATAAGTGTGTCAATATGCACATAAGGATAATAAACAATTCTTTGATTCTAGTAAAAAGAAATCATGGAAGATTAAAGGTAAATTGAGCTGCTTGAGTACCCATGTTATATATTTATTGGAGTGTAGCTGCGGTAAAAGCTACGTTGGTAAAACGAAGCGCACTCTAAAATTGCGCATATTAGAACACACACGTAACATTTTACACAAAGTGGAAAATCACAGTGTCCCCCGTCATTTTAAAGAATGTGCCAATTCCAGTTTGAAAGGGTTTAAGTTCAAAGCGATAGAAAAAATTACACTAGATGATAGAAAAGGTGATTTGTTAAAAAAGCTCTCTCAGAGAGAAACTTACTGGATATATACCCTAAACACATTTGCACCACAAGGACTTAATGAAGGATGTGATATTGTTCCGTTTTTACATGATTAACCTGTGTGCCTAAGCTCATTGAGATCCATAAGTGGCAGCGGCTGAGTCCCGACCTGTGGATCTCAAACAATGAGCCCGGACGTATGGGTTAAAATGCACTGAATCATTAGCATTCTGATTATATGAAATGGAAGAATTTACGATCAACAGCTGTTTGTCAATGAGTGGAAGTCCCATCTATTGGATTATATATATTTTTTAGGTTTTTTGGTCCGATTATAGTATTAAGTCTGCCTTTTATTATTAATATATATATGCATATATTTTTTAGGATATAATCTTTGAATATGTGGTCGTTTTGGATATATGGAATTATATTTTATAGAGAGGTTGTAAAAATACATGTATATTTTTTGTAAAGTGCAGCATAGTGATCTGATCCCAATTAATGATTGGGCATGGGGAGGTTTGTTAACCTCATTTAGCTAGAAGTTATATGGCAAGGTACTATTAAAATGATTAAAAACAATTGCAGTTTAATGTTGTTAGGAAAATTGATTCTGTGAGAATTGGGACTGATTAGTGTGCTGCACTCTTTTTATTTTATTTTGTTGTGAACTGTTATAATGGTGTTTATTAGAATATACCTAAACGTGTCTCTCACTTTTAAACTGATGTGAAAGTGTTAAACTTACAATGAAGGGTGTATGTATAAAATCCCTGCTTATGGACAATGACCACATCCCCTGACGAAGACCACTATTGGTTGAAACGCATTGGGCGTGGCTACACACCGTGGACGTTGTGACGTCAGCTGCTGGAACCAGAGCCGGTGCAGTGCTATCAGCGAGACGGAGCAGAGCAGAGCCCTGACGGTTTTTAAATACATGCTGTATTTGTCTTCTGAAACTGAAATGTACGTTGCTACTACACTTTATTTATAAAGATATTACATTTTAAACTTACCAGTTCGCTCTCCTAATTTCTTAGCAACAATACCCTTCTGCTCCTTTGGCTTGGAGCTGGATGTAGCTGCACATGGAGGAGTTTTAAAAGCAGGAGAGGAATCAACTCTGGAAACATTTGGACTGTTTGCGCAGAGACTGAGTATTTCAACATTACTTTATATATATATATATATATATATATATATATATATATACTGCTCAAAAAAGTAAAGGGAACACTTAAACAACACAATGTACCTCCAAGTCAATCACACTTCTGTGAAATCAAACTGTCCACTGACAACTGCCAAATTCCTTTGTCGTATAAACAACCCTTAATGAAGTCTAAGAACACAGTACGCTGTTTACTTAAGAAGTACCGTAAGGGTACGCTAGTTGCGTAACGATCGCTTAGCCGTAGGCGAGACGCTCAAGCGTCACGTTCGCTCACGGCCCAGTGATCACAGGACAGCACGTTATTGGTGATGACTAGAGTAATGATTCGCTATGGCGTAGCGGACGCTCGAGACCACGAGGAGATCACCAGCGGCGCAGATGCTCACAACGCTATACCTTTATGTCTAAACCTTTTATCAATGAAATACACAGAATACCTTAATGTGAATACAGGGTGTAAGTGCAACCTTGTGTAACCTGACTAACTACAAAGCTGCTTGAGCGTCACCGACGCTCAAGTGAACACTTAAAACTATAGGAAATACACAGATACTGGTTTAGGGTCCAAAGCCTATTATCTGTATTATAACTATTATACTTGCAAAAAGAATCACAGTACAAATGATACACTACAATATAACAGAGACTTCCTAACCGAATAACTATACAAGAAATACAATACAATACTATGCTGATCTAATACAATACAATACTAGTCAATGGGAGATACGAGAGAAAGAGAAGGGAGAGAGAGAGAGAGAGAGAGAGAGAGAGACGGAGAGAGAGAGATTGGCTCACAGTAAGACAATATGATTACGGAGAAAAACTTACGCACAAAGGGTATGATCGCATGCGCCTCTGGACATCCAGCTTCCCGATTATCAGCAATGAGAACCGTTTGATGAGAAGTGAAAGCTGGATGCCACAGGCCCGTCTTTTATGCTACTCACACAATGCAATCTAATGGTCCCTACAACCTCATTGTCCATTGGACGCAGGAATTCGGCTTCGCACTATAACGAAAGGTCATAGGGTGCTTCATACAGGTGGGCTGTGACGATTTCAAACAGCTCAGGTGGGTGGGAAACTAGGTTTCCCGCCGCATACCTGAGTATGAGTAAATAATAGAAATGGACATAAACTTCTTATGTCCATAACTATCCGCTCGAGCGATTAGTACGCTCCAAACCAACACCGGAATATTGTTAATTAAATACTCTTCCGATGGGTACCAAACACTGCTGTATGATTCCTGTTAGACCCTTCGCACAATACAAAGAGGGATTCCTCCGTTCAGGGACATTCTATATTAACCAAACTTTCAGAATCTATCAAAGGGACCATGGTCTACAAACTACATTAATTGTGAAAATATGTAACGAATGAGTCGCACGCCACGGTTACATAAACTCTACCGTAAATACGCATACCGTGCGTCCGCGGGTGCACGCTATTGCGGGTATGCACCTTCACGGGAGAGCATACGCATGCGCAGCGCAGACCAGTGTGCGGTGCAAATATGGCAGAGTGTATGGGGATATTTTTCTGACTTTGACAGTCCACCCTTTGGCAGTCAATAATAACTGCCACCTTCAAAACATTTCATAAAGGAGAAAAATATAAGTCAGGGGTTAATTCATTTCCATGGTTGGGTAAGGAAGAAGAGAGGAGTAGGTGTGAAGAGGGTATGACCTAGTGAGATAGCAGAAGTATGTGTGTATGAGTCCATGTTTGGAGGGTCATGTATCATCGTGCCGTACGTGTGGTAAATCAAGCTTCGAGGTATTGCGAAGTATACATTTGAATTCCTTCTTATCCCGTGGTACAGGTCTGTGGATGGGCTGTCAAACTTTACCGAGCTCTTTTCGGCTTTTGAACAGAATGGGGAGCACATTTTAGTTGATGATACATGAATGGGGGAATATGTGATTGCTGATATCTGTGCCTGTATTCCCTATACTATGTGTGTTATTACCTGAGGGTTGTAGAGATGAGGATGAAGAACACTTATGGAAAATGCAATGATATTCTATGTCAGGTAAATGTACATCTGTCGTTGAAGTTTTGTTCGGTATCTGTTGAGAGTCGTCTTCTTTGCGCTGTATTGCTCCTTGGGCATGAGCAAATAGCTTTGTCAGTGCCATCAGATTTACAAAAAAAAATGTTGGGCTAGCGTGAGTTTAAAAATACTAGGGAAACTGGGGATCCATGGCAAAGTTCATCAAGTGTCCATATCATAGGTAGTCAGAACTTCATCTTTGGCGCTTGTCTGTTGTCTGTATGGCGTCTCGTCAACTTCCTCGTCCAAGGGGGTCTTTGTATCTTGGAGAAAAAACAGAAAAACAGGTGAAAGAAACGGACCTTATAATCGCATTTTCATCACATCATGGTTTCTATCATTGGGTCATAAATCAAATCTAGGTTAATTACGGTTTCCTCACTCCTCAAGCTCATCACTTTTGTACTTTGTTTGCACCTCATTAAAGCCTGCCCGCATCTAAATATCAATCCAATAGATATAACAACACCTAAGATACATAGGAGAAACTTTCCAACATCCATTATGACTCCTTGAGCCCAGTCTCCTAAACCGGAGAACCAATTTCGCGGGTTCAACCATGACACCCAACTAGTCAGCTCATTACCTACAGCGGCAAGGGTGAGATTGTGTTTTCGGCTAAATTCCCATTTTAATTGGAGAATATCGTCCATCTTTTGGTCTATGACCTCTACCGGATCCTCGGTGCTATTTGTGATATACGTGCAACACTTTATGCCGTACTGTGTTGCCAATGTAACACAATATCCGCCTGTTACTGCTGTAAGATAATTAAGAACCATCCTATGCTGAACTAATTCTGTTTTATAAGCTTGAAGTTCTCTTCCAGTGTATCTGAACGTGTCATCATACATTTCAGTGATATTATCTAACAAATTGGCAAGTGCGGAAATGTATCTATAATTCATCACTCCTCGAGCGGTGCGAGTGAAATCTAACGCTACCAGAACCTGAATCCCGGTGGATTCATGGATAAGATCAGAGGCCGGATGCTCTAACCTTTCTGACAGTTGTCTTTTAACTCGGTGCTCGTAATGAGTGTGAGTATAAGGAGCTTGGGCACCATGGTGTATGTCTTTCATTTTGTCATGTGTTACCGTCATCACTTCAGGCAATACTTTTCCAATATAACACAATCCTTCAGAGTTTGGGGCAAGCCACTTGTACGCCTTTCTCCCGCATATGAAATATGCATCATCGGGGAGAACATATGGGACAGAGAAGGACATTACCATATTACACACCTTCCAGGTGAAATCTCCTGACCCTAATTCTTCCATCTGCTTAATGCATGTATCAGTTTGTACGATATGTGCACAGTATCCTGGTGATACTTCTCCAACTCTAGTAATCCTATTTCCTAAGGTATATCGATACCGGAAAGATTTTCCTCTACTGGCTATGTGGCGTACAAGCTCTGTATCTGTAGGCATTCTATCTGCTCTGTGTGAAAAGGTCATGGTAAGGTTGCTCCATGACACTTCCCAATTTCCCGGCTTACGGGGATTGGAGATATTGAAACATAAGAGGGACCTATCCACATGGTATTGGTGGAGCTTCAAACTAGGAGGGCTGGAGATGTTAAACCTCCGGTCCACCGGTCTCCCACCACTTAGCTCAAGTACCTCCCCTAACGTTAAAGGAAATGGTACTAGCCCTGATTTGCTATGACCCTGAGGTACTTGAGAGCATACCCAACAATCTGTTTGGTTTAATACGTTACCCACTAAGGAGTGATAGTCACTCAATGGATGCCGGTCCATATGGATATTAAAACTGGATTGGCATTTCTTTATGCACCCATCCTCAATCAAATTGTCACAGAGCCTACAGATACAGTTTTCTTCAGCTAACAATCCATCACAATTTCTTCTATCGGATCGTTTTCTGATACTCGCCTTTGCTTGTTGGTTTGGTTGATCTTGGAAAACTACGCCTCCATCATCATAATCGGAACCCATTCCAGAACCTCTCTCGACCTCTATGGTACTCTCGCCGGAACAGACTGCTCTGGTCAACATCATGGTTAACATCAAAATCCGGATCACAGTCTCTTGGGGCAAGTCCATCTTTGAGGAGGAAATAGAGAAGAATGAGAAGGGGGAAAAAGAAATTTTAAGGGAGAGGGGATGGGGAGTGGAGAAAAACAATAAAAGGGAGAAGGGAGTCAACAACTGCTTTCGGTCTTCAAGGCTCAGGTGCCGCCTCAGTCCTCCTGGAACAGACACTCCAGTGATACAACCTCTACCATCTGTTCCTTATCACGGGACTTCTCTGGATCAGCAACCTTTTTGCAGTGGGATGAATGGACCCAAGTCTCTCTCTCAGCAACCTTCAATGCTGTGGTGCTAGTCAATAAGACCTGGTATGGTCCTTCCCATCTATCAATAAGACAACCTGAGCGTAGAAAATTTCGTATCATTACATAATCCCCAGGTTCAATGTCATGACAATTACTATCTAGTAAATCAGGAATCACCAACTTCAGATTATCATTTTGATTCCTCAACTGCTTACTCATGTTAATCAAGTATTTTACAGTTACTTCATTGTTACATTTCAAATCATCCTGAGGGTTAATCATGACATGCGGTTGTCGACCAAACAGAATTTCAAAAGGGGACAGGTTAAGAGGGGACCTGGGAGTGGTTCTGATGCTATACAAAACAATGGGTAAAGCTTCTGGCCACGTCAATCCTGTCTCTGCCATTACTTTACTCAATTTATTTTTAATAGTGCTGTTCACTCTTTCGACCTTCGCACTCGCCTGTGGACGGTACGGAGTGTGCAGCTTGCTATCAATACCCATTAATTTACACATTCCTTGAAAGACATCACCGGTAAAATGGGTACCCCTATCACTTTCAATGATTCTAGGGATACCATATCTACATACAAATTCCTGTACAATTTTTTTTAGCTGTAAACATAGCGGTATTTGTAGCTGCTGGAAATGCTTCGACCCAATTTGAGAAAACATCTATACAAACAAGTACATATTTCAAATTTCGACATGGGGGTAATTGAATGAAGTCAATTTGTATTACCTGGAAAGGGCCGCCGGCAGGTGGGATATGGGATGGTTCTGTAGGTATTGCTTTTCCAATATTCTTTCTCAGACAGGTAAGGCATGACATTGCTCTTTTACCCGCATGAGAGGAGAATCCTGGGGCGCACCAGTATGCTCTTACCAATTTGCACATCCCCTCCTTGCCTAGATGAGTCAACCCATGAGCTGCTTCAGCCAGACATGGAAGATATGCTCTGGGGGCCACTGGTTTACCATGTCCATCCGTCCAGAGCCCTGAGGACTCCTGGCCATATCCCTTTGCCTTCCAGACTGCTCTTTCCTGTGTGGAACACAAATTCTGCATCTCACACAACTTCTGTGTGTTGATGGTATTAAATACCATCAGTTGTGTGGTGTCTGTCTGTATGGGGGTAGCAGCTGCAAGCTTAGCTGCTTCGTCTGCTCGGCTGTTACCAAGTGACACTGGGTCTTGACTATATGTATGTGCTTTACATTTGATAACAGCCACTCTGTCGGGTTCCTGTATCGCTGTTAGAAGCCTTTTTATATAAGCTGCATGCGCTATCGGTGTACCAGCTGCCGTCATGAAATTTCTGAGGCGCCATAGGGCTCCGAAATCATGTACTACCCCGAAGGCGTATCTAGAATCAGTGTAGATATTGGCTGACTTACCCTTAGCCAATTCACATGCTCTGGTTAGGGCGACCAGTTCAGCAACCTGGGCTGAGTGAGGTGGACCTAGCGGTTCCGCTTCTATGGTGTCTTGGTCATCTACGACTGCGTATCCAGTACACAAGTCTCCCGAGTCTGACTGTCTATGACAACTACCGTCAGTGTAGAACGTGAGTTCTGCATCTTCCAGTGGATTGTCACTGATGTCAGGCCTTGCGGTAAAATTTTGGGTCAAATATTCCATACAATCATGTGCATCTTCCTTTGTATTAAATCCTCCTTCCCCATCACTCTCACCTTCCACCCTTTGTGTCTGACCAGGCACACCTGGGAGAAATGTTGCAGGATTTAATGCGCTACATCTCCTTATGGTGATGTTTACTGGGGCCATTAATGCCAATTCCCATCTTGTAAACCTTGCTGATGAGACGTTTCTGGTTTGGGCAGAATTCAATAAGGCAGATACTGCATGTGGTGTATGGATTGTGAGGTTGTGGCCTAGCACGACATCTTCGCTTTTTGTCACTAGCAATGCTATCGCCGCAACGCTACGCAAGCATGTGGGAAGGGATCGCGCTACCGTGTCTAGCTGAGCGCTGTAGTATGCAACTGGCCTGCTGGCATCACCGTGTTTTTGGGTTAGTACACCTGCTGCGCAACCAGCACTTTCTGTTCCGTATAGTTCAAAGGGTTTCCCATAGTCTGGCATACCTAGTGCTGGCGCCTGCGTTAGGCACTGTTTGAGTCTCTCAAATGCTGTTTCGGATTCGTCTGTATGCGAGATCCTATCAGGTTTGTTTGAGGAGACCATTTCCTGCAAAGGTAACGCCAATATGGAAAACCCTGGGATCCAATTACGGCAATACCCACACATTCCTAAAAACGTCCTGATCTGTTGCTGGGTTTGTGGCAGTGTCATGTCTCTAATGGCTTGGATTCTATCAGCGGTCAGGTGTCTCAGTCCTTGTGTTAGACAGTGTCCCAAATATTTTACCTTAGGTTGGCATAATTGCAACTTGTCTTTGGAAACCTTATGTCCTGTGTCTGAAAGATGAAACAGGAGCTGTTTCGTATCCTTCAGGGAAGCTTCCAGCGAATCTGAACACAGTAGTAAATCATCTACATACTGTATCAATACTGATCCACTCTCCGGTTGGAAAGACTGTAAACAATCATGCAAAGCCTGAGAAAATACACTTGGACTATCTATGAAACCTTGGGGTAACCGAGTCCACGTGTATTGGACTCCTCTGTATGTGAATGCAAACAAATATTGGCTGTCAGGGTGCAGAGGTACCGAAAAGAATGCGGAGCAGAGGTCAATAACAGTGAAAAATTTGGCAGTGGGAGGAATTTGCATTAGGATGACAGCTGGATTTGGCACTACGGGGAACTGACTCTCAACTATTTTGTTAATCCCCCTTAGATCCTGCACTAGCCTGTAACCCCTCCCCCCACTCTTTGTAACAGGGAAGATGGGACTATTTGCTGTGCTGGACGTTCTTACTAGAATGCCCTGTTGTAGCAAGCGCTCTATTACTGGGAAAACTCCTAACTCCACCTCTGGCTTCAGAGGATACTGTGGGATTTTTGGAGCTATCCTACCATCTTTTACTTGTACAACTACTGGAGCTACGTTTGCCATTAATCCAGTGTCCTGTCCATCTTTTGTCCAAAGTGACTCTGGTATCTGAGATGTCATCTCTTCTATTTGGGATGGATTCCTATTTGTCATAATGGGATGTGACATTAATTTTGATGGGGAGTCTAACATGTCTCGTACTTCCTGAGCGTGATTCTCAGGAATGTCCAAGAATACACCTTCAGGAGTACAATAAATGACGCAACCCATTTTACATAGTAAGTCTCTTTTAGTACTTTCTATCAACTATAAAAATTGGCAAACAGGAATAGTGATATACGAAATTGAAAAAGAAATGCAGATATATATGTATGCGTGCGTGTATACGCAAGACAGAAGAGAAATAAACAGTTTTAAAAGACACAAGCGTTTTGTTCTTACTTCCGGTTCCCGGATTCCTTCAGCACTCTTTATCTAAGTGAAGCAGACGCTTATCCCGTCAGCACTGCGAGACAACCTCCCACCCTTTGCTGGGGGATAATGTCTGCTGATCTACCTAGTGCAGATATGAGAAGGACAGGACGAGTCCCCCAATTGACAACTGCTAAATTCCTTTGTCGTATAAACAACCCTTAATGAAGTCTAAGAACACAGTACGCTGTTTACTTAAGAAGTACCGTAAGGGTACGCTAGTTGCGTAACGATCGCTTAGCCGTAGGCGAGACGCTCAAGCGTCACGTTCGCTCACGGCCCAGTGATCACAGGACAGCACGTTATTGGTGATGACTAGAGTAATGATTCGCTATGGCGTAGCGGACGCTCGAGACCACGAGGAGATCACCAGCGGCGCAGATGCTCACAACGCTATACCTTTATGTCTAAACCTTTTATCAATGAAATACACAGAATACCTTAATGTGAATACAGGGTGTAAGTGCAACCTTGTGTAACCTGACTAACTACAAAGCTGCTTGAGCGTCACCGACGCTCAAGTGAACACTTAAAACTATAGGAAATACACAGATACTGGTTTAGGGTCCAAAGCCTATTATCTGTATTATAACTATTATACTTGCAAAAAGAATCACAGTACAAATGATACACTACAATATAACAGAGACTTCCTAACCGAATAACTATACAAGAAATACAATACAATACTATGCTGATCTAATACAATACAATACTAGTCAATGGGAGATACGAGAGAAAGAGAAGGGAGAGAGAGAGAGAGAGAGAGAGACGGAGAGAGAGAGATTGGCTCACAGTAAGACAATATGATTACGGAGAAAAACTTACGCACAAAGGGTATGATCGCATGCGCCTCTGGACATCCAGCTTCCCGATTATCAGCAATGAGAACCGTTTGATGAGAAGTGAAAGCTGGATGCCACAGGCCCGTCTTTTATGCTACTCACACAATGCAATCTAATGGTCCCTACAACCTCATTGTCCATTGGACGCAGGAATTCGGCTTCGCACTATAACGAAAGGTCATAGGGTGCTTCATACAGGTGGGCTGTGACGATTTCAAACAGCTCAGGTGGGTGGGAAACTAGGTTTCCCGCCGCATACCTGAGTATGAGTAAATAATAGAAATGGACATAAACTTCTTATGTCCATAACTATCCGCACGAGCGATTAGTACGCTCCAAACCAACACCGGAATATTGTTAATTAAATACTCTTCCGATGGGTACCAAACACTGCTGTATGATTCCTGTTAGACCCTTCGCACAATACAAAGAGGGATTCCTCCGTTCAGGGACATTCTATATTAACCAAACTTTCAGAATCTATCAAAGGGACCATGGTCTACAAACTACATTAATTGTGAAAATATGTAACGAATGAGTCGCACGCCACGGTTACATAAACTCTACCGTAAATATGCATACCGTGCGTCCGCGGGTGCACGCTATTGCGGGTATGCGCCTTCACGGGAGAGCGTACGCATGCGCAGCGCAGACCAGTGTGCGGTGCAAATATGGCAGAGTGTATGGGGATATTTTTCTGACTTTGACACCACTTAGGAAGCAACACTGATTGACAATCAATTTCACATGCTGTTGTGCAAATGGAATAGACAACAGGTGGGAATTATAGGCAATTAGCAAGACACCCCCAATAAAGGAGTTGTTCTGCAGGTGGTGACCACGGACCACTTCTCAGCTCCTATGCTTTCTGGCTGATGTTTTGGTCACTTTTGAAAGCTGGTGGTGCTTTCACTCTAGTGGTAGCATGAGACGGAGTCTACAACCCACACAAGTGGCTCAGGTAGTGCAGCTCATCCAGGATGGCACATCAATGCGAGCTGTGGCAAGAAGGTTTGCTGTGTCTGTCAGCGTAGTGTCCAGAGCATGAAGGCGCTACCAGGAAACAGGCCAGTACATCAGGAGATGTGGAGGAGGCCGTAGAAGGGCAACAACCAAGCAGCAGGACCGCTACCTTCGCCTTTGTGCAAGGAGGAACAGGAGGAGCACTGCTAGAGCCCTGCAAAATGACCTCCAGCAAGCCACAAATGTGCATGTGTCTACTCAAATGATCAGAAACAGACTCCATCAGGGTGGTATGAGGGCCCGACGTCCACAGGTGGGGGTTGTGCTTACAGCCCAACACTGTGCAGGACGTTTGGCATTTGCCAGAGAACACCAAGATTGTCAAATTCACCACTGGCGCCCTGTGCTTTTCACAGATGAAAGCATGTTCTCACTGAGCACATGTGACAGACGTGACAGAGTCTGTAGATGCCAAGGAGAACGTTCTGCTGCCTGCAACATCCTCCAGCATGACCGGTTTGGCAGTGGGTCATTAATGGTGTGGGGTGGCATTTCTTTGGGGGGCCGCACAGTCCTCCATGTGCTCGCCAGAGGTAGCCTGACTGCCATTAGGTACCAAGATGAGATCCTCAGACCCCTTGTGAGACCATATGCTGGTGCGGTTGGCCCTGGGTTCCTCCTAATGCAAGACAATGCTAGACCTCATGTGGCTGGAGTGTGTCAGCAGTTCCTGCAAGATGAAGGCATTGATTCTATGGACTGGCCCGCCCGTTCCCCAGACCTGAATCCAATTGAGCACATCTGGGACATCATGTCTCGCTCCATCCACGTTGCACCACAGACTGTCCAGGAGTTGGCGGATGCTTTAGTCCAGGTCTGGGAGGAGATCCCTCAGGAGACCATCTGCCACCTCATCAGGAGCATGCCCAGGCGTTGTAGGGAGGTCATACAGGCACGTGGAGGCCACACACACTACTGAACCTCATTTTGACTTGTTTTAAGGACATTACATCAAAGTTGGATCAGCCTGTAGTGTGTTTTTCCACTTTAATTTTGAGTGTGACTCCAAATCCAGACCTCCATGGGTTAATAAATTTGATTTCCATTGATAATTTGTGTGTGATTTTGTTGTCAGCACATTCAACTATGTAAAGAACAAAGTATTTAATAAGAATATTTCATTCATTCAGATCTAGGATGTGTTATTGTAGTGTTCCCTTTATTTTTTTGAGCAGTGCATATATATATATATATATATATATATATACATATAGCAGAAGAAACGAGGCGGCACTCAGAGACTTTCACTTCAATGGTATAATTGTGCAAATGGTGCAAATGGTCACATCAACATTTCGGGGACCTAGTCCCCTTCTTCAGGATAACAATAGTGCAAACAGGAGTATTTAAATAAGGTTAGAAACACTTACCCACCGACCCCATTCGGTCACATGCTGCAGCGTTTCCCTCTGGCCGCCCGATCTGGACTTCCGCCCGGCTCCCGAACACCTCCACGGGACCGGAAATGACGTCACGGGAGCGAGCCGCATCACCATAGCAACCACTCGAGGCAAACAACTGTCCAAGCGTCTCCTCCTGGCCGCGTCTCTCTCGCTTCCGCCCAGAACCCCCCAGGTCCCGCAAGATCAGGAGCAACATCACGGAGGCCAGCTGCGTCACCATGGTGACGCTGTTGCTGTGAATAAATACAATAACAAAACGATATAATAAGTGACAAAATAAGATGACCTTAAAGGTCAATGCAATAGCGAAGCATCATAATAAAGTGCTAGTGCAGACTACAATACAATTAAACACCAATTAAAAACATCACAGGGTGCAAAAAGAAATCTGTATGGTGACACATCTATTGTTGTAATGATCTTGAGGGCACAATACTGTATACCAAATATGACAACAATATAAACACTCAAGCATTTTTTAGTAACCTATAACCTATTCAAGAATGCTGGAGAAACATGTGCATAGCACCCAGACTTCATGACCTAATTATTCTTAATGTCTGACACATACTCATCCACCCAAATACAATCCAATAATTAAGCCCAGCCAAGACATGGTGGAGCTAACCTATCTACCAGGGAAATTTTTCTAGGACACTTTCAACCAGTTACTGCTGGAGAATTGATGGAATTTACAGAAAATTAATTAACCCCAAATTTTCATTTAGACCCCCCGGTTTCAAAGTATTCAGCCTATGAATCCCTGTCACCCCCCCCCCCCCCCCCCCCCCGCCCCCCTCGGTATCGAATCCGGGACATGATCGATTATGCGATGTTTGAACGTGGCCATGGAATGTCTAAATGTCACGAAATGTTTGGCTACAGGTTGATCGCCGCTACCCGATGCCAAACCATTTCGGATGGCCTGCCTGTGCTGGGCCATTCTGATTTTAAATTGGCATTCTGTCTTGCCGATGTAATACCGCCCACATGGGCAAATAATGGCATATATGACAAATTTCGTGCTGCATGTAAGTGGCCATCTAATTTTGTATTTTTTCCCTGAATAGGGGTGAGCTATGGTAGTCCCTGGTGACATGTGGGAACATGTTGTACAGCCAGTACATTTAAAACATCCATTGCGCCTAGACAAAAAGTGTGTGGGATTTACTTTAAGTTTAAAGGTCAATGCAAGAGTGAAGCATCATAATAAAGTGCTAGTGCAGACTACAATAAAATTAAACACCAATTAAAAACATCACAGGGTGCAAAAAGAAATCTGTATGGTGACACATCTATTGTTGTAATGATCTTGAGGGCACAATACTGTATACCAAATATGACAACAATATAAACACTCAAGCATTTTTTAGTAACCTATAACCTATTCAAGAATGCTGGAGAAACATGTGCATAGCACCCAGACTTCATGACCTAATTATTCTTAATGTCTGACACATACTCATCCACCCAAATACAATCCAATAATTAAGCCCAGCCAAGACATGGTGGAGCTAACCTATCTACCAGGGAAATTTTTCTAGGACACTTTCAACCAGTTACTGCTGGAGAATTGATGGAATTTACAGAAAATTAATTAACCCCAAATTTTCATTTAGACCCCCCGGTTTCAAAGTATTCAGCCTATGAATCCCTGTCACCCCCCCCCCCCCCCCCCCCGCCCCCCTCGGTATCGGATCCGGGACATGATCGATTATGCGATGTTTGAACGTGGCCATGGAATGTCTAAATGTCACGAAATGTTTGGCTACAGGTTGATCGCCGCTACCCGACGCCAAACCATTTCGGATGGCCTGCCTGTGCTGGGCCATTCTGATTTTAAATTGGCATTCTGTCTTGCCGATGTAATACCGCCCACATGGGCAAATAATGGCATATATGACAAATTTCGTGCTGCATGTAAGTGGCCATCTAATTTTGTAATTTTTCCCTGAATAGGGGTGAGCTATGGTAGTCCCTGGTGACATGTGGGAACATGTTGTACAGCCAGTACATTTAAAACATCCATTGCGCCTAGACAAAAAGTGTGTGGGATTTACTTTAAGTTTTGCAATATCGGTTTTAACTAAAATATCTTTGATACTTTTACCTTTTTTGTAACTAGGCATGATGCACTTATCATGTAGCATCTTCAAGTCAGGGTCTGATGCCACTATTGGCCAAAGCTGTCTGAGTTGATGTTGCGTCTCTCTGCTCGCCACATCATAATCACACACCCAGGGAATTATTTTAGACATGTCTTTGGTGTGCTTGGGCCTTACCAGGATTTTCTTTCTGTGTAGCCTCTGCTTTTTGTCGGGCTGATTGTACCAATGCCCGGGGGTAGCCTCTTGCCAGAAATCTGTGTTCCATCTCCTCCAACTGAATTGCTCTAATGGAGTTACTGTTGTTGGCCCTGCATACTCTCAAAAACTGAGAGTATGGGAGACCCCTGATGGTGGATATCGGGTGAAAACTATCATATCGCAGAATCGTATTGCGATCGGTAGGCTTTCTATAAAGGCATGTGGCAATCTTACCATCCTGCAATTTGATTAAAATATCAAGAAAACAGATTTCTACTGGACTGCTGGTCATTGTAAGTTTAGCTGGACTATCTGACTGGTTATGTGATTCAACCAATGAACCTAACTCCTGTATTTCCCCTCGCCAGAAAATCAACACGTCATCTATATAACGGTAATAGATAAACAATCTATTGGCAATGGCCTTGTTGGACAAAAATAATTCTCGCTCTGTTTCCCACATGAAGGCATTAGCGAACGAGGGTGCCACAGAAGACCCCATGGCACACCCCGTTTGCTGCCTATAGAACCTTCCAGCAAAGATGAAAAAATTGTGCGTCAGGGTAAACTGTAGTAACTTCATGAATAAATCAACATCTGGCCCAGTATACAGAACATTCCCCACAATTAGACGTCTCACAGCCTGCAAACCCTGCTGGTGAGGGATGCAGGTGTATAGGCTGGTGACGTCCACCGTGGCCAAAGAAACATCTGTTGGAATCTCATCAATGGTGCGGAATGTCCGTAACAATGTACTGGAGTCCTTCAGATATGTACTGATACCCTGGATACACGGTTGTAGGTAAGTGTCCAAGAAAATGGCTACTGGTTCACACAGAGACCCACTGGCAGACATGATGGGTCTGCCCGGGGGTCTCTGCGCATCTTTATGAACCTTAGGAATGGTGTAAAATAGAGGAACCACCGGTTTATCAGGTAACAACTTCTCGAAAATATCTGCCGAGATCAGGCCTTCCAGCTTGGCCTGTTCCAACAGATGTATTAATTCTAACTTGTACTCTGAGGATGGATCCTTAGTCAAAATACAATACGTCTCCCTATCACCAAGCAGTCTAAGGCACTCCGCTGTATAGTCTGTGGTGTTCTGAACCACTATGGATCCACCTTTATCAGCTCCACGTATTATTATGTCCTCTCTGTTACTTAGCGCTTTCAAGGCCATTCTCTCATCATGCTGTAAATTGTGGAATTGATGTCTACTAGATTTAAAATCTGGATTCTCAAGCATCCTGTGAAAGGTTTTAAGGGAAGCGTTAGTGGTAACTGGATCAAAACGTGACTTTGGGCCCAATTTCTGGATTCTTGGAGGCAGTGATTCCTTGATAGCCTGTGGGGTCTTTTGTCAAAGTGCTCTTTAATTTGCGGTGCAATTTAAATGTACTGATTTTTTTCTTAAAATCATCACCAAAATTTGTCGGAACAAATGTCAAGCCTTTGTTAAGCACCCGCAACTCAGATGGTGATAAAGGTGTGCTTGACAGATTGAAAATTAGTGCTTCTTCGCCCTTGGTGGTTTTGCTTTGCTTTTTCCTTTTGTTTTGTCCCCCTCGCCTAGTGAACTGGCCTTTCTTCCTCGACCCGCGATTATGGCGCGGGTCCTGACCCCTAAAGGGGTGTCACGCTTGGAACATGCTGAGGAGGACCCATGGGTATCATCAGAGTCAATGGCAGAAGTTGTTTTCTCTACGGCCTTGAAAAGATCTAGACTTGGCAATGGCAATGAAAATTTGGGGTTAATTAATTTTCTGTAAATGCCATCAATTCTCCAGCAGTAACTGGTTGAAAGTGTCCTAGAAAAATTTCCCTGGTAGATAGGTTAGCTCCACCATGTCTTGGCTGGGCTTAATTATTGGATTGTATTTGGGTGGATGAGTATGTGTCAGACATTAAGAATAATTAGGTCATGAAGTCTGGGTGCTATGCATATGTTTCTCCAGCATTCTTGAATAGGTTATAGGTTACTAAAAAATGCTTGAGTGTTTATATTGTTGTCATATTTGGTATACAGTATTGTGCCCTCAAGATCATTACAACAATAGATGTGTCACCATGCAGATTTCTTTTTGCACCCTGTGATGTTTTTAATTGGTGTTTAATTTTATTGTAGTCTGCACTAGCACTTTATTATGATGCTTCACTCTTGCATTGACCTTTAAGGTCATCTTATTTTGTCACTTATTATATCGTTTTGTTATTGTATTTATTCACAGCAACAGCGTCACCATGGTGACGCAGCTGGCCTCCGTGATGTTGCTCCTGAACTCGCGGGACCTGGGGGGGTCTGGGCGGAAGCGAGAGAGACGCGGCCAGGAGGAGACGCTTGGACAGTTGTTTGCCTCGAGTGGTTGCTATGGTGACGCGGCTCGCTCCCGCGACGTAATTTCCGGTCCCGTGGAGGCGTTCGGGAGCCGGGCGGAAGTCCAGATCGGGCGGCCAGAGGGAAACGCTGCAGCATGTGACCGAATGGGGTCGGTCAGTAAGAGTTTCTAACCTTATTTAAATACTCTTGTTTTGCACTATTGTTATCCTGAAGAAGGGGACTAGGTCCCCGAAACGTTGATGTGACCATTTGCACCATTATACCACTGAAGTGAAAGTCTCTGAGTGCCGCCTCGATTCTTCTGCTACATACTACCGGTCCCCGGCTGGGGAGGGCACCAGAGCAGTATCAGTCCAGCTTTGGACTTCGTGGAGTGCCGGAGCAGCTGCATCTTTTATATATATATGTATATATATATATATATATATATATATATATATCAAAGGATAGAAATAGTACAAAAAAGTAACCAGATTAGGATTTTGTGACTATTAAAGGGATGAGAGAGTGTTTTTCAATTTAAAAAAATACATTAACGGGTACATTTTTCATATAATTTTTGAAATGTTATTAAACGTGCAAGGCAAGTCAGCCCCTCAACATCAATTAAACCACTTTAGATTGATGTAAGATATTAAATTCGACCTTTAGTAAACGTACCCCTAAGTGTCCATGTACTGTCTTTATATTAGAGAAATTTGCTCGCCAATTTTTGCTGGTTTTTGTTTTGGTTCTAATTCCATGGAAGCGTTGCTTTTGGTTTTGACAAATTGGCCTCACTGGTTTTGGTTCCGGATTTTTTTTTATATATGTAAACAGCTAAAATTATGTTATTTTTGCAAGCCAAACTAAATCCAAAACCCAAAATTCAGATTTAAAATCCAAATTCCAGACCGCGGGAAGATGCAAACCAGCACTTGGTTCGGATTAGCACCCCTCCCACCTATCAAAGAGTATTTTTAATTAGCATGGATCTCTGGCATTTACAGACTGCATATTGGAAAAGGCACTATGATGGTAAATCCTGAATACATTTATACAATTTGGCAATTTTAGGGATGAGTTTGGGGTATAGGGACCCTGGATTGGTGTGACCTGGCTTCTTTGGGGCATCACATTGTAATACTTAATCTAACACATTTTTTAGCATCAACACGAAAAATGTTTTTGCAAGAGATGCAAAAGAAACAGGGGACTACAATGCCTTTTCTGGGGCACACTTGTAAGTTTGAAAATTAATGCATAATTAAAAATTAACTTTTAATTCATCATTTTAAAATATAAACATACCAATTTCTACACCAGGTTTTATGGCATAACCCTGCTGATTTAAAAGAGTACAGTTAGCGTTTATCATAAGTTAATAAATAACCATAGCGAAAATATGAGAGAAAACGATATATATTTCTCACAACCTGCGACCTATAATTTCTCTCTAAATAGGGTTACAATTGTCAGATCGTCCTATTTATCACCTCTCACCATTTAGTAAACAAGAAAACACCAATGCTCTCAAAAAAGTGTTTTTGATGGAGTTTGTATGTACTCCCTTTTTGTGGTTGTTTTGCTGCAGACTATGAGGTCATTCCGAGTTGATCGCTAGCTGTCGTTGTTCGCAGTGCAGTGATCAGGCTAAAAATCGGCAGTTCTGCGCATGCATATGCGGCGCACTGCGCACGCGCGTCGTACTTTCACAAGAGCCAATGTGGTTTTACACAAGCTCTAGCGACGCTTTTCAGTCACACTGCTGATCGTTCAGTGATTGATAGGACGTGGGTGTTTCTGGGTGGTAACTGACCGTTTTCGGGGAGTGTGTGTAAAAACGCAGGCGTGCCAGATAAAAACGCAGGATTGGCTGAGGAAACGGGCGAGTGCCTGGCCGAACGCAGGGCGTGTTTGTGATGTCAAAACAGGAACGAAACAGACTGAAGTGATCGCTAGCTAGGAGTAAGTCTCGAGCTACTCTGAAACTGCACAATCTTTTTTTGTGGCAATGCTGCAATCCTTTCGTTCGCACTTCTGCTAAGCTAAGATACACTCCCAGACGGCGGCGGCTTAGGGTTTGCACCGCTGCTAAAAGCAGCTAGCGAGTGAACAACTCAGAATGAGGGCCTATATCTGCTGCTCAAAGTCTAAACGTAGTTGGTCACCAATCAGTCGTGTGGGCAAGCTACTTACATACAGATGTTATATAGGTATGTTACCACTTCTCTGATGTATGGCCGACAACCCTGGTGTTAATAATAGTCCCCAGGGTGGCCGTAATAAATGGTATCACTCCCAGACTATAAAGACAATGTCAAAACATAAATTGCATGTAGCTGTTCAAATCTTTCACGTAATTCTGACTAATAGGCAGAAACCCACCAATCAGTTGTGTGGGTGACCACCTAACCTGCAGATAGTGACTAATCTGAAATTACATGGATGCCTCTAATGGGTCTCCATGTTTATTGGTATATAACGAGCAGTACTGCTGTGGATAATGGTCCCCAGAACAGTCAGATAAGAGATGACCTATCAATTTCATTGATATGGGGAGGAAAAACCATTAATTGCACACGCTACCTATATTGTTACATTCTAGCCATTCTGGAATGTACAGTAATCAATACATACTTGCCTACCTGACCCTCTCCATGAGGGAGAAAATGCTCTGTTCCTGGACTTTCCTGGTAATGTATGATTGCCATCACCTGTGGTGAAACGCCTTTCTTATCAATTACCTAGCTCACCACAGGTGATTGCAATCATACATTACCAGGAAAGTCCAGGAACAGAGCCTTTTCTCCCTCATGGAGAAGGTCAGGTAGGCAAGTATGAATCAATAAGCATTCAGCAATGTAGGCAAATTCTCTGTCAGTGTATTACATCTATAAAGACATGCATATGCACAGGCAACTGTGACCAAGCTGTAACAAGCGAAACGTACGTCAACTTCCGGTTCCGGTCCGGGTCCGGCCTCCTTTCACTGGGTAACAGACGCCGGAGATCGTGCCTCACCTCACCGCACTCCAGCGCTTGCTGCACAGAGGCAATATGGTGGTAACAAGCTAATTCAATCAGCAAATGCATTATCTATTCCGCTCTATGTTTTTTCTACTCATTTCCCCTCAATAGGAACGGGCTCTCTCATTTCTGCAGCCGGGATACCCTGCACTGCAATCAAAGCATCAGGGTTCCCTGTGCAGCAACAAAGAAAGGAGAAGCCAGTTCCTCTCTTCACTTTTCGAAGCAGTGTGGAGCTTTAGGTGTCTCTCTCATCCTGGATTCAATGTTTCATAACAGATACAGTACAGCAGAAGGCTCCTCATCTCCGCACACTCTGGTTTCCTACAATCTTTCTATTAAGGGCGTCATTATCAATATTTAATCAAGCTTGACATATATCTTCAAGAATTCCTCTGTGTAACTGTATATGCATGTCTTTATAGATGTAATACACTGACAGAGAATTTGCCTACATTGCTGAATGCTTATTGATTACTGTACATTCCAGAATGGCTAGAATGTAACAATATAGGTAGCATGTGCAATTAATGGTTTTTCCTCCCCATATCAATGAAATTGATAGGTCATCTCATATCTGACTGTTCTGGGGACCATTATTCACAGCAGTACTGCTCGTTATATACCAATAAACATGGAGACCCATTAGAGGCATCCATGTAATTTCAGATTAGTCACTATCTGCAGGTTAGGTGGTCACCCACATAACTGATTGGTGGGTTTCTGCCTATTAGTCAGAATTACGTGAAAGATTTGAACAGCTACATGCAATTTAAATTTTGACATTGTCTTTATAGTCTGGGAGTGATACCATTTATTACGGCCACCCTGGGGACTATTATTAACACCAGGGTTGTCGGCCATACATCCTGGAAGTGGTAACATGCCTACAAGCCCGGCGTTACCCGCTCAGCAAAGGGATGCAGTGCAGGTAGGCGCCGGTCCGGACAGGCGCTCTGCTTGCCCTGCATCCCTTTGCTGCACAGCCCTGTCTCCCCCTGCTGCTGCCGGTAGCTGTGTCTGTCACACTGTACAGGCAGCGGCGCTGGCAGCTAGAAGCCTCCCCCTACTCCCCCTGCAGTGTCCGTAGCCTGGCCGAAAAGGGGGCAGAGCTAAACGGAACTGGGGGAGAGGGGCTACACGGGGCCAGGCTGCAGCCTGTTCACAGGATGATGAGCGGCTCCAGCAGCCAGACTTCTTTAGGTGAGTGAATGGAAAGAGAGTGAGCAAGAGAGAGTGTGTGTGTGTGTGTGTGTGTGTGTGTGTGTGACTAGGCAGTGTTTAAGCGTCACTGCTACAGGGGGCATTGTATGTGTAAGCATCACTACTACTAGGGGGCGTTGTGTGTAAGCATCACTACTACTGGGGGCGTTGTGTGTAAGCATCACTACTACTAGGGGGCGTTGTGTGTAAGCATCACTACTACTAGGGGGCGTTGTGTGTAAGCATCACTACTACAGGGGGCGTTGTGTGTAAGCATCACTACTACTAGGGGGCGTTGTGTGTAAGCATCACTACTACTGGGGGCGTTGTGTGTAAGCATCACTACTACTAGGGGGCATTGTGTGTAAGCATCACTACTACTGGGGGCGTTGTGTGTAAGCATCACTACTACAGGGGGCATTGTGTGTAAGCATCACTACTACTAGGGGGCGTTGTGTGTAAGCATCACTACTACTGGGGGCGTTGTGTGTAAGCATCACTACTACTAGGGGGCGTTGTGTGTAAGCATCACTACTACTGGGGGCGTTGTGTGTAAGCATCACTACTACAGGGGGCGTTGTGTGTAAGCATCACTACTACTAGGGGGCGTTGTGTGTAAGCATCACTACTACTGGGGGCGTTGTGTGTAAGCATCACTACTACTAGGGGGCGTTGTGTGTAAGCATCACTACTACAGGGGGCGTTGTGTGTAAGCATCACTACTACTAGGGGGCGTTGTGTGTAAGCATCACTACTACAGGGGGCGTTGTGTGTAAGCATCACTACTACAGGGGGCGTTGTGTGTAAGCATCACTACTACAGGGGGCGTTGTGTGTAAGCATCACTACTACTAGGGGGCGTTGTGTGTAAGCATCACTACTACTGGGGGCGTTGTGTGTAAGCATCACTACTACAGGGGGCGTTGTGTGTAAGCATCACTACTACTAGGGGGCGTTGTGTGTAAGCATCACTACTACTGGGGGCGTTGTGTGTAAGCATCACTACTACTGGGGGCGTTGTGTGTAAGCATCACTACTACTGGGGGCGTTGTGTGTAAGCATCACTACTACAGGGGGCGTTGTGTGTAAGCATCACTACTACTGGGGGCGTTGTGTGTAAGCATCACTACTACTAGGGGCGTTGTGTGTAAGCATCACTACTACTAGGGGGCGTTGTGTGTAAGCATCACTATTACTAGGGGGCGTTGTGTGTAAGCATCACTACTACAGGGGGCGTTTTGTGCGTAAGCGTCACTACTGCTAGGGGGGCGTTGTGTGTTTAAGTGTCACTACTACAGGGGGCGTGGTGTGTAAGCGTCACTACTAGAGGGGGCGATATGTGTAAGCGTAACTACTACAGAGGGAGTTGTGTGTGTAAGCGTTACTACTACAGGGGGCATTGTGTGTAAGCGTCACTGCTACAGGGAGCACTGTCCCTTTGTAAATTATGGGAGGCACAAATTTATAGTTTGCAGGGGGGCGCCAAACACCCTAGCACCATCCCTGCATACCTATATAACATCTGTATGTAAGTAGCTTGCCCACATGACTGATTGGTGGCCAACTACGTTTAGACTTTGAGCAGCAGATATAGGGGGTAATTCCAAGTTGATCGCAGCAGGATTTTTGATAGCAACTGGGCAAAACCATGTGCACTGCAGGGGAGGCAGATATAACATGTGCAGAGAGAGTTAGATTTGGGTGGGGTGTGTTCAATCTGTAATCTAAATTGCAGTGTAAAAATAAAGCAGCCAGTATTTACCCTGCACAGAAATAAAATAACCCACCCAAATCTAACTCTTTCTGCACATGTTATATCTGCCTCCCCTGCAGTGCACATGGTTTTGCCCAGTTGCTATCAAAAATCCTGCTGCGATCAACTTGGAATTACCCCCATAGTCTGCAGCAAAACAACCACAAAAAGGGAGTACATACAAACTCCAACAAAAACACTTTTGAGCGCTTTGGTGTTTTCTTGTTTACTAAATGGTGAAAGGTGATGAATAGGACGATCTGACAATTGTAACCCTATTTAGAGAGAAATTATAGGTCGCCGGTAACCTTGTGAGAAATATATAGTTTTCTCTCATATTTTCGCTACGGTTATTTATTAACTTATGATAAACGCTAACTGTGCTCTTTTAAATCAGCAGGGTTATGCCATAAAACCTGGTGTAGAAATTGGTATGTTTATATTTTAAAATGATGAATTAAAAGTTAATTTTTAATTATGCATTAATTTTCAAACTTACAAGTGTGCCCCAGAAAAGGCATTGTAGTCCCCTGTTTCTTTTGCATCTCTTGCAAAAACCTTTTTCGTGTTGAGTCTATTTGGTCTAGTTATCTGGGAGCATCGCCAACCAAGAGCGGATAGAAATTGACATCAAGCTACAGCTAATATTTTGGTATACAATTAATTAATTTTCTATTGTCAAAGGTCCTGTGCGGTTTCAATTCTATCTCTTAGCACTTTTTTTAGCATGTAATTAGTTTTCTACTTTCAGTATGTTACATATTTTAACATTTTAATTCTTACAATTCAGCATGATACCACCTCTTATTATATTTAGAATTAGGATGTGCAGTCAGGGGCAACAGAATGTTTTTAGGTTGGGGGAGGCGAAGCTAAAATTTCATTTTGGTGCCCCTGTGATGCACAGACAAAACCCTCCTGCTCCTCAGTGGTCCCACCTCTAACCTCACCCTACATGGTGCTGTGGTGCCGGCCTCCTCTCAACCCCCCTTCCCCTCTCAGTGCAGGTGAGCGCTTACCTCGGGATCTCCATAAGCAGCTTCACCTTTCCAAGCAGTCTGCTTCCGCAGGGTGCTGTCCCATCTTCTGTCCTAGTTGGCTCTGTCTCTCTGAGTTTTCACTGATGTGTTACTGAGAGGAGGCATGGCCATTCTAAGCCTGCTGGGAGATCCCAGGACCATAGTCATGCCTCCTCCCAGTAATGCATCAGTGAAGAGAGACAGAACCAACTAGGACAGAAGATGGGAGAGCACCCTATGGCAGCAGACTGCTTAGAAAGGTGAATCCGCCCACAGATATCCAGAGATAAGCGCTCACCCAACTGAGGGGGACAAGGAGACTGGCACTGCAACATCATGTAGGGTGAGGCTAGCAGTGGGACCACTGGGGAGAAGAAGGGGTTTGCCTGTGAATCACAGTAATAGGTTGCTGCTGCACAGCCCCTGCACAGCGGATGTATTGTGAGGTATTTCACTTGACTGCACAGCACACCACTCCTCTGCTGCTCCAGGACATCAACGCCTCTGTCATGTTTGGGGTGGCAAGATTGCTCTGTTGCCAACCTCATTCCGATGGCTCTGTGTGCAATTCAAACCAACCATACAAACTACAATCACCAGCAGGCCCTTAATATCCATGCCTGCTGGCAGTTGTGGTTCTACAAGTGTCATCGTGCCAGAATATGCATGCTGGCACTTGTAGGTCACCCATAAAAAACAATATTAACACTTTAATTACCATTAACCTAGCACCCACCACTACCAGGGGTTGTAAGGCATAGCCCTGGGGTTGACTGGTTGTCCCTTGAGAGAGGGGACCCCATTTTGGGGGCTCCTAGTTTTCCAACGGATTCCAGCCCTGGGCTGTCCAGTTTGGGGCTGATTAGAATTATGGCATTGGGACCCCATATTACCGTTATCTCCCTGCTGGTTCAGACTGGTTGCTGGTCATTGGAAAATAGGGATAATCTCACACTGTTATTTTCCCCTACTTTCCAGTATAAGACCAGGCTCAGAGTTCTAGGGTTGGTTTTGGATTTTGGGGTGCACACTGCACACACTTAATGAATTTTGAAAAGACTGGAGCCTTCACAGATCACAGTGATCTGTGCAGGGCTCCCGGTGCTATTCTAAACTTGGGGGCCCATTTATCAATGAGTTTTATCATATGCAACTTGTTTCAAAACTCGTTGCATGTGATAAATGGTGCTCCAGCCATTAAGCACCCAACTGTTATTTTATGTCAGTTAGGAGCTGATTGGCTGGAGAACCATTTATCATATGCAACGTATTTTAAAACTCGTTGATAAATGGGCCCCTTGGTCTATTGTTTGGTTGGATTTACTAGCGGTTTTCAAAACCCTGGCTTTCTTTTCATTCTTCCTATGGTCTAAAATATTGATGGTGCTTTGATATTCAATTCTGTTCTATTCTAAATTGTGCTTTTTCTAAAGTTTTACAGCGGTTTTGCCCTAGTAAATAGGCGGGTTGTAAAACCAGTGTAAAACTGTCACAAAATCAATGGGATTTATAATTGCCTCTTAGTATAATTCTACAGCTAAGTGTGAATGATGGAACAAGAAGAAGACCATATCGCTTGAAAGTGAAATATGATGTTTTAATGTGAACCTCAGAAAATGTGTTGCATTTTCCCTGTAACAGGCATTCCCGAACTCTGTGCTCAAGGGACACTAACAGTCCAGGTTTTACACTACGTTCACCTCCCCTCTCCTACAAGCTCTTCACTGGCTTCCCTTCCCTTTCAGAATCCAATTCAAACTTCTCACACTCACTTGCAAAGCCCTCACCCTCTCCTCTCCCATTTACATCTCTGACCTTATCTCCCTTTACACTCCCACCCGTCCTCTTCGCTCTGCTAATGCACACCGACTCTCCTGTCTTCTGATTACTTCCTCCCACTCCTGTCTCCAAGATTTTTCACGTGCTGCTCCCTTTCTCTGGAATTCTTTACCTCTCCCCCTCAGACTCTCCACCTCCCTACAGAACTTCAAACGGGATCTTAAGACCCACTTCTTTACCAAACCCAGCCAAATCTCATCCTAACTCTCTGTTCTACGCTCTCTGTGTACCCCATCTGTGTCACCCGTCTGTCTACCCCTTCCCTTAGAATGTAAGCTCTCACGAGTAGGGCCCTCTTCCCTCATGTGCTTATCCTTTTCTTACTTTAATAATCTTCAACTGCACCAAATCCCGCAGTTTTTTGGCCACCGTGGAACTTATCTCTATGTCGTTTACTGGTGTAGTTATGCTTAGTTACCCTGTACTTGTCCTATATTGTCTTCAACTGTAAGTCACTGTTTTCCTGTTTTGATTATGTGTATATGTACTCTGTAATTGAGCGCTGCGGAACCCTTGTGGTGCCATATAAATAAAAAATAATAATAATAATAATATCCATGCTTGAACTGAATTAGTACCTCAGTTATTCTGATTTAACCATTTGTGCTGAAGGCTGGATATCATTAAAACCTGCACTGTTAGTGTGCCTTAAGTACTGAGGTTGGGAATGCCTGCCTTATAGTGTAAGATGACCTACAGTAAAAAACGCTTCTTAAAGCAGGTGAACCATGTGAGTCTTGTTTTTTTTATACACACACACACAAAGGAAGAAATGCATATAAATAAATAGCAGCATAAACAGGTTTTTATTGAGTGCACTGATAGCTTTAGAAAAATAGACTCCAAATAAAGCATAAAAAAGATAAATTGATGAATTAAATGGATCTGTGGTACATACACTGAGAACAAACGCTAATGTATCTTTATGCTTATTTGACCACTGTTATGAAACCCTATAATTCTGACAACTATTACGCTTTTTTAACTTACTTCACTAGTAAGGATTTTTTTCCATGTTCTTTTCATATTCGGATACCTTTATTGGCACGTTATTGTGATCAAGAAACTAAATTAGATGCATACTTTATAAATGTCAGGCTTCCATTCTACTTGCACTGCTGAGCTAAAATGAGATATTACTCACAGCGCTATCCAGCGTCTTAATTAATATTATATATTCACATTTACAACCTACAAGGTTGAGCGTCAATAGACAGCAGCGAACCTCTATGGAAAAGAGAAATTTGGCCTTTTGCAGACAAAATTTTAGTAACTAAATATGTATAGTCATTATATGGGACAAACACTTGCGGGTAAATGTCATAGGGTCTGAGTTTGCTGGAAGTGTGGGATTTCTTCCGAGAATGCCGTATTTTTAAAGTGGCAATCATTTACAAAGCTAAACCAACCTGGTTTTGCCTTGTAAATGATTGCCACTTTAAAAAATTGGGCATTCTCGGAAGAAATCCCACACCACCGGCAAACTCGGACCCTATGACATTTACCCCTTGTTCTGAGTATTGCACATTTACTTTATACATATTATGTGTAATTATTTGACACAAGCTCCCAAGATATTTTGCACAAGAAACTAATTTATCTGCATATTACAGTTGCTGCCACCTGACTCCATCTTGCAGGGTTCCTGGAAATGCTCAGAGTGTATTCTTAGAGAGTTTCCAGTGGTTGATCTGTGATGTCCTGATGTCACATGCATCCGGTGGTGGGGGTGCGGGCCCAGGGTTCCTCAATGCCCGTCTACAGCACTGCTTCTACTAAGTGATTAAGGTAACATTACATTCCAAATAAAATATAAGCATAATGCCCCTACTATTCATTGCATGTGAATAGTAGCTGTTGCACAGGTGGAAAATGACACAACACAAAATATTGTTGTGTTGGTTATGTGCTGTCAAGTCGATGCAGACTTATGGTTACCCTATGGATGGC
The DNA here is from genome assembly GCF_028390025.1 of Pseudophryne corroboree. Lineage (NCBI taxonomy): Eukaryota > Metazoa > Chordata > Amphibia > Anura > Myobatrachidae > Pseudophryne > Pseudophryne corroboree. Next base: position 604,038,532 of record NC_086449.1, on the reverse strand, counting down.
TGCCTTGAAATTTCGGAGCCAAGCGGTTCAGTGTTCAGTGTTGATACTGTCTCACTGCTGGTTTTCCTCTTTTTTTGTTGGCCTTCAACTTTTCCAAGCATAATGTCTTTCTCTAGGGATCCTGTTCTGCGCAAGATGTGAAAACACAAAACACTGTATACAGAAATAATGATAATGGGCCTAGTTCAGGTTGGATCGCAGTGTGCTATCCAACCGGAATTTTTGAGTAAAAGATGCGGGCGCATGTGCAGCACCCGTCCTGTGCATGCACCCGCATTTTCTGCCTGTCAATCACCAGGGAGGAGACGGAGCGTCGCAGTGGAGGAGCTGGACAATCAGGGGATGGTGCAGTGCTAACGGGGGCATGATTGCGGCAGCTGCATGATGGCGCATGCAGCTGCCGCGACCGGGGAAATGGCTGCAGGTCTTCTGCGGGTGAAGCTAAGCTGCGCCGGCAGGAGGCTTCCTCTATTACTGCTAACAAGCAGATGGGATCGCAATTTCTGCTTGTTGAAGGGTGAGAGGCTCCGGTCAGCATGCTGGGTGGCCTTGCCCAGCGATGGGCGGACCCCAGCATTACCTCCAAAGGATAGCAAATTCTGCTAATTAGCAGAATTTGCTATCCTTACTGAATTAGGCCCAATGATTGGAGTTCATGTTAATAAAATAAACCTTTTGACTAAAAACAATGGAATCTCCCATTTTGTGGGTTAAACCAATACTAGCAATACATTTTACTATTTAATTTACAGCTTTCTCATCCAAATCAAAATGACTCAGCACATACAAGTGTTGCCTCATAGTGAGCCAAGAGAGTTTAGCATGTACAGCTTGTGTATTTGCAAAAACAAAATAGTAAATGCAACCTATATTGAACTTCGACAATGACCTGGAGAGATAGTACATTTAGGGGAAGATTTATCAAATCTTGGAGAGCAATAAAGTGGACAAGTTGCTCATAGCAACAAATCACCATCTGTCATTTTTCTAGCACAGCCTGTAAAATTACAGTTATTTATTATTACCCATTATTTATATAGTGCACACATATTCAGCAGTACTTTACAGTGAATATTTGGCCATTCACATCAGTCCTATCCCCAGTAGAGCTTACACTCTATGGTCCCTACCACATGTACACGTACTCATATACACACTAGGGTTATTTTATTTTTTTGTCGGGAGTCAATTAACCTTCCAGTATATTTTGGGATTGTGTGATGAAACCTTATTAGCTGCTATGGCGGGGTATAGCTCTCAGAGGCAATGGAGTCGCCTGCCTCCGGGCTCCATGCCCTAAATGGGCACCTGCATGTACAGCAGCACCTATGTGGTTCACAGCGAAATCCAAGTTTTGACCAATGCTCTTCGATTAGAGCTCTGCAGCACACCCACTGCTTCTGCAGAGTTAATCAGCTCTGTCTCAGGTGGATGCGATCATGTGACCGCCGCTCAGGATTCCGGCGGTCACCATGCCGACGTTGGGATCCCAAGCGATTAAATGCCTGATAGTCGGCATGGCGACTAACAGCGACTATTCCCACTCGTGGGTGTCCATGACACCCATACAGTGGGAATAGAACCTGTGGCGAATGCAGCAAACCACCGAGCTCTGTTGCGCTCAAACCCCTTACCGGCATTCTGCGGTCAGGATCCCAGGGTCGGTATGCTGACCTCCGGGATTTCCACCTCCGATTTCACAGCCCCAACATGCCCCAGGAGCCCTGCTAACACCAGTAATAGGGGGCAGGACAGCTGCTTTGTACCACTCAGCCTGCGCTGAAGCAAGCGTCTGTGCACCCATATATACACATACACAAACACACACAAATACACTGCATATTTGTTTTCCCTTTTTAATAAGGGGCATGGCACCAAGAACCAACTTGCCTCCAGGTGACTGGGATGAACTTACGCCCCTGCTGCTATCGGAAACTTCTTCACTTTATCTCTCTCTCTAAGATTTGATACACATTTGCCCCCCACCCACCCCCCTCCAAATTGTTAATGTATTAAAAGCGAGAGAGAGAGAGAGAGAGAAAAAGAGATACTAATTACAAGCTTGTGAAAATAAAGAACAACATTAATGCACATGAAACACTTATGTAGTGTGTGTGTGTGTGTGTGTGTGTGTGTGTGTGTGTGTGTGTGTGTGTGTGTGTGTGTGTGTGTGTGTGTGTCTTAAGTAGAGATTTATCAAATATTAGCAAGAGATAAAATGGAGAGAGGTAAAGCACTAGAAAAATGACAGTTCTCATTGATAAATCTCCCCCCAGAGTAGTGCACTGACAGCATTATTTTTCTGTATAAGGGTTGTGCTTGTAAAGAGGTCAACTGCTTATTTGGGCAGTAAGTTCAGGGGTATAGGTAAAATGGTAAATTAGCCCTTTCTATCTTATTGGTAGACTAAATAATACATGTAATACTGCTTCAGTTTTTTTATTACACATTATATAAACACAAATATTTCAGGCGACTTGTAAAACCGATGAGTGGGACCCATTCCAGTTACTGAGCATGACCTTATGTAGAGTTGACCAACAGTTATTGGATTCAAATTTAAAATGAAACACTAATATTCTGGAAGATTTGGAAAAAAAAATCTATATGGTAATCAAAAAAATGTTACGTGTAAAATTGTATCACACTATCATGTGTTCTGTTGGATTTCTCAGTATTTTTTAAGTGTTATATTAATCATTTAGGCATATATATATAATCTATTGTCCTACTCAAATTTTTCTTTCTGAAAATATAATTGATAAAAAAAAACACTGTTTCATAAAGAAAAACAATTAAAATAACCTTATCCCAAAATATAATCATACTTACTATTTGTTCCTGTAAGACATTAATTTACCATTTGTTTTTAACATGTGTGCAGCCTCTTTCACAGATGGTATAGATGTGTCCTCATACATGGTGGCTAAAGTCGTGCCAAACAGCCCCACCTGGTGTGTCAGGTTCCTGTCAAATCAGCCCCACCAAGCTCCATTTTCGCTCACAATGTGCATCTTATTCACACAAATAAAACAACTGGAGTGACAAAACGTCTTTACTAGATCCCACTGATCAGTCTGATGTCCGACATTGAAATATTTGTGTGTAAACTAGAGATGAATACTGGAGATTATTGTTGAGGTAATAATACTTTAGGAACAAAAACAGGCCCAAGTTATGTGATTTTAGCTGTTTCTGTCCATAACAGCATATATGTTGTGTAACCTAAAGAGACATTGATTTTCATAAGCCTCTAAATTACTGACTGATCAATCTGGTAAAGCGAATGAGTGATTGGTTGCTGAGGGCTTCAGCATGTTTTTGTAAATTTTTGAATAAAAAAAAAATACTGATACAAAAACAAAACCCACAGGGGTGACCATTTGTACCTGTTGACCAAATGCATGTTGACCATTTGGTGTTGACCTAATTACTGTCGACCATAACACTGTCAATCCATTGATCCACACCCATTTATTATATTAAGTATACAGTATATATATTTATCAAGGGGCTCAGACCATGCACTTTTTAGTGGTTAGCCAAGCCTCTGTGGCAGCTGGCCACACCCTCTCTGGAGACTGGCCACATCCTCTCTGGAGACTGGCTACATCCTCTCTGGAGACTGGCCACATCCTCTCTGGAGACTGGCCACACCTAAACAAGACCTACTACCACTGCATTCCCCATGTGTGCCCTTCATGCCCCAGTCTGACACTGGCTGGTCATATACATGGTCACCTCCATCTACAGTAACACCCTTCCTGGTCCAGGCAACACCCTTCCTGTTCAATCAGCAATTACCTTTTTTTGTTTAAAGCAAATTAGACTCTACAACCAATTATTGCATTGGTTGTTATTGTTTACAGTGTAGACTTTTTAGCAAATGATCCCTAAATACTTTTTACCTATCATTAGTGAAACAGCATAAATGTTGGGGTATGGATCATTAGGTCGACAAGAGTTAGGTAGACAGTCATTAGGTCAACCACTATTGGTCGACATGAACTAGGTCGACAGGGTCACTAGGTCGACATGGTCATTAGGTCGACATGAACAAGGTCGACATGGAAAAAGGTCGACATTAGTTTTTTTACTTTTTTGGTGTTGTTTTCTTTGTAAAGTGACGGGGAACCCCAATTAGTGCACCGTGTCCCCTCGCTTCACTCACCATGCTTCGGGCAAGGTGCCTCGCTCCGCTACCGCAGGTTACCATTCCCAATTGTAGTCCACATGGATCGTAAAGTATGAAAAAGTTAAAAAAAAAGAAAGTTGAAAAACTCATGTCGACCTTTTTCCATGTTGACCTTGTTCATGTCGACCTAGTGACCATGCCGACCTAATGCATGTCAATCAATAGTGGTCAACCTAATGACTGTCGACCTAATGACTGTAAGCCAAATGTTGTGTAACCTAAAGAGACATTGTTTTTCATAAGCCTCTAAATGACTCCAGACCGATCAGTCTGGTAAAGCGAATAAGTGATTGGTTGCTGAGGGCTGTAGTATGGTGAGGCTTCTTGCACCACAAAATTAACAGCAATCAGCTAATCACAGCAGCACCTCTCACCCATGTACACTGCTAGATGACTGGCCCCATCACACCCATGTTCACGGTTAGTTGATTGGTCCCATCACACCCATGTACATTGCTAGATGACTGGCCCCATCACACCCATGTTCACGGCTAGTTGATTGGTCCCATCACACCCATGAACATTGCTAGATGACTGGCCCCATCACACCCATGTTCACAGCTAGTTGATTGGTCCCATCACACCCATGTACAGTACATTACTAGATGATTGGTCCCATCCATAGATAACAAGAATAAAAGTGAGATAGTTGCAGCAGCACCTGGAAGCTTAGCATCCAATAGTATACAGAGATACAGATGGAATAAGACAAGGACAAATGTCATGACGGTGCTCATGTGTGACATCCAACATTGACCATAACGCGGTGCATGTATTGTTACACAACTGGTCATCCTCACACCATCTGTATACCATCTTAGTATTGCTTATGTATGAGTTTTATATGTGGATGAATGACATACTCTAAACAAATTTGCATTTTACTTTGTCACTAAGATGTCTATTTACTAAGCATTGGATGGAGATAAAGTGGATGTAGAACAAGTACCACCCAACCAGCTCCTGTCATTTTTCAAACACAGGCTGTGACATGACAGTTAGGTGCTGGTTGGCTGGTACTTTATCTCTTTCCACTTCATCTCCATCCAAGGCTTAGTAAATAGAGCACAATGTCACCATGGGCCTGATTCAGAGATGGACACAGGAGTGCTGCTACTATCGGAAACTGCAGCTGCACAAGGACTGTTCTGCGCATGTGCAGAAGAGGCCTTGAGATGTCATCCGTAGTTTACCTCTGCCACTGTCTGATTGACAACTTGCTGCCTGCGTGTACTTGCAACCGATGGTCATGATGCGGGATCCCAATTTGCTAAGTCGGTTACAGTGCTGGAATCGAAGCTACATGCAGGAGGCGTTCCTTCTACTGTGACGTCTATTGCATGTTCCTCCTTCAAATCGGATGGAAATTCATGAGTGGCTTTGCATTTCCGTCTATCTCTTAAGCAGGTCCTACTGTATGTCACTACGTCAGGATTTGTGTGTAGGGACTCACTGACTAAGCAAATGTCAATAAGTGATAACTACAGGAATATTACTTAAATCAAGTGGCCCAGCCACACTACAGATAACTACAAATAACTGCTGTTTCACTATTGTAAATTCCTAGCAGTGCTGCACACAGTTTCCGATTAGGATTAGGACTTACACCATATCTAAATGTGTACTATCGATTTCCAGTAATGAGACACCATTGATAAAGATACTGTATATACTTTGATGTAGTATAGTTCAGAGAGAGGAGCCACAGGTCAAAGAAATACAGATGGACTAGTTGAACAAATGATTTCTTACCTATTAAATATCAAATGTACTGTACTGTATGCAAAACGGAAATATTAGACAACGGTAACAAACTGAGTAGTTTAAAATAAGCTACTGTAAATAAAGGTACATCTTTATATAGTTTCAATTTATCTCTCAAAAATATTACTTTTAACAGAATAAATAATATTAGTATATGCTTACAATAATCTTTCTGTGATCATTAAAAAAATACCCACTCTTAAAATAAGGCTCAGTTATTCCGCAAACAGGAAATTATAAAGGCATTTACGTAATACTTTACACAATCCATCATGTTAAACATGTCACAACCTAGTCATTAATTGGACATTTTATTGTTTCTGCAGTCAGTTTTCTTGATGGTTTTAGGGAGAGAGTCAGGAAAGAATCCAAAAGTTTGGCAGTAATTTGTCTAACATTTACGTCATAAGAAAAGTATGAATTTTTGAGTTCCTGTATTTTGTGGAAATTCCTCAAAAAAGGCCAAATTGTGTCTTCAAGACGCTGCCACGATCAAGGAACTTAAAGAGTACCTACTGCCTACGATAATGGGGCCAAATGATCATAAGAGTCCAGCCTATCAATTCACAAGAAGCCAGTGACGCAGCTGAGAAACTTAGGGCCTCATTCAAGTTTGTTAGCAATTCAAAAAAGTTAGCAATTGGGCAAAACCATTTTGCACTGCAGGTGGGGCAGATGTAACACGTGCAGAAAGATTCAGATTTTGGCGGGGTGTGTTCAAACTGAAATTTAAATTACAGTGCAGAAAATTAGCAGCCAGTATTTACCCTGCACAGAAACAATATAACCCGCCCAAATCTAAATCTCTCTGTACATGTAACATCTGCACCACCTGCAGTGCAACATGGTTTTGCCCATTTGCTAACTTTTTTGGTATGCTAACAAACCTGAATAACCCCCTTAATGCCTAACACTTATAAGGCATCATTAAACTTTACAAGGCACTGTTTCCTAATGAACCCATAGGCTGCATCCATAGAAATACTACCACCAGTGTGTTAAGGTTTTAGATGCACTTTAAAGAACCTAAAATTATACAGATAGAGACACAATACATTAACCAAATTATTGACGGCAAAAGTGTTGCCAGTTGTACATTATCTCTTAGATTAAAAATGCTAATTGATAAATGATAATTTTGTGATGAATTAAATTCTATAAACTTTCAATACACAAACTAAATGTGTATTGAAATAAATGATGTTAATGAATAGCAGTTTATCTTTTCTCTCCTAAACTATGAAGAAGAAATCAGCAACAGATCCTTAAGGATCCAAACACTCAACAAAGTTACAAATTATGGCACATACAAGTTGTGTCTTGACAGAATTTGGTTAGTTTTTTCCCTGAAATCAGTTTATCATTGGCATATATTTATTTGAGTCTGAAAAATGTGGAAATAAAGGCTTAAGTAATTTGCTACAAGTCAAATACATTGCTGTTTTTCAATATTCAATCAATTGCAAATGAACTTTGCAATTATATATTTATATCCACCACTCTAGGGACTCTACCTTGGCCTACTGACCACTCTGCTAGTGTTTAGCATGTCTTCCAAGCTGTTCAACTTTGCCTGCTTTACATGCCATAACTTTTGTACACTCTACTGACTCCTGTACATTTTTAGTGAAAGACGTCTGTTTTTGTCAAACATCTGCACAATAAACAAAAACACATTCTCGTAATACAGTATGCACTGTATGCACCATCTATGAAATGGTCTTGTATTTATAAGCTTATTTCCCTGTTAACATCACAAAAATAAACACTTATACAAAATACATTGGAATTCATTGTTAGAAATCCATTTGAAAGTCAGATGCCTTATCCAATAAGGATCTGAAATGATGTCCAAGTAGAAGCCTTGCTCCATGTTATAATGGCCTTATAGCTTGCACCATCAGTTCTGCTTCTTCAGGTTTTTGGCTGCCCATTTTGCGTGATAGGATTTATCTTTTCTAGCGAAACTTCTGCATCATAATCTAGAATCCCGGAGAATGCAGGAGATATTTTGTCCAAACTTTTAGAGAAACCACTTTCCTCTTCTTTTTTCAAGACCTCCTCTTCAGGGCAAATAATAGCATGTGGAATTAGGTAAACTAAATTACACTCATTTGGAATTGAACCTTTGGGCTCCTGCTGACATGAATAGATGACTGCCCCATTATTATTTATGCTGACTGTTTCAATTGCATTGTTCGATGTAGGGCAGAGTCTGTAGCAGCCTAGTAGGGTTGAGAAAGCCTTGCGGAAATCTGCATTGAAAGCATATATGATGGGATTCAATGAAGAATTTGCCCACCCAAACCACACAAAAATGTCAAATGTGGTTGAACTGATGCAGAATGGTTCCGCACCACTTGCCGAAACACTCGGATCGCAAAATGGCACCATACAGTTCAAGATGAAAAAGGGCAACCAACAGCATACAAAAACTCCCATAATCACTGACAATGTCTTCAATACTTTAGTTTCTCTTTTAAATGAGGTCTTCAAAGAGCTTTCAGGTTGCTGGCAATCAATGCTACCTCTATCGCCTGTGCTGTTTTGGCAGTTTTTGGCATGCACAGCAGCCCTTTCTAGAGCTGAGATGCGCCGTATTTGTTTTGCTGCTATCCTGTATATCCGTGTATAGGTTACAATCATAATGGCCACTGGTATATAGAAGCTAATCAGTGATGAAGAAATTGCGTATGTCCTGTTTAGGCTGGAGTCACAGTTATCCATCGTGGTGCCTTGCAAGGTCATGTTTAGGTCAAAAAAACTGGTTGTTTTTGCTTTATGCCAGTTAAGTTGCACAGGAATGAAAGATATCAGGACTGATAAGGTCCATGCAACACTTATCATTATAAAGGCTACTTTCGGGGTCATTTTCCTTTCATATCTAAAAGGGCTGGAAATGGCCCAGTACCTATCAACGCTGATGACACAAAGGTTCAAGATGGACGCCGTTGAACACATTATATCAAAAGCAACCCATATATTACAGAATGAACCAAATGGCCAGAAGCCAGCAATCTCTGCAATAGCTTTCCAAGGCATGACCAGCATTGCTACCAAAAGGTCGGACACAGCTAGGGAGATCACAAAAAAGTTTGTGACTTTTGACCTCAGATGGCGAAATCTGACGACAGCTGCGCAGACCAAAGTGTTTCCAAAAAGAGTTGAGAGTATTAGAACTGAAAGGAAACAGCCTGTAAGGATGCGAAAAGATGAATCCTTTTCTGCAATTAGCATTTCTCCATCCATACTGGTCATATTTAAAGTCATATTGCCTGGTAGTAGAATTTCATATTAGAAGTCACAGATATTGCTAGCAATGGCCAGCTGCTATAGCAGTGTTCTGTCTAGTTCCCATCTTTCCTGCTGATTTGAGTTTCCCAAAGCATTTGTAAGGAAACCCTGATGAACCATTTGTCATTTAAAACAAGCCTTCAAAACAATCCAGTGACAATATACAGCCATTTTTAGTTCAATGCTTTCACTAGCAGCAAGACAGCATATACTACAGGCATATCACTTTGGCTAAACTATTGACATGTGCAGTATCTAAAGGAGTAAGCACTTCTCATAGTAGTGGCAAACAGGATATTGATCATGTATACTCGGCCTCTTTCTATTCACTGTTTCTCTCTTCTTTAGTTATAAATTAATCTTCAGTCTTGGCAGCCAAAGGACATCTTGGCATGCAGATCAGTGTTTCATGTGGTCATTCCATCTTGTTTATTATTTTCACACTTATTTTGGTCACTTTACAGAAAGATCTTTTCACCAGGCTGTTGAGAGGAAAAAGTACATTTTATTATTTTTGCAAATAACTTCATTTTTCATTTTTCATAACCATCCTTCCTACACTATTCTGAAGTACCATTTTTTTTTTCCTAGGAAAATTCTTAAGTGCTATAATGTAGCTTTTATTGCCAATAAAACAACGTGACATGAAATGTTATTTCAGAGCTCACATCTTAAGGCTGTATTTGGAAATGCATGAACATAACAATTATCAAAGTGTGAGAATGTTTTCCTCACATAAGTGTTTTTGTTGAAAGATGCCCTGTGCATCTTGGTTACCCCTCATTATATGAAAATCTTGCCATTTTCTTCTCTTCTCATCTGCTGAATTTACAGATGTTTTAGTTGTTTGACAGACACAGCGGATTCTACAAAACTTTATTTTGGCTGCATTTAATTCACTTTAGTACCATAATACTTTATTATTATCAGAACGGATAAAAATTTGAAAATATAAAAATGATATATATATTTTTACATGCATATATATATATATATATATATATATATATATATATAAAGTTACTGTGGACTGGCACTCCCTCCTCAATAAACAGCGTTGCTCCGGTGCCTTCCCAGTGCAGATGGGACAATGTTACAAAGAAGAGGCGGCACTCAGAGACTGTAGTTGTCAAAATTGTATTCCACACAAACGATCCAACGTTTCGGGGGTACTTACGCCCCCTTTGTCAAGGTGAACAACAGATGTTGTTCACCTTGACAAAGGGGGCGTAAGTACCCCCGAAACGTTGGATCGTTTGTGTGGAATACAATTTTGACAACTACAGTCTCTGAGTGCCGCCTCTTCTTTGTAACATTATATATATATATATATATATATATATATATATATATATATTAGATTCTAAAATATTAAAATTGTATATATATATATATATATATAGTTCAGGGGTATGTCGGCGGCACTCAGTCAGACTTATACGGCTGAAGTATAAACAAGTGGTTATATTTATTGTTGTTTTAAATAAAAATAGAAAAGGCTGATTTCCCCTGAATGACCAAAAAGTCAGCATAGGAGTGTTTTAACAGAGGGGAGACCCTATTTGCCCGTACCTTGTCCCCGAGGACATCTCTATTGTGCATATGCAAATCACAAGGAAAATGGCAGCTGCAGCCATTTACCCAGTGATTTATGTCTACATCTATGGCCACCGCTGGACTCCAGAGGAGTAAGTATAATTCTATTGGGTCCAGAATGTTCGGGGCCCCCTGGACCCAGTGTGCCATGTGTACCGAACACATAGCACCCATTATAAACACACCTATGAGTCAATACCATAATAAACTAATTGATTATAGGATGATGTTCAACCGAATATTCTTTAGCTGGCTACTGACTCACAGCACTGAGGTCACGGGTTCAATTCCCAGCATGCTTGAGTGGGTTTCCTCCGGGCACTGCGGTTTCCTCCCACAATCCAAAAATATATTGGTAGGCTAATTGGCTTCCAGCAAACACAAATACAAAAATAACCCTAGTGTGTATGTGTGCGTGTGTACATGTGGTAGGGAATATATATTGTAAGATCAACTGGGGCAGGGACTGTTGTGAATGGCCAAATATTACCCGTAAAGTGCTGTGGTATATGTGTGCGCTATATAAATAACTAAGAAGAAGAAGAAGAGAAAGAAATAGCCACACACTGGAAAAAAATAACTTGCCTCAACCAGATACTGTTTTGTTTTTTTTTGTTTTGTTTTTAAATAAATTTACATATCCAGAATGACATTGATTATTGCACATTATAGTAGAGATGAGCGCCTGAAATTTTTCGGGTTTTGTGTTTTGGTTTTGGGTTCGGTTCCGCGGCCGTGTTTTGGGTTCGACCGCGTTTTGGCAAAACCTCACCGAATTTTTTTTGTCGGATTCGGGTGTGTTTTGGATTCGGGTGTTTTTTTAAAAAAACACTAAAAAACAGCTTAAATCATAGAATGTGGGGGTCATTTTGATCCCATATTATTATTAACCTCAAAAACCATAATTTCCACTCATTTTCAGTCTATTCTGAATACCTCACACCTCACAATATTATTTTTAGTCCTAAAATTTGCACCAAGGTCGCTGGATGACTAAGCTAAGCGACACTAGTGGCCGACACAAACACCTGGCCCATCTAGGAGTGGCACTGCAGTGTCACGCAGGATGTCCCTTCCAAAAAACCCTCCCCAATCAGCACATGACGCAAAGAAAAAAAGAGGCGCAATGAGGTAGCTGACTGTGTGAGTAAGATAAGCGACCCTAGTGGCCGACACAAACACCGGGCCCATTTAGGAGTGGCACTGCAGTGTCACGCAGGATGTCCCTTCCAAAAAACCCTCCCCAATCAGCACATGACGCAAAGAAAAAAAGAGGCGCAATGAGGTAGCTGACTGTGTGAGTAAGATTAGCGACCCTAGTGGCCGACACAAACACCGGGCCCATTTAGGAGTGGCACTGCAGTGTCACGCAGGATGTCCCTTCCAAAAAACCCTCCCCAATCAGCACATGACGCAAAGAAAAAAAGAGGCGCAATGAGGTAGCTGACTGTGTGAGTAAGATTAGCGACCCTAGTGGCCGACACAAACACCGGGCCCATTTAGGAGTGGCACTGCAGTGTCACGCAGGATGCCCCTTCCAAAAAACCCTCCCCAATCAGCACATGACGCAAAGAAAAAAAGAGGCGCAATGAGGTAGCTGACTGTGTGAGTAAGATTAGCGACCCTAGTGGCCGACACAAACACCGGGCCCATTTAGGAGTGGCACTGCAGTGTCACGCAGGATGTCCCTTCCAAAAAACCCTCCCCAATCAGCACATGACGCAAAGAAAAAAAGAGGCGCAATGAGGTAGCTGACTGTGTGAGTAAGATTAGCGACCCTAGTGGCCGACACAAACACCGGGCCCATTTAGGAGTGGCACTGCAGTGTCACGCAGGATGTCCCTTCCAAAAAACCCTCCCCAAACAGCACATGACGCAAAGAAAAATAAAAGAAAAAAGAGGTGCAAGATGGAATTGTCCTTGGGCCCTCCCACCCACCCTTATGTTGTATAAACAAAACAGGACATGCACACTTTAACCAACCCATCATTTCAGTGACAGGGTCTGCCACACGACTGTGACTGATATGACGGGTTGGTTTGGACCCCCCCCAAAAAAGAAGCAATTAATCTCTCCTTGCACAAACTGGCTCTACAGAGGCAAGATGTCCACCTCATCATCACCCTCCGATATATCACCGTGTACATCCCCCTCCTCACAGATTATCAATTCGTCCCCACTGGAATCCACCATCTCAGCTCCCTGTGTACTTTGTGGAGGCAATTGCTGCTGGTCAATGTCTCCGCGGAGGAATTGATTATAATTCATTTTAATGAACATCATCTTCTCCACATTTTCTGGATGTAACCTCGTACGCCGATTGCTGACAAGGTGAGCGGCGGCACTAAACACTCTTTCGGAGTACACACTTGTGGGAGGGCAACTTAGGTAGAATAAAGCCAGTTTGTGCAATGGCCTCCAAATTGCCTCTTTTTCCTGCCAGTATAAGTATGGACTGTGTGACGTGCCTACTTGGATGCGGTCACTCATATAATCCTCCACCATTCTTTCAATGGTGAGAGAATCATATGCAGTGACAGTAGACGACATGTCCGTAATCGTTGTCAGGTCCTTCAGTCCGGACCAGATGTCAGCATCAGCAGTCGCTCTAGACTGCCCTGCATCACCGCCAGCGGGTGGGCTCGGAATTCTGAGCCTTTTCCTCGCACCCCCAGTTGCGGGAGAATGTGAAGGAGGAGATGTTGACAGGTCGCGTTCCGCTTGACTTGACAATTTTCTCACCAGCAGGTCTTTCAACCCCAGCAGACTTGTGTCTGCCGGAAAGAGAGATCCAAGGTAGGCTTTAAATCTAGGATCGAGCACGGTGGCCAAAATGTAGTGCTCTGATTTCAACAGATTGACCACCCGTGAATCCTTGTTAAGCGAATTAAGGGCTCCATCCACAAGTCCCACATGCCTAGCGGAATCGCTCCGTGTTAGCTCCTCCTTCAATGTCTCCAGCTTCTTCTGCAAAAGCCTGATGAGGGGAATGACCTGACTCAGGCTGGCAGTGTCTGAACTGACTTCACGTGTGGCAAGTTCAAAGGGCATCAGAACCTTGCACAACGTTGAAATCATTCTCCACTGCGCTTGAGACAGGTGCATTCCACCTCCTATATCGTGCTCAATTGTATAGGCTTGAATGGCCTTTTGCTGCTCCTCCAACCTCTGAAGCATATAGAGGGTTGAATTCCACCTCGTTACCACTTCTTGCTTCAGATGATGGCAGGGCAGGTTCAGTAGTTTTTGGTGGTGCTCCAGTCTTCTGTACGTGGTGCCTGTACGCCGAAAGTGTCCCGCAATTTTTCTGGCCACCGACAGCATCTCTTGCACGCCCCTGTCGTTTTTTAAATAATTCTGCACCACCAAATTCAAGGTATGTGCAAAACATGGGACGTGCTGGAATTTGCCCATATTTAATGCACACACAATATTGCTGGCGTTGTCCGATGCCACAAATCCACAGGAGAGTCCAATTGGGGTAAGCCATTCCGCGATGATCTTCCTCAGTTGCCGTAAGAGGTTTTCAGCTGTGTGCGTATTCTGGAAACCGGTGATACAAAGCGTAGCCTGCCTAGGAAAGAGTTGGCATTTGCGAGATGCTGCTACTGGTGCCGCCGCTGCTGTTCTTGCGGCGGGAGTCCATACATCTACCCAGTGGGCTGTCACAGTCATATAGTCCTGACCCTGCCCTGCTCCACTTGTCCACATGTCCGTGGTTAAGTGGACATTGGGTACAGCTGCATTTTTTAGGACACTGGTGACTCTTTTTCTGAGGTCTGTGTAAATTTTCGGTATCGCCTGCCTAGAGAAATGGAACCTAGATGGTATTTGGTACCGGGGACACAGTACCTCCAACAAGTCTCTAGTTGGCTCTGCAGTAATGATGGATACCGGAACCACGTTTCTCACCACCCAGGATGCCAAGGCCTCAGTTATCCGCTTTGCAGTAGGATGACTGCTGTGATATTTCATCTTCCTCGCAAAGGACTGTTGGACAGTCAATTGCTTGGTGGAAGTAGTAAAAGTGGTCTTACGACTTCCCCTCTGGGATGACCATCGACTCCCAGCAGCAACAACAGCAGCGCCAGCAGCAGTAGGCGTTACACGCAAGGATGCATCGGAGGAATCCCAGGCAGGAGAGGACTCGTCAGAATTGCCAGTGACATTGCCTGCAGGACTATTGGCATTCCTGGGGAAGGAGGAAATTGACACTGAGGGAGTTGGTAGGGTGGTTTGCGTGAGCTTGGTTACAAGAGGAAGGGATTTACTGGTCAGTGGACTGCTTCCGCTGTCACCCAAAGTTTTTGAACTTGTCACTGACTTATTATGAATGCGCTGCAGGTGACGTATAAGGGAGGATGTTCCGAGGTGGTTAACGTCCTTACCCCTACTTATTACAGCTTGACAAAGGGAACACACGGCTTGACACCTGTTGTCCGCATTTCTGTTGAAATAGTTCCACACCGAAGAGCTGATTTTTTTGGTATTTTCACCAGGCATGTCAATGGCCATATTCCTCCCACGGACAACAGGTGTCTCCCCGGGTGCCTGACTTAAACAAACCACCTCACCATCAGAATCCTCCTGGTCAATTTCCTCCCCAGCGCCAGCAACACCCATATCCTCCTCATCCTGGTGTACTTCAACACTGACATCTTCAATCTGACTATCAGGAACTGGACTGCGGGTGCTCCTTCCAGCACTTGCAGGGGGCGTGCAAATGGTGGAAGGCGCATGCTCTTCACGTCCAGTGTTGGGAAGGTCAGGCATCGCAACCGACACAATTGGACTCTCCTTGTGGATTTGGGATTTCGAAGAACGCACAGTTCTTTGCGGTGCTACTGCTTTTGCCAGCTTGAGTCTTTTAATTTTTCTAGCGAGAGGCTGAGTGCCTCCATCCTCATGTGAAGCTGAACCACTAGCCATGAACATAGGCCAGGGCCTCAGCCGTTCCTTGCCACTCCGTGTGGTAAATGGCATATTGGCAAGTTTACGCTTCTCCTCCGACAATTTTATTTTAGGTTTTGGAGTCCTTTTTTTACTGATATTTGGTGTTTTGGATTTGACATGCTCTGTACTATGACATTGGGCATCGGCCTTGGCAGACGACGTTGCTGGCATTTCATCGTCTCGGCCATGACTAGTGGCAGCAGCTTCAGTACGAGGTGGAAGTGGATCTTGATCTTTCCCTAATTTTGGAACCTCAACATTTTTGTTCTCCATATTTTAATAGGCACAACTAAAAGGCACCTCAGGTAAACAATGGAGATGGATGGATACTAGTATACAATTATGGACGGACTGCCGAGTGCCGACACAGAGGTAGCTACAGCCGTGAACTACCGTACTGTGTCTGCTGCTAATATAGACTGGTTGATAAAGAGATGTCGTAGTATGTATGTATGAAGAAGAAAGAAAAAAAAACCACGGTTAGGTGGTATACAATTATGGACGGACTGCCGAGTGCCGACACAGAGGTAGCCACAGCCGTGAACTACCGTACTGTACTGTGTCTGCTGCTAATATAGACTGGTTGATAAAGAGATGTCGTAGTATGTATGTATGAAGAAGAAAGAAAAAAAAACCACGGGTAGGTGGTATACAATTATGGACGGACTGCCGAGTGCCGACACAGAGGTAGCCACAGCCGTGAACTACCGTACTGTACTGTGTCTGCTGCTAATATAGACTGGTTGATAAAGAGATGTAGTAGTATGTATGTATAAAGAAGAAAGAAAAAAAAACCACGGGTAGGTGGTATACAATTATGGACGGACTGCCGAGTGCCGACACAGAGGTAGCCACAGCCGTGAACTACCGTACTGTACTGTGTCTGCTGCTAATATAGACTGGTTGATAAAGAGATGTCGTAGTATGTATGTATGAAGAAGAAAGAAAAAAAAACCACGGTTAGGTGGTATACAATTATGGACGGACTGCCGAGTGCCGACACAGAGGTAGCCACAGCCGTGAACTACCGTACTGTACTGTGTCTGCTGCTAATATAGACTGGTTGATAAAGAGATGTCGTAGTATGTATGTATGAAGAAGAAAGAAAAAAAAACCACGGGTAGGTGGTATACAATTATGGACGGACTGCCGAGTGCCGACACAGAGGTAGCCACAGCCGTGAACTACCGTACTGTACTGTGTCTGCTGCTAATATAGACTGGTTGATAAAGAGATGTAGTAGTATGTATGTATAAAGAAGAAAGAAAAAAAAACCACGGGTAGGTGGTATACAATTATGGACGGACTGCCGAGTGCCGACACAGAGGTAGCCACAGCCGTGAACTACCGTACTGTACTGTGTCTGCTGCTAATATAGACTGGTTGATAAAGAGATGTCGTAGTATGTATGTATGAAGAAGAAAGAAAAAAAAACCACGGTTAGGTGGTATACAATTATGGACGGACTGCCGAGTGCCGACACAGAGGTAGCCACAGCCGTGAACTACCGTACTGTACTGTGTCTGCTGCTAATATAGACTGGTTGATAAAGAGATGTCGTAGTATGTATGTATGAAGAAGAAAGAAAAAAAAACCACGGTTAGGTGGTATACAATTATGGACGGACTGCCGAGTGCCGACACAGAGGTAGCCACAGCCGTGAACTACCGTACTGTACTGTGTCTGCTGCTAATATAGACTGGTTGATAAAGAGATGTCGTAGTATGTATGTATAAAGAAGAAAGAAAAAAAAACCACGGTTAGGTGGTATACAATTATGGACGGACTGCCGAGTGCCGACACAGAGGTAGCCACAGCCGTGAACTACCGTACTGTACTGTGTCTGCTGCTAATATAGACTGGTTGATAAAGAGATGTAGTAGTATGTATGTATAAAGAAGAAAGAAAAAAAAACCACGGGTAGGTGGTATACAATTATGGATGGACTGCCGAGTGCCAACACAGAGGTAGCTACAGCCGTGAACTACCGTACTGTGTCTGCTGCGACTGGATGATAAATAATGATATAAAAAATATATATATATCACTACTGCAGCCGGACAGGTATATATATTATATAATGACGGACCTGCTGGACACTGTCTGTCAGCAGAATGAGTTTTTCATAGAATAAAAAAAAAACACCACACAAGTGAAGTCACACGACGAGTGTTTAACTTTTTCAGGCAATCACAATATAGTATACTACTAACTATACTGGTGGTCAGTGTGGTCAGGTCACTGGTCAGTCACACTGGCAGTGGCACTCCTGCAGCAAAAGTGTGCACTGTTTAATTTTAATATAATATGTACTCCTGGCTCCTGCTATAACCTATAACTGGCACTGCAGTGCTCCCCAGTCTCCCCCACAATTATAAGCTGTGTGAGCTGAGCACAGTCAGATATATAATATATACATAGATGATGCAGCACACTGGGCTGAGCAGTGCACACAGATATGGTATGTGACTGTCTTGTACTCCTGGCTCCTGCTATAACCTATAACTGGCACTGCAGTGCTCCCCAGTCTCCCCCACAATTATAAGCTGTGTGAGCTGAGCACAGTCAGATATATAATATATACATAGATGATGCAGGCATGCAGCACACTGGGCTGAGCAGTGCACACAGATATGGTATGTGACTGAGTCACTGTGTGTACCGTTTTTTTCAGGCAGAGAACGGATATATTAAATAAAACAACTGCACTGCTGGTGGTCACTGTGGTCAGTCACTAAACTCTGCACTCTCTTCTACAGTATCAGCCTCAGGTCAATCTCTC
The DNA here is from genome assembly GCF_028390025.1 of Pseudophryne corroboree. Classification (NCBI taxonomy): domain Eukaryota; kingdom Metazoa; phylum Chordata; class Amphibia; order Anura; family Myobatrachidae; genus Pseudophryne; species Pseudophryne corroboree. Next base: position 604,019,948 of record NC_086449.1, on the reverse strand, counting down.
TCTCTCTCTCCTAATCTAAATGGAGAGGACGCCAGCCACGTCCTCTCCCTATCAATCTCAATGCACGTGTGAAAATGGCGGCGACGCGCGGCTCCTTATATAGAATCCGAGTCTCGCGAGAATCCGACAGCGTCATGATGACGTTCGGGCGCGCTCGGGTTAACCGAGCAAGGCGGGAAGATCCGAGTCGCTCGGACCCGTGAAAAAAAATATGAAGTTCGTGCGGGTTCGGATTCAGAGAAACCGAACCCGCTCATCTCTACATTATAGTAAGTGCAATGGGGTTGACCACTGATAGCACTTATTGAGCTCATGGCTATTGGCATCACTAGGGTGGGTGTCATCCAGTGTGGCACTGTGTGGTTGTGGCTTTGTATCCATTAAAAACAAACTATGTCAATCAGTGCCGTTACTAGCCATTAAAGTGCTGTGTGCAAGAATTAGCATCGACGCACACCACACCCCTCCCCCATAAACAAAACAAGGCCAGAGCGTAGTCGTGTGCCAAAAATATAGGGGTGTGGCTTCATGGGGAAGGGGAGTGGCCACATAGCTGCTTATTATGGCAGTGTAGAGACCCCTTTTACACATTACGGCAGGCAGACTCCCACTTTCTACACTTTACGCCAGCATAGTCTCTTTTTTACACATTACGGCAGGTAGAGTACCCGGGGTATATTTACTAAAATTCGTATTAGTCCCGATCTGGAGGGAGATTCATCACGAATGACATCGAATGTGTGTATTTGCAACTTTTTGAAAACTTTACGCCTCATTTACTAAGCTGTCGTATTTGTATTTTTCGTGTTTTCCTATGTCGATGTCATTCGTGGTTTTGTAAGGTAGAATGCGGCCGATTTAGTGGTTTTGCGGCCGTGTTATGAGGTTTTTTTAAACGACTGCGTCACATTTTGGTTACGGCAGTGTTTGTCCGTTCACGGACGCGTTTTTTTCCTAAGTTTCGTTTTTGTCACTCGTCCGTGATTGGTTTGATTCGTGATGGAGGAGTGTCTGTGCACATTACTATAAAAACGCCCCAAACCATCCGAACCTCGTGGGTTTAGCTAGTGGAGAGGTGAGAGGAAGGTGTGTTAGGAGTTGGTGAGTTGTTTGGAGTTTTTGGCGGTTTTGAGGAGGTTCTTTGTGATTGTTGAGTGCTGTACTGTGTGTGTAAGTAGTCTTGTCATACTTGTTGTGTAGTTATTTAAAAGTCTGTCTAGTTTTTTGTCATTGTTTTTTATTTCACGTCTATTGTCATTGTTTGTGAGTGAGTGTGTGTGTGTGTGTGTGTGTGTGTGTGTGTTTGGTGTGTGGTGTGTAGTGGTATTGGAGGAGTGTGTTTACTGTTTTTTTTCTCAGTGTTATTTGTTGTTTGTCCTGATTATGTCCCAGTCAGAGGTGAGTGTGGTGGAGGAGGTGAGTGAGAGGGAGGAGGTGAGTGAGGTGGAGGAGGTGAGTGAGGTGGAGGAGGTGAGTGAGAGGGAGGAGGTGAGTGAGAGGGAGGAGGTTAGTGAGGTGGAGGAGGTTAGTGAGGAGGAGGGGGAGGTTGTTGCTGCGGCCTCCAGTGATAGTGATGGTGTTGTGGCTCCGCAGCCACGCACCACTACAAAGACTGGCCGCAATGTAAAATTCAGCTACAAATATGGCTTTGGTGCGGGAGCTGATGAGGCATCATCGGCAGTTGTTTGGCCATGATGCTGCAAAGGTGTCGTCACGCAGGAAGAGTGTTCTGTGGGGGAAGGTAGTTGCGGCTGTGAATAGTGAGGGTGTGGTGAGGCGGACCGAGGACACGTGTCGTAAGCGTTTCTACAACATAAAGCGCCGTGTCAAGGCGAAGATGGCCAAGGAGGCTAAATCAGCCCGCCAAACCGGGGGTGGACACCCCTTCCGTGCATCTTACCGTGATTGGGAGGAGCCTGTGCATGCACTCATTCCGCCAGAAGTGGTTGGTGCCACTTATGTCCGGGATTCGGATCGGCCAAGGCAGGATGGGGAGTTTTTTTTTTTTTTTTTTTAAATGAAACATCTGTGCTTTGTCCTTAGTTGTCTGAAATGTCTTCTAGCTAATTGTGGTTGTCAATTTGTTCATTATTCTAATGTGTTGGTGATGTAGTGCAGGCCTGGCCAACCTGTGGCTCTCCAGCTGTTGTAAAACTACAAGTCCCATCATGCCTTGCCACAGTTTTGCTATTAGGGAATGCTAAAACTGTGGCAGGGCATGCTGGGATGTGTAGTTTCACTACATCTGGAGAGCCACAGGTTGGCCAGGCCTGATGTAGTGTTATTCTCAATTATCTATTTTTTTAACCTTTGTATAGTTGATTTTTTTTGTGGTTGCCTTGTCCTTTTTCTGGTATTTTACGCCAAAAGTAAATGTTTGTAGGTGTATTTTAAAGAAATGTGATGAATATTTTTTTTTTTTTATTATTTTATTACATTTCATAGCATTTATGTTTATTGTGTGTTGTTCTGGGTTGTCTTTTGTGTGCTTCATGTGTTTTTTCATGCATATTTGGTTGTGATGTTTCCAAGTTTTCGCAGATATTTGTGGCTAGTGTTTTATTGTTAGCATCAAAAATTGGGAGCTTAGCGTGCAATATTGTGGTTGTGTCAAGCTACGACGTTTTGGTTTTAAGTAGTAATTTTTTTTTTATTATTTGCGTTAGTGTATGGATTATTTTGGAAATTTTTATCAAATTTAAATGATACACACCCAATGAAGTCAGGCAGAAAAGCATAAGCATTGTTTAGTTTACTTCTCATCAGGTACCACATATGTTTACATCACAATAAGGAATTTGCATAAACATATCAACAAATAGTATGTTCATAAGTACATTCTTCATATTTCTACAGTACGCAAGAGAAGCAGGACAGCCAGGCCACATCCCACACTGCCAAGAGATGCAGATGGTGCCAATGCAGGTAAGATTTTACTGTAAACACATATTCTGCAAACACATAGAAACACAAAATGTTAATGTTTATCTTATCACATAGGTTCTTCTTCGGCAAATCCCCCTCCACTAAGGCGCCCATCACAGGGCTCGGTTACTGTGGCTACGAGGCCACCCAAGAGACGCCGTCTTGAGGCAGAAGCTCCAGCACCAGCATCACCACCCCAACGGCGCATCTCCGCAGTGTCGGCCATGCCACCACTAGCTCTTTTGGCCAGCCCACAAAGTGAGGATCCACAATCCCCTCAGTTGTCTGGTGAGTAAACATAACAATTGCGTGTAAATAAGTTAAAAAACAGTGGGGTAGATTTATTAACCTGGAGAAGGCATAAGGAAGTGAAAAAACACTGATATGTGCAAGGTGATAAAGGCAGCAGTACAAAATGAACACAAATATTAATTTACATATTGGAGCTGTTTGCCTTGTGCCTTTATCACCTTGCACATATCACTGGTTTTTCACTTCCTTATGCCTTCTCCAGGTTTATACATCTGCACCACTGTTAGTGCAGAAAAAAAAAATATTACACAAATGACCAGTCATCCTTGCAATAATCAACAACAACAACCACATGGTGTTAAGGTATTTTTAGATGGTTAATTGTCAGATGTGATGTTGGCCATATCAACACATTTTTTTGACATAAATTTTTGCGAAAAAAAACGACATAAATGTTAAGTCTCATCCAATTGTTTGGCATGGCCAACATCACCAGTTCTAAACATAGGGCACCTTAATACTTTTTCACCCATTGCTAATGTGTACATTTTAGACCACTATATTTGTTAACGTTTTGGGCAGACCACTAACTGGCTTGAACAATGTATGAGTGTATTGGTCAACACATTTATTGTATTGTGTGTGTTGTTCCAAAGGAAGCTTCATACCCAATATGTAAATGTAGTAATTTGTATTTGTTAGAGTTCTTCGTGTTTAAACATTAATTATGGCTCAGAATCCAACTATTCCCACAAACTTTAAACAAATGAGTAGTGAACGTTAGAAGCCACATATTTTTTAAAAAAGGTGAACAACATAGTTAAGTTGAGGCCACAATCTATTTAGCAATTACAACATTAATATTAAGAAGTAATGCATGTTGACGTAAAGCTATAGTAAGACCAATGCTACATATTTACTAAATAGTGGCTGTCTTCAACCCCATACAGACCCACCCATCATCACCGAGGATGCCCAGCAGGAACGTGACCAGGAGACCTTCACACTCCACCTGCAGGCCATCGATCCGACCCAGCAAACCACGCCGCAGGACATACCCCAACCACCCCAAACATCACACAGCCCCCAATTGACCACAACACAAGTGGACACACAAATGGGCCCTGAGTTTTGGACCCGTTGGTCCACACAACAGGCGCAATACTGCGCAAGCCTCAACACCCACAGCCAATACCTGTCAAGTCTGCCCCATCATCTGCCTAGACTGAGTCGCAACTCAGGCAGACTTATAGTGCAGGTGGGCAGAATCGCAAACTCCATGGAGCAGATGAGGGCAGACAACAGCCAAATGCAATCAAACCTCCAACGCATCTTGGATGAACAACAGCGGCAGCAACAATCACTCATCCAGATCATCCAACATAACCAAATGATAAATGAGAACCTATCACGAATTATAGCAAACAACACTGCCGCTAATACGCAGCTCACAGCAAGCTTGAACAATCTAAGTCAAAGCCTAAGTGTGTTGGCATCACACCATGTGACATCGAGCTCGGGGACAACTACACCAAGCCACACCCCAGTTCAATCCCCAGTTCGACGCTCAAGTCGAACCCGCACCAACAAGCCAGCACAATCCTCGGCACCCAGCACACACAAAAAAAAATAATAATAATGCGTGCACAAAATATGGTGACTATTAAAATGTTTTGGTTTTTTTTCATAAATTCGTGTGTTAAAATAAATAAATTGTTAACATGGAATATGTGTATTGTTTAATTCGCTCCACAAACCACCTCCACATTAGTGTCTTGGGCCAGATGTGTATTGGTATAAATATATTGCCTGCCCCTAGGTGTCCTCAGCTCAACGTGTGTCTAATCTATGGCACCCAGCACATTGGCCATGGCCGCAAGATCACATAAAGCTACCCTGACTGCATGCCACTGCGACTCCAGGGTAGGGAAGCAGAGAGAGGCATCTATGTGGCCATCCAAGACATCCAAAATTAAAGGTGAGTGTCATGACCTGTAATCAATACAATACTGTGTTCTATTACATTACAGAAGCACCACTTAGACATAGACGTGTATGTATGTTTTAACTCACCTGAATTACATATTTCTAAAAGGTGGCCTGTGAGATACTAATGACATCGCTAGTCACAGGCTGGAAGCTGCCAGTAGCCATAAAGTGCAACACAGGCAGGAGTTTGTGCTGGCCTGAGACAGAGCGAGAGCGTGCTGTCTCAGGGTCTAGGTTCAGTTTGACAAGGTCATACAGAGGGAAAATGTTATTTACATTTAGTCGGAGCATCTGTATAACATGTTCATCAGCAAATTTGTTATGGTTTAAACGCCCACTAAAACAACAAGCCATGGCCAGCCTATGCGGAACATGTACAACCTGCTGACCATGTTGATTTTCCTGGCCTGGGTTTATTGTAGCCTCATGGAGCAGTGTCAGGTATCCCCCAGCAAACAAGACAGCAGTACTACACACAGTAGCAGCCATTTCAGAATGAGAGTGGTGAAAAATGTGTTGGGGCCCCTTTTAAAGGTTCAAAAAGTCAGGTGTGACTAATGTTGAATTGGCAACACATGTAAACACGCTTCTCAAAAGCAGGTCTACTTTTTTTTAGGCTTTTTGTACGATTAGTATTTTTACACGGCCGCACATGCATTTTCACGCAAGAGATTTCAAATACGAATGGTTAGTAAATGACCGTGTTCAATACCTAAACAGCCGCGTTTGACCGATGGTGTATTCATTCGTATTTTTACTACACAGCCGTAATAAAAATACGAATGCACTCATCACTGCCGTGATTTTAGTTTAGTAAATTCCCGAGATGACACTTTGAAGAAAAAACACCATCTCGGTCAAAATCGGGACCTTAGTAAATATACCCCCCCCCCCCTTTTTACACAGTACAGCAGGTAGAGTCCCCTTTTTACACAGTACTGCAGGAAGAGCTCCCTTTTACACATTACGGCAGCAGAGTCCCACCTTTTAAACATTATGTCAGGCAGAGTCCGCCTGTTTACACATTACGGCAGACAGAGTCCCCCTTTTTACACATTAGGCAGCAGAGTCCCCCTTTATTACATATTAGGCAGTGTAGTTCCCCTTTTTTACACATTAGGCAGCATAGTCCCCTTTTACTTACACATTAAGCAGCATAGTCCCCCTTTTATACACATTAGGCAGCATAGTCCCCCTTTTTAACACATTATGGCAGCATAGTCCCGTTTTTTTACACCTTAAGCAGCAGAGTTTCTTTTTTTTTTACACATTTAGCAGCATAGTCCCCCTTTTTTACACATCAGGTAGCATAATCCCCCTTTTTTACACATTAGGCAGACAGTGAGCAGTGCACTCACCTGTCAGCGTCCTCTTCCTGGGAGTGCAGGCAGTCATGGCAGCGGCAGGGGATGTCCCTGTGCGAGTGACGGTGGTACAGACCCGGCGCAGTAGCTGCAGCCAGTCTGTTCAGCTTCGTCCAACTGGCTCCCGACACCCCAGGTGCGGCTTCCTGCCGTGAGGAGGTGTATCCCTTGCTTGCGCTGCCGCTGACTTGTACTGCTGCTGGAGTCGAGGAGAGGGGGGAACAGACGGAGCACACGGTAACACAGACAGAGCTGCCGGCTATAATGTATTAGCAGCGATACGTCCGGCATAGAAGGAGCCGGGCGCAATGCTAGTATTATATATTATAGCAGGGAAAGAGGCATTTGGTGACAGCCAGTGGTGGTGCATGTGCATGGTGCGCCCATGGCGCAGCTGCGCTGTGTGCAAAGCACCATCTGCCCATAACTAGTTACGGCCCTGGGGTGTCAGGGAGAAATGGATGAGAGGGGAGAGAGAAGCAAGAGAGAGTGTCAGGAGAGAGAGGGGAGTGAGAGAGAGAGTATTATGAAGAGAAAGAGAGAGAAAGGCAAGGTCAGTCAGAAGGAAAGGGGGGAAGCCAGCATTGGATAGTTACGCTACTGATTACAGCACAGCCACAAGTCTCTCATGGGGGTGGGCTCTTCACGGCATTAAGCCCCGCCCCCTAAATACCCACGAATTGCACCACTCCCCTCCTACATACTCAGTGTCTGCCTGCAGCTGCCACTGGGATGGGGGGTCCAGGATAGTAGTTGTACCCCCACCCCCTTTCACCGGCTAGTGTGTACAGAGAGAGGAGGGATGGGTCAGCCCACAGCTGAACAGCGCTGCACATTTGGTAGGTTGGCAACTTTCCAGGAAGCACAAAGCATCCCATTGTACCCGGGGGAGGATGGGGAAGGGGATACAAAGGTCCTCTCCTCTGGCGGAACAGACGGCTACCTCACCTCCTCCCTGATTGTGATGGCCAGTACTGGTCGCCTGCCAGCGTACTAAATGAGTCAGGCTGACTCATTAGTACTTGGCTGTCTTGCATAATGCCGCGGTCACTTAATTGCAGCTTGTTCTGCCCACACTGTCTCTATTGCAGCGCGATCGGAGCTGAGCTGAGAGCTCCGATCACAGCTGGCAGCCAGAGTGGAGCCGCCGTGCACCCGTCAGCTGCACGACAAACCAACCATCTGCCCGCATCATCAGTGAAAGAGGGAGGGAGCCGGGACTCCGGCGTTCCTCTCCTCGGGAGCACTGTAGCTACAGTAAATGGCTACACTGGCTGGTGGGCGGTAGTGTAGCGCATTGCACTGTGTGCAAAGCCCCTCTCGCCCATACCTAGTTACGGCTCAGATGTCAATACCAGCCTTTCCCCAACCCTAAATCCTGCTAATCCAGATGAACGCAAACAAATTTCCCACATTAAGTCTTTCAAGTTGTACTATACTATGAATGGTTAGTATTCAACCCTTTCTCGAAAAGTGTCTGATATCTGTCTCACTGTCTCGATCTCCTATTTTATTTACTATACTATGATCTCAAGGATGGCTGTGTATACCTTGCAGATTTCAAGGCTTTACATAACTAACTTATGCTCAGTCAACATACATGCTTCATTTATTTTTAAATAAATATTTCAGATTACACAAACAAAGTTGAACAATTTTCTCCTGTTGTGGAATCTGAATACATTTTCATTGATCAGTTGATCTTTATGTGATCAATATGAAGGATAAATATATGTGAAACATAGTGAAGTTTAAATGCTATCCACTGCACCAAGTATATGACCTAGTAATGTTCCATTGTAAACACCCTATAAAGCATTAGTGAAGCTTTGCTTGCAGTCTAGAGATGTGCGGTGGGCACTTTTCGTGTTTTGTGTTTTGGTTTTGGTTTTGGTTCTGGTTCCATGCTCGTGTTTTGGATCTGGATTGGTTTTGCCAAAACCACCCTTTCGTATTTTTGGTTTTGGATCTGGATAATTTTTGAAAAAAAACATAAAAACAGCTAAAATCACATAACTTTGGGTCATTTTGATCCTACAGTATTATTAACCTCAATAACATTAATTTCAACTCATTTTCAGTCTATTCTGAACACCTCATACCTCATAATATTGTTTTCAGGCAAAAACGTTGCACCAAGGTGGCTGCATGACTAAACTAAGTGACACAAGTGTGCGGCACAAACACCTGGCCCATCTATGAGTGGCACTGCAGTGGCAGACAGGATGGCAGATTTAAAAAAATAGGCCCCAAACAGCACGTGATGCAAAGAAGAAAAAGAGGTGCAATGAGGTAGCTGGATGGCTAAGCTAAGTGACACAAGTGTGAGGCACAAACGCCTGGCCCATCTAGGAGTGGCACTGCAATGGCAGACAGGATGGTACTTTAAAAAACTAGGCCCCAAACAGCACACAAGTGTGCGGCACAAACAACATGGGACGTGCTGGAATTTGCCCAGATGTAACACACACACAACATTGGTGGCACAGGAGAGTGTACCCCTAAACCACACACACACAGCAAAGCCTGTAAAATTAATTTGGATAATATTAACCCTTTTATTTGGAGCTATTATAATAACATGCAGCACAGGTGAGCGTACCCTTACACCACACAGAGCAAACCCTGTAAAAATTCTTTGGATAATATAAGTAATGTCTATAACCCTTTTATTTGGAGTAAATAATATACAGCACAGGACACCACCACTGGACTTATGGCAGCACAAGACACCACCACTGGACTGATGCAGCACAAGACAGCACCACTGGACTGGACTTATATGGGTGTACCCCTGGACTTATACAGTAGTACCCCTGGAGTTGTACGGCAGTGTCAGACAGGATGGCACTTTAAAAAACTAGTCCCCAAACAGCACATGATGCAAAGAAGAAAAAGAGGTGCAAGATGGAATTCTCCCACCCACCCTTATGTTGTATAAACATGACATGCACACTTTAACAAACTAATCATTTCAGTGACAGGGTCTGCCACACGACTGTGGAAGAAATGACTGGTTTGTTTGTGCCCCCACCAAAAATGAAGCAATCAATCTCTCCTTGCACAAACTGGCTCTACAGAGGCAAGATGTCCACCTCATCCTCATCCTCCAATTCCTCACTTCTTTCAGTGTGTACATCCTCCTCCACACAGAGTATTAATACGTCCCCACTGGAATCCACCATCACAGGTCCCTGTGTACTTTCTGGAGGCAATTGCTGGTCAAGGTCTTCCTGGAGGAATTTATTATTCATTTTGATGAACATCATCTTCTCCACATTTTGTGGAAGTAACCTCAAACGTCGATTGCTGACAAGGTTACCGGCTGCACTAAACACTCTTTCGGAGTACACACTGGAAGGGGCGCAACTTAGGTAAAATAAAGCCAGTTTGTGCAAGGGCATCCATATTGCCTCTTTTTCCTGTCAGTATACATACGGACTGTCTGACATGCCTACTTGGATGCTGTCACTCATATAATCCTCCACCATTCTTTCAATGGTGACAGAATCATATGCAGTGACAGTAGACATGTCAGTAATCGTTGGCAGCTGCTTAAGTCCATACCAGATGTCAGCACTCGCTCCTGACTGCCCTGCCTCACTGTCAGTGGGTGGGCTCGGAAATCTTATCCTGTTTCTTGCAGCCCAAGTGGCGGGAGAAAATAAAGGAGAAGCTGTTGACGGGTCACGTTCTGCTTAAGTTGACAATTTTTTCACCAGCAGGTCTTTGAACCTCTGCAGACTTGTGTCTGCCAGAAAGAGAGTTACAACGCAGGCTTTAAACCTAGGTTCGAGCATGGTGGCCAAAATGTAGTGCTCTGATTTCAACAGATTGACCACCCTTGAATACTGGCAAAGCGAATGAAGGGCTCCATCCACAAGTTCACATACTTTGCAAAATCGCTCCGTCTTAGCTCCTCCTTCAATTTCTCCAGCTGCTTCTGCAAAAGCCTGATGAGGAGAATGACCTGACTCAAGCTGGCAGTGTCTGAACTGACTTCACGTGTGGCAAGTTCAAAGGGTTGGAGAACCTTGCACAAGACGGAAATCATTCTCCACTGCGCTTGAGTCAGGTGCATTCCCCCTCCTTTGCCTATATCGTAGGTGGATATATAGGCTTGAATGGCCTTTTGCTGCTCCTCCATCCTCTGAAGCATACAGAGTGTTGAATTCCACCTCGTTACCACATATTGCTTCAGGTGATGGCAGGGCAGGTTCAGGAGTGTTTGCTGGCACTCCAGTCTTTGGCATGCGGTGGCTGAATGTCAAAAGTGGCCCGCAATTTTTCGGACCACCGACAGCATCTCCTGCACGCACCTGTCATTTTTCAAAAAATTCTGCACCACCAAATTGTATGTGAAAAACATGGGACATGCTGGAATTTGCCCAGATGTAATGCACGCACAATATTGGTGGCATTGTCAGATATCACAAATCCCCAGGAGAGTCTAATTGGGGTAAGCCATTGTGCGATGATGTCCTTCAGTTTCTGTAAGTGGTTGTCAGCAGTGTGCCTCTTATAGAAAGCGGTGATACATAGCGTAGCCTGCCTAGGAATGAGTTGGCATGTGTGAGATGCTGCTACTGGTGCCGCAGCTGTTGTTGCTGCAGGAAGCAATATATCTACCCAGTGGGCTGTCACAGTCATATAGTCCTTAGTCTGCCCTATTCCACTTGTCCACATGTCCATGGTTAAGTGGACAGTGGGTACAACTGCATTTTTTAGGACACTGATGACACTTTTTCTGACGTCTCTGTACAGTCTCGGTATCGCCTGCCTAGTGAAGTGGAATCTAGATTGGATTGGTATATACTACCTCCATCAATTCTCTAAGTCCCACTGAACTAATGGCAGATACCGGATGCACATCTAACACCAACATAGCTGTCAAGGCCTCAGTTATCCACTAACAGGATGACTGCTGTCATATTTAATCTTCCTCACAAAGGACTGTTGGACAGTCAATTGCTTACTGGAAGTAGTACAAGTTGTCTTCCGACTTCCCTTCTGGGATGAGAATCAACTCCCAGCAGCAACAACAGGAGCAGTAGGCGTACCACCTAAGGATCCTCCGGAGGAATCCCAGTTCGGAGAGGACTCCTCAGTCTTGCCAGTGACACGGCCTGCATGACTACTGATGTTCCTGACTGAGGAGGAAGTTGATGTTGAGGGAGTTGGTGGTGTGGCTTGCAGGAGCTTGGGTACAAGAGGAAGAAGGGATTTAGGTGTCAGTGGACTTCTTATGCTCTTACCCACAGTTTCACAACTTGACACTGACTTCTGATGAATACGCAGCAGGTGACGTATAAGGGAGGATGTTCCTAGGTGGTTAATGTCCTTACCCCTACTTATTACAGATTGACCGAGGCAACACACAGCTTTACACCTGTTGTCCGGATTTGTGGAGAAATAATTCCACACCGAAGAGGTGGCTTTTTTGGTATTTTGCCCAGGCATCACAATGGGCTTCTTCATCCAAAGGAAAACAGGTGTCTCCCCAGGTTCCTGATTTAAACAAACCACATCACCATCAGAATCCTCATCATCAACTTCCTCCTCAGTGCCATCAACACCCATATCCTCATCCTCGTGTACATCAACAGTGACATCTTCAATCTGAATATCAGAAACTGGACTGTGGGTGCTACTTCCAGCACTTGCAGAGGGTGTGCAAATGGTGGAAGGAGCCACCTCTTCCCATCCAGTGTTGGGAAGGTCAGACATCACAACTGCCGACACACTTGGACTCTCCTTGGGGATTTGTGATACCATCTTAGAACGCACAGTTCTTTGCTGTGCTTTTGCCAGCTTAACTCATCATTTTTCTAGTAGGAGGATGAGGGCTTCCATCGTCATGTGAAGCTGAACCACTAATCATGAACATAGGCCATGGTCTTAGCTATTCCTTGCCACTCCGTGTCGTAAATGGCATATTGGCAAGTTTACGTTTCTCCTCAGACCATTTCAATTTATTTTTTGGGGTCTTTTTACTGAACTTTGGCTTTTTGGATTTTACATGCCCTCTACTATCCCATTGGGCATCGGCCTTGGCAGACGACGTTGATGGCATTTCATCATCTATGTCATAACTAGTGTTACATGACTAGTGTTGCAGCAGCTACAGCACTAGGAGGAAGTGGTTCTTGATCTTTCCCTATTAAATCCTCCAAAGTTTTGTTCTCCATTATATAGTTATATAACAATATGCGGTACAGGAGAATGTATCTCTACACCACACAGGGCAAACCCTGTGAAAATTATTTGGATTAAATATTAATTACTCCTTTATTTGGAGTAAATAATATACAGGACAGGTCAGCACCACTAAACTTATATGGCAGCACCACTGGACTGGACTTATAAGGCAGTACCACTGGAATTATACAGGAGTATCACTGGAATTATATAGCAGTATCACTGGAATTATATGGCAGTATCACTGGAATTAAACGGTAGTATCACTGGAATTATACGGCAGTATCACTGGACTTATACGGCACTACCACTGGACTTATACGGCAGTACCACTGGACTGGATTTATACGGCAGTATCACTGGACTTATACACCAGTACCACTGGAATTATATGGCAGTATCACTGGAATTATACGGCAGTACCACTGGACTTATACGGCAGCACCACTGTGCTGGATTTTTATGGCAGTATCACTGGATTGGATTTATACGGCAGTATCACTGGACTTATACGCCAGTACCACCAGAATTATATGGCAGTATCACTGGACTTATACGGCAGTATCACTTGATTTATATGGCAGTATCACTGGACTGGATTTATATGGCAGTATCACTGGATTTATACACCAGTACCACCAGAATTATATGGCAGTATCACTGGACTTATATGGCAGTACTACTTGACTGGATTTATACGGCAGTATCACTGGAGTTATACGCCAGTATCACTGGAATTATATGGCAGTATCACTGGAATTATACAGCAGTATCACTGTAATTATACGGCAGTACCACTGGACTGGATTTATATGGCAGTATCACTGGACTTATACGCCAGTACCACTGGAATTATACAGCAGTATCACTGGAATTATACGGCAGTACCTCTGGACATATATGGCAGTTTTACTGGACTGTATTTATACGCCAGTATCACTCTATTTATATGGCAGTACCACTGTACATATACGGCAGTATCACTGGATTTATATGGCAGTACCACTAGACATATATGGCAGTATCACTGGACTGGATTTATACGCCAGTACCACCGGATTTATACAGCAGTATCACTGGAATTATATAGCAGTATCACTGGAATTATATGGCACTATCACTGGAATTAAACGGCAGTGTCACTGGAATTAAACGGCAGTACCACTGGACTTATACAGCAGTACCACTGGACATATACGGCAGTACCACTGGACATATACGGCAGTACCACTGGACTGGATTTATACGCCAGTACCACTGTAATTATACAGCAGTACTACTGGAATTATATGGCAGTATCACTGGAATTATACAGCAGTACCACTGGAATTATATGGCAGTACCACTGGACATATATGGTAGCATCACTGGACTGAATGTATATGCCAGTACTGCTGGAATTATACAGCAGTACCACTGGAATTATATGGCAGTACCACTGGACATATACGGCAGTATCACTGGACTGGATTTATATGCCAGTACCACTGGAATTATATGGCAGCACCACTGGACATATACGGCAGTATCACTGGACATTTATGGCAGTATCACTGGACATATATGGCAGTACCACTGGACATATACAGTAGCACAGGGACACCACCACTGGACTGATGCAAGCACCACTGCAATTGACTAGACTTATACAGCAGCACTGGACATATGGCAGCAGAGGACACCACCACTGTGACTGGACTGATGCAGCACAATACACTACCCCTGTACTGATGCAGGACAACACAGCACCACTGCAATAGACTGGACTTATACAGCAGCACTGGACATATGGCAGCAGAGGACACCACCACTGTGACTGGACTGAAGCAGCACAATACACCACCACTGAACTGATGCAGCACAACACAGCACCACTGGACTGGACTTATACAGCAGCACTGGACATATGGAAGTAAGGACACCACCACTGTGACTGGACTGATGCAGCACAAGACACTACCACTGAACTGCTGCAGTACACTGAGGATGGAGACATGTCCTCTCTCTACACTTTCCAATGCCGGTGTTAAAATGGCGGCGACGCGCGGCTCCTTATATGGAATCTAAACCCCGCGAGAATCCGACAGCGGGACGATGACGTTTTTACCTCATTCTGGTTTCCGAGTCAGGCAGGAAAACCCGAGCCTGACTAGGATTCGGGCTCTGGTAGAGAATGTCGGGGGGGTTCGGTTCTTAGGGGACCGAACCCGCTCATCTCTAGTTTGCACGTCTAAAAAATTATTTGGCACAAATAAAAACAGAGACCAAAGCATACATGTCTCAGATAGCTACATAGAGTTTCTTGCATTGGAGTATCTGTGGGCTACAGCACATATACAGGTGAACCTGCAGTTCACCAGCTCATGCATTCATCATATAAATAAAAATGATCAATATTGAAGTTATAACATAATAGTATGCTCAGGGTCGTCTTCAGAGATGAGTAGGCTCATGTGCAGTCTCCTTCTGGGCCCCCTCATGCCTAGCCTGCAGCGCTCTTGACTCTGGGCAATAGGATCACTAGGGGACCCTTGCGCTGTCCCAAAATCTAGTACGCATGTGCAGGTCTCCGGGGAATGGCGTGGCAGCCATTTTCCCAGTGATTTTCCTACTGTACATGCACAAAACACCAGGAAAATGGCCACTGCACCATTTTCCCAATGATTTCTGTAGTACTGCGACGCAGGACTCTGGAGAATAGTTATTGAAAAAAATAGTAGCAGGGTGTGTGGTGTGGGCCTCCCTGGACCCCGGGGGCCCATGTGCACTGCGCACACTGCACCCATTATAAATACGAGAGTGATTATACTAAAGAAAACTGTGACGCACTTTTATTAATGAGTGCACCATACATTCCAAGGGAGAACTTTAGTAGATGATAATTGATGAACAGCCATATGTGGTGAGCTGAAATATGAAATTTTAAGAGCTATCTTACTGTACATATCAGTGGTTCTCAAACTTTTTTGAATCACGGCACCATAGAGCATCACAAAAATGTTTTCATGGCACCCCTAGGCCAAAAGTTTTATATTGAGAAATTTAGAATAAAATATTAAATAAAGTAAATTATGTTTATATGTCATCCTTAGGTTCAGTTATATGGTGAGGGACAGGATTTGCTTCTGTTTAATATTTACATATTTTATGGCTGGCAGCCACAAGCACTGTTTTTGTCTATTACATTCAGAGCTGGCCCTAGGTATAGGCAAACTAGACAAATGGGGTATGGGTCATTGGGTCGACTCAACTTAGGTCGACAGTTATTGGGTTGACCATTGAAGGTCAACATGCATTAGATCGACAGGGGCTATAGTTCGACATGGTCATTAGGTTGACATCTACTAGGTCGACAGGTCAAAAGGTCGACATGGGTTTTTTCAACTTTTTTGGGTGTTGTTTTCTTCGTAAAGTGACGGGGAACCCCAATTGGTGCACTGTGTCCCCTCGCATGACTTGCTTCACTCGCCATGCTTTGGGCAAGGTGCCTTGCTCTGCTACCGCTGCGCTCGGCACAGGTTACCATTCCCAATTGTAGTCTACCTGGATCGTCAAGCATGAAACAGTCCAAAAAATGAAAAAATGTGAACAATTCATGTCGACCTTTTGACCTGTCGACCTAGTACTTATCGACTTTATGAACCTGTCGACCTATTGACCATGTCGACCTAATGCATGTCGACCTTCAGTGGTTGACCTAATGACTGTCAAACTAATGACCGTATCCCAGACAAATGCCTAGGGCATTTGGAGTGCCTATGGGCACATGCAATTTCTGCTGATTAAAATGATATGTGGCATGCCTATATTCAGTGTGTGACTGTGGCTGTATCTGCATACGAAATGCTACGTTACAGTGCATTCCTGGAAATCACTGTAACGTAGCATTTCGTATGCAGATACAGGCACAGTCGCACACAGAATATAGGCATGCCGCATATCATTTAAATCAGCAGAAACTGCTTGTGCATCCTAGCCATATTGCAATGCAAATAAGACGCATTTTTAGCAAAAAAAAAGACATCTCCTGCTGCATGCCGTATTGAGGCAAGATGTATGAGGACACCTCTGTATTCAAGCAGAGGCAGAGGTCACAGTATTAGAGACCATGTGAGTACTGTGTGCAGGTGGGTTGGTTGTGCAATAGTGTTCGGCATATGTGTAAGGGGTATTATGTGTGTCATGTGTATAAATGCATTAATAATGTGCAGCATATGTGTAAGGGTAATTATGTGCATCATTATGTGTATTAATAAGCATATGTCTAAGGGACATTATGTGTATAAGGACATTAAGAAAGGTTGGCATAATGTGTAAGGTGCATTATATTTATAAGGACATTAATAATGTGTGTCATTTGTGTTAGGGGCATTACTGCGTGGTATTATGTGTTTAAGTGCATTACTAATGTGTGGCATTATGTGTATAAGCTGCTCTATTGTGTGGCGTAATGTTTACAAAGGGCACTACTGTGTGGTCTAATGTGAATAAAGAGCAATATGGTGTGGTGTAATGTGAATAAGGAGCAATTCAGTGCGATGTAAAGTGGATATAAGGGGCACTACTGTGAGGAGTAACGTATATACTGTATAAGGTAAAGTGGTACTACTGTGTGATGTAATGTGAATAAGAGACACTATCGCATGATAAAATGTGAATAAAGTTGCACTACTGTGTGGTGTAATTTGAATTGGGGGTACTTTTGTGTGGCCATGCCCCTTTCCAGCAAGAACAAGCCAATTTTTGGGATGTGTGCAGAATGTGCGCACTATTCCTGTATAAAATATAGGGGGTAGGAGCACCAAAATGAGAACTGCTATGGGTGAGTTGTGATGGTGCTGCGAAAGGGGTGCAGGGTCAGAGGTGGAACTAGCGGTGGTGCTAGGGGGAACCAACCAAAAACTTGCCTAGGGCATCACATTGGTTAGGGCCGGCTCTGATTACATTGACCATAAATAATTTTAATAGATCCTGGACCACCAACTCAGGGAACCCCTGCAAGAGCCTCACGGCACATCAGGGTGCCACGGCACACAGTTTGCAAACCATTGGTATATAGGATGGATTATAGTGGAATACCCCAGATGACCCTATAATTTTAATCAAATCTACTCTTAATCTTTTCTGTACTATCAAAATTAGTCTGAAGATAATGCATGCTGTTTTACATAATTAAGAAACATTTGTGAATATTGCAGTATTATATGAAAATAATATAATATCACCTCATAATCTGTTGCTTTCTTTTTAATGTTACAATATTTTAAACAAAATGTCAAAGGGGAAAGCATCATAATGATTTTTCCCCTGCATTAGTCTAATAACTTAGACTGTGCAGTGTGCTTCTTTCCTCATTAACGGCAGTTTCTTAACCAGAAAAGGTTGTATAATTAAAGCCTCTGCTAGGAATCTAGGGCAATCCATGGTACACAGTATAATTAGTAGGTTCATCAGCTGAAAGCAAAAGTATCAACGTTTTACAGCCCTTTGTGAAATAAAAGTTTCAGGATGCAGAAACTAATAGCAGATGAATTAGAAATTACCACATAGACCAAACACCCAGTATTATTTCTCATATTAAAAAATGACAACTGTATTCTGCATGCTTACAGCAGTTTATCATAGTATCATAAACGGTGAGTCATGTTATCTTTATGTACCTGATAAATGAGCCATAAAGAAAGAAAAATACCTATGCATTATTCTGACAATGACTGTTTTCAAAAGAACATTGGCCCTCATTCCGAGTTGTTCGCTCGGTATTTTTCATCGCATCGCAGTGAAAATCCGCTTAGTACGCATGCGCAATGTTCGCACTGCGACTGCGCCAAGTAACTTTACTATGATGAAAGTATTTTTACTCACGGCTTTTTCTTCGCTCCGGCGATCGTAATGTGATTGACAGGAAATGGGTGTTACTGGGCGGAAACACGGCGTTTCAGGGGCGTGTGGCTGAAAACGCTACCGTTTCCGGAAAAAACGCAGGAGTGGCTGGAGAAACGGTGGGAGTGCCTGGGCGAACGCTGGGTGTGTTTGTGACGTCAACCAGGAACGACAAGCACTGAACTGATCGCACAGGCAGAGTAAGTCTGGAGCTACTCTGAAACTGCTAAGTAGTTAGTAATCGCAATATTGCGAATACATCGGTCGCAATTTTAAGAAGCTAAGATTCACTCCCAGTAGGCGGCGGCTTAGCGTGTGTAACTCTGCTAAATTCGCCTTGCGACCGATCAACTCGGAATGAGGGCCATTAGCTCATGTTTAGCTTGCATCCATGGTAACATGTTAGTCAATCCAGTGCTCACTCTATACAACTCTAAGGGGGTATACTGTATTTACTAAAGTGTAGGTTTTTAGAAGTGGAGATGATGCCCACAGCATCCAATCAGATTCTACTAATCATTTATCTAACATCTTCTAGAAGATAATAGCTAGAATCTGATTGGTTGCTATTTGATACATCTCCACTTCTCACTCGAAGGTGAAATCCATATCAGGACTAATGTCTCTGGCATGCAGGGCCATTTCTAGGGCCAGGCGAGTCATGCAACTGCATGCGGCGTCGGCGGCCACAGCCACCGGGTTAGATGCATCAACGTTTTGAGTGCTACAAAATGGAGAGAGAAAAAGCACCAGCCAGTCAGATCCTAACTATAATTTTTTAAATGCCCAGGGGGTAGATTTTGTCTGCGGGAAGAGGGGCTTAGGTTTAGGCACCACCGGGGAGGGTTAGAGTTAAGCTGCGTGGGGGGTTAGGTTTAAGCTACAGAAACAGAGGGTTAGGGGGCATGGGGATGGTAAGTGTTCTGAACATCAGGATGCTGTGGTCGGTATTCTGACCGCCGCCATCCCAAACGGCGGCAACTCATACCCAACCCTGCCTCACATAGGAATATCTTTTCTAAGGATTATTTGTACACAGTAGCCCTTCTCACACTATATGGCATGGTACCACCACAATACAGTATGAACTAACATTGTAATTTACTAATGTAGACTATATGAGAGATGGTCAACAAAATATGCTCCCGTCCGAAGAAACGAACATCCTTCACCAGCATACTGCTCCAGCAAAAGGTACTGGATCAGTGCACATGCATGGGCTACACATGGTCAAAAACATATTGCTTTAGTGATATGGCTGTACATGACTAGAGAGTCTGTACTGCATGTGCAAAACAGTGATGATTGTGTAGTATGTATCAAGACTTCAAACGCTGGATCATTTATTAGTAAGGTCTAATCACTTTGAACCCACAGATTTCAGCAGTACATTCTATTGCCAACTAGAGGTAGACATCAAAGTAACTAACACCACCCAATGCAGAGGTGGGATTATCATGACAAGTGTTGATCTGCTAAATGACTGTCACAATAATCCTGATAATTACTTTTGCTGTTAATCACTGTCTCCATGCAGCATGTGTAACAACACTACTCTGGGTTATAAATTCCCACCTATGGGCATGACTCATGGAATTAGGTGACTTTGAAGAAGAAAAAACACACATAATTGCGGTACAAAATAATGTTCAGGGAAATATAAACAATGCTTTCCAGTTATACAGTAGCAGATTCTAGCAAGGATTTCCATACACAATTGGCAAGTGTTACTACTGTGTGATGACATAATAATAAAAGTGCTAGTTGTTTCAGTCAGGGAAACGACAAAGAGCATTTTAGAAGTCTGGCAACTACAAAACCCTTGACCTTATATCTCCATCCTCTAATATCAGATCTCACGAACATTACAAGAAATAAACAATCTTTACACATCCAAAAATATGTCACTCTTTTAAGTGCTGCTATATCTTGTCACATACTGTACAGTATATCACCTCTGATTGTGACCAACTGTGCTCAAAGTTCACTTAATGCCATTAGAATTAAATATTTAAAAAGATTTCTTTGACCTTTGTAAGATGACTGGCTGAGTTCCGTGGAGACTGCAATTCTGTGAGTTACATCAAGTTCCATATAGTGACAAATGGGACATTACTACTGCACTAACCAGGTACAGCAACTGCAAACTGTGACATAGGCCTGTGATTCTTAAAGGGACTTGCAACGGAGATTAACAACACATCTTCTTTTAACTTGCCTGTAACAGTGTTTATAAAACATTCCACAGATAATTAGTTGCTATATGATCCAATCCCTTTCAAATGAGAGATTAACCCCAATATTTAAGATTAAGGGACATATTTATAAACTGGAGAAAAGCCCTATCTCCTAGGAAAATAGTTGAAGACTGTTTGTAGACTTCTCTGGGCCAGAGCATTAGGGGGTGAAGGGGGGGCTAGGCCATGAGTTTGGTTTTGCTGTCTGTAGAATTGTTCCCATTCTGACCCATAGGCCATAGGACAAATTATCCTGCTCTGTAGATGCTGGGAGTAAATATTACACTTTTAGGGCCTAATTTAGAGTTGTGAGCAACTGAAAGGTGAAGTACATACAGCTGGAAGGAACTATTGCCAGCTTGGCAAAACCATGTTGCACTGTACTGGTGGTCAAACTTAAAATGATTTATGTTGGGGGAGAATGCATCCTCGCTCATCTCTAAATTACAGGGTAAATCTAAAACTGTCCAGAATGTGAGCTACATGTGAAACCAGGTAGCATTTTCCCTGCATGTACGCCCCATGTAGTTTATGTTATTATTTTTATTGTAGATGTATAAGGCATCGTAGCATATTGCGTTACAAAATAGTGAAATAAATATATCAAACACAAAATAGGGAGGTATGGATTTGACAAAATAAATGTAGGCATTGAAAGGGTAGAGAGGGTCTGTTCATGAGAGAGCTCACATTCCACAGGGTAGGGATGGCCATCGAACATCAATGATTCTAAATCATCAATGGTCTATGACCGATGGTAACTACTTTTACCATCGATGGGGTAGAACCAGATGGTTTCCCGCCATTGATGATAAAGAGTTATCAAAAAAAATATATTTTCTTTCAGGGTGTCAGGGACATGGAGCACAGCCATGCCCCGGGCCCTGATTGGCCCACAAATCACTTAATACTAAAGTAAGGGTCACCATCGGTGGTTCCCTTACAGATTGTTTCCAACCATCAAGGTTATCAATCGATGGTACCATCAATGGTAACCATCGATGGATAACCCACCGATGGCCATCTCTACCACAGGTTACAAGAGGAGAGAGTGTTTCTCAGAGTGGTAAACAGGACAGTTGCACGGTGCGTTTGTGTGGGCAGTGTAGGTAGGAGCAAGGTAAACTATATGAAATAAATGGATATTCACAGTCCGCTTACATATTAGAAGGCTGTGGGAGAGACACATTGGCTTGGTAAGGAATGCCATAAGTGAGTAGCAGCATGGCAGAAGTGACAGAGGGTTACCAGAGGTGAGGCACAGGACAAAGGCAGATCTGCAAGTGTGAGAGGTAGAACATTTTGAGAAGGATTTGAGAAGGATGAGGGGTTGGTGATAATTAGAATTTTTATGCTAGTTATTTAAAAATTAATAAATGTAATTTGCATTATCAATTATTTTTCCTGTTTATTTAAACAACTACATACAGTATATATGGGCCAGATTTATGTGTGTTTATGCAAAAGTGTACTTTTTTTCCTATATTTTATACAATATCCTTTAAAGTGAGGCGTGTGTATATATGCAGGGAAAATTAAAGCACGCAGTAACAAATCATTGGTAATAATGGGTTGGAAATGGAATCCCGGCGGTCAGGATCCCAGAGGTCAAAATATGGAACCCAGGTTCCCGGACACCAGAATGCTGACAGCCGGGCGAGCACTAGAAAGACCCTTGAGGGCTTGGTGGCTCGCTGCGCTCACCACAGGTTCTATGCCTTCTCTATAGGTGTTTTGGACATCCACGAGTGAGAATAGCCTTGGTACAGCTGTTGGCATTCTCGGTGGTTGGGGATCCCAGCGTCGGTATTCAGACCGCCGGGATCCCGACTGCCGGGATAGTAACTACATCCCGTAATAATGATGCCATTCTCACACAAAGTAAAAACGTTCACGGCCAATTACCCAAAATGTGTTAGCCACAAATTATCATTATATATCCAGCAAACAGTTACCACCATCGTGCCCAACAACGCCACCTCAGCACTGGTATAATTACTGAAAATGATTCCATACAGTACCTAGGATAGGAGTGTGAAGACTTCCAGCACACATGGTCAGTCTGAAAAAAGTCTTGAGTCATCAAGTTTTTTTTATAAAATATTAATATATTGATCCACAGGAAGGTAAAACATATATATACATATATCCCCTTACTAATTTCCTATTACCAGTCATACTTTAAACAGAGTCCTACCCCCAATGCTATCCATATATTACAGAGATAATCAACTGTCCCAAGCCACATATACTGCAGAGGAAAACCCCAACCATACTAGCCTTTTATCGCAGTTACTATCCCACTTTCCAAATCTCATGTTGCTGTCTACAAGCACAACTGCAATTACTAGTCCATCCTTTACTGTACAGATACCCATGATTACTCAGCAGATAGAGATGCTCCATTACTAGCCATTATTTGTGCTAATACCTCTCTGTATGCTGGGCACTTGCCTCCAAACAGGAAACAGAACTGCAGGAAAGAAAAGATGAAATGACATCATATTTAAGAGTAAATCGCAATAAAAAAAAAACCCTCCCTGCTCTCCAGTTGCCAAGTGTAGAGATATGGGACTGTCAGAACTTGTGACAACACTATGTTTTTCATCATACATGTTAGAGAACTCTAGCTCAATTATGTTAGACCCCTAGAGCCCATGAGAAGGTCTTCTGCCTATAATAGCCACCTGCTGTTCCCTTAGAAGACTCAGGAGGCTGGGTACAGCTGAAAGGAAGAATGTCACTGTTTTTTCCACAACACGGCTGACAATGACGAGAATTAATTGCATCCAAAAAAAATTGTGAGGGCTGAGAAATCTGCTGCTGCAGCACATCCACACGAGTTGCTATTCCTAGTTATAAACAGTACCCAGGCATTATTAAACTATTAGTTTAAATCTAATATACACCATTGGGCTAAATTTAATATACACAATCCATACATCCCAATATGACCCAT
This sequence comes from Pseudophryne corroboree, assembly GCF_028390025.1. NCBI lineage: Eukaryota > Metazoa > Chordata > Amphibia > Anura > Myobatrachidae > Pseudophryne > Pseudophryne corroboree. Next base: position 603,996,141 of record NC_086449.1, on the reverse strand, counting down.
TCCAGTAGGGACAAAATGCTCTCTACCTGGACTTCCTTCTTAAGTTATGATTGCAATCACCTGTGTTGTGTTGAAACATCCTTATTATCAATTAAATAGTTCAACACAGGTGACTACAATCATATATTAAGAGGGAAGTCCTTGAAAGAGCATTTTGTCCCTCCTGGAATAGGACATGTTGGGAGGTATGCACAATCTTATATACCCCCATCCCCCTTCCAATGGGGTCCCCCTGTCTAAAGTGTCCCGGGCACCCCCAAGACTTAATCCGGCCCTGCAGCACAGAACTCACAAACTATTTTAGCAAGGTTAGGTAATACAGAGACTAGCTGAGAGAACTTCAGCAGGCACACAGCAGGAACATCAGATAGTTCAGGGAACAGGACTAAGTGCCAAGGCTTCAGCCACGGTCCAGATACTAGGCACTAGCACATAGAAAAAGGAACAGGAAATTGAAAGTATCACCGGTAGGGAAGTGCAGGGCTGTCTGACTTTTAGCAAGAACAGGGACAAATCAGCGAGAGCCAGGCAGCCCAACCCCCTTAATAAGAACTAGATGCAGCTAAGAAGCTGCATGTATATCAGGCATCCCAGCTGCTAGGCAACAACCAGGACTAGGAAACAGTGCAGACTGAGTCCCAGTTACCCGGGATCAGCAACCTTCAAAGCCAGCATGACGCAGCGTCCAGGTCACCTGGCAATGAGCAGGACAAGCTACAATAAGGTGACCATAATATCCCTTTAATCTGGGACACATATGATTTACACAGGTTCTGTGGCTGGCTAAAACCAGGTGAAATTCAGGCTAGATTTTAGCCAGCCACAGAACCTGTATAAATTCTAGGTGTCCCAGATTAAAGGGATATTATGGTCACCCTAGCTACAACAATGAGCCACAGTGACATAACAATATATTAGTCGTCAGATATTGCACTGATATTAGGCTGCTATAGCAGCAGTATTGTTATTCTGTATGCCACAACCACTATATTCAGCTGATTGTCGAAGGACCAAAAAAAACTTTAATCATACCCTGTAATCAAGTTTCATCTTGGTGGACTGATGAAAATATATAACCTGTACACCCTTTAGACTTAGGCCGATATATATCGTTCCTACATGAACTGGAATGATATATTGGGCTATCACTTAGTGTGTACCCTCAATCCTGCGCTCCCATATGTCGGCAGCAATGTTGTCTCATCTGATGTGCTGCACGTCAGATGGGCCGACCCCACTGACAACACCATGCAGCTGAATGCAGGATGTACTGCTATATTGCACGGTCAGACACTGGATTGTGCAGTGTGTATGGCCATGCGATATAGCTGTACTATTGGATGTGTGCTATTGGATGAAAAACACGTCATTTTGCTGTATAGCTGGGATTATTAGTGCTCAGAAAAAAGAAATAGAATTACCACAGACTGATATTTATGTTGGAAAGTAACTACATACAGTACATTTATTTATTTATTTTTGGTCACTCAAATCCTTTAGTTACCAATATGATGATTTTCAAATTATTCTAATGAACATTGATGAGAAATAAGCAAGTACTAAATCAGCTTTCTCAGGGAGAGTGGGAAAAAATCACCATACTCAGGGTGCCCTTCACCATAGCCCAGTAACTGCTGCACGCAGCCATTATTCTCAGGGCTCTGTGGTTTGCCTCAAAGTCCCCACTACATGCCCTACATTATAAAACAGCGATAGACAATACTTCAAGGATTGCAGCCCTCTAACCTTCACAAGGGTCACACTTTACCCTTAATCTCATTAACAAAAAACTGCCCCAATTATCTCTGAAGACCCAAATCCATTTAGTTGTACGTAAATTCTTCCACATGCCATTCATGCCTCCAAATGCCACTTAGGCCTCCTACATTCATCTATTACTTTAATTTTTGAACAAAATAAAAACTCTTTTCCTTGCCTTAAAAAACATCACATCGTCTTAGATTCCACATTTATTCCAAAACTTACTGTACTGCAGACTTTCCCAAAAGTCATTCAGGCTACCCACTTACCCTCATATGTCACTCAGATGCCTCCGCCCAATATGATCTTGCACACCCCATACTGAGAGAACAAGTAACCAACCACTGCTAATATAATAATCACTTAGGGGGTCATTCCGACCTGATCGCACGCTAGCTATTTTTTGCAGCGCTGCGAACAGGTCAAAACTCGGCAAAACTGCGCATGCGTATGCACCGCATTGCACAGGCACGTCGTACGGGTACAAAGCGGATCGGTGTTTGCCGATGGATTTAACGAAGAATCCATTCGCACAGCCGATCGCAAGAAGAATGACGGAAGAAGGCATTTATGGGTATCAACTGACCATTTTCAGGGAGTGGTTGGAAAAACGCAGGCGTGTCAAAGCGTTTGCAGGGCGGGTGTCTGACATCAATTCCGGGACCGGACAGGTTGAAGTGATCGCAGCGGCTTACTCAGAAACTGCACAAAACTTTTTTGTACCACTCGGCTGCACAAGTGTTCGCACACTTGCAAAGCGAAAATACACTCCCCCATAGGCGGCGACTATCTGATCGCAGCGCTGCAAAAAATAGCTAACGAGTTATCAACTCGGAATGACCCCCTTAGTCACTAATTAATTTATAATTACTAACAGTGCCGAAGTACCAAATAGGCAGAGTAGGCACTGGTCTATGGGCCTGCGCCTTTTAGGGGCCCCACAACAACAGATCAAAATAATATTGAATAAGAAAATTACAATCAAGTATTCTTAAGATGTTTCCAATAGATAGAAAAAATGAATCAACTCAAAGAAACGAAAACTTTACATTAAAGACTGTATTAATGTATTGAACAGTACCCAATAACAACTTACATAAACCGTAGACATCAGCAGTGGCGGTTCTTGCCACGGGCAAGCGGTACTTTTGCCCGGGGCGCCGCCATCCGGAGGGCGCCGCACCAGGGCAAGATCCGCCACTGTGCCCCCCGCAGTGCCCTGCTGTGCCCCCCCGCTTTGAAGGGAACCAGACGCGTAGCGTCTAGTTTCCCTTCATTGAGAGGACCTTAGTTGTGCGGTGCGCGATGACGTCATCGCGCACCGCACAGCAAAGGTCCTCTCCATGAAGGGAAACTAGACGCTACGGTCTAGTTTCCCTTTGTGTAGAGGACCTTTGCTGTGCGATGCGCGATGACGTCATCGCGCACCGCACAGCATAGTGGCACAGACACTAGGGGTCATAATTGACCTCTAGTGTCTATGCTGTTCTATGGGAGAGACGTAATAACGTCTCTCCCATAGATCGAAGAGAAGAGAGAGGGGAGAAGAGCGGTGCCGCCGGCGGAGGGGGTCTGGATCAGGAACGGGGATGGTAAGTATTCTTTTTATTTATTTATTTATTTTCTTGCAGCGTCGTGACCACGGCCCCAATTGAAGCCACGCCCCCATATTTTGCCCGGGGCGCCACAAGTCTTAGAACCGGCCCTGGACATCAGATTCACATTACAGTTTCCAAATTGTAGACTGTTGGTTGGTAAAATTAAAAACATATTAGAAGATAATTTGCGAGGGGAGCCCTGAGATTTTGACTGCCTAGGTGCCTCCACAGGGTTTAATCCGGCACTGATTACTAATGCCGCCAGTTTAACAAAATGTCTTGCTTACATTGTCAATAAAGTTTGATTAATCATGAATTTTGCTTGGAGCTCTTTCCTGAGGAAGATGTAGGTCTTATACAGTGAGGGCATGATTTAGAGGTGGGCACACTGCCGGTGTTGGAGGTAGTGGAGCGTTTTTTCACCACTGCGCATGCGTCTAAGTTACGTCAAACAATGCGTCCATATTGTGTACATACAAAGTTGCAGTTGTGATTTCAGCAGTGACGAGCAGTGGGGTGAGGCAGAGCCTTTCCTGTCACACTCCAGTATACGTCAGAGTTTTGACTGTATAAGGTATATGAAAAATACAAATATGTTAGAAATGTCTTTTTTATATTATTCTACAAATTTTTGTAGTCAAAATTCTGGAGTTAAAAGTCTATAGCAGGTGAGGCAGTGCTTCCCTTGCCTATCTTTTCTGCACATCTCTGATCAAAAGTTCAAAACTCTTCAAATTTCTAGGAGTTTATACCTCTGCCCCTGTGCATAATGCCCACATGAACCCTTTGGCTGATATATTGTGTGTAAATCTGGCTCTGGTACTAGCCAGTGCATCTTCAGCCATTTACCTCACTGCACGTCCCTGGATGTCAGGTGCATGCAGGGAGTATTGAAAATGTAGTAGGTGTTCCTGGGCGGTGACAGGGAGGTGTCTTAGCACATGCACGGAGAAGGCACATCTAATGGGCGTGTTATTACTGGGTGTACAGAAGCTGACAGTGGGCATCTCAGCCCTTGCACATTTGGATGCACGAATGTATACAAGGGAATGGCTTTGTATCTGCATTTGCTTAAATTTTAAATTTGCAGACAGGTGACCACCAATAGATATAGAGGTGCATGCTACTGTGTCCACCTCTAAAACAGGCCCTGAGTGGTCAAATTATTATGACCACCAGTCAATTTTAAGTAGCTATTCTACAGATAATGCTGAAGTAGGATGTCTGAATCCATACAAGTATGGAAAGAAGAATGTATGTAGAGACTAATGAAGTGTATTACTCATGACATAATGGGTAAATGATATTGGCCCTCATTCCGAGTTGTTCGCTCGCTAGCTGCTTTTAGCAGCATTGCACACGCTAAGCCGCCGCCCTCTGGGAGTGTATCTTAGCTTAGCAGAATTGCGAACGAAAGATTCGCAGAATTGCGAATAGAAATTTCTTAGCAGTTTCTGAGTAGCTCCAGACCTACTCAGCCATTGCGATCAGTTCAGTCAGTTTCGTTCTTGGTTTGACGTCACAAACACACCCAGCGTTCGCCCAGACACTCCCCCGTTTCTTCAGACACTCCCGCGTTTTTCCCAGAAACGCCAGCGTTTTTTCGCACACGCCCAGAAAACGGCCAGTTTCCGCCCAGAAACACCCACTTCCTGTCAATCACACTACAATCACCAGAACGATGAAAATTCCTTGTTATGCCGTGAGTAAAATACCTAACTTTTGTGTAAAATAACTAAGCGCATGCGCTCTGCGAACCTTGCGCATGCGCAGTAAGCGACTAATCGCAATATAGCGAAAATCGGCAACGAGCGAACAACTCAGAATGACCCCCATTATGTGAAGGACTTTGAACCTGGAATGATTGTTGGTGCATACAGCAGTGGTGCGAGCATTAGCAAAATTACTGCACTAATGAATTTTTCGAGGGTGGCAGTTGTTATGTGCACATAGAGCAAACCAGCAGACAAAAAAACTGGGTCTGAGCGGTAGGCCTGTGGTCATAAATGGATATTGAATTCTCAAGCAGAACGGAGAGTGGGAAGACTTGTTCAGTCCCACAGATGGGCAAAAGAGCACCAAATTATAGATTTTCTATTTCAGGGATTAACTCAGATGGCCTCTCAACGAACAGTAATTCACCAGTGCAGTCTTTTTGCTAATGCTCCCACCGCTGCTGCAAACACCAACAATCATTCACATTCAATGTCTTTCATTTCTCATTGTTTTCCAATTATTTCAGGAGTGAAACACTTCATTAGTCTCTGCATATCTTCCCCTCTACGTTCTAATACAAATTCAGATATCCTACGTCAGCATATTTGGTTTTGAGGCATAGCTAATTTGCATAAAGTCGCCTGGTGGTCATAATAATTTGGCCACTCAGTGTATGTGCTGCGTGACAGCCCTGCACTGTGGAGAGAATAGAGTTGGTACATTTTCCAGGCTGTAGTCACAATCTGCAGACGAATGGTTTCTTTATTGTGCAAATTGAAGCACTGCAGCCATCACATACAGAGAGTGTGTATCCCCCAAGAGAGTAGTTGATCAACGCTGCACTTAACAGCCAGACTAGGTGTTATATATTTATGAAAATGTACACATTTTGTAATAAAGATAACCCCCGTGGGGTTAGGGTCAGGCTGCGGGGGAGGGAGGGTTAGGTTTAGGCAGCGGGAATTGGGGGTTAGGTTTAGGCACCTCCGGGGGGTGGTTAGGGTCAGGCACTAAGAGGGGAAGTTATGGTTAGACTGCGGGAACAGAGGGTTAGGGATAGAGGGTAGAGAAGAGAAAACCTACCACACTCACCACTGTCGGTTTTTCACTCATCTGGATCTCGGCGTCTGTATTATGACCGCTGGGATCCCGCAAGCTGGCATTTCATATTGAAACCTTTCCATACACTGGACACAGGTCCGACTTTTTGTATGAGCTCAATGGGCTCTTGCCCAAGGGCCCTAGGAGTATAAGGGCCCTAGGCTGATAGCTGAAAGTCTCCTCTTTGCAGGGGTACCAGCTTTTTGAAAATCGGCCCTGGGAAACCAGAGATATCTGACTTCAAAGCAGTGGACCCATCCGAGACTGTTAATTGCTCTTCCCAGCCAGATATCTCAGGTTCTGTCTGACTTTGAGGTTTTCTGAGGGTACAATCTAAAAGCTGTGACTCTCCCCTTTTGGTCAACACTGGCATCTTGTCTCTACTGTGCCCAGAACCAGAGATATCAGCCTTCCAGCAGCTGGTCCCTGCTCCAGCTCCACTCGCCTGGGATGCAGTTTTATATTTTTGTTGGTAGATTGCTCTGGCTCCTGAAATCTGATCCCCACGTCCCCCATACCTCCTGAAAGGTGGGACTCTCTAGTTTTTTATCCAATTGAAAGCTAAGAAATCTATTTCCAGGAACTGGAGATATCTAAAGTTAAGCAACCTGCCCTTCCACCATAAAGGGTGAGCTGCTGACATGCCCTCAGCCCCTGTCTCCTGTGAATAGCCGCTATGCACACAGCGCCTAGTTACTGCTGAGCAGAGTCTCAGGAGCCTCCCAACTGCCCCCCCCCCCCCACACTTCACCACAAGACACTGTGGCCCGCGGGTGGGACAGCGGGACAGTAACAAAAAATGGGACTGTCCCGCCAAAATCGGGACAGTTAGGAGGTATGTGTTAGACACAGTCATACTATATGCATTTGCATAAATGTACATAGGATCTCATTCAGCTTGGATCACTATTGAGGCAGAAATTGCATTTTTTTACAGAACTGCTTTGGCACAAAAAAATGCATCTGAAAGGTAACAGACACCCACTGATGCATTCACAAATTTGCGTATGCATTCGCATAATTGAGATGCATATGCAGAAAACTAATACCATCATCAATTTTGGTTCACCCATGTGTAAGAGGGGTGGCGGTGCGGTGTGGTGATGCCTGCTGCCGTGCAGGTGTACTTTCGTTACTCACCAGGCGCCGCTCTCTCTCACCCTCAGGTACCGGAACCTTCGACGGACCTGGCAATCTTCAGTCGGATCCGGACACGGCGATTCCCTCTCGGAGCTGACGGACGAACGAGCTGAGGAGAAAATAGTCTACCTTAAGGGGGGGTATCAACCCTTCTTCCACCGGAAAAGGGGATACCCCAGGGGTGACAGCGACCTTCACCGGTTGGGTGAAAGGTCATCACTGGCACAAAGCCTCAGCCACCCAGAATTCACACACTCGCACTCTCGCGCGTAGTGTGATGAAGGGGTTGTCACGTCCGTGAGCAAACCCCTATTCCGGCGCTCGGTGACAGACAAAGGGACAAACGTACACAGATGCTACTCACCGTCAGTTCCGCACTGCGAACGTCTTCTTCTCTTACAGGTCCCTGTAAGGAGGCAAACAAACAAACAGCCGTGCAGGGCCTAACTTCAACCTAGTGTAACACCCCTATACTAACTACAACGGCAGAGCCCTCAAACTAGCTCTGTGGGTGTGGTGCAACAAAACTAAACACAGACCTAACAAGCTTACACTTTGCCCTGCACGGTAACAACATACATCACGATACACAGTGCAAGCAACTACCACGGTGCTGTCCCTTTAAGTACCTGAATCAGAACACCAGGTAGTGGGGGCCGCACAGCTCACCCACCTCCCGTATTCTGTCTTTCCAGGGACTCAGGCCGAGCGGGCCTGCCTGCCTAAACACCTTGGGGTGGCCTGGCCTAGTGCCCAGTACCACCTGTATTCACCTTCGGGGGAACCGCTTATCGCCTGGGCCTATTGCCCCCTATTTGCGCACGGGCCGAGGCCCGACATTGCCCACGGGCCTAGCGCCCGCCTAACTTGTCGCCCGTTGGGTGACCTTGGCCTAGTGCCCAGGGTCACCTTGTATCCCTAGCGGCCGCCTACTAAACTAGGGCCTATTGCCCTCTAATGTCACCCAGGCCTATTGCCTGATTTTGCCCCCCGGGCCTAATGCCCGCCTAACTGGTGCCACAGGCCGGTGGCCTGACTATCCTTACGGGGCTAGTGCCCACTATGTGCCCTCGGGCCTAATGTCCGGCCAACAGTGGGGCCTGACTTTGTGCCCACAGGCCGGAAGGGCCTGACCATGCCCACGGGCCTAATGCCTGTCCCTGGTGGTCTAGGGAAAAAAAGGGAGGGGGGTGGAAGTTGCCTCACTGAGGCCTCACCTGCACTGGGGGTCTACGGCGCCCTCTTCTGCCGCTGACCCGTCCTGGCCAGCGGCGCTGCCTCCACTCTTCCGCATCCAGCCGCCGCTGGACATCTTCTTTTAGCAGCCCGACGTCTTCTGGCCTCTTCAACGGCCACCGGAGCTCTTCACCGCTCTTTGGCGTAGCCTCCCGTCCTCTTCTCCTCGCGGTGTCTCCTCTCTTCTCCCGCCCGTCTTCTTCTGCACTCTTCCGCGCGCCCTCGGTCTTCGGCTCCCGCACGGCATCTGACGTCAGATGCCGGGGGCGGGGCCTATGACGTGGCGAGCGCCGATTGGCTCACCGCGCCCTTCTCCGATTGTTCGGCGCCCCGCGAGCCGCGATTGGCTCGCGGTCAGCGCCAGATTTGAAAGGCCACGGGCGGCGCTTTCCATTGGCGGCCAAATAGGCGCCAAGTTTGAAGCGCCGCCGCGCCGCTGCCCAACGCCGCTCCTCGTCCGGTGCAGGGAACCGATACACAGTCCCTGCACCGGACACCGGCTGCTGCTGCACAACCAGCGCTGGGGATAGACAAGCTGCCCCAGCGCTGTCCACCCGTGCGCTCTACAGGGGACACAGATCCCCTGCACCCTGCAGTGCTGATGTGCCCTGGGACACAGGGCACATCTCTACACATGCATATGCAGGATAGACGTGACTGCAGTCACAGCTGCGCCATATTTTTAATTGCAGCAATCGCAGCTGACGTCAGATGCACGTCCCAAAAAACGGGCATGACACACCTGTGTTTTCCCAACCACTCCCCACAAGCGCCAGGTAACCACCCACAAATTATCACTTTCTGGCAATCGCTATTCAATTTCACTTTGCTGGCCCTCCAATCGCATTGCAAACACATTTCGGCCTTCACACACGTGCGATGCAGTTGCAGCGCATCCGCAGTCGTCAGATAATCATCCGATTTGCAATTTTGTAACGTTGCACTGAAGCTGAATAAGGTCCATAGTACGTTTGCCTTTTTCACTGAAACCAACATAACGCCAGCCATTTGTGCTTAGCAACAAAAATAAAAATATGAACAGATCATGTAGACTGGAGGATTGTCATGATAAGTAAAATATTGTTATTGGCGCTTACAGACAGAGGCTGTGGGACCAATCTATGTTCTATTTAAAGCTAAGACATTTTGATAGATAATACCCAAGAGGGACACTGACAAAAAATTTAGATAATATAAAAGACTTTGTGCCACAAAACTATGATTAAACTTTTGAATACGAGTTGAATTGCTTGTGACATAATTTTTTTTGATACAGTACATTGTTGATTTTCTACATTAAATACTGTATATGAAATTTAGCTTATATAGAGTCAGTGAACTCAGGACAGAAAATGAAAGCACTATAACAACAATGGAAACCAGTTACATCACAAAATAATCTTAGCGTAGCTTTTACTACAGTGGTGATATATAAGGCAGTGCTCAAGATACTGTTCTCACCTGATAACAGTGACAGAATGGTCCAGTGTTAAAAATACCTAAACTCAGACAACCAATGGCTAATGGTAGACCTTTTTGTGTACCAGCACATACATACATAGGTGCACAACCGAAGTCTGATTATGGGAGCTGTTCCCAAAATATGAGAATGGTTCTACTTCTGCGGCATTGCAGGTCCAGCTGGAGATCTTAACTGGGCCATGTGCAAACCGCACTTTTTTACCTCACTTCCGGGGAGGGATTTCCCCGTTTTTAACAATTGTTCAATAAAGTTTTTTTATAAATAACAAGACAGGCTAAACCAGTGATATCCTCGATAAAGGGCGTGCAGCCCGAAACGCGTTGGAAGCAATCACACGGTCCGTGCACTCTCAGTTACACAGAGCGCACAGAAGAAGACACCCTCCGTCCGTCCTCACAAGCCGGGATCCCGAGCGGCTGCAGCCGCACAGCTCGTCACACAGAAGACGCGGCTAAAGCAAACAGCTGTTGCGGAGAAATAACAGCCAGCCGCCAGGAGTGAAGATCCCGTCCCACCACTGCCAAGTACAAGGTGGGTAGTCATAGGCGTGCGCAGCTAATTTCATTAGGGGCTGCAACCCCGGAGGGTCAAGTCTAGCACTGCCATTTGGACGTATCTAGCACCGCCCATAGACATGTCTAGAACTATTTTACAATCTCTCAGTAAAATCACATGGCCTAATCTAATTTATTTTCTCTAACGTCCTAGTGGATGCTGGGGACTCCGTAAGGACCATGGGGAATAGACGGGCTCCGCAGGAGACATGGGCACTTTAAGAAAGAATTTGTATTCTGGTGTGCTCTGGCTCCTCCCTCTATGTCCCTCCTCCAGACCTCAGTTTGAATCTGTGCCCGGACGAGCTGGGTGCTGTTTAGTGAGCTCTCCTGAGCTTGCTATAAGAAAGTAATTTGTTAGGTTTTTTATTTTCAGGGAGCTCTGCTGGCAACAGACTCCCTGCATCGTGGGACTGAGGGGAGAGAAGCAGCCCTACTCTCTGAAGCTAGGTCCTGCTTCTTAGGCTACTGGACACCATTAGCTCCAGAGGGATCGTACACAGGATCTCACCCTTTGTCGTCCGATCCCGGAGCCGCGCCGCCGTCCCCCTCGCAGAGCCGGAAGACAGAAGCCGGTGAAAGAAGCAAGAAGACTTCGAAATCGGCGGCAGAAGACTCCAGTCTTCACTGAGGTAGAGCACAGCACTGCAGCTGTGCGCCATTGCTCCCACACTACACCCACATACTCCGGTCACTGTAGGGTGCAGGGCGCAGGGGGGGGGCGCCCTGGGCAGCAATTAGGACCTCTTGGCAAAAAGTAGACATATATACAGTTGGGCACTGTATATATGTATGAGCCCCCGCCATAATATTGTATAAAAACGCGGGACAGAAGCCCGCCGCTGAGGGGGCGGGGCTTCTTCCTCAGCACTCACCAGCGCCATTTTTTCTCCACAGCTCCGCTGAGAGGAAGCTCCCCAGGCTCTCCCCTGCAGATACACGGTAGAAGAGGGTGAAAAAGAGAGGGGGGGGGGGGGGCACATAATTAGGTGCAAAAATCATTATTACAGCGGCTACTGGGTTAACACTAAGTTACTGTGTGATTCCTGGGTTTTATAGCGCTGGGGTGTGTGCTGGCATACTCTCTCTCTGTCTCTCCAAAGGGCCTTGTGGGGGAACTGTCTTCAAAAAAGAGCATTCCCTGTGTGTGTGGTGTGTCGGTACGCTTGTGTCAACATGTTTGACGAGGAAGGCTATGTGGACACAGAGCGGGAGCAAATGAATGAGGTGTCTCCGCCGACGGCGCCGACACCTGATTGGATGGATATGTGGAAGGTTTTAAATGATAATGTTAATTCCTTACATAAAAGGATAGACAAAGCAGAAGCCTCAGGACAGTCGGGGTCTCAACCCGTGCCTGATCCTATGTCGCAGAGGCCGTCAGGCTCTCAGAAGCGCCCACTATCCCAAATTGTTGACACAGATACCGACATAGATTCTGACTCCAGTGTCGATTACGATGATGCAAAGTTACAGCCAAAATTGGCTAAAGCCATCCGTTATATGATTATAGCAATTAAGGATGTGTTGCACATCACAGAGGAAACCCCAGTCCCTGACAAGAGGGTTCATATGCAGAGGCGTCACTAGGGTTGGTGTCACCCGGTGTGATAACTCATGGTGTCACCCCCCTCCACCCCCCCTCCCCCCCCACCATAGTCCTCCTCCTGTATCACACCACACGGAACCCTTAGTAATGCACTAGTACTAGTTGTACTTGTAAATCATAATTCCTGTATATCACTGGATGCAATGGCAATAGTAGTGACATGAACAGCTAATAAAATTAATATTATACCTTTAAATTACAATATCATATGCACAGCCTAAATGTAATAACATTTACATGGGTTAGGTGAATTAGACTCAACGCCTAAATTATTACACTCAACAGTTTCATAACTTTCTGGCCACAAACTGTCTTGCAATGCAATGAGGTTTTTTCGTGTGTTACCCATGATTCTGAATATGGCATAAAGATGATGACTGATAATCAATAAAAGTAAAACAGGTAAGTATAGATTCTCAGCGGCACTCAGCTTCTCAGTATAAAAGATACGGACAAGATCTGCTTATCAACGTTTCAATATATCTTCATATATTTTCGTCAGGATGAAAATATGAAAATATATTGAAACGTTGATAAGCAGTACTTGTCCGTATCTTTTATACTGAGAAGCTGAGTGCCGCGCCGACGAGAATAAATATATATATATATATATATATATAATTAACTTAAAGTAATACTGGATTATATTGAAATGAACAGTTTATTTGGTACAAATAAATGGTACTGATTTCAATACACTCTTTAGGGGAAAAAATATATACATATATGTAGACAGGCGCAGGCGGCACTCAGCAGGCTGAAATCGGAGCTTATATGATAATCACTTTAATGGCAACGGGCCGACATGTTTCGGAGAAACCCTCTCCGTCCTCAGGACCAGAGGACTGAGAGGGTTTCTCCGAAACATGTCGGCCCGTTTCCATTAAAGTGATTATCATATCCGGTCTGATTTCAGCCTGCTGAGTACCGCCTGCGCCTGTCTACATATTTGGTGGTATTTGATAGTCCACGAGGAGGGCACCGCTGCATTTTTCCACACGTTGACCCGAGTGCCGGACCTCATTTTGGAGTATACATATATATATTTAATCGGCAGTGTATTTTTCTAGCTGTAAATACTAACTTTTGATCACGTTTTTGAACACACTGAACTGGCAGAAGCCACAATCCAGGGAGTGACTGCTGCTGAAGACTGAGGTGCGCACTTGACTGCAGAGCCGATCCTCCCTCTTGTAACGAAGCTGCTGCACTCCTACTACAGGTCACAGTCCCCTCCCACTTCTCCCTCCCAGCATGGCAAGCGGCACTAGCATGCGTGATAACATCATCACATCACGCTGTGTGCGATTCCCGAGACCCGGCCGCGGCGGTGTTCTGCAGGGTTGGAGGCGCCGGGCGGGTGTGCATTGATAGCACATCACGCTGTGTGCGCTTCCCGAGACCCGGCCGCGGCGGTGTTGTGCAGGGTTGGAGATGCCGGGCGGGTGTGTATTGATAGCGGGCCGGCATTGAGAGCGGCGCTTACTACTGGGGAGGCGGGGTGTGCACACTGCCGCGGACGTGACACTGGATGAGAATGTGCTGATGGGGGTGTGCGGCTGCTCTATTTGGTGTCACCCCATGGAGGGGTGACACCCGGGTGCGGGCCGCACCCCCCGCACCCCCCTCATGACGCCACTGTTCATATGTACGGGGAAAAAAGGCAAGTGGTGACCTTTCCCCCTTCACATGAGCTAAAAGAGTTATGTGAAAAGGCTTGGGAATCTCCAGATAAAAAACTGCAGATTTTCAAACGGATGCTTATGGCGTATCCTTTCCCGCCAACAGACAGGTTACGCTGGGAATCCGTCCCTAGGGTGGACAAAGCTTTAACACATTTATCCAAGAGGGTAGCCCTACCGTCACAGGATACGGCCACCCTCAAAGATGCTGCGGATAGAAAGCAGGAGGGTACCCTGAGGTCCATTTATACACATTCAGGTACCTTACTCAGGCCAGCGATAGCATCGGCCTGGGTATGTAGTGCTGTAGCAGCATGGACTGACACCTTGTCTGAGGAACTGGATACCTTAGACAAGGATACTATATTAATGACCCTGGGGCATATAAAAGACGCTGTCCTATATATGAGAGATGCTCAAAGAGACATTAGCCTACTGGGCTCTAGAATAAATGCAATGTCGATTTCTGCCAGAAGGGTCCTGTGGACTCGGCAATAGTCAGGTGATGCCGACTCAAAAAGGCACATGGAGGTTTTACCCTACAAGGGTGAGGAATTGTTTGGGGAGGGTCTCTCGGACCTGGTCTCCACAGCTACTGCTGGAAAGTCAAATTTTTTGCCATATGTTTCCTCACAGGCTAAGAAAGCACCGTATTACCAAATGCAGTCCTTTCGATCACAAAGAGGCAAGAAAGTCCGAGGTGCGTCCTTTCTTGCCAGGGGCAGGGGCAGATGAAGAAAACTGCACAACGCAGCTAGTTCCCAAGAACAGAAGTCCTCCCCGGTTTCCGCTAAATCCACCGCATGACGCTGGGGCTCCACAGGCGGAGCTAGGCCCGGTGGGGGCACGTCTCCGAAACTTCAGCCACAAGTGGGTTCACTCCCAGTTGGATCCCTGGGCAATAGAAATTGTGTCTCAGGGATACAAGCTGGAATTCGAAGAGATGCCCCCTCACCGTTACCTAAAATCGGCCCTGCCAGCTTCCCCTTTAGAGAGGGAAATAGTGTTAGCGGCAATTCACAAATTGTATCTTCAACAGGTGGTGGTCAAAGTTCCCCTCCTTCAACAAGGAAAGGGTTATTATTCGACCATGTTTGTAGTACCGAAACCGGACGGTTCGGTCAGACCCATATTGAATTTAAAATCCCTGAACATAGACATGAAAAGGTTCAAGTTCAAGATGGAATCGCTTAGAGCGGTCATTGCAAGCCTGGAAGAGGGGGATTTTATGGTGTCTCTGGACATAAAGGATGCATACCTTCATGTCCCCATTTATCCGCCTCATCAGGCGTACCTCAGATTTGTGGTACAGGATTTTCATTACCAATTTCAGACGTTGCCGTTTGGTCTCTCCACGGCACCGAGAATATTTACCAAGGTAATGGCAGAAATTATGGTACTCCTGCGGAAGCAAGATGTCACAATTATCCCATACTTGGACGATCTCCTCATAAAAGCGAGGTCAAGAGAGCAGTTACTGATCAGCGTAGCACGCTCTCTGGAGGTGTTAGGACAGCACGGCTGGATTCTAAATATCCCAAAGTCGCAGTTGATTCCTACGACTCGTCTCCCTTTCCTGGGCATGATTCTGGACACAGACCAGAGGAAAGTGTATCTCCCGAGGGAGAAGGCTCAGGAACTCATGACACTGGTCAGAGACCTGTTAAAACCAAAAAAGGTGTCGGTGCATCACTGCACACGAGTCCTGGGAAAGATGGTGGCATCATACGAGGCCATTCCATTCGGCATCATGCGAGGACCTTTCAATGGGATCTCCTGGACAAATGGTCCGGATCACATCTTAAGATGCATCGGTTAATCACACTATCCCACAGGGCCAGGCTGTCTCTCCTGTGGTGGCTGCAGAGTGCTCACCTTCTAGAGGGCCGCAGATTCGGCATTCAGGACTGGGTCCTGGTGACCACGGATGCAAGCCTCCGGGGGTGGGGGGCAGTCACACAGGGAAGAAATTTCCAAGGCCTGTGGTCAAGTCAGGAGACTTGCCTTCACATCAACATCCTGGAACTAAGGGCCATATACAACGCCCTACGTCAAGCGGAGTCCCTACTTCGCGACCAACCGGTTCTGATTCAGTCAGACAACATAACCGCAGTGGCTCATGTAAACCGCCAAGGCGGCACATGGAGCAGAGTGGTGATGGCGGAAGCCACCAGGATTCTTCGCTGGGCGGAGACTCACGTAAGCGCACTGTCAGCAGTGTTCATCCCGGGAGTGGACAACTGGGAAGCAGACTTCCTCAGCAGACACGACCTACACCCGGGAGAGTGGGGACTTCATCAAGAAGTCTTCACACAGATTACAAGTCGGTGGGAACTGCCACAGATAGACATGATGGCGTCACGCCTCAACAAAAAGCTACAGAGCTATTGCGCCAGGTCAATGGACCCTCAGGCGGTAGCTGTAGACGCCTTGGTGACACCGTGGGTGTTCCAGTCGGTCTATGTATTTCCTCCTTTTCCTCTCATACCCAAGGTACTGAGGATAATAAGAAAAAGAGGAGTAAGAACAATTCTCATTGTTCCAGATTGGCCACGAAGGACTTGGTATCCAGATCTGCAAGAATTGCTCACAGAAGATCCGTGGCTTCTTCCTCTAAGACAGGACCTGTTGCAACAGGGACCCTGTTTCTTCCAAGACTTACCGCGGCTGCGTTTGACGGCATGGCGGTTGAACGCCGGATCCTAGCAGAAAAGGGTATTCCGGAGGTCATTCCTACGCTGATAAAGGCTAGGAAGGACGTGACAGCTAAACATTATCACCGGATATGGCGAAAATATGTTTCTTGGTGTGAGGCCAGCAATGCTCCTACGGAGGAGTTTCAGCTGGGCCGGTTCCTTCACTTCCTCCAGTCGGGAGTGGATTTGGGCCTGAAGTTAGGCTCAATTAAGGTCCAGATTTCGGCCCTTTCCATTTTCTTTCAAAAGGAGTTGGCTTCTCTGCCAGAAGTTCAGACGTTTGTGAAGGGAGTGCTGCATATTCAGCCTCCTTTTGTGCCTCCAGTGGCACCTTGGGATCTTAACGTGGTGTTAAGTTTCCTGAAATCGCACTGGTTTGAACCACTTAAAACAGTGGAGTTGAAATATCTCACGTGGAAGGTAGTCATGCTATTAGCCTTGGCTTCGGCTAAGCGCGTGTCAGAATTAGCGGCTTTGTCTCATAAAAGCCCATATCTGGTTTTCCATATGGATAGAGCGGAATTGAGGACACGTCCACAATTTCTGCCAAAAGTGGTCTCATCCTTTCATATGAACCAACCTATTGTGGTGCCTGTGGCTACTCGTGATTTGGAGGATTCCGAGTTACTAGATGTAGTCAGGGCTTTGAAAATTTATGTAGCCAGAACGGCTAGAGTCAGGAAAACGGAGTCACTGTTTGTCCTGTATGCAAGCTTGGTGCTCCTGCTTCAAAGCAGACTATTGATCGCTGGATCTGTAACACGATCCAGCAGGCTCGTTCTGTGGCTGGATTGCCGCAGCCAAAATCAGTGAAAGCCCATTCCACTAGGAAGGTGGGCTCTTCTTGGGCGGCTGCCCAAGGGGTCTCGGCATTACAACTATGCCGAGCTGCTACTTGGTCAGGTTCAAACACGTTTGCAAGGTTCAACAAGTTTGATACCCTGGCTGAGGAGGACCTATCGTTTGCTCAATCGGTGCTGCAGAGTCATCCGCACTCTCCCGCCCGTTTGGGAGCTTTGGTATAATCCCCATGGTCCTTACGGAGTCCCCAGCATCCACTAGGACGTTAGAGAAAATAAGATTTTACTTACCGGTAAATATATTTCTCGTAGTCCGTAGTGGATGCTGGGCGCCCGTCCCAAGTGCGGACTTCTTCTGCAATACTTGTATATAGTTATTGCTTAAATAAGGGTTATGTTATAGTTGCATCAGGCTTTATCTGATGCTCTGTTATTGTTCATACTGTTAACTGGGTAAAGTTATCACAAGTTATACGGTGTGATTGGTGTGGCTGGTATGAGTCTTACCCTGGATTCCCAAAATCCTTTCCTTGTACTGTCAGCTCTTCCGGGCACAGTTTCTTTAACTGAGGTCTGGAGGAGGAACATAGAGGGAGGAGCCAGAGCACACCAGAATACAAATTCTTTCTTAAAGTGCCCATGTCTCCTGCGGAGCCCGTCTATTCCCCATGGTCCTTACGGAGTCCCCAGCATCCACTACGGACTACGAGAAATAGATTTACCGGTAAGTAAAATCTTATTTTTAAGTAGATATAATACACCCCAGAGCAAAAAAATGAAATATAATGGTGCGACCACCAGGCAGTACTGACGATCCACTACGGCATAACCCTGAGTGCTAGCTGCCGCTGTACCCCTATCACTGCTTACACTTCCCCAATCTATCCCTGACCCAGTGCCGGAACTAGAGAGTGATGGGCCTAGGTGCATATGCATTCCCCTCCCCACCCCCACCCCATACACACCCCTTGCACCCCCCAGCATTACACCCTAATTTTAAGTGGGCCACTCTGAAAAGTAGGGGAGATTTACTGAGCCAAATGGGAGGCGATCACGAGCCTGCCTGTCGGAATACCGGCGCCACAGGCTTTTCTCTCTCTGTGGGTGTCCACGACACCCATAGAGGGAGAATAGATCTTGTGGCAAGCAGAACAAGCCACCGAGCCCGCAGCGTGGCGAGCCTGCACAGGGCTTTCTAGCACTCGCCCAGCTGCAGGTATACTGGTAGTCGGTATCCCACTGTCGGGATCATGACCGACGGTAAGAGGTATGTATTCCGGGACGAAAACTTCCATTTTAATATAACACAAGTAAAAGTTTATAATTTACACATGTGCCATCAGAGCCTCATTTGCCTCTTTCTATGCCATCAGACCCCTCCTCTGCAGGACACCAGCATCTGTCACAAATGTCCCCATGCTCACCAGCTACTGACAGTAGTGCCCCTTATTCACAATATGAGTCAAAACTCACATTATGCCACACGGTATGAGCCGAAATTTACATTATAGCACACGGTATAAGCCGAAATTCACATTACGCCACACAGTATGAGCCGAAATTCACATTACGCCACACAGTATGAGACAAAATTCACATTACGCCACACAGTATGAGACAAAATTCACATTACGCCACACAGTATGAGACAAAATTCACATTACCCTACACAGTATGATCCAAAACTCACGTTATGTCACACAGTATGAGCCGGAATTCACATTATGGCAAACAGTATGCCCCCAGAAGTGCCAGATACACATAATACCCCCATAGTGCTCACCGTTATTATAAAAGTATAACACATTATTAAAAATAAATATTTTGAGGGATATAAATAATCCATAGTAATAAAAAAATCTAAATTTAACATATATTAAAACAGAGCTGTCTCAGTGACACACTGACAGATAAGAGTGTGTCTTACCCTCTCTGCTGAGTGCTGAACTGTCTCAGGCTCGCTCAGCTGTGTCCTCCGCTCTGGCGGCGACTCAGATTACTCCTGAGAGGAACGCTACCTGGGCTGGGCCTGTGATGTTGGCATGGCTGGCGGCGGCAGTTGCAGGACAGTGAGGACACGGCGCAGGAGCAAACACAGGATTTCTATGGGGGGGTTTCCGTATACATATACACACACACACATATAGACAAGGTGTGGAGGCGGCACTCAGAGGCTTTCACACGGTGTATAAATCAAGCCAGGTGTGTTTATTCAAGTCAACGTTTCGGGGGACGAACCCCCTTCCTCAGGACACTACAAACAGCCCCCGAAACATTGACTTGAATAAACGCACCTGGCTTGATTTCTACACCGTGTGAAAGCATCTGAGTGCCGCCTCCACACCTTGTCTGTATCGGGGCTACACCACCCCTAGGAAGGCACCAGGGCAAATACACCTTGGGGGATGTTGGATTGCCGGACTGCTGGATGGGCTATATATAAATATATATATATAAAAATGTTCGCAAAGCTGTCACTCCACGGCTGTACATAAATTATTTGCGTCCGATGCCCTCCAGGCGTATTCGGCCAGAACAGTCAGTTACCATACATGTCACGGGTAGGCGGCACTTACGGCGGCTATGAATAATCACACGGACCCCAGCAATTTGATCAACGTTTCAATCTTGTATTCAGATTTTATTTTTATTTAATTTTTTTCAGCAAACACAATGGCCGGCACTCTTAGATGTTAATAATTAAACCACATCACAGCATGTCACCAATCACATAGTACACATACATACACAGCATACATACACACACACACACACACACACACACACAGGAAGCTCACATAATAGTATACATACACATACATGACAACCTTACATACATAAACACACAGACATAGCAGTAGTACACAACATGCATACATACAGTAGACACACACAGTAGCATACATATACACAGCAGACACAGCTGACACCATAGTACACACTGTACACACACATCTCTTTAACAAAAAATAAAACACAGCCACCATATATAAACGCTGCCAGCCCCTGCCGGGTCAGCGAGAGCCCGCCGGCCAGCATCTTTAATCAAAGACGCCCGCATACCGATCCTCCCACTGGACCCGCCACTACCGCCGTCACCCACTGACATGCGTCCCATACCTGCAGACAGGAGACCCTGCACCCGACTTGGCCAGTCCACCCCCATGAGAAGGGAAATGCCTGAGGAGCTGCTCTCACTCACCCCCCTGCGTGCGCGTAGCCGCGGGAGGAGACGGGAGAGCGCTGGCGGTGACAGACTGCAATGAGCAGCGCTGGCACTGCAGCAAGCGGAGATCGGGGGCTTATCACAGCCCGCGGCGATAATTACAGGCGTGGAGTGCCGGACATTAGGGGGTGCCTGTGCGCACCAGGCACCCCCCGTGCGCACGCCTATGTGGGTAGTATAGGGATAGATAGGGTTTTTGCCATCCCGCACAGAGACATTAACGGGACTAAGAGCCGGCAATACAGAAATCCGGCAGGACCGGGAAATAAAACACAAAAGGGGCTGTAAACATTTACTAATCCTTTTTAAATTACAGGTATTGCACTGCAGTATTGCAACAATTATTTGTTGCAATACACATTACACATTGTTACAAGCGCCTTGTCCTCAAACACATTGTCAGTATCCTTTTTTGCTCAGGGCTGCTCAAACACAAAAAATCCCAGTAACAGCGCGGTTTTTCTTCTTTTTAAACGTCTATTAATTTTTGTTACACTGCTGCTATGAGTGTACCTGGGTACATCACACATTCATTAAGAAAAAATATAGGAGAGATTTTTTCTAGTGACAGACCACCACCAGAGCCATCAGTAGGAGATGAAAGATTCTGTGACCAATTCCTTAGATTGGAAAAACACTACACTCAAGAAATAAAACAATGGTGGGAGATCACAACATTGTCCCAATATTTAGAACAAAATATTATACCGAGGGGTCTAAGAATTTATAAAACCCCACTTTTGAACCTGTCAACACTGATTTTTATCTAAAGTGGAATACAATATTGGACAACTGTTCGAGAGAATTAATTAAACTCATCATATGGGATAGACAAAAATCCCTTAAAGATCTAAATGAGAAAATCATAAATATTGAACAAAAATTTGAGTCTTTAAGAAAGATGACAGATTATATAAACTTAATGAAAATGACTAATAACAAATGACTATAAACAAATGAAACAAAATGAAAAAAGAAATGCAGGCCAATTGAATAAAGAACACAAACAGAACCCAAAAAGAAACTATGCACAAATTGTTAAATCAAATCCACCTGGTAAGCATCAACCATATCAAAATGAACGAAGATCAGACCCAGCAGGAACAAACAATAAGTACACTTACAACAGAAAAGAACCCATAATTAAGCATCTACCAGTAGTACATACCAGAAGATCTGAATACCAAGCTTACAATCCACATAACTTTACGTATGAAAAGAAATCCACACAGAAGATCATGAGGGAATCATTTGAAAAAGGAAGGAATGCGGCGAAAGAGGAAGCGCATAATGAATTAAGAACATTAATAAACCAGATAGAAGCATCAGAATCCACTATGGAAATAACAACAAGCAAACAGAGAAAAAGAACACAAAGAGAGGAAGACTCCAGTGAGGAAGAAGAGGATTTTTTAGGATCTCCCCGGAGATTGGGAAAACCACCAGATGGGAAAAATGTACCACAGAAAAAAACCCGAATAGAAAACTCCCCAGGAGAAGGGGGGTCCGGGGGGGGCAAGAAGAAAAAATCCATAGTGCATAAGGAAGAGAATGAATTACCTTCAGATCTTAGAGAAATTGGCATCTACAATCTCAGTAAAAAGAAACTGACAGGGCACATATCACTTTGCTTCAAAAAGGCCTAAAATTTGCCGGACATTCCGATATAAATCAATTTGGCCTATATGTGGATACCCAGAAATTCGTGCGCAAATTATGTGTAAAAAAGTTTTTTAACAAAAAAGAACAAAATAATCATAACATCATGGAAGAAAATGATTTCCTACACAGCCATTTGAAACCACAATCTACATTTTTTCCATCATATATCAAGGGACCTCACATTGAGACATTTGAGAAACTGATAGAACAGGACCTACGGAAATTAACAGGAAAAGAAAAAAAGAAGTACAACCTGTCACAAAAAAAGAAAGAAGCTTTGGAAGATCTAAAGAGGGATGAAACTATAGTTATAAAGCCCGCAGACAAAGGCGGAGGACTAGTCATCATGGAAAAAAGTCAGTACATGAAAGAAATCCAGAACCTACTATCAGATTCTAACACCTACCAGAAACTCATCACGGATCCCACTGGAACCTACTTATTAGAATTGCATGACCTACTTGATGAAGGGCTACAACTAGGTATACTCACAAAAAAGGAGTTCGATTACCTTCATATTCAACATCCAAAAATTCCTACCTTCTATGGACTCCCAAAGATACATAAAAATTCCAGCCATCCACCAGCAAGACCAATTGTTTCAGGAATAGAATCTCTAACATCAAATCTTTCCAAATATGTGGATTCCTTCCTACAGGATTTAGTGTGCAAACAACAAAGTTATCTAAAAGACTCAATGGCAGTACTCCAACTCATCAAAGATATGGAATGGAGGGAGAATTATATATTATGCACATGTGATGTTAAATCTCTCTATACTTGCATTTCTCATGACATCGGACAAGAAGCCACCCGTCACTTTCTATCCACTAGCACCAACTTACAAAATGTACAGATCAATTTCATTATGAGAAGTATAGAATTCATTCTACATAAGAACTATTTTTGGAATGAAGGAACCTTCTTCAACCAAGTAAGAGGCACAGCAATGGGTTCTTCAATGGCACCAAGTTATGCGAATCTCTTCGTCGCAAAATGGGAGGAAGAAAACATTTGGAGTAATAACCCCTATAGAGAGAACCTTATCATCTGGAAAAGATACATAGATGACCTGCTGTTCATTTGGAAGGGAACTGAAGAAAATCTACAGAACTTCCTAGAACATATGGAGAAGAATAAATATGGTCTGGAATTTACTTCAACATTCAGTAAAGAAATGGTAGTTTATTTGGATCTAGAAATCTTCATATCTCACAACACATTACACACAAGGACCCATAGAAAAAATGTCAGCAGCAATAGTATTCTTCCAGCAAATAGCAACCACCACACAAACTGGACCAAGAACATCCCTGGAGGCCAATTCAGACGCATGAAAAGGAACTGCTCGAAAGAGGAAGATTTCATTATACAAGCCGATCAACTAAAACAGCAGTTTGTGGAAAAAGGATATAAAAACACAAGCCTTCAACAAGAAATAGAAAAACTTGGAAGCATAGAAAGAAAAGATTTAATTCAATATAAACCCAAACAGGAATCAAATGAGTTTCAAATGGCATTTATTACTCAGTACAACAGCCAACATCTTTGTTTTGAAAACATCTTACATAAACATTGGCACATATTAAAATTAGATACACAGCTTGCAGAATTCCTTCCTGAGAAGCCTAAGATAATCTACAGAAAAGCAAGAAATCTTAAACAAGAATTGACCAAAAGCTATATACTCTCAATTTCAACAAATCAAAGAACAGCAAGAAACGTGGGACATAGCTATTGCTTAAACTGCTCAGCCTGTTAAACAACCAACAGCACATCCACACGTTCAGAGAAACTATTTACATCTAATGTCTCAAAAAAACAATATAAAGTAAAAGATGCCATTAGTTGTAATACAGAAGGTGTTATTTATCTGCTGGAGTGCCCTTGTCACCTGCAATATGTAGGCCAAACCAAAAGAAAACTAAAAACACGAATTTTGGAACATATATACAACATCAAGAAAGGCCTACAAACACACAGTGTTTCAAAACATTTTTTGGACTGTCACAATAAAAATCCTAGTGAATTAAAATTCATGGCAATCCAAAAAATCCAACAATATTGGAGAGGAGGAAATATCTCGGACTCGTTAAAAAAGAAAGAAACTGAGTGGATTTTCAATCTCCAAACACTACAACCTGCTGGTCTCAATGTGGACATAGAACTCAATGTTTTTTAAAAAAAATCCTAAAAAAAATATAAAAAAATAAAAAAAATAAACTTTTAATTATATATATATATATTTTTTTTTTTTATATATAAAAAATATTTTTGCTGAAAATAATTTTTTCTTAGCTTTTCGTATAGAAAAAATGAAAGCCATACAAATTCCATTTTTTATTATTACTTTTTGAATACATACAATAATTTTTACACTTTTATCACATTTTCAAGTGCAATACCTGATAATTCTTAACTGGGCCATGTGCAAACCGCACTTTTTTACCTCACTTCCGGGGAGGGATTTCCCCGTTTTTAACAATTGTTCAATAAAGTTTTTTTATAAATAACAAGACAGGCTAAACCAGTGATATCCTCGATAAAGGGCGTGCAGCCCGAAACGCGTTGGAAGCAATCACACGGTCCGTGCACTCTCAGTTACACAGAGCGCACAGAAGAAGACACCCTCTGTCCGTCCTCACAAGCCGGGATCCCGAGCGGCTGCAGCCGCACAGCTCGTCACACAGAAGACGCGGCTAAAGCAAACAGCTGTTGCGGAGAAATAACAGCCAGCCGCCAGGAGTGAAGATCCCGTCCCACCACTGCCAAGTACAAGGTGGGTAGTATAGGGATAGATAGGGTTTTTGCCATCCCGCACAGAGACATTAACGGGACTAAGAGCCGGCAATACAGAAATCCGGCAGGACCGGGAAATAAAACACAAAAGGGGCTGTAAACATTTACTAATCCTTTTTAAATTACAGGTATTGCACTGCAGTATTGCAACAATTATTTGTTGTAATACACATTACACATTGTTACAAGCGCCTTGTCCTCAAACACATTGCCAGCTGGAGATCCGCATGGTGAGAAGAGTAAAACATGAAATAACCATGCTTCTTACCACTTTAGCTCCACCCAACCCCCCCACCCCCCTTTAGTCCCCTAATAAATTAAACTTTTTCATTTTTCTGCTAAAAGCAAGAGCCTTCCTACTAAATGTATTGCAGCATTTGAAGGGGACTTTGAGCCCTATATTTCATGTACAAAGGGGTACTTTTCCATAAAACAGGCGTATTGCATTCCAAAATGACACTGTAGGTAAAGGCATATTTTTGCACTTTCATATATTTTTGGGTATCCGTTTGATAGATAGACAGTGTCTAGTTAGACAGTCAATAGATAGACACCATATGTTAGACAGACATTAGGTCGACAGGGTCAAAAGGTCGACATGAAAAAGGTAGACAGTACAAAAGGTCGACATGGTCAAAAGGTCGACATGAAAATGGTCGACATAAAAAAGATAGACAAATGTGTTTTTTTTATGTAACATGTTCTTGGACTATTTCATACTTTATCCATGTCGGCATAGAGTTGGTTATACACCTTGTGGCGAGCGCAGCGAGCCACCGTGCCCGAAGCGTGGCGAGCGAAGCGAGACCCGCGAGGGTATGCCTTTCTACAATTGGGGGTCCCAGATGACAAAACTATCCATACAAACCGCAAAAATGCAAAAAACATGGTGTCTACCTTTTTCATGTCGACCATTTTCATGTCGACCTTATGACCCTGTCGACCTTTTGACCTGTCGACATTTTTCATGTCGACCTTTTGACCCTGTCGACCTTATGTCTGTCTAACATATGGTGTCTATCTATTGACTGTCTAACTAGACACTATCTATCTTTTATACCGGAACCTATTTTTGTACCTTAAATGTCCCTGAAAACAACTGGAGGTAAATCATACATTAATTGCTTCTCACTGAGGTTATAGGACCCCATCGAAGAGCCCCTACTGAACAGCTAACTACAGGAAGGGAGGGAAGAAGATGTAATAAGTGGATAACCTATTGACTAGAGCAGGGGCGTCAGAACGTTTTTAGGTTGGGGGGGCAAGATATAATCTCAATTTGGCGCCCCTAAATTGCTGAATCGCTAAAGGCCAGATCAACACTAAATTCCCACAACCAGAAAAGCATACTATTGTTTTGGCTTCCTCATGTACAGATGTAGCCACACTCATCATCACGACATGGATGGCGTGCCTAGTGTGCCCGCATCTATAGCGTGCACTCCATAGGCTTCAATGGTGCAATCGCCGGCTGCGACTAGTTGCAGCACGGCGTATACTGCAGCTTGCGGCGATGCGTATATCCATGCATATGCATCGCGGCAACGATGAGTATGGCTATAACCGTACTTAGTGACCAGAATGTCTGATTGTATGATGTCACTTCAGCTCTCCCAATGTAGCAGGGAGAGTATATCAAGCACTAGCAGTGACCAGTGACCAGTGACTGGCGCCGAGGTGACTGATAGTAGTGGCCGTGGAGTTACAGGGAGGGCGAGGGCAGGGGTGCTGAGGGAGAGTTACAGGGAGGGCGAGGGCAGGGGTGCTGAGGGAGAGTTACAGGGAGGGCGAGGGCAGGGATGCTGAGGGACAGTTACAGGGAGGGCGAGGGCAGGGGTGCTGAGGGAGAGTTACAGGGAGGGTGAGGGCAGGGATGCTGAGGGACAGTTACAGGGAGGGCGAGGGCAGGGGTGCTGAGGGAGAGTTACAGGGAGGGCGAGGGCAGGGGTGCTGAGGGAGAGTTACAGGGAGGGCGAGGGTAGGGATGCTGAGGGACAGTTACAGGGAGGGCGAGGGCAGGGGTGCTGAGGGAGAGTTACAGGGAGGGCGAGGGCAGGGATGCTGAGGGACAGTTACAGGGAGGGCGAGGGCAGGGGTGCTGAGGGAGAGTTACAGGGAGGGCGAGGGCAGGGGTGCTGAGGGAGAGTTACAGGGAGGGCGAGGGCAGGGATGCTGAGGGACAGTTACAGGGAGGGCGAGGGCAGGGGTGCTGAGGGAGAGTTACAGGGAGGGTGAGGGCAGGGGTGCTGAGGGAGAGTTACAGGGAGGATGAGAGCAGGGGTGCTGAGGGAGAGTTACAGGGAGGGCGAGGGCAGGGGTACTGAGGGAGAGTTACAGGGAGGGTGAGGGCAGGGGTGCTGAGGGAGAGTTACAGGGAGGGCGAGGGCAGGGGTGCTGAGGGAGAGTTACAGGGAGGGCGAGGGCAGGGATGCTGAGGGACAGTTACAGGGAGGGCGAGGGCAGGGGTGCTGAGGGAGAGTTACAGGGAGGGTGAGGGCAGGGGTGCTGAGGGAGAGTTACAGGGAGGGTGAGAGCAGGGGTGCTGAGGGAGAGTTACAGGGAGGGCGAGGGCAGGGGTACTGAGGGAGAGTTACAGGGAGTGTGAGGGCAGGGGTGCTGAGGGAGAGTTACAGGGAGAGCGAGGACATGGGATGCTTAACTGCTGTGGCAACCCCCCCAATGACTAATTACGAAATTGGAATTTTCCAATTACCTTAATTAGTCTTTAATTACTCACCTTCCGCAGCACTGCCTCTCCTGCAGATCTCCTCTTCTTCTCACAAAGCGATCTTCCAGGGACCTGCCAGGCACAGGACAGGTACGTACTACCCCTGCACCCCCTCCACGCACACTACACTGCAGCCACTACCCTGAACCTCCCTCCCCCCCCCATACCCCCCATAATTGGCACTAGTAAAGGGACAAATATGCGCGCGTCGAAGGTGCGCGCCGTCAGAAAGGGGGCGTGGCTTTGTTGAAATGGGCGTGGCTTCGCATACAGGGGCGTGGCATTGCAGGAAAAGACTACCTTATACCCCAGTTTTGCAACCTGCACGCCCAGACGTTAGCCACCACAGGAAAGAAAAATAATCCTGATTCATGCCCCTTACATTATTTGCCATTTTTCCTCCTTATAGAAATGCCCAGTATACATTATGCCACATACTGTAATGGCCCTTAGACATTATGCCACACACAATAATGCACATGACACAATATGCACACACTGTAATGCCCCCGACACATTATACCACACACCGTAATGCCTGTGACACATTATGACAGGAATCGCAATGCCCGTTATACATTATGCTAAACACTGCAATGCCCCTGATACATTATAGCACATACAATGCCTGTGACACATTGACACACACCGCAATGACCCTGAGACATTATACCACATACCACAATACCCGTGATATAGTATACAACACACCGTAATGCCTGACACATTATGACACAGACCGCAATGTCCGTGATACATTATGCCACACACTGCAATGACCCTGAGACATTATACCACATATCACAATGCCCGTGATAAAGTATACCATACACCGTAATGCCTATGACACATACCGCAATGCCCGTTATACATTATGCCACACCGTAATGCCTGTGACACATTATGACAGGAATCACAATGCCCGTTATACATTATGCTACACACTGCAATGCCCCTGATACATTATAGCACATACAATGTCTGTGACACAGTATGACACACACCGCAATGGTCCTGAGACATTATACCACAAACCACAATGCCAGTGACATAGTATACAACACACCGTAATGCCTGACACATTATGACACACACCGCAATGTCCGTGATACATTATGCCACACACCGTAATGCCCATTACACATTAAGTTCTACAGTAAGGCTTCTAATTACTTTTAAATTACCTGCTCGTTGCCAGGGGTTTCATGCTCTTGGTTCCATGCACGGTGCCAGGGATTTTCATGCTCAGGGTGTCATGCTCGTTGCCAGGGGTTTCATGCACTGGGTGTCATGCTCGTTGCTAGGGGGTAGTGCTTGTTGCTAGGGCCGTGCTCCCAGTGCCACATATGCCCCCAGTGCCAGATATTCCCCCACAGTGCCAGGTATATGCCCCCAGTGCCAGATATTCCCCCACAGTGCCAGGTATATGCCCCCAGTGCCAAATATACCCCCCACCCAGTGCCACATATGCCCCCAGTGCCAGATATTCCCCCAGAGTGCCAGGTATATGCCCCCAGTGCCAGATATTCCCCCACAGTGCCAGGTACATGCCCCCGGTGCCAAATATACCCCCCCAGTGCAACATATGCCCCCAGTGCCAGGTACATGCCCCCAGTGCCAAATATACCCCCCAGTGCCACATATTCCCCCACAGTGCCAGGTACATGCCCCCAGTGCCAAATATACCCCCCCAGTGCCACATATGCCCCCAGTGCCAGGTACATGACCCAGTGCCAAATATACCTCCCCCCAGTGCCACATATGCCCCCGTGCCAGATATTCCCCCTCTGTGCCAGGTACATGCCCCCAGTGCCAAATATACCCCCCCAAGTGCCACATATGCCCCCAGTGCCAGATATTCCCCCACAGTGCCACATATGCCCCCTCAGTGCCTGCTCCCCCCTGTGCCAGATATTCCCCCACAGTGCCAGGTATATGCCCCCAGTGCCAGATATTCCCCCACAGTGCCAGGTACATGCCCCCAGTGCCAAATATACCCCCCAGTGCCACATATGACCCCAGTGCCAGGTACATGCCCCCAGTGCCAAATATACCCCCCCAGTGCCACAAATTCCCCGACAGTGCCAGGTACATGCCCCCAGTGCCAAATATACCCCCCCAGTGCCACATATGCCCCCAGTGCCAGGTACATGACCCAGTGCCAAATATACCCCCCCAGTGCCACATATGCCCCCAGTGCCAGATATTCCCCCACAGTGCCAGGTACATGCCCCCAGTGCCAAATATACCCCCCAAGTGCCACATATGCCCCCAGTGCCAGATATTCCCCCACAGTGCCACATATGCCCCCTCAGTGCCTGCTCCCCCCTGTGCCAGATATTCCCCCACAGTGCCAGGTATATGCCCCCAGTGCCAGATATTCCCCCACAGTGCCTGCTCCCCCCAGTGCCAGATATTCCCCCACAGTGCCAGGTATATGCCCCCAGTGCCAGATATAACCCCACAGTGCCTGCTCCCCCCCCCCCCCCCCGCTCCTTTGTGTTGGAGGGACACTGAGGGCACAGCGCGCGCCTCTCCCGTGTCCCTCCTGGCTCTCCGGCCGGTCTAATAAAGGAAGTGCTGGTTCGTGAGCCAATCAGAGCTCACGAACGGCACTTCCTTTATTAGACCGGCCGGAGAGCCAGGAGGGACACGGGAGAGGCGCGCGCTGTGCCCTCAGTGTCCCTCCAACACAGCAGCGGAGGGAAGGAGACCGCAGATTGTCAATCTGTGCAAAGTCAGTGGCGCCCCCGCAGCCCCTCGACCCCAAGCCACCGCGAGGACTGCGGGGGCAGTAGTTACGCCACTGACTGCACGGAGCGAAGGATGTAATGTGCGGTCTTTCACCTGACCGCACATCACTCCTCCGCTCCTCCTGGACATGATCGGCGCCTCTCTATGTTTGGGGGGGGGCGAGCTGTCCCCTTGCCCCCCCCAGTTCCGACGCCTCTGGACTAGAGGTATTGTATACTCAGCTGTTATTGTGATATTATCTACAACATCTGCTAATATTGCACAAGAAATATAATTAGTCTTCATTACGTAGTTAGCAATATATTTATATATATATATCCTATATAATAAAAGGCTAACGCTATTCCTCGCCTCTATGAGGGGAATTAAAGTGTTTTGCGCGACGGCGACCACTAGATGGTGCCCAATGGAGCAATTCAAGTGTTGCTCCGTTTGGGCGAGCACAGCCTCCGGCCATGACATTTCTGTTATGTTGTGCCTTCATTTTGACAGGCTGCTAACTAGTACTATAATATTAGGATAACAGGAGGTGACTACATTTTACAGTTAAGAAAACTGTATTCTATTAGATGGAAGCAACACAGAGAGTATTTTTTTTGTAATGTTCAATACAAACCACTTGCACTTATAGTCACAGTTTCTAGTTTATAATAAGTTTATCTAGCAACCAGAAATCCATACTCCATACTAACAATCACCTACTGTATGTTCCCAAAAAGTAGTGATATGCACCGGAAATTTTTCGGGTTTTGTGTTTTGGTTTTGGATTCGGTTCCGCGGCCGTGTTTTGGATTCAGACGCGTTTTGGCAAAACCTCCCTGAAAATTTTTTGTCGGATTCGGGTGTGTTTTGGATTCGGGTGTTTTTTTACAAAAAACCCTCAAAAACAGCTTAAATCATAGAATTTGGGGGTCATTTTGATCCCATAGTATTATTAACCTCAATAACCATAATTTACACTCATTTTCAGTCTATTCTGAACACTGAACACCTCACAATATTATTTTTAGTCCTAAAATTTGCACCGAGGTCGCTGGATGACTAAGCTAAGCGACCCAAGTGGCCGACACAAACACCTGGCCCATCTAGGAGTGGCACTGCAGTGTCAGGCAGGATGGCACTTCAAAAAAATTGTCCCCAAACAGCACATGATGCAAAGAAAAAAAGAGGCACATCAAGGTCGCTGTGTGACTAAGCTAAGCGACACAAGTGGCCGACACAAACACCTGGCCCATCTAGGAGTGGCACTGCAGTGTCAGGCAGGATGGCACTTCAAAAAAATTGTCCCCAAACAGCACATGATGCAAAGAAAAAAAGAGGCGCACCAAGGTCGCTGTGTGACTAAGCTAAGCGACACAAGTGGCCGACACAAACACCTGGCCCATCTAGGAGTGGCACTGCAGTGTCAGGCAGGATGGCACTTCAAAAAAATTGTCCCCAAACAGCACATGATGCAAAGAAAAATGAAAGAAAAAAGAGGTGCAAGATGGAATTGTCCTTGGGCCCTCCCACCCACCCTTATGTTGTATAAACAGGACATGCACACTTTAACGAACCCATCATTTCAGCGACAGGGTCTGCCACACGACTGTGACTGAAATGACTGGTTGGTTTGGGCCCCCACCAAAAAAGAAGCAATCAATCTCTCCTTGCACAAACTGGCTCTACAGAGGCAAGATGTCCACCTCATCATCATCCTCCGATTCCTCACCCCTTTCACTATGTACATCCCCCTCCTCACAGATTATTAATTCGTCCCCACTGGAATCCACCATCTCAGGTCCCTGTGTACTTTCTGGAGGCAATTGCTGGTGAATGTCTCCACGGAGGAATTGATTATAATTCATTTTGATGAACATCATTTTCTCCACATTTTCTGGAAGTAACCTCGTACGCCGATTGCTGACAAGGTGAGCGGCTGCACTAAGCACTCTTTCGGAGTACACACTGGAGGGGGGGCAACTTAGGTAAAATAAAGCCAGTTTCTGCAAGGGCCTCCAAATTGCCTCTTTTTCCTGCCAGTATACGTACGGACTGTCTGACGTGCCTACTTGGATGCGGTCACTCATATAATCCTCCACCATTCTTTCAATGGTGAGAGAATCATATGCAGTGACAGTAGACGACATGTCAGTAATCGTTGGCAGGTCCTTCAGTCCGGACCAGATGTCAGCACTCGCTCCAGACTGCCCTGCATCACCGCCAGCGGGTGGGCTCGGAATTCTTAGCCTTTTCCTCACACCCCCAGTTGCAGGAGAATGTGAAGGAGGAGCTGTTGACGGGTCACGTTCCGCTTGACTTGACAATTTTCTCACCAGCAGGTCTTTGAACCTCTGCAGACTTGTGTCTGCCGGAAAGAGAGATACAACGTAGGTTTTAAATCTAGGATCGAGCACGGTGGCCAAAATGTAGTGCTCTGATTTCAACAGATTGACCACCCGTGAATCCTGGTTAAGCGAATTAAGGGCTCCATCCACAAGTCCCGCATGCCTAGAGGAATTGCTCTGTTAAAGCTCCTCCTTCAATGTGTCCAGCTTCTTCTGCAAAAGCCTGATGAGGGGAATGACCAGTGTCTGAACTGACTTCACGTGTGGCAAGTTCAAAGGGTTGCAGAACCTTGCACAACGTTGAAATCATTCTCCACTGCGCTTGAGTCAGGTGCATTCCCCCTCCTTTGCCTATATCGTGGGCAGATGTATAGGCTTGAATGGCCTTTTGCTGCTCCTCCATCCTCTGAAGCATATAGAGGGTTGAATTCCACCTCGTTACCACCTCTTGCTTCAGATAATGGCAGGGCAGGTTCAGGATTGTTTGGTGGTGCCCAGTCTTTGGCACGCGGTGGCTGAATGCCGATAGTGGCCCGCAATTCTTCGGGCCACCGACAGCATCTTTTGCACGCCCCTGTCATTTTTTTAAATAATTCTGCACCACCAAATTTAATGTATGTGCAAAACATGGGACGTGCTGGAATTTGCCCAGATGTAATGCACGCACAATATTGCTGGCGTTGTCCGATGTCACAAATCCCCAGGAGAGTCCAATTGGGGTAAGCCATTCTGCGATGATGTTCCTCAGTTTCCGTAAGAGGTTGTCAGCTGTGTGCCTCTTATGGAAAGCGGTGATACAAAGCGTAGCCTGCCTAGGAACGAGTTGGCGTTTGCGAGATGCTGCTACTGGTGCCGCCACTGCTGTTCTTGCTGCGGGAGGCAATACATCTACCCAGTGGGCTGTCACAGTCATGTAGTCCTGAGTCTGCCCTGCTCCACTTGTCCACATGTCCGTGGTTAAGTGGACATTGGGTACAACTGCATTTTTTAGGACACTGGTGACTCTTTTTCTGACGTCTGTGTACATTTTCGGTATTGCCTGCCTAGAGAAATGGAACCTAGATGGTATTTGGTACCGGGGACACAGTACCTCAATCAAGTCTCTAGTTGCCTCTGAATTAACGGTGGATACCGGAACCACGTTTCTCACCACCCAGGCTGACAAGACCTGAGTTATCTGCTTTGCAGCAGGATGACTGCTGTGATATTTCATCTTCCTCGCAAAGGACTGTTGGACAGTCAATTGCTTACTGGAAGTAGTACAAGTGGTCCTCCGACTTCCCCTCTGGGATGCCGATCGACTCCCAGCAGCAACAACAGCAGCGCCAGCAGCAGTAGGCGTTACACTCAAGGATGCATCGGAGGAATCCCAGGCAGGAGAGGACTCGTCAGACTTGCCAGTGACATGGCCTGCAGGACTATTGGCTTTCCTGTGTAAGGTGGAAATTTACACTGAGGGAGTTGGTGGTGTGGTTTGCAGGAGCTTGGTTACAAGAGGAAGGGATTTAGTGGTCAGTGGACTGCTTCCGCTGTCATTCAAAGTTTTTGAACTTGTCACTGACTTACGATGAATGCGCTGCAGGTGACGTATAAGGGAGGATGTTCCGAGGTGGTTAACGTCCTTACCCCTACTTATTACAGCTTGACAAAGGCAACACACGGCTTGACACCTGTTGTCCGCATTTGTGTTGAAATAATTCCACACCGAAGAGGTGATTTTTTTGTATTTTGACCAGGCATGTCAATGGCCATATTCGTCCCACGGACAACAGGTGTCTCCCCGGGTGCCTGACTTAAACAAACCACCTCACCATCAGAATCCTCCTTGTCAATTTCCTCCCCAGCGCCAGCAACACCCATATCCTCATCCTGGTGTACTACAACAGTGACATCTTCAATTTGACTATCAGGAACTGGACTGCGGGTGCTCCTTCCAGCACTTGCAGGGGGCATGCAAATGGTGGAAGGCACCACCTCTTCCCGTCCAGTGTTGGGAAGGTCAGGCATCGCAACCAACACAATTGGACTCTCCTTGGGGATTTGTGATTTAGAAGAACGCACAGTTCTTTGCGGTGCTTTTGCCATCTTAACTCTTTTAAGTTTTCTAGCGAGAGGATGAGTGCTTCCATCCTCATGTGAAGCTGAACCACTAGCCATGAACATAGGCCAGGGCCTCAGCCGTTCCTTGCCACTCCGTGTCGTAAATGGCATATTGGCAAGTTTACGCTTCTCATCAGACGCTTTAAATTTAGATTTTTGGGTCATTTTACTGAACTTTTGTTTTTGGATTTTACATGCTCTCTACTATGACATTGGGCATCGGCCTTGGCAGACGACGTTGATGGCATTTCATCATCTCGGCCATGACTAGTGGCAGCAGCTTTAGCACGAGGTGGAAGTGGATCTTGATCTTTCCCTATTTTAACCTCCACATTTTTGTTCTCCATTTTTTAATGTGTGTAATTATATGCCAGTATCAATAGCAATGGCCTACTACTATATATACTGCGCACAACTGAAATGCACCACAGGTATGGATAGATAGTATACTTGACGACACAGAGGTAGGTAGAGCAGTGGCCTTCCGTACCGTACTGCTATATATACTGGTGGTCACTGTCAGCAAAACTCAGCACTGTACTCCTCCTATATAATATACTGGTGGTCCCCAGTGCCCACAATAAAGCAGTGTGAGCACAGATATATGCAGCACACTGAGCACAGATATGGAGTGTTTTTCAGGCAGACAACGTATACTGGTGGTCACTGGTCAGCAAAACTCTGCACTGTACTCCTCCTATATAATACAGCTGCTCCCCAGTCTCCACAATTAAGCAGTGTGAGCACAGATATATGCAGCACACTGAGCACAGATATGGAGTGTTTTTCAGGCAGACAACGTATACTGGTGGTCACTGGTCAGCAAAACTCTGCACTGTACTCCTCCTATATAATACAGCTGCTCCCCAGTCCCCACAATTAAGCAGTGTGAGCACAGATATATGCAGCACACTGAGCACAGATATGGAGTGTTTTTCAGGCAGACAACGTGTACTGGTGGTCACTGGTCAGCAAAACTCTGCACTGTACTCCTCCTATATAATACAGCTGCTCCCCAGTCCCCACAATTAAGCAATAAGCACTGCAGTAGCACAAATATTATTAATAAACGGAGAGGACGCCAGCCACGTCCTCTATTTCCAATGCACGAGTGAAAATGGAGGCGACGCGCGGCTGCTTATATAGAATCCGAATCTCGCGAGAATCCGACAGCGGGATGATGACGTTCGGGCGCGCTCGGATTAACCGAGCCATACGGGAGAATCCGAGTATGCCTCGGATCCGTGTAAAATGGGTGAAGTTCGGGGGGGTTCGGTTTCCGAGGAACCGAACCCGCTCATCACTGCCAAAAAGGAATTGTATTCACTGCCATACTTTCCACAAATCCAATCTAGTGGATTGCATCATTAAATAGAACAGGACAAACTGTAGATCGACCATTGTTTTCTTTGGGAATCACACTGTTTCTACCAAACTATTTGGATTCATGCGCTTGCTGGATAAAAATACAGTACTACAAACATCGTCAATTGGTCTATTCGTGCAAACATAAGTATGCATGAAATTTGTTGCTCTTTCTGTAAGTTAGCAGTTTCACTTTGCTAACTTTCTCCCTAGTTACGATAAATCTGTATACTGTACTGTATTAGTCTAACCATACAAGATCATTATACTACTTTTTGTCTGTGCAACTGTATCTCTCATATGTCCTAGGAAAACACTGGAGAAAACTGCCTATCAAGATTGCCTGAGAAACAGTTTAACTGCGATTTGGTTTGCGGTAACTTGGAGCCAACCTTCTTGTGATAGATAGATAGATAGATAGATAGATAGATAGATAGATAGATAGATAGATAGATAGATAGATAGATAGATAGATAGATAGATAGATAAAAATGTAAAAAAAAAAAAAAAGACACTAAGTAATGGCTGAGTAATAATCCTACCTAATAAAAATATAATCGCCTATTTTCTGTTTGTGTATATCTGAGCCATCATGACAAGCCACAAATGAGTTTGATTTTTGATTGGCCACTAAGCATAAACCTGCATAATAGTCGCGGCACCTGTCAGCAATGACGCGGTCAGCAAGGTGATGATGAGCCAAGACGCTGGTAGGTAAGTACAGTACATGTGGGCTATTTACATAACTGCCCACACTACATACTAAACAGTAAAATATACAGTATACCGTAAGTGTAGCCCTAGGCTAATATATGTATAAATTATAATATACAAGTCTAATATATATTTAAAGTCAGAAGAAACTGGCTGTTGATTAAAACTCTAAAAATTGATTATTTTGAGACATCATTTGACTCATACAGAAACCTAGAAACTTGTGGATAATGCATATGTAAAATGTCCATATTACTACTGTACTGTATGTTACTACAGTTTCTCTTTCTAAGGGAAAATAATATGTGCCTCCACTGCTAATAAATACAATATGTGCAAAATATACAACTGCAACTTCTATAGCGATACTGACAAAACGGAACCATTGCTTTTAATAGCAGCTGTGTAGGCCTATTATTTCTAAAACCCCTGTCACTAAGATAGTTTAATTATCCCATTTAGGCTGTCGGGAATTGTCTACAAAAGACTAATCTCAAACCAATGCTATTTTGCAACATCAAATGCTTGCTTGAATGATTAATTACTTTAGATATCTGTTTATTTTCCAGTGGAAACGAATGTGTGTGTGTGTGTGTGTGTGTGTGTGTGTGTGTGTGTGTGTGTGTGTGTGTGTGTGTGTGTGTGTGTGTGTGTGTGTGTGTGTGTGTGTGTGTGTGTGTGTGTGTGTGTGTGTGTGTGTGTGTGTGTGTCAGAAGGGCATACGATATATATTGCTTCATAGCCTTAAATATAAATGGCATGTTCTTTCCTTCACATGGGTCATTACAGAAGAGTAGTCAGAAAAATGCAGGCAACTTGATGATAATTATTATAATGATTAATAATTAAATGTTGTTCATTTATTTAAGGGGGTGCTTGGGAAACTTATTCAGTATTAATACTTGCAATCCTGCCATCATAATTAGTTATAGTGTATTTGCCTAGAACAAAGTTTCCCAAATTCCACCATTATAGTCCAGTTTTTAAAAAATATACTGCTTGAGGCCAGATGGTTAGATCAAATTGATTGAGGTACTAATTAAGTCACCTGTACTTGAGCATGGATATCCTTAAAACTTGAACTGTAATGGAGGAGTTTGAGAAACTCTCACCTTGATGCATCTGAAAATAAGTTGTGCTTTAACTAAGTTTTTTATTTTTTCAGTTTTCTTTCAGTCTTGCTTTGTCATTTCTTTCCTGGACTAGTAAACACAAATCGGGCACTGCTATGATATTCTGTATACCAGATACTTTTATTGAGTATTTATATTCTAAATGTTGTTCTCCTATTGGCTATGATGCATATTATAAGACATCTCCTGAGGTATCTACAATCTATTCTCTATTCTCAGAAGTTCAGCACTCTAACTAGCACCGGTCATTCTCCTCTATTACACTAATTAAAAATAATTTGCTTTACTCTATGTATTCTAATTACAGTGAAGCTGGCCTCATACATATGAGCCATTAAGTAATTTTAAACTGATTAGCCAAGCATTTGCATACTGTATCTCCCAGCATGACCTATTCCAGGAGGGACAAAATGCTCTGCTCCTGGACCTACTGACTCTTAATTTATGATTGCCATCACCTGTTTTGAACAGATAATTTGATAAGAAAGGAGTTTCAGCACAGGTGATGGCAATCATAAATTAAGAGGAGAGTCCAGGAACAGAGCATTTTGTCCCTCCTGGAAATGGTCATGTTAGGAGCTACAGTATGCTATGCTAATATTTTTATGAGGTGGTCTTCTGTATGCCGGCGGCCGGGCTCCCGACGACCAGCATACCGGCGCCGGAATCCTGACCGCCGGAATACCAACATCTTTTCTCCCTCTTGGGGGTCCACGACTAGATATAGATAGCGTGGCGTGCGTAGCACGCCATCGCGCCCGCAGCGAGCCCGCAAGGGGCTCTTTTGCGCTCGCCCAGCTATCGGTATGCCGGCGGTCAGGATTCCGGCGCCAGTATGCTGGTCGCCGGGAGCCCGGCCGCTGGCATACCATGCTACACCCATTTTTATGTGTCCAACCAAGACCACCAGCAAACACAATCAAATCTTAAAGGTAATCTTCTCTTTTCTACAACAGTGTGAGATGTGATCGGCCAATGACCATAAATCTAGGCCAGGGACATTTGGGATCTAGACAGCCTACCTGACCACTGAACAACCAGATCTGTAAAGCACGATGTACCACATACGTGGATACATTGAACATAGATTTAATTTTTGACCAACTGTCCAGTTTGTCTAGTTAAGCCTCAAGCTGAATTATGTATGTGGTCTTTTCTGTTCTGTGTGCTGCAACTGATATATGTATTATGTCATATTATACATATTACATTATTTGCTCACACATGCTATAAAGTTCATTTTTAAGTGGTAAAGTATATGTGAATGGGAAGCTGTCCTTGTACACAGCTAATGCTAGGTTACATGTTGTTAATACTAAGGCAGCACCTAGAGCTATTAGTTATGTAATACTAGAATTATTCAAACATAGTTCAAAATCTGTGTTTTATTAAACACAAAAAGAATTTAACACATGGCCATTTCCAGTCTATTCAGTCTTCCACTAAACGCCTGTGGTGTCCCTTACAAATGTAGAATATATTAAATCTGCTATCATCCGGACTATTCACTGTGCATCACAACTGTTCAATACTGTAATACAATGTAGATAATACCCCACGGTGACACTTATTATATGATTCACATGCTTCAAGGTTAGGAAAAAACAAACCTTATGATGCTTGGAAATTGCTCATTGTAGATTGTATGGCAATATAAGTGCATATTGATTTTGCTTTTCTATCCTGAACCTTTACACTACTTACAATATTAAAATGCCAAAATGCTTTAATTAAAGCACTTGGGTATTGAAGTATTTGTAATATAACAGTACACATTTTATAATTATCAAATGTGTACTATGATACTTTATAAATAAATGAGGATCTGTAAACAATGAATGAATGGTTGGACTAATTCCACTACACTGGTTCAAAACACTTGTCTCTACAAATGAGATCTGGTCACTTCGTTCATAGACACGTTAGTATCTTAACATAGTAAAAAAACAAACAAAAAAAAACCCAGTGAATTAATTTTATTTGTTGGGACCTGATTTAGAGTAGTTGCATTAATGCTTTAACCATTTATCTACAAAAACATATGAGCTAGGCTTTAAGTATTTACAATAATATTGTGTTATATAATAACTAGTAAGGGAGACTCTGTATTTTACAGCATTTCACAACGGGTTCCTTTTAACACAATAATAATTAGTTCTTTTACACTTGACTGTTTTAACCTATTACTAGAGCCACATATTAACCATCACAAATTTGTAGCTCAGTAGGTCTGTATGTTGGTTAAGACTCAAGAATTTTAATTAAGCCTCTGAATATCCTTATTATAAGCTCCTAGAGAGCTTGATTTATAGTCAACTATTAAAAGACCACATCCTAGGCTTCATTATATGGTCTGTATAACTAGGGCACTATGAGCTGGACAAGGCAGCCCTAAATGTATAACACAGAATTAATGTCACTGCATTTCTTTTATTTAGCTTCAGACGCTGCAGATGGTTCTAATGCATACTTTGCATCATTTAATTATTGACACTGATCATTACAGCAGATTTTCTTGCACACGTCACATACCAGAACTGACAATACTGTACCTGGAGTGCCTAAGGCTAAATTTCTCATGAAAGTCCAATCAGGAGATCTTGCCTTGTTGTTTTATCGATTATAGACTTGCATACTTGACCCTTCTCCAAGTCTGACTGTACATTTACATTCTTCTTGCTTGTCATATAGACACTTGACTTCAAACCATTCCTTAAATCGCTATACAAGTCATCTTTATACATGTTTCTTTTTCTTAAACTCATCAGATAAACACTAAAACAAAACATAATGTGTCCCCATAGCTGATATTTTCTACGTGACAACCATTGTCAAAATTCCTTTACGCAAATGACCCATTGAAAGTTCATGTGAATAAAAATGCTTCTGGTAGTATTTCTGGTGCAAGAGTATATAGGCTTCCACATTTAACATCTGCTTTTGAAAACAAGCCAAAAAATGGGTTCAGTGTCTGCCACAAAGAGGAAATTGACCATACGTTTCAGGTGTGGTCAATAAGACATTGTACTTCACTGCGTTCTTCATTAAGTGTTGATAATCTTCCACACCCAAGCAAATATTTCCCAAATCACCTGCTGTTATCACCGCAAGTGGCTTTTGAGTAGCTTAGGATGGTACCCAGAACTTCTATCTTGGGATCATCTTTTGTATCTAAATGTTTGGATCCCTGAAGGTTTTCCTAATGTAAATAAAAGATGGGTCCAAACAGGAGATCCCCGACTGCTGTCCTCCAGATTTTGCCTTCTCTGATGGATTTTCATCACACAGCATGTTTACATTAGAAAACTGCATCAATCTTATCCAGAGAGGACCAGAAGACAATAAGGGCAGAGATGCCTTCTGTATGTTTGGTCCACTTCTCTAAAATATCATGGCCTTAAGTTCCGCAAGTCTACCTGAGCTGACGCAGGGAAAGTCGCACACATTCATTGTCCAGAATCTTTGATTACTCAGTTCCTCCTAAGAACACAGACATTGTACTATCACAAGACAAGAAGTAATGCAGTTCAGTGCAATTTATGAGAAACGATGAATAGACCCAAATGTCAAATAATTAAGAGACGGTATAGAAAGTAACAAACCATAACAAACTTTCAGACAAAATTGAAAATTACAGAAATAAAGTCATATACTGTACACCAGTATTAATTAATAAAAGACATTTGGAACATGTACTGTAGGTTGCAGATTTGCTACAGCCACATAAAACTGAAGTATGCTTTTTAATAAAATGAAATTCAAAGGAAAATGTACATGTATTATGATGTATACATAAAAAGAGGGATACAGCCTATAGCCAGTAGAACATTGCATGCAGCTTGTATCACTTACACAGATCTGGAAAAATTCAGCTGATCCTCAAGATGACTCCGACCTCATCCTTCAGTAGATGAAAGTAGCCTTCCTGTTAAAACAATGCTGTCTTGTCTTCTTCACTTTGAGAGTGCTGTTGTTTCTCTCATCCTGGTTATGGTCTCGATTCCATTGTTAGATTATCTGACGTCCTGTGTAAAGAATATGAATTCCTGGCGCCCTCTCGTGGATAAAAACGGATAGAGCGTCTTGAATATTTTCTGTCAATGACAATCACATTACACTCTACTACGAACAGAAAATGTTGTTCTTCCATGTTCCTCTTCCTCTTAGCATGCAATAAGTTAACTGTAATCACGTGGTTAATTTAACCCTGGCTCTATTTAAACTAAATTGTATAACAAGAAAATAAAGTTATTATGTAAAGTGTTTTATTATACAAAATGTTATTTGCGATTATAAACCGATTTTATTTTGAACCAGCTCTGCTGTATGTTATCTATATGATGTCATGTGGTTACTGAGTCAATTCACAGTATATACTCATTTTGCATCCCAGGGGCAGTTAATTCTGTGGTTTCAGTGGTACTGATTCAGCATCCTATAGAGATGAGTGATACAGACTCTGGGAGATGTTTGTATAAATACCGATTAAGAGATGGGCGCAGATCGCTGCATAAGCAGCAAGATCAGCATCCATCTCAACACATGCTGGGGTCCGCCCAGCACAGGGCAAGACCGCCCAGCATGTCTAGGGCCACCTCACGATTAATTAAATTGCGGATGCATCGAATTAATGTTGACTCCTGGCTATGCTGTCAGGTGGTCCACCTCCATTTTTTTAATCGTAGCTGCTGCATGTGACGTCACACAGCCACCCACAAAAACAATGCCAGCTTGGCCTGCCACCCCTCCCCAATGCCGTGTTGCTGCCATGCGAACACCCACCGTTATCAGTCACATTGCGGCAGCATCCTTCCGGGTTGCGGCCACAATGCTTGAGGCAGAGTAGGCACAATGCAGCCATTGCGTATGCGCAGTTTGTCGATACAGGCAAACTGCGCTGCGGGACGCAGCAGCTGCCAGCTCTGAATGAGTTCCTCTGTCTGCTTAAAGGTGAAAGATCTAAGGGGGTCATTTCGAGTTGTTCGCTCGCAAGCTGCTTTTAGCAGCTTTGCACACGCTAAGCCGCCGCCTACTGGGAGTGAATCTTAGCTTATCAAAATTGCGAACGAAAGATTAGCAGAATTGCGAATAGACACTTCTTAGCAGTTTCTGAGTAGCTCCACACTTACTCGGCATCTGCGATCAGTTCAGTCAGTTTCGTTCCTGGTTTGACGTCACAAACACACCCAGCGTTCGGCCAGACACTCCTCCATTTCTCCAGCCACTCCCTCGTTTTTCCCAGAAACGGCAGCGTTTTTTCGCACACACCCATAAAACGGCCAGTTTCCGCCCAGAAACACCCACTTCCTGTCAATCACACTCCGATCAGCAGAACGAATAAAAAACATCGTAATGCCGTGAGTTAAATACCTAACTGCATAGCAAATTTACTTGGCGCAGTCGCACTGCGGACATTGCGCATGCGCATTAGCGACTAATCGCTCCGTTGCGAGAAAAAAATAACGAGCGAACAACTCGGAATGACCCCCTAAGTAAAACTGGTCACTAAACTGACACAGTCACACCATAAATTTACATCCCATTATTTTACACCGCAACATTTTATCAGATGTCTGTATGCATTTTTTTGATGTTGTTGTTACATTCTGGATGAAACTGTTTACATCAATTGATTAATTGCAAATGATGTGCTTTTTTCCTTATTGTTACTGAAGTTTCAGATTTTTATGTTTCCTTTATTAGAAGAAATAAGTCATCAATTGTTTTTGCCCATTTCCTTACCTGTCAAGGATTTTAATTAGTGATCCTGACAGATCCAATTGAGGATAGTGGTTATAAAAAGTTGTCAGGCAGTGGGCGGTTCACCCTAAATTTATTGTCAAGTCTTGTGATTCATTAATAGATTTCTTCTTTTCAAAGGCAGGGTTAATTGTCGTTGACCTTTCACCATGTTTGCTGTTGCAAACAATTCTCTTGGGTTTCTTTTTTTTTTTTTTTTTTT
Source organism: Pseudophryne corroboree (assembly GCF_028390025.1). Taxonomy (NCBI): domain Eukaryota; kingdom Metazoa; phylum Chordata; class Amphibia; order Anura; family Myobatrachidae; genus Pseudophryne; species Pseudophryne corroboree. Next base: position 603,951,995 of record NC_086449.1, on the reverse strand, counting down.
TTATATTGTAGATGTGCATTGCTATATTTTTGCGTGTTATTCCATTGTTCTCTGTAATGAGCTTTGGATAATGCAATCAGAATGACATGCCTTGGAACACTGACACAAACTCCAACTGTCATCTTATAAAGAAGTCTATGTACAAAGCCTTGGAGAGAGATAAAGGGGACGGAGAAAATGTACCAGCCAACTAGCTCCTAACTGTCATTTTTCAAACACAGCCTGTGACATGGCAGTTAGGAACTGATTTGTTGATACTTTATCTCTGTCCACTTTACCTCTCTCCAAGACTTAGTGTGATGTTAGTGTATTAGAATGCTTAATATTTGTAGACACTCCCTTACTAATCTGTGTAAGCCTGAATCTTTAGTGATGGTCCCTGGGACCAGGGGGATGCTGGGAAGTGGGTGGTCCAGTGTGCAGTGTGCTTGGAGTTGGTGATGGAATAAACAGCACAGCAGTGAACTCACATGTCTCTGTGTCCTTATGACTGGATTTACAAACATATGAACAAAACATGGTGTCAGAAGAAGTTTAACTTGGACTGCTAGTGCTCTCAGAGTGTGACAGAATCCTGCAGCAGTCTGTAAGGCTGTGATACTCGGTGTCTGCAAAGCCTGCCGTGTGCTCCTCTCTTCAAACAGTGAGTAACCAAGGATAAACTAGCTCCTCCAACCGGCATGCTGATGTCTGGTAACTTGTCTGAAAACTGGAAAAGATTTAAGCAAAGGTTTAATATATATCTTGCTGCATGTGGAGCTGATACAGAGGCTGACAAAACAAAGGCATCCATTTTCCTCCATGTGATAGGAGAGGATGTGCTGGACATTTATAATAGTTTTCAGTTTGCAGAGGGGCAGAATATGGTGCTATCTTCTATAATGCAAAAGTTCGAAGATTACTTTGTCCCAAGGAAAAATGTGACATATGAAAGATATACGTTTTTCACATGTGATCAGAAGTCTGTAGATGGATTTGATCAGTATGTTACAGAGCTGCAATCACTCAGTAAAACCTGTGAGTTTGGTGATTTAAAGGATTCACTGATTAGAGATAGTATTGTCTGTGGAATACCCGATAATGGACTCAGAGAGAGATTGCTGAGAGAGCAAGACCTAACACTAGACAAGGCAGTGACTATGTGTAGATCTGCAGAAATAACTAGATTTCAAGCCAAAATGTTACACAAGGAAGTTGATGCTGCTGTCCATGTAGTGCACAAAACAGAGCCAAGCAAACCTCCATTCTCAAGAATGAAGCAGTCTAAGCCACAGTCTAATAAGGAAATGTGTAGTAGATGTGGAAATGCTCACAATCCTAAAATGTGCCCTGCTTATGGTAAAACCTGCATGAAATGTGGTAGACTTAATCACTTTGCCAAATGCTGTAAAATTAAAAGTGAAACAACCAATGTGCATGCTGTTAAACAAGCAGAGGAATTCTTTGTGGATTGCATTGAACTTTGCAGTGCAGATAAGAAAGAATGGATTGTCCCTTTAACTGTGAACGAGATTGTCATTCCCTTTAAGCTTGATACTGGCGCACAGGTGAATTTAATATCGTTTCAAGACTATAAGACTTTTAGAGTAAAACCTAAAATTCATCCAGCCAAAGTGAAAGTTACAGGGTACACTGGGGAGGAAATTCCTGTGAAAGGTACATGCTTAGTGACACTGAAATATAAGGGACAACAGTTTAAAACATCTCTACTGATTGTGGATAAAAGTGTGCAACCGATTCTAGGATTAAGTTCCTGTGAGAAACTAAGCTTGCTGAAGAAAGTTTTTATGGTGACATCACAAGTAGAAGATAAAAAGAAAAAAGAGAACTAAGCGCTCTGGTGAGTAGCACTGCAATGTGATTGTCAGCAGCCTCTTGTAAAAGGGAATTGCCAGTCCCTTAAAACGCAAAAATACCAAACAAATAACAAGTGGCGCTTGATAGTCAGAAAGTTGAAAACATTTATTTTAAAAATGTATATAAATTACAACAACCTCCCGGGAGTATATAACAATGTTAAAACATCACAATGATATTAGTGTACAATGTATTATAACTGAGTGTTCAAACTATAATTAAAACACCAATTGTAGATGATCTCATATACATTCAATTACTAATAGCACCTGGAAGGTCATGGAACGTGCAGGGTTCAGTATATGCACAAAAGTATATGGCTATCAAGTACTTATCAGAATAAAGGATCACTCACGGCTGTGTGCTTATGAAGAATTGCATATAACACAGATGAATAGCAGTAAGCGGCTGGTGCAGGATTATTGAGATGAAAAATAATTTATGTGCACCTATAACGCTGGGCAGGAGCTTCTTCGGTCCCAGCTCCCTGGTGCTGTCCCGTTGACCAGGTGGAAACACACACCAGAGCCTCAGCGATAGATGGAATTGATGCCGCGCCGTGCGGGGAGTCCCGATTGTCCGTCCTTACCCGATCAGCGCCACCTCCGGTACCTCCATGCTTTCCAAACGGAGACAAATAGCTGGTGAAGCCGGAGCTGTTGTGGTGGTCGGTCCGGGTGTATTGGCCGGCAGTCGGCCTGTCTTCAATGGAACAGACACCCGGTATGGTTTCCATGCGCCGGTCCGCACCGGACCTATTGGGAACTTCTACCACCCCCAACATGAGATGAACGGCTGGGGCTGTAGGAATGAAAGACTGCAGACCGAATGCTCCGGGCTGCAGTGGTCAGAACCGGGCTCCTATGCACGGCTCTGAAATTCGATTTGAAGCACACAGCAGTATTGATCCTTAAGGTGCAAAGCCTGTATCCTGCATCACAAGTAGAAGATGACAGAAATAGGCAGAAAGAAGAACAAAGCTAGGAACAGAAAAAGCACAAACAAAACTCTAAAAGCTATGTGTGCAAATGCTAGGAGCTTAGGAAATAAAATCCCAGAACTAACTGCAATAATGACAAGGGATGATCTAGACATTGTGGCAATTACAGAGTCATGGTACAATGAAAATCATGACTGGGACATAGCTATACCGGGATATACTTTATTTAGGAAGGACAGAATTGGAAAAATCGGAGGAGGGGTAGCAATGTATGTAAAAAATGCCATAAATACTACATTAATACAAAGTATTGAAGAAAAAACTGAGGCCCTTTGGGTGACCATAGAAACAGGGGAAAATTGATTATTCGTATTGGCGTGATATACAGGCCACCAGGTCAGGAAGAGGAACTTGACAAGAACCTATTGCAGGACATAACTAAAATGGCATTAAAAGGAGAGGTAATAATCATGGGAGACTTTAATCTTCCTGATGTAAACTGGGAGGTGTCTGTTGCTAGTTCCACTAGAAGTAGGAACATTTTAAATTCCCTTAAGGGAGCATCCCTCCACCAATTGGTGAGGGAGCCCACTCGGAAAGACGCAATATTAGACTTAATACTTACAAATGGAGACAGATTATCGGACGTAAAAGTGGGTGAAAACCTGGGATCCAGTGATCATCAAGCAGTATGGTTCAGCATTAAGACAGAGACTGACTCGTCCCATACAAAAACAAAGGTGTTGGATTTTAGGAAGGCTGATTTTGTAGGGATGGGAAAATGTGTAAGCGATTCTTTGGCAGAGTGGAGGAACTTGGAAACAGTGCAGGAGAGGTGGGAAACATTAAAATGTGCAATATTGAAGGCAACAGACCTTTGTATCAAAACTGTTAGGAAAAACACAAGGAAAAGGAAGCCAGTGTGGTTTGCAAAAGAAGTAGCAAATATTGTGAGAGCAAAAAAGATGGCTTTTAGGAAATATAAGCAGACACAAAATAATGAAGACAAAAAGATATAGCTTGTTAGACAGAAGGAGACAAAGAAGGTAATCAGATGTGCAAAGGCACAAGCTGAGGAGAAAATGGCCCAGTCAGTGGGTAAAGGAGGCAAAACTTTTTTTTAGGTATATAAGCGAAAGGAGAAAAACAAAAGGCGGAATTATAAAACTAAAGACGGACACTGGGAGTCTTGTTGAAGGAGACAATTTAATAGCAGATCATCTTAATGATTATTTTTGCTCAGTATTTACTACTGAAAGAGAGGGGAAGGGGCCACAGTTAAGTTGCAGGGATATTCAGGAAAATGAAACAAGTACATTTACAGAGGAGAAGGTCCTAACAGAACTCTCAAAGCTGAAAGTGGACAAATCTATGGGGCCAGATGGGATACATCCAAGGATACTAAAAGAACTTAAAGAGGTGCTGGTAGCACCATTGACAGAATTATTCAACCAGTCATTAGCTACAGGAGTAATTCCAGGGGACTGCAAAAGAGCAAACGTAGTCCCACTGCACAAAAGTGGTAGCAAGGAAGAGGCAAACAACTACAGACCAGTGAGTCTTACATCAGTAGTAGGGAAATTGATGGAAACACTCTTAAAAGAAAGAGTTGTAGATTATCTCAAATCCGGCAATTTACTGGATCCCAAACAGCATGGATTCACTGGGGGGAGATCATGTCAAACAAATCTTATTGACTTTTTTGATTGTGTGACTAAAGTGATGGATAAAGGTGGAGCCATGGATATAGCTTATCTAGACTTTAGTAAGGCTTTTGACACAGTTCCACATCGCAGACTGCTAAATAAACTTGAAAGTTTGGGATTGGATATTAGGATTATTGAATGGATAAGATCTTGTGTTGAAGGATAGAAAACAGAGAGTTGTGGTAAATGGAGTGCATTCACAGGAGGGAAATGTTACCAGTGGAGTACCCCAGGGATCTGTACTTGGACCAGTGCTTTTTAATATCTTTATTGGTGACATTGCAAATGGCATTAAAGGGAAAGTATGCCTTTTTGCAGATGACACAAAGGTATGCAACAGGGTAGACACACCAGGTGGGGTAAAACAAATGATTGAGGATCTAGGTAGACTAGAGGAATGGTCAAGAGTCTGGCAATTACAATTTAATGCCAAAAAATGCAAAATCATGCACTTGGGTCTCAAAAATCCTAAAGCTAAATACAGTATTAATGGCACTATACTGGAAACTACTGAGGAGGAAAGGGATCTAGGAGTCACTATTTCAGATGACTTAAAGGCAGGTAAGCAATGTAACAAGGCAATGAGGAAGGCTAGTCAGATGCTTGGCTGCATTGGGAGAGGAATCAGCAGCAGAAAGAAAGAAGTAATAATGCCACTGTATAGGTCATTGGTACGGCCTCATCTAGAATACTGTATTCAGTTCTGGAGGCCATATCTCCAAAAGGATATTAATACATTAGAAACTGTACAAAGGAGGGCAACTAAAATGGTGCATGGCCTACATCACAAAACATACCCAGAAAGACTGAGAAATCTCAATATGTATAGTTTGGAGCAGAGAAGGGAAAGGGGGGACATGATAGAAACTTTCAAATATATCAAGGGTTTTAACAAAGTCCAGGAGGGAAACATTCTCCAAATGAAGAGAAGCAATAGGACACGAGGACATGCACTGAGACTGGAGGTGGGGAGGTTCAGGGGAAATTTGCGGAAAAATTATTTCACAGAAAGGGTAGTGGACAAGTGGAATAGCCTCCCATCAGAGGTGGTAGAGGCTAAGACAGTAGAGCAATTTAAACATGCATGGGATAGACATAAGGATATCCTTACAAAGAAATAAGGATCAAATAAGGTTAGAGATAAAAATAATATAAAAAAAAGGGGCAGACTAGATGGGCCAAGTGGTTCTTATCTGCCGACAAATTCTATGTTTCTATGTTTCTATGTTTCTATGACTGCAAATCGATGTTTACAGAATATAGAGACTTGTTTGAAGGTCTAGGTTGTTTGCCTGGAGAGCATAAAATAAATAGAGACACACAAGTTTCTTCAGTGATACACCCCTGTAGAAAAGTGCCGTTTGCGCTGACAGAAAAACTGAAACAAGAGTTAAATCGCATGGAAGCCTTGGGTGTGATACAGAAAGTTGATGAGCCTACTGAATGGGTAAGCTCCTTAGTAATTGTTGAAAAGAAAAATGGACAACTCAGAATATGTCTAGACCCCAGAGATTTAAACAAAGCTATTAAACGAGAACATTTCAAATTACCAACCAGAGATGAAATCATGTCGCAATTTGCGGGAGCAAAATGGTTCAGTAAATTGGACGCATCTTCAGGATTATGGCAAATGAAGCTAGATGAGGCCAGCTCAAAGCTTTGTACATTTAATACACCAGAAGGTCGATACAGATTTCTTCGACTACCATACGGAATATTGTCTGCTCCAGAAGTATATCACAAAAAGATACACATGATTTTTGAACATATTCCAGGTGTTGAAACAATGATGGATGACATTATTGTCTGGGGATCTACAAAGGAAGAACATGATTCTAGATTGAGACAAGTAATGGAACTTGTCAAGAAAGTGAATCTAAAGCTAAACAAGTACAAATGTGAATTTGGCGTGAATACACTTACCTTTATGGGCGACGTGGTCTCGGATCAAGGTGTAAAACCAGACCCAAGGAAAATATCACCCATAGTGTGTTAGGAATGTCTGTGTGTTTGTATTGCCTTGCATTGTCTCATTCCTGCCTCTAGGGGTCTCACTTGCTGCCTTAGGTCTGAATGGCAGTTGTACACTCTGTCCCTGCAGGTTGATTACCTGATTGTGAGCAGCTGTGGCCAACACCTTGTACTGCTATTTAGCTCCAGCTCACCAGCATTCATGTGCAGATCATTGTGGTTCCGTCTGGAGTGTGACTAGGCTCTCTCCAGTTATCCTGTCTTGCTTCTGCCATACCTACATCTTGGAGACATTTCCTGCAGTTTGCCGTTACACATGCCTTGCTACAAGACTTCTAACCCTGCTGGATCAACATCTGCATTCCTGTATTATTATTTGCAGTCTGTTTCCACCCCTGCCTGATTACTACATTTTGGTATGTTATTTTCCCCCTGCTTGGTTTAAACCCGGATTTCTTCATGTTTATTTCACCTCTGTAATTAACCTGGACTATACCTATATTAGAGCATAATCATCCTCCCTGTTTCTATAACAAGCCATTACATTTATCTGGGAATATTGTGTTCTGTTCCATGTTAATCAAGGATCCAGTTTCTGTATGCTGATATTTTACTGGTTCTTTTCTACAATAAACCTTGTTTTAATTTTCACCTGGCTTCAGCTGACCTCATTTCAGGTATGCACACACAGAGAAACCTAGTAATCCTAACAGAATGATCAGCCCAAATAAACGTGTGCAGGAGTTTGAGGTATAGCTGAATTTCATAAAATGGCTTCATTTAAAAAAAATTCCCTGCCTCTCGAGTTTATGCCGTTCGTGGGTTCTACATTGCTACTGGATTTCAGAGAGAAACTGGAGAATATTCAAACCCTGTCTTCAGAGATATTGTCTGCTCTGCCTGAATATTCAATAAGATTACCAGTTCCCTTTAAGGAGACGCAGGGGAAAAGGGAAAAATATGAGTCTGGTGCTCTCAATTCTGGCTGCTGTTTTCCAATCCCAAGCAAAGGCAAGTTCTGGAGCTCTCCACGACCCAGTCTCTCTGAGGAAGAAAAAAGACACAGAAGGGATAAAAAAACTTTGTTTTTATTGCGGCAGGTCTGGACATTTTATTCAATTATGTCCTGCTCGCAAACCTAAAAAGAGCTTTCCTCATTCTGCCATAGTGCCTAATTCTGCTCCGTTATGCCACTGTGGTGCTCAAATTTCAAAAGGAGGGGTGTCCATCCAAGCGACCCCAGGAAAGGTGTCCGGCCAAGCGACCCCAGGAGGGGTGTCCGGCCAAGCGACCCCAGGAGAGGTGTCCGGCCCAGCGACCCCAGGAGCGGTGTCCGGCCCAGCGACCCCAGGAGGGGTGTCCGGCCCAGCGACCCCAGGAGGGGTGTCCGGCCCAGCGACCCCAGGAGGGGATAAGGACTCTACTGCCCTTGCCTTTGGGCATGAGGACTCTTCTGCCCTTGCCTTTGGGCATGAGGACTCTGCTGCCCTTGCCTTTGGGCATGAGGACTCTGCTGCCCTTGCCTTTGGGCATGAGGTCCCTGCTGCCCTTGCCTTCGGGCATGAGGTCCCTGCTGCCCTTGCCTTCGGGCATGAGGTCCCTGCTGCCCTTGCCTCACGGCATGAGGTCCCTGCTGCCCTTGCCTCACGGCATGAGGTCCCTGCTGCCCTTGCCTCACGGCATGAGGTCCCTGCTGCCCTTGCCTCACGGCATGAGGTCCCTGCTGCCCTTGCCTCACGTCATTAGGTCCCTACTGCCCTTGCCTCACGGCATGAGGTCTCTGTTGTCCTTGCCTCACGGCATGAGGTCTCTGTTGCCCTTGCCTCACGGCATGAGGTCTCTGTTGCCCTTGCCTCACGGCATGAGGACCTGTCTGCCCTTGCCTCATGGCATGAGGATGCTGTTTTTCCGTCTATTGGGCAAATTAGGACGGCCGTGTCAATGGTCAGTCCAAATGTTATTTTGTCTTTCAGGGTCACTCAGTCATCCAAGTCTGCCTTGCCAGAGGTCCGAGAGGTGTCTGCCTTGCCAGAGGTCCGAGAGGTGTCTGCCTTGCCAGAGGTCCGAGAGGTGTCTGCCTTGCCAGAGGTCCGAGAGGTGTCCGCCTTGCCAGAGGTCCGAGAGGTGTCCGCCTTGCCAGAGGTCCGAGAGGTGTCCGCCTTGCCAGAGGTCCGAGAGGTGTCCGCCTTGCCAGAGGTCCGAGAGGTGTCCGCCTTGCCAGAGATTGTGCCAAGACCTGTCCAGCCCCAGGAGGGGGCTCTGCCTGTCCAGCCCCAGGAGGGGGCTCTGCCTGTCCAGCCCCAGGAGGGGGCTCTGCCTGTCCAGCACCAGGAGGGGGCTCCGCCTGTCCAGCACCAGATAGAGGTGCCTGCCATGCCCGAGATCCAAGATTTGCCCGAGGTGTCTGCCCAGCCGGGGCCATCTGAGACTTCCCTGTCTAAGGTGCAAGAAGAGTCCATCTTGTCTGAGAGGCCACGGTTGTCTATCCTCCCTGATGTAACATCTAATTTGGAAAGCTGAGTCGTTGAGGAACTGCCTTACTTTGATGGAGATATCTCTCAGTGTTTAGCTCTCTTCAAGTATTATCTGAGAGTTGATGACTTTTCCCCTATTGATATCATTGCTAACATATGTATGAGGTTCAGAGGGAGGGCCTTGAAGTGGGTAAATGGTCTTATAGATGCGGAAGATGCAGTTTTACAAGATTTGCCTGCTTTCCTCAAGGCAGTGTCCGAAAGATTCAGTCCACCAACTGTCCTCGCTCTCCTGGATGAATCTGTTAAAGTGTGCCCGTCTGAGAACCTGCCTTTGCAGTGTGGGCAGCACCCTCAGTTTTTGAGATGTGGGCACGTATCTTTGGGTGTTCACGCAGATTGCTCAGCAAGTTTGGCTTCTTCAAATTTACCATCCGCTCTTGATACGATCCAAGAAAATAAGGGGTCACTACTGCCGTTGGGTTGTGGCTCTGATTCTGAGAGCGAGCTTCTGGAGGATCCTAGACTTATAATTGATGGACCTGTACTGCCGAGTAGTGTCTTTGTGACACCTTCAAATAGATCTAGGCAACCCAAAAAGAGGAGAGGAAAAAAGAAGAGAAGGTGAACTTTTAGGCGTCTGGAATCCGCCTGTTTAAGGGGGGGATAATGTTAGGAATGTCTGTGTGTTTGTGTTGCCTTGCATTGTCTAATTCCTGCCTCTAGGGGTCTCACTTGCTGCCTTAGGTCTGAATGGCAGTTGCACACTCTGTCCCTGCAGGTTGATTACCTGATTGTGAGCAGCTGTGGCCAACACCTTGTACTGCTATTTAGCTCCAGCTCACCAGCATTCATGTGCAGATCATTGTGGTTCCGTCTGGAGTGTGACTAGGCTCTCTCCAGTTATCCTGTCTTGCTTCTGCCATACCTACATCTTGGAGACATTTCCTGCAGTTTGCCGTTACACATGCCTTGCTACAAGACTTCTAACCCTGCTGGATCAACATCTGCATTCCTGTATTATTATTTGCAGTCTGTTTCCACCCCTGCCTGATTACTACGTTTTGGTATGTTATTTTCCCCCTGCTTGGTTTAAACCCGGATTTCTTCATGTTTATTTCACCTCTGTTATTAACCTGGACTATACCTATATTAGAGCATAATGATCCTCCCTGTTTCTATAACAAGCCATTACATTTATCTGGGAATATTGTGTTCTGTTCCATGTTAATCAAGAATCCAGTTTCTGTATGCTGATATTTTACTGGTTCTTTTCTACAATAAACCTTGTTTTAATTTTCAAAAGTACCAAAAAAAACCAAGTGGCGCTTAACAATCATATAGTATAAAATATTTAATAAAAATACACATTAAATACAATGCAACAACCTCCCGGGGGTGTAAGACAATTATTAAAACATCACAATAATGTTGTACAGCAGTGTGATAAATCAAAGCACCTGATATTTGGTTAGAATACAGGTTGAAAACATGAAAAATAGCCACTGTTGACACAAGAGTCTCGGGATTACACAAAAAACAATATGTACACACTTGGAGGTGCAGCTGCAGAATAATTTCCAACTGTGTGGCTCACAGTGGCATGCCCACAGGGTGGTACCCGTGACCCGGGTTGGAGTAGATTTGTTCAATAGATATTAGCAATATAGACAGATAGTTGAAAAAAATATATAGAAATATAAATATGGTAAGTGAACCTGTTACCGCTGGGCAGGAGCTTTCGATTCCTGCTCCCTGGTGTTGTCCCGTTAGCCAGGGAGATGATGTACACCAGAGCCTCAGCGGGATGAAGCAGTGTTGTAATACGTGGGAGACTTGATTCGGGCGTCCTCACCGAGACGCTACTGCATGCGGGAGCTCCGTGTCCCCTTTCACATTGGTCATTTGCCGATGGAGCCGGAGTGGCAGGGGCCCGGCCAGAAGCACCGATCAACAGCCCGTCTGACGCTCGTATCACCCGTCAGTGTGGTAGCGGTTGTGGCTGAGAGCCGCGCGGGGTTGAAGCTGCGGGCTGGGGCGCTTATGCTGCAGCCGTCGGTCTGGTTTCCCGTGCACGGCTCAGATGGAGATGGAAGTACACAGCGGTACCGGTCCTCATGAAATTTCCTGTATTCCTTAACGCGTTTCAACGCCAGCAGGGCGTCTTCCTCAAAAGGCAGGTTAAGGAATACAGGAAATTTCATGAGGACCGGTACCGCTGTGTACTTCCATCTCCATCTGAGCCGTGCATCTCATTACGGCAGCTGTGCTCCTTAGCAAAATCCACCTGGAGCTCTGTGTGAAATTTCAGTCACCACAGCATCACTACCAGTGTGTTTGACTGCAGTTTACAAATACTGCAGACACCCTGTGACTCCATCATCATCTCACCTTTGCACAGGTGAACAACAGAGAGGCTCCTTCTGAGCTGCCCGTGGGAGTCCCGTCGTGCCGATATTGGTGAGAGCCCGCTGACATCGGGACGCACAGGTAACAGCTTAGCCGTCCGGGAATTACCAGCATCAGCCGCCAGCGTTTAGGGCTGCATTCCATCTTGGCCCGGCGGCTTAGTGCGGACCCTGCTCTCACGTCCCCATGCAGAGGCATAGCGGCTGACTGAGAAGACATCACTCCGGGCTCTCTCTGCTGTCATCATCACAGTGGGTAATTGTGTATTTGCACAGTCTCATTCTATATCACTCGGACACTGTTTATTTACTTATCCAAGATTCCACATCATTTAAAGATCATTGGAACTGTCACGTGCTGCTATAGATGTAAGACCTTTTTTTGGGACTTTGTTTCCACGGATTAAGTGAGTTCATTTTTATTTTTCTGTATACAGACCTGCAGTTCACTTTTTAGTTCACTATTAATGTTACCGATTCCTTTCTAATCATTGGTAGTCTGCATCAAACAGCATTAAGCACTCTTTGCATAGAAAGCACCTTCTAATTAATTAATTACCAAAGCTCAGGGGTATTCTATTTGAGCAGATTATTATGTCATATTGAATTGTTTTTATTATACTCCCGGGAGAATTGTTGTAAATACTTTTATTACAATACATTTTCATATTTTTTCGATTGTCAAGCGCAACCTGGTTTTTGTTGTTCATATTGTATTTCCTAGGGATTGGCTTTCCCCTTTTCCAGCTGCTGCTGACAATCGTTTACACCACCATTCACTGAGCGCTCAGCCTACTTGTTCTGTTGTCACAAGCCATTGGTAGCTATCATTACATGACTGTCCCATGAGAATTCAATGAATGCTTATCAGACTACAGAAATATGATGAACACTTGCTGTACTGTCCCGGCAAATACATGTACATTGCTGACACACTTTCTCGTGCTGTGGACAAAAGTGAAGGTTCCAAAAGTGGTGATGGATGAAGAGATAGAAGCTTATGTTAATTTGATCGTAGCTTCTCTACCAGTGTCTCTTGCAAGACAAGAATAGATTAGGAAAGAAACTGAGACAGATGACACAATGAAAGTGTTGAAAGATATCATTCTGAAAGGTTGGCCAGCAGAAAAACATGCGTGCCCGCTGTCTATCCATGATTATTGGATGTACCGCAGTGACCTTACAGTTGTCGATGGTATTATTTACAAAGGCAATAGGTTTGTCATACCTGCACAACTAAGAAAAACTATGCTGTGCCAGATACATGAAGGCCACTTAGGAGAAGAAAAATGTAAGCGGAGAGCGCGTGAAGTTATGTATTGGCCAAGAATAAACCAAGACATAGCACAGACTACAGCTACATGTGAATTATGTCTTACGTATAGACCAAAACAACAAATCGAGCCACTGAGTCCTCACGCAGTGCCAGAGAGACCGTACCAGAAAGTTGGCGCAGATTTGTTTGATTGTAATGGGAAAACGTACATTGTCGTGACTGATTATTACTCTAACTACCCTGAGGTGAAGACACTACATACAGCTACTAGTAAAGCTGTAATCAATTGCATGAAGTCAATCTTTGCAAGGCATGGTGTTCCTATGGAAGTGTTCACTGACAATGGTCCTCAGTTTTCCAGTGCTGAATTTAAACAATTTGCTGATGAGGGGGAATTTGTCCATACTACGTCAAGTCCCCACTATCCAAGCTCAAATGGGTTGGTGGAAAGTTCAGTAAAAACTGTAAAGAGTCTCATGAAAAAAGCTCAAGAAGGTAAAGAAGATATCTACAAAAGTCTTTTCATCTACCGCAGTACACCTTTACAGAATGGACTTTCTCCTGCACAAATGCTGATGGGAAGGAGGATTAGAGCAAATCTCCCGATACATGATGAACTGCTTAATACACATAACTCAGCGTTGGTCAGACTGAGTAAGGAACGTCAACAGGCGAAACAGAAACTGTTGCATGACAGGCGAGCAAAAAGCTTATCTGATCTAAAATCGGGTGACCAAGTCCGTCTCAGAGATCACGAGAAAGGTATTTGGGTGCAGAAAGGTATTGTGCAAGCACAAGTAGCACCAAGATCTTATACTATACGTTCAGAGCATGGAACGGAAGTAAGAAGAAATCGAGTGGATTTAAGATCTCAACCTAACCATAATGAAGACAACATGACTGAAGAATACCCTTCATCTGACATGTATGATGATCCTCATAATGGTGAACAAACCACGATTCTAGAAAGGTCCAACATGGTCGATGAAACACAGACTGTGTATGAAAGACCCAAAAGGGAAATACGCAGACCTGAGAGACTCATTGAAACGTGTTAGATAATGTTCTTAATATGACGTTGTTAATTGTTGCATTGAAGCGTACAGGGCTTACCTTTAAAGAAAAGAGGATGTGATGTTAGTGTATTAGAATGCTTAATATTTGTAGACACTCCCTTACTAATCTGTGTAAGCCTGAATCTTTAGTGATGGTCCCTGGGACCAGGGGGATGCTGGGAAGTGGGTGGTCCAGTGTGCAGTGTGCTTGGAGTTGGTGATGGAATAAACAGCACAGCAGTGAACCCACATGTCTGTGTCCTTATGACTGGATTTACAAACATATGAACAAAACACTTAGTACATAGACTCCATAGTCTATTTATGCTGTTACATGTACAACATTATAGATTTAAAACATTTTTTATTAATGATAAATCAAAAAGAAAACTATGACAGACTCTATTGTATACTTAGTATAATGATGGCATGCAGGAGGCAAATTGTGTTCACTGACTGCCAGGGTCATCATTAGCTAGCTAATGCCAACAGCCAGGATTTAATTAAACTACAATGACTGTATAGTTCTATTCAGGTAAATGTATTGTTACTATTGTCATAGACAGCATCGGGCCTTGGGGGTCATTCCGAGTTGATCGCTAGCTGCCGTTGTTCGTAGCACAGCGATCAGTGAAAGAAAAAGCAAATATTAGCATGCGTATGCACCGCAATGCGCACGCGCTACGTACGGCTACAAAGTCCTTTGTGGTTTTACACAGGTTCTAGCGAAGCTTTCAGTTGCGCGGTCGAACGCAGGAAGATTGACATGAAGTGGGCATTTCTGGGTGTCAACCGACCGTTTTCAGGGAGTGCTTAGAAAAACGCAGGCGTGTCGGGAAAAACGCAGGTGTGGCTGGGCGGGTGTGTGACGTCAAAAGCCATCCCTCCGTCAATTAGAATCAACGTACACAAAGAGTAACTACAGGGCTGGTCTTGTTTTGCACAAAATGATTTTGCAGGTGCTCTGCTGCACAAGCGTTCGCACTTCTGCAAAGTGAAAATCTACTTCCCGGTGGGGGGCGACAATACATTTGCACGGCTGCTGAAAGTAGCTAGCGAGCGATCATCTCGAAATGACCCCCATTGTACTGCAACACTGGAGAAATATAAGGTTGTGAAGAGATACAAATGTAAACAAATGTTATAGTGTTACCCCAACTGTAGTAATTGCCTTGTAGTACATCCATTTACAAGTCTTATTTATTATATTTAAATGCTTTAGAAATGAAAGGCCAGTGCCAGAGTCATAATAATACATTTGCTTTGACAAATCACCTTAACATCGGTGCTCCAAGTACACATTATGGACTTTTATAGCTAAGTTTAAATAAGAATTAATGCATTTAGTGTATATCATAATACATTCCATATGGACACCTGCCTTCCATAATGCATTTCACATGCATTTATCTTAATGTGAGCAAATGTAAATGCAACGCAGGCAAAAATCTTAAAGAAGTTAAAAATAACGTGAACAAGCCTGAACATTCATTCCAATGCAGGTTTCCTAGCTGTCAGCTGAAGATAAATACCTGCACCTGATGCTTTCATGTGAAGTATAAATAGGTTCATAATCGGTCCCTAAGGAAAAGCATTTACAGAGAAAGCGAGTGGGACTGAGAAAGCATTAACGCAAAATAAAACACAAAAATGTAAATTCCTATCACATCCATATAAGATGCACACAGTATGTTTATGTCTGTCATACGTATTTGGTGTTCTCTGAGTATCTGGGAAATGGATTTCATGGTGTCCTCCTGAATTCATGGGAGTATAGGCTGCTTCCCAGATTCTGTTTCTATGTCTAGTGAGATGGGAGAGGCCATGATGATGTGACTTTAAAAGTTCCAACACAGAAAAAAACAAATACAGCATACTATGTATTGACATCCATAAAAAATGCATATAAAATATTCTGCGGAAGGATGTCCATGTAAATACTAGTCACTCGTGCTATAAAGAGAACGTATATACTGGAATCACAACTGGAAAACCTTCAACCGATTGGGAGCTAAATAATTATCCACTAGGGACTGAAAGTTATACACCCCTTTCACACCAAAATCCAGGTTCAACCTGAGATTTTAAACACGGTTCCAGTCTCGGGAAACACCTGGTTCATAATTCGGCACCAACCCAGGTTATTTCTGGGTGGGCACCATATACACTACACACGGGTGCAGTGGTAACTGTTCTGCCGGTGCTGGGACAGAGCCGGCCATAGGCATAGGCAAACTAGGCAATTGCCTAGGGCATTTGATATGCCTAGGGGCATCAGCAGCTTCTGCTGATTAAAATGATATGCGGCATGCCTATATTCTGTGTGTAGCATTTCATATGCAGATACAGCCACAGTCTCACACAGTATATAGGCATGCTGCATATCATTTAAATCAGCAGAAGCTGCTTGTTCATCCTAGCCACATAGCAATGCAAATAAGATGCATTTTCATAAAAAACATGTGCCCAACGTTAGCACTGAGGCAAGATTTATGAGGACACATCTGTATCCAAGCAGAGACAGAGGTCACAGTGCTAGTGGCAGTGTGAGTGCTGTGTGTATGTGAGAGGGTTGGTTGTGCAGTAGTGTTTGGAATATGTGTAAGGAGCATTATGTGTGTTATGTAAAAATGCATTAAAAATGTGCAACATATGTGTAAGGGGCTCTATGTGTGTCATTATGTGTATAAGGGCATTAATAATGTGCGGCATATGTGTAACAGGGTACTACTGTATGTGTGTCGTTATGTGTATAGGGGCACTAATAATGTGCAGCAAATATCTAGGGGGCACTATGTGTGTCATTATGTTTATAAGGACATTAATAATATGTCTCATATGTGTAAGGGACATTACTGTGTGGCATTATGTGTATAAGGTGCTCTACTATGTGGCATTGCATATAGAAAGGGCACTACTGTGTCGTCTAATGTGAATAAAGAGCAATAGGGTGGGGTGTAATGTGAATAAGGAGCAATTCAGTGTGATATAATGTGAATAAGGGGCTCTACTGTGAGGAGTAACGTTTATAAGGTAAAGTGATACTACTGTGGGATGTAATATGAATTCTGGACACTATTGCATGATCAAATGTGGATAAAGTTGCAGTACTGTGTGGCGTAATTGGAATTGGGGTTACTATTGTGTGGCCATGCCCCTTGCCAGCAAAAACACACCCCTTTTTGGGCTGTGTGCCAAATGTGCGAACTGTTCCTATTTAAAATATAGGGGGTACAAACACCAAAATAAGGACTGCTATGGATGAGGGGTGGTGGTGCTGGGAAAGAGGTGCAAGGTCAGAGGCGGAACCAGCGGTGGTGCTAGCCAAAATCTTGCCTAGGGCATCATATTGGTTAGGGCCGGCTCTGTGCTGGGAGATGACATCATCTCCAAGTGCCGGGGATCCCGCTCTCCTTGTGCTGTTAATGGGACCCGGGTCAGATGATCCAGGTCACCAATTCACACAGCCCCTTAACCCAGGTCCCTTACAGGACCAACCCTGATCACTACCCGACTTGGATTCCAAGGTAATTTTAGATTTCCGGATTTCGGATAAGGGAGACTAAGATTGTATTTCCTTATTTAACAGGTTATTTACCTAGTATATTAGGCATTCTTCATTGTTTAGCTATATACATTGCAAATAGTTGCTATGCTAAAATGGTAATTATATATAGTATATAGTAACATATATAGAGTATATAGTAACAACAAGGTATGTACTGAGTGTATTTCACACCATTCACAGTTTAGCTAATAATAATAATAAGTGATTACTGTAATAATATCATACCTCCCAACATGCCCCTCTCCAGGGGGTCACACACAATGCTCTGCTTCTGTACTTTCCTCTTAATGTATGATTGCCATCACCTGTGGTGAAACACCTTTCTTATCCATTCACCTGTTCTACACAGGTGCCAGCAATCATAAATTAAGAGGAAAGTACAGAAGTAGAGCATTGTGTCCCTCCTGGAGAGGGTAATGTTGGGAGGTATGTAATATGGTGATTTTATTTGTTGATAACAAGTAATATATTGAATATTTTGTATATACAGTACTATTCACAGCTAATAGTAATAGCATGGATAACCGTGATAAAATAATGATCTTATATGCACTTTGAAAGTTTTAATGTCAAGTATCCATTATACTTGATTGCAACACTTTAGCTTTAAAAATAAAAAAAACACTACAGAGTATGGAAAATGGGGTGGTGGATATGAAGCATGGGGTGGTGGATGTGGAAAATGGGGTGGTGGATGTGGAACATGGGGTGGAGGATGTGGAACATGGGGTGGTGGATGTGGAACATGAGGTGGGGGTGAAAAACACAAGATAGAGGATGTGGAACATGGGGTGGTGGATGTGGAAAATGGGGTGGGGGTGAAAAACACAAGATAGAGGATGTGGAACATG
Source organism: Pseudophryne corroboree (assembly GCF_028390025.1). NCBI lineage: Eukaryota > Metazoa > Chordata > Amphibia > Anura > Myobatrachidae > Pseudophryne > Pseudophryne corroboree. The sequence goes on along the minus strand of NC_086449.1, from coordinate 603,933,889 downwards.
GGGTGGTGGATGTGGAATATGGGGTGGAGGATGTGGAACATGGGGTGGTGGATGTGGAACATGAGGTGGGGGTGAAAAACACAAGATAGAGGATGTGGAACATGGGGTGGTGGATGTGGAATATGGGGTGGAGGATGTGGAACATGGGGTGGTGGATGTGGAACATGAGGTGGGGGTGAAAAACACAAGATAGAGGATGTGGAACATGGGGTGGGGATGTGGAAAATGGGGTGGTGGATGTGGAACATGTGGTGAAGGATGTGGAACATGAGGTGGGGGTGAAAAACACAAGATAGAGGATGTGGAACATGGGGTGGTGGATGTGGAAAATGGGGTGGTGGATGTGGAACATGGGTTGGAGGATGTGGAACATGAGGTGGGGGTGAAAAACACAAGATAGAGGATGTGGAACATGGGGTGGTGGATGATGAAAATGGAGTGGTGGATGTGGAACATGGGGTGGAGGATGTGGAACATGGGGTGGGGATGTGGAACATGAGGTGGAGGTGAAAAACACAAGATAGAGGATGAGGAACATGGGGTGGGGATGTGGGTTAAGATCTGGCAGCAAACTGACTGGAGAACATTTTGTATAGGAGGTGCTGATATCACAATGGGCAGATATAACAGAACACTGGGTAGAGCCTGGAGACTGGCAGAGCAGAGAGGAGAGGAGACAGGCCAGAGGTCACCAGGAAAGACTTTAATTCCCTCATATTTGTTTATTTAATTCTTCTGTTAGTGGTCGGGCACTGGTTTTCAGCTCTTTGCTGGCTGTCTGTCTCTATTGCACTATGGTAAAGTATTCACAATAGATTGTTTTATCTGGATTTTTGAATGTATTTTGTCTATGGGCAAAGTATAGGGTGGGGGATGTAGAACACAGGGTAGGAAGTGTGGAACATGGGGTGGTTGGTATGGAAAAAGTGGTGGGAATGAAAACACAGGTAAGGGATGCAGAACGGAGGGTGGAGAAGTAATGAAAACTGGGTGGGGTATGCTGAACACAGGGTGGGGACTAAGGAACACAGGCTGAAGATACTGTATGCATAACACTGTGGATGTGGGGATACAGAACTCAGGATGTGGGATGTGGGATGTGGAACTTGGGGTGGCATGCTAGCCTTTAACAGCAAGCTACTTGACAATTTGAGAAAATCAAGAAGAATTCCTTTCATTACCTGTACTGATACAAATCTGGCAGTAAATTGATTGGAGAACATTTTATATAGGAGGTGTTGGCATCACAATGGGTAGATATAACAGAACACTGGGCAGAGCCTGGAGACTGACAGAGCAGAGAAGATACAGACGTCAGAGGTCACCAGGAGAGTATGTAATTCCCTCATATTTGTTTTTCTCTATCGTCCTAAGTGGATGCTGGGGTTCCTGAAAGGACCATGGGGAATAGCGGCTCCGCAGGAGACAGGGCACAAAAAAGTAAAGCTTTTACCAGATCAGGTGGTGTGCACTGGCTCCTCCCCCTATGACCCTCCTCCAGACTCCAGTTAGATTTTGTGCCCGAACGAGAAGGGTGCAATCTAGGTGGCTCTCCTAAAGAGCTGCTTAGAGAAAGTTTAGCTTAGGTTTTTTACTTTACAGTGAGTCCTGCTGGCAACAGGATCACTGCAACGAGGGACTTAGGGGAGAAGTAGTGAACTCACCTGCGTGCAGAGTGGATTTGCTGCTTGGCTACTGGACACTAGCTCCAGAGGGACGATCACAGGTACAGCCTGGATGGTCACCGGAGCCGCGCCGCCGGCCCCCTTGCAGACGCTGAAGAGAGAAGAGGTCCAAAATCGGCGGCTGAAGACTCCTGAGTCTTCATAAAGGTAGCGCACAGCACTGCAGCTGTGCGCCATTTTCCTCTCAGCACACTTCACACAACAGTCACTGAGGGTGCAGAGCGCTGGGGGGGGCGCTCTGAGAGGCAAATAAAAACCTTATTAGAGGCAAAAAATACCTCACATATAGCCCACAGAGGCTATATGGAGATATTTAACCCCTGCCTAACTTCAAAAATAGCGGGAGACGAGCCCGCCGAAAAAGGGGCGGGGCCTATCTCCTCAGCACACAGCGCCATTTTCTCTCACAGAAAAGCTGGAGAGAAGGCTCCCAGGCTCTCCCCTGCACTGCACTACAGAAACAGGGTTAAAACAGAGAGGGGGGGCACTGATTTTGGCGATATTGTATATATATAAAAGATGCTATAAGGGAGAAACACTTATATAAGGTTGTCCCTATATAATTATAGCGTTTTTGGTGTGTGCTGGCAGACTCTCCCTCTGTCTCCCCAAAGGGCTAGTGGGTCCTGTCCTCTGTCAGAGCATTCCCGGTGTGTGTGCTGTGTGTCGGTACGTGTGTGTCGACATGTATGAGGACGATGTTGGTGAGGAGGCGGAGAAATTGCCTGTAATGGTGATGTCACTCTCTAGGGAGTCGACACCGGAATGGATGGCTTATTTAGAGAATTACGTGAGAATGTCAACACGCTGCAAGGTCGGTTGACGACATGAGACGGCCGACAATCTATTAGGACCGGTCCAGGCGTCTCAGAAACACCGTCAGGGGTTTTAAAAACGCCCATTTACCTCAGTCGGTCGACACAGACACAGACACGGACACTGAATACAGTGTCGACGGTGAATAAACAAACGTATTTCTCATTAGGGCCACACGTTAAGGGCAATGAAGGAGGTGTTACGTGTTTCTGATACTACAAGTACCACAAGAAAGGGTATTATGTGGGAGTGAAAAAACTACCTGTAGTTTTTCCTGAATCAGATAAAATAAAATGAAGTGTGTGATGATGCGTAGGGTTACCCCGATAGCAAATATTGGCGTTATACCCTTTCCCGCCAGAAATTAGGGTACGTTGGGAAACACCCCTTAGGGTGATAAGGCGCTCACACGCTTATCAAGTGGCGTTACCGTCTCCAGATACGGCCGCCCTCAAGGAGCCAGCTGATAGGAAGCTGGAAAAATATCCTAAAAAGTATATACACACATACGGTGGTTATACTGCGACCAGCGATCGCCATCAGCCTGGAGATGCAGTGCTGGGTTGGCTTGGTCGGATTCCCTGACTGAAAATATTTTATTCATGTAGAGCATTTAATAGGATGCATTCTATATATATGTATGTGAGATGCACAGAGGGATATTTGCTCTCTGGCATCAAGATAAGTGCGTTGTCCATATCTCCCAGAAGATGTCAGGGACACGACAGTGGTCAGGTGATACAGATCCCATACGGCAGATGGAAGTATTGCTGTATAAAGGGAAGGAGTTATTTGGGGGTCGGTCCATCGGACCTGGGGACCACAGCAACAGCTGGGAAATCCAACCTTTTTTACCCCAAGTTACATCTCAGCTAAAAAAGACACCGTCTTTTCAGCCTCAATCTTTCCTTTCCCATGAGGGCATGCAGGCAAAAGGCCAGTCATATCTGCCCAGACATAGAGGTAAGGGAAGTAGACTGCAGCAGGCAGCCCTTTCCCAGGAAAAGAAGCCCTCCACCGCGTCTGCCAAGTCCTCAGCATGACGCTGGGGCCGTGCAAGCGGACTCAAGGTGGGGGGTAGTCTCAAGAGTCTCAGGGCGCAGTGGGATCACTCGCAAGTTGACCCCTAGATCGTACGAGTATTATCCCAGGGGTAAAGATTGGAGAGTCGAGACATCTTCTCCTCGCAGGTTCCTGAAGTCTGCTTTACCAACGGCTCCCTCCGACAGGGAGGCAGCATTGGAAACAATTCACAAGCTGTATATCCAGCAGGTGATAATCAAAGTACCCCTCCTACGACAAGGAAAAGGGTATTATTTTTCCACACTATATTGTGGTACTGAAGCCAGACGGCTTGGTGACACATAGTCTAAATCTAAAATGTTTTGAACACTTACATAAAAGGTTCAAATCGAGATAAAGTCACTCAGAGCAGTGATAGCGAACCGGAAAAAAGGGGACTATATGGTGTCCCTGGACATCAAGGATTACCTCCATGTCCAAATTTTGTCCTTCTCATCAAGGGTACCTCTGGTTCGTGGTACAGAACTGTCAATATCAGTTTCAGACGATGCCGTTTGAATTATCCACGGCACCCCGGGCCTTTTTACCAAGGTAATGGCCGAAAAGATGTTTCTTCAAAGAAAAAAGGCATCTAAATTATCCCTTACTTGCACGACCTAAAAAGGGCAAGTTCCAGAGAACAGTTGGAGGTCGGAAGAGCACTATCTAAAGTAGTTCTTCGACGGCACGACTGGATTCTAAATATTCCAAGAATCGCAGCTGTTTTCCGACGATACGTCTGCTGTTCCTAGGGATGATTCTGGACACGGTTCAGAAAAAGGTTTTTCTTCCCGAGGAAAAAGCCAAGGAGTTATCCGACCTGTCAGGAACCTCCTAAAACCAGGAAAGGTGTCTGTACATCAATGCACAAGAGTCCTGGGAAAAATGGTGGCTTTTTACGAAGCAATTCCATTCGGCAGATTCCATGCAAGAATTTTCCAAAGGGATCTGTTGGACAAATGGTCAGGGTCGCATCCTCAGATGCACCTGCGAATAACCCTGTCGCCAAGGACAAGGGTATATCTTCTGTGGTGGTTGCAAAAGGCTCATCTATTGGAGGGCCGCAGATTCGGCATACAGGATTTGATCCTGGTGACCACGGACGCCAGCCTGAGAGGTTGGGGAGCAGTCACACAAGGAAGAAACTTCCAGGGGGTATGGACGAACCTGGAAAAGTCTCTTCACATAAACATTCTGGTACTAAGAGCAATCTAAAATGCTCTAAGCCAGGCGGAACCACTCCTGCAAGGAAAACCGGTGTTGATTCAGTCGGACAACATCACGGCGGTCGCCCATGTAAACAGACAGGGCGGCACAAGAAGCAGGAGTGCAATGGCAGAAGCTGCCAAGATTCTTCGCTGGGCGGAGAATCACGTAATAGCACTGTCAGCAGTGTTCTTCCCGGGCGTGGACAACTGGGAAGCAGACTTCCTCAGCAGACACGATATTCACCCGGGAGAGGGGGGTCTTCATCCAGAAGTCTTCCACATGCTAATAAACTGTTGGGAAAGACCAATGGTAGACATGATGGCGTCTCGCCTCAACAAGAAACTGGACAAGTATTGCGCCAGGTCAAGAGATCCACAGGCAATAGCTGTGGACGCACTGGTAACACCTTGGGTGTACAAATCAGTATATGTGTTTCCTCCTCTGCCTCTCATACCAAAGGTATTGAAGATTATACGGTGAGGAGGAGTAAGAACAATACTAGTGGCTCCGGATTGGCCAAGAAGGACTTGGTACCCGGAACTTCAAGAGTTGGTCACGGACGACCCGTGCCCTCTACTTCTGAGAAGGGACCTGCTACAACAGGGTCCCTGTCTCTTTCAAGACTTACCGCGGCTGCGTTTGACGGCATGGCGGTTGAACGCCAGATCCTAAAAGGGAAAGGCATTCCAGAAGAAGTCATTCCTACCTTGATTAAGGCAAGGAAGGAAGTCACCGCGAAACATTATCACCGCATTTGGCGAAAATATGTCGCGTGGTGCGAGGATCGGAGTGTTCCGACGGAGGAATTTCAACTGGGTCGTTTCCTACTTTTCCTACAATCAGGATTGTCTATGGGTCTCAAATTGAGATCTATTAAGGTTCAAATTTCGGCCCTGTCAATATTCTTCCAAAAAGAATTGGCCTCAGTTCCTGAGGTACAGACTTTTGTTAAAGGAGTACTGCATATACAGCCTCCTGTGGTGCCTCCGGTGGCACCGTGGGATCTAAATGTAGTTTTAGATTTCCTCAAATCCCATTGGTTTGAACCATTGAAAAAGGTGGATTTTAAATATCTCACATGGAAAGTGACTATGTTACTGGCCCTGGCTTCCGCCAGGAGAGTATCTGAATTGGCGGCTTTATCTTATAAAAGCCCTTATCTAATCTTCCATTCGGATAGGGCAGAACTGAGGACTCGTCCGCATTTTCTCCCTAAGGTGGTATCAGCGTTTCACCTGAACCAACCTATTGTGGTGCCTGCGGCCACTGGCGACTTGGAGGACTCCAAGTTGTTGGACGTTGTCAGAGCCTTAAAAATATACATTTCAAGGACGGCTGAAGTCAGAAAATCTGACTCGCTGTTGATACTATATGCACCCAACAAGTTGGGTGCCCCTGCTTCTAAGCAGACGATTGCTCGTTGGATTTGTAACACAATTCAACTTGCTCATTCTGTGGCAGGCCTGCCACAGCCTAAATCTGTTAAGGCCCATTCCACAAGGAAGGTGGGCTCATCTTGGGCGGCTGCCCGAGGGGTCTCGGCATTACAATTCTGCCGAGCAGCTACGTGGTCGGGGGAAAACACGTTTGTAAAATTCTACAAATTTGATACCCTGGCAAAAGAGGACTTGGAATTCTCTCATTCGGTGCTGCAGAGTCATCCGCACTCTCCCGCCCGTTTGGGAGCTTTGGTATAATCCCCATGGTCCTTTCAGGAACCCCAGCATCCACTTAGGACGATAGAGAAAATAAGAATTTACTTACCGATAATTCTATTTCTCGGAGTCCGTAGTGGATGCTGGGCGCCCATCCCAAGTGCGGATTATCTGCAATACTGTACATAGTTATTGTTAACAAATTCGGGTTATATTGTTAAGGAGCCATCTTTAAGAGGCTCTTTCTGTTATCATACTGTTAACTGGGTTTAGATCACAAGTTGTACGGTGTGATTGGTGTGGCTGGTATGAGTCTTACCCGGGATTCAAATTGCCTCCCTTATTGTGTACGCTCGTCCGGGCACAGTACCTAACTGGAGTCTGGAGGAGGGTCATAGGGGGAGGAGCCAGTGCACACCACCTGATCTGGTAAAAGCTTTACTTTTTTGTGCCCTGTCTCCTGCGGAGCCGCTATTCCCCATGGTCCTTTCAGGAACCCCAGCATCCACTACGGACTCCGAGAAATAGAATTATCGGTAAGTAAATTCTTATTATTTCATTCTTCTGTTAGTGGTCTGGCACTGGTTTTCAGCTCTTTGCTGGCTGTCTATCTGTATTGTAGTACTGTAAAGCATTCATAATTGATTATATTATCTGAATTTTTATAATGTATTTGTCTCTGGGCAAAGTGCAGGCTGGGAGATGTAGAACACATTCTAGGGTATTCAATTATCCGCAAATTCGCGGCAATTTTTCGCCCGAAAATTTTTCACGGCAATCGGGCGAAAATTGCCGCGAAAGCGCTCCGTTTTTCGACCTATTTAATTCCAAACTTGTTTCACGTGAAAATTCTTGCAGTGAAAAGTGCAGGTGAAAATGGGGAAATCATCCTGTACCCCAAAAAATGCTAAACTAACATAGGAAAACAGAAGAGAAGTGTATTAGAGATCACATTAGAGAGTTTTGGGGGACTTAAATTGTGTGAAATGGCTGTTATATGCATTTTTTTTTTTAAATGATAGAAAGCAAGTTTTTTTGAGCAAAATAAATGCTCTCATTAAATTTGGGGTACATGAAAATGGGTTTAAGTATATATTTGGGTCATTTTAGGGTACTTTAAAAAAAAGTGGAAAAAGACCGATTACTCCCATCTGCAAGCCTAAAAACATCTGTCCCACTCATAAAGCACCCCAATATACCTGTCCCATACCTTGAACCCCAATTTCTATCACTTTGAACTTTTTCACCCCAAAAATGACATGTCATTATTGGCCAATTAAAAATAATTAAAAACTTCAACGTGCCTAATTAGTCATTAAGGGGGGTGTCCCAGGAGTTCTGGACCATATCCAAACATTTTTACCTTAAAATAGTGACTTTTTCCAACTTTTCACCTGCTTCAGAGTAGGTGAAGTGAAATTAGTGAAAAAATGATCACCGATAAATTTTCACGGAAAATTGAATAGGCTGTAATTGCGTTTCGCGGGAAAAGTCAGTTTTTTCGCGCGAAAACCGGACTTTTCACGTGAAAAGTTCGTTATCGCTGCTAATTGAATATACCCCATAGTGTGGGATGTGGAACATGGGGTGGGTGATATGGAATACAGGGTAGGGAATGCAGAATACTGGGTGGGGAATATGGGGTGGAATTCTACCCAGTTTTGTTTTATCATTTTCCAATTGTAAAGTGAAACAGAATTTGTGGCGCTATATAAGAAACTGTTATTATTAATAATAATAATAATAATAATAATTTGGGTTCCAGTTTGCCAAAGGTGCGGAATGCCAGCCTATCTTGGAGGGTTTTTTAAGCAGCAATCATTTACAAGGCAAAACCATGCCTTGTAAATGATTGTGGCTTTAAAAAAAACATACAAGATCGTCCGGGAATTCTGCACCTCCGGCAAAGTCGGACCCTATTATATATATGTCCCCAAATGTAAGTATAATTCAGATAAAAATTTTCTATTTTATATTGAGGATAGTTTGTATCCACTGGAGAAGAGAAAAGTAGAGCTCGTTAGGTTTGCTTTATTAAAGCAGAGAACCTGTAAATATTGTGTTCTGCTTAGCGGGAAATGGTATCTTCTATATACTTCCGTTTATGTAGTCTTGGTTAATATTCTCATTTTGTTGCAATATGGCATCAATATTGGTTGCATTTAAATAATGATCAAATCAGAGTGATGCATAGATGCACTGACTAAGGCTGCAAGCATACCCCACTTTCTATCTGCTCTAAGGGGGTCATTCTGACCCGATCGCACGCTGCAGTTATCGCATCTAGGCGATCGGGTCAGAACTGCGCATGCGCACGGACAGGGAGTTTTGATCGCATCTCAGTAATGCGAATGCCTCTGCCTGACTGACAAGCAGAGGAGTTCATGGGGTGGTCGTGGGTGGCAAGTAGGCGTTGCAGAAGCGTGGCATTGGAAATGGTGGCAGTTCGGGGTGGCTGCATAAACTCAGAAGCGGCCGATGCGACGGGAAACATGACGGCTGGCCGACTACCTTCACAGCCAGGCTGCAGAGGTAGGGGGGCTTCCCTTATTTAGGGATGCAATCACAATTGAATTGTGATTGCATCGCTTGCTGCCATTAGCATGCTGAGCGGCCTTGTCTTGTGCTGGGTGGCCCCCAACATGCGGTCGCAAGCAGTTGCATTTTTGATATTTTAGCAAAACTGCAACAGAAGCTCAATAGGGTCTTTAATACAGCTACATAATTATATAGTGCCACAGACATTGTTATAGAGGGCATATATTGCACATCTCCCCCAATTACTAATCATGCAGTATATTCATACATTGCACAGATACACATTGACAGATATAATTTGCACAGCTGGACTTCTTTGCTGTCACACCATAGTCTAACATCTCGCATTGTCTGGACTTTGAAGGGTCATTCTCACAGCTCTGTGTGACCCTGGAACATGCAGGTAGCAGGCAATTAACAGGGTGGCAGTGGATGGCAATAATCTTACAGCCCTTGGCGAGGTGAGATGTGGAAGAGCAGCAATTGTAGGGGATACCATTTTCTCTTAAGAAGGCCTTGCTGTTCTCTCTGAAGGCTCTGCATTCCAGAAAAAAAGATGTGGTTTGTGATGCAGAGGACACTGCTTGGCTGGATCTTTACCTCTGGTCTCATCGGGAGAAGAGCTGGTAAAACTGTGGGAAGACTCTCAATAATGCACGCTAGTCTTGTGAACTGCGATTGATATTTTGAAGGTGTTAGGCTACGGCCACACATAGCGGCCAAGCGGATCCCACTGAACGTGACCATGCTGCGGTTAGATCCGGTGGCGGCGGGACTGCCGCACATGTGTGGGCACCTGCATAGGTGCCCATGTGCACTCTCCTTCCGGCCAAGCGAGACCCGCTTGGCTGCGATGTGTGGCCCTACACTTGGGTAGCATAGGGGGAGCACCTGTTAGGGTAAAGGCAAAACTAGGATAATTTCTAGTCTTAGCTTGCTGATGTACAAAAGCCACAAAAACAGCGTGGTGGAAATGTCATCTTGTTCCGCTGTTCATATTCGGAGCCATGGATGATCCATTGTTCCTGTAGATTGTAAAGTACAGTAGCTTTTGCACTATAGGGTTGATTCCTCTGGGCATGTCAAGGAAGGCAAATCCTGGTATGTCTCCCTCACATTTATCAACCTGAAGTTTCATTAGTAAATCACTTAGGGGGTCATTCAGACCCGATTGCACGCTAGCTTTTTTTGCAGCCGTGCGATCGGGTCTGAACTGCGCATGCATATGCTTCGCAATGCGCAGGCGCGTCAGACACCGGTGACGGGGATTGCCGGACCGCAACGGATTTAATGAAGAAAGCGATCACACTGGCGATCGCAAGAAGATTGACAGGAAGAGGCCGTTTGTGGCTGTCAACTGACTGTTTCCAAGGAGTGGCCGGAAAAACGCAGGCGTGCCCAGCCGTTTGGAGGGAGGATTCCTGACGTCAGCTCCTGGCCGGATCGTCGCAGCGGCTGAGTAAGTCCTGAGCTGTGTAGAGAACTGCACAAGTGTTCGCACCCCTGCACATCAACTACCTCCTCTTCCTGTAGGCGGAAACTACCTGATCGCAGCACTGCAAAAAGAAACAGCTGCGTGCGCTCAGGTCTGAATCACCCCCCTAATTCTCTAGGTCTCTAATAGACCCTGTTAGGTAACCTAAGGAAATCATCAATTCTTTTGAACAGTCCACTTTCTATTATCTCTGGTGAGCCATAGCACTCATTAAATCTATCCCAGAACATTTTAAGGCCAATTCTTAGGATGGCTAATAGTGATCACTCTTATCCTTCCCAAGCCATTTAATTAAGAGGTCTGTCTCTTCTCTATATGAAAGGCCTTATCCTCTGATTGCATTTTGAAAAAAAAATATTGCCAGGCTCTGAAGCTCTCAGGGTTATCACTGTACTTTAAAAGTCCTGTCGTGACCAGCTCACAGCAAGCAAGAAACTTGACAAAGTCTAAAGTGTCCTGATTGGCTCTAGGAGATGTTGTTGGTACATTAACATGGTGGGTAAGCGGTGTGTTGTTATACCTGCTAGGATTGGTTAGTTCTTGCTGCCTTGTATCGTACAACTTTTGTGCGCAGGAGGTTGTGCCTTTGTTGCAGTTTGCAGATACAGACACCTGGCATGGGGTAGAGTTGTTCCTCGTGGATTCACTGTGTCTAGAATTCACTTGCTTGCAAGTTTGCAGTTTGTTGCTGACTTGTGGTGACGCTGCATAGTGTGTTTAGCTTGTTTCACTGATGAAAGCTGATTGCACACCTTGTGCTGATGGATGGTTGTTGCCATTATTAGAGACTTTGGGGGGAATGTAATAGGGTGTGTGAATCAGAAAGTGAGAATTTTGGGAGAGGTCTTCTGTTTTTTTATAGTGGCAATCATTTACATAGCAAAATCAACCTGGTTTTTCCATGTAAGTGATTGCCACTTTAAAAAAAAAAAAGGGAAAACTCTCCCAAATTTGCGGTATTGTAATCCGCTGTATTGCCATGTGCAGGTAACTGTGATAACATTGTAGCAGGGCTCTGAAAAGTCTGGATTTATGTGTCCAACTCGCTGACAGCATCCCATGTTTTACTGTTCAGCCTCTCACTAAGCCTCCTTAGCAAATTCCAAGCTTGCGGTTCGTATAACCACCTTTACTTTTCAATAATCCCACTCAGTTGTGATATCTGAAGGATGGTGTTTATTATATAGTAAAGAAATTGCGAGTGTATGAGATAAATGATGAGATGATATAATATGCAATACGATATATTAGATACAATTTGATAATGCAATACAATGTGATAAGGTAAAACTGTAAATGAAAACAACAAAATGAAATTACAAATTATGTATGTGGTAAAAGCAAGGCAAACATATGCAGTACATATACAGAAACATGGAGTATGCAAATGTAACATCACATGTACAAAGAATAGGTTACAGTGTAACTAACATTAAGCATTTCCCTAAATCCTCTACTTTGGTAGCATTTAAACATTCTAGTTGAATAAAGTGACACAAAAGTGAAGCAAAGACCACACTTCCTTAGACAGCTGCCACCACTACAGAATCTGTCTTGATCACACCTGTTTGATGAATACTGATGATGCAATGTTACTAGTTCCTAGTATATTAATAGGCTGAACCCAATGAATATTGTTTCCCACATCTCCACTGTATGGAGGAAACATATATATACAAGGGCTGTCTTGAGGTTCTTCAGACAGCAATTTATTTCTACTTGATGATATACTGGATAAGTTCATATTCCCTATAGTACAACAAAAAGATTCAGAAAGCACATGAAAAATGAAACCCCAGGATATGATGACTTCAGTTAGAGCAATTATTTACAGTACATGTTTTCATCTGTCACTTCAGGGAAGCTATTTCACTGCTTGTTTAAGAGATGCCAACATTAGTAACCTCTGGGGACATTGTTTAACAAACTGTCAGGCAGTTTAATATATTTTTTCCTAAATTGTTTACATAGAATGAGATGATGCACCTCAGTATGTCATTGTGCTTACTACAAAGAGGCATCTTCAGAAGAATTACCTAACCTGTGCGTCCTATGTTGCACATTCATCCAGAAGTAGCCTTAAATTAGTCTCTTGTGATTAGTTTGTACATGACATTTTTTTTTTAAAACACTGTTTATTTTTAAAAGATTTGCATACTGAAATACATACATGCCAGTTGAAAATTACAAAAAGGGAAATAAATGAATATCAAAGATAAAATAGACAGAAGAGATGAGCCAAGCCATATACACAGCTAGCATTCAATAAACAATGTTGTATGCAAAAACAAATAATGAGTATTAAAGAATATCATAACATACAAAGAAAAATATAAACCGAATGGGAGAAAACACACATAAGGGAGGGGAATACCAGACAACAACAATTGTGACCCCACAATAAGGACACCCAGCATATGTTTGAGAGAAAAGTCAATAAGAGGTAGGCAACATAACACCATAACCACAGATTAAAGTGAGGCATGAAGTTGTTTGTATAGATACCAATTCCTATTTTTAAAGAGGTTTCTGAATATTAGCCTGTGCATCATTGTCTAAGTCAGCGATTTTCAATCTTTTTAAACATGCGCCACACTAAACAAGATTTTAAATAGGCGCACCAGTTTGGCCCCACTGTAATGAAACACACTGGCACTCACAGAAATTACACACATCGGTCCCCACAGTAATTACACACTTTGGTCCCCACAGTAATTACACACATTGGTCCCCACAGTAATTACATACATTTGCCCCCACAGTAATTATTAAATGCACTGTCCCCTATAGCTGTTCCACACATTGGCCCCCAGAGTAATTACCCACAATGTTCCCTACAGCAGTAAAATAAATAAATATATGCTGGATCCTACTTTTGAGTACAGTAGCTGTCAGCTATGAAAGGAAATCAGCTTTCTCAGTTCCTCCATCAGGGGCTGGGAAGTTTATGCAGCCAGCAGTGGTGCACGCACAGTGGTGTCTCCATCTCAGCAAAAGGTGCGACCGCGGAGCTTCAGCAGCAACAGAGAGCTATGGAGCTCTCTGTTTACAGAACGTCCGGGGGAGCTGCTGGCTGCGCATACTCAGCCACAGCAGCTCCCTCTATCCTCTCACACTGCCGCCCTGGCTTCTGCTCCCACTGCCTGCCTGCTAGATCATGTAAGTTTGAACTTTGAGTTTATGTGTGTATTTGTATGTATGGATGTGTGTTTGCGCACTGGTGTATGTACAGTATGTATGTATGTGTGTTTGTGTACAGTATATCTGTGTTTGTTTGTGTATGTATATATGAAACTTTCATATATACATACACACCCACGGAAACCCCCCTCGCTAAATCCTGCATTTGCCCCCGGCCAGAGCATGGAGCACGGAGCAGGAATGAAAGAGGAACACAGAACAGGGAGGAGCAGGAGTGAGTGAGAAACTCAGTGAGCGAGCGGGTGGGTGTGCAGACAGGCAACATGGCGTACGTGACCTATGATGTCACGCCGGATCTCCATAGGTCACCACCAGGCCTCCGTCTGGGCTACTTGGATGAGCCGAGATGAAATTGAAGTGGTGACAGCGGCATCTTTTTGGGTATCTCTAGCCGGTGGCATATTTGAGAACCGCTCGTGGCACACTAGTTGGCACAGTGGTTGAAAAACTCTGGTCTAAGTGATCAATATAAACAATCCAGTTTTTATAAAAATAAGAAACCCCTTTTTCTCTGTCAGGTAAATTGGCACGTCTCACAAAATAAAGGATGTGGAGCATTATGTTTTTGTCCACAATCAAAGAGGGAGAGGAATGATTCATGCAGGGTTTTAGAAATAATTTCTTAGCAACTTCCAAAATGACCGTCAACACTGGAAGAATTTGTTTTTTTCTGGGACCCAAATCGCAATTACTAAAATTAGAGCATAAGCATGCTTCCTGGTTTCTTACTAGTCAAAGTGAAAAGATCTGATTTAAAAGGAAATACATTTATTCCAAAATGTACTTCATTTGCTACACTGCCAAAAATTGTAAAAAAAAAATACGCTTCCTGCACTGGGCACTTAGCGCATTGACCTGTCTCTTCAGGGACCAAGGGGCTTATTTATTAACATTATATTTACTAAAATAATGTGAAAAAGGGTGTTTTCACATCCTTTTCACATTATTTTAGTATCACTCAAATGTATTAAAGGGCTTTTGGATTCCAAACCCTTTAATTGTAATTTTTCTTAGTAACCCACATCACATTTCCCATACTTATAATGGGAAATGCAATAAATTTACAAAAAAAATTTTTTTTAAAAACACTGCAGTGTGGCCTGTGAAATTAACGCCAGCTCAGACTGGCAAAATCACAGGGCAGCACTGCGATATGCAGCCTTCTGCACAGCTTTCTCTGCCCCCCCGGCAGAGAAAGCTGTGCTGGACCGGCCAGTATGATCAGCTATGTGTGTCCGATGGACACACAAGCTGATCACACTGGTAAAAAAAAAAAAAGTAAAAACAAAAACATACCAGTCCAGGGAGCGGTGATCGGTGCTCCGGTGCGGGCTGCCGGTCATCAGGACCTCCTGTGTGCTGCTGTGACCCCTGGTGCAGTAAACTGATGCTGCAAAACGGCAGCTCACTTTACAGCAATGGGGGGTACAGCAGCACACAGGATCCGATGCCTGGTAGCCCTGCTGGAGCAGCGATCACCGGCTCCCTGGACTGGTAAGTATATGTACCGTGGGGGAATCCGTGGGGCGCGGGGGTAGTAACGACGGGGGGTTGACCCGGCGGTGGCATTACCGCCGTAAGTGGTGATGGCGGGGCATGCCCAGCAAAATATCAGGGTATTTTTTCCCAAAAAATACCCCAATACTGTTGTGGATTGTCAAGCTCGCAAGCTCTGTCCCTGCATGCAATAATTGATACATCCGTGCAATGTAATCAATATCGCGGATTCGGTCGATTTATTCACATGCTATCCGCACCCTTGGATGCGGATGGTGATAAATCGGCCCCCAAAGTCTGCTCTTTGAACTTGAGATATATATGCCCTGTGCAGGATTTAAGATGAACTTCAGAATAGAGATCTTTAAGTAGCTTGGCAATGTTTCAACAATATTTCAGGAGAAGCTATAGAAGGAATATATGTCATCCATTTCTTGTGTGAGTGAAGCCACAGCCTATCCCTCCTAGTGACCAAATGTCAGTACAAAAATGATTAAATCTGTAAGTCTTGTGCTGGCCATACATTAGTATGACTTGCACTAGGTGTGAGTCATACTACGATCCCCCGCCAGTCACCGGGAATGCGATAAATTGTACGGAGCTTTAGCACCATATGATCTATCGTACCTCCGCAATTGCCGGTATGCATGCGATTGGTCGAATGACGGGCCGATATTATGTATTCGAACACGATATCGACCTAGTGTATGGCCAGCATTAGAATGAGTAAAAGGAGTGGTTAAAGTGGGCCGTCAGGGGGGTAACTGCGTTCCGTCACCTCTAATTGCAGGCGGAACCAGTTCCGCTTCTGGCCGGCCACAACATCAGCAAGTGGCAGCTTTTCATTAGTTGGCGGTCCGGGAGCCATGAATGGCGCACAAAGTGCGGCCTCGCTTCTTTTCCTTAGCAGCCCAGCCCGGTCCACTCACAGTGCAACAAAGTGGGCTTGGTGGCTCATCATAGGTTCTCTTTCCACTCTATAGGTGACGTGGAGACCCAAGAGTGGGCATAGTCCCGGTAAGTCAGCATGCCGACTGTCAGGATTTTCAGCGGTCAGGATTCAGGCGTCAGTATACTGACCGGCGAGATCCCAACCACCATTAATATGATTACTATATATATATATATATATATATATATATATAAGAGAGAGGTAAGGCACTCCATGCAACATATTCACAAAACGCCGGTGCCCCCGTAGAACGTCTTCAATAAACCAGGAAAAAGACGTGGCACTCAAGGCATGACACAAAAGTTGCACACAGAGATGTGGTTAACAATGTTTTAGTGGACACCCCACTGTCGTCAGGCTTTATTGAAATAAAACAAACACAACATACCTATTTAGGATGATTGATCATGTTCCTGTCAACATTCGAGGAGGAGATCGTAGTTCCAAATTATTACAGTTGGAAGCTAGGTGGATAGCTAAGCTAGATGTAATATATCCAAGAGGTCTCAATGAACACCTGTCTTATGCCTGCTTTTTATAAATATCCTTCATGATATTGTTATTATCTACGAAATTTAGATTGTGAGCATTGTAGGATAAATTTAAGTGCCATCTCTGCTTATGATTACTCTGATGTGCTTAGCATTTATTAGTTTATAGGAATCTTTCCTAAACTGCATATAGATTATGCTATTATTGATATAGAGCGCTTGTATTGAGGGCTTGATGGTGTAACAGTTTTCGCTGGTATTGAACAAATCTGCATGATACAATTAGCGGTTACTAGACACCGTAACATAGTATAATGATGTTGTAACAACAATGTTGCCGAATACTCTTATATGTGATGGTTAGGTACAATGGGGGTAATTCCAAGTTGATCGCAGCAGGATTTTTGATAGCAATTGGGCAAAACCATGTGCACTGCAGGGGAGGCAGATATAACATGTGCAGAAAGAGTTAGATTTGGGTGGGTTATTTTTTTTTCTGTGCAGGGTAAATACTGGCTGCTTTATTTTTACACTGCAAATTAGATTGCAGATTAAACACACCCCACCCAAATCTAACTCTCTCTGCACATGTTAAATCACCAAAATCTAACTCTCTCTGCACATGTTAAATCTGCCTCCCCTGCAGTGCACATGGTTTTGCCCAACTGCTAAAAAAGTTCCTGCTGCGATCAACTTGGAATTACCCCCAATGTGCTTGTTAATTGTTGTATTTTTCTGCAATCCTTTACAGCTTTACATATACTTTGTTGTAGACTGGTTTCCTAGGTGATGGGATGCTTTCACGTAATGTGCTGACAGCACTATTACATAATTTCCTGTAGCTCCTGCCCGGATGTTCAGGTTTGGAACAGCTGAGGGGATCCACACGGGTTGTTTAAATAGGTATGTTGTGTTTGTTTTATTTCAATAAAGCCTGACGACAGTGGGGTGTCCACTGAAACGTTGTTAACCACATCTATGTGTGCAACTTTTGTGTCATGCCTTGAGTGCCACGTTTTTTTCCTGATTTATTGAAGACGTTCTACGGGGGCACCGGCGTTTTGTGAATATGTTGCATGGAGTGCCTTACCTCTCTCTGCTTGCATAGATGATCACAGTTTGTGATTTTCCCGGTAATGGCAACCAGGTATTAGACATTTAAACTGCCTACAGGCCTTCCTTCATTTTGGTCCGAGGGTCGGACGTTTTAACAGAGCACCAGCTACAGGTGTTTATGATTGTGGAAACCAGACTGCAGACACCGTGCGAGTGTAACCAGCAGTGTTTGGATACGGTCGTTTGAGAAGGCAGGATGGAGGAAAATCAAGAGCAATGGAGCTTGTTTAATTTCCCAGTAGGCGATGTACTCTCGTATTCCGAATCTGATGCAGAAGCAATACTCCGCAAAAAAGGTATGCAAGATGAAGCGCAATCTATGTCTCCTGATATCATCTTTAGAGACTTACTCAATCTAAGAAAGAAAGAGGTGGATTATGACTTACATAGTTTATCATTGAGCGATTATTTTCGATCAAAAAAGATACCAAGAGGATTCCGGGTTCAGAATTGTCCCACCATCGGCAGACATGATGCTAACTTTTGTCGCCGGTGGATTGCTATATTAAATAAGTGTTCGCTAGATTTAATTCTGTTGGGTATTGAACAATCTACGAAAGAATTGGAATCTATCAGATCTAAGATTGCAGTGTTTGAAAGTTCTAATATGACGGTTTTAACCGCTGATCAAGAGGGCGATTGGTTAAATAAATTACAATTACAAATATCACTATATAAGAAGGAGTTAATTGACTTTAAAAAACGAAAGTTAATAAAAGTCGAGGAGGATTATGAAAGACATTCTGTTTATCGATGGCTGTCTGGCAATAGAACTGATGAGAATAAATGTCCGCTCTTTCGTCGCCAACAGAGATACAAATCTCGTTTTGACACAGATTCTTCACAAGAAACAATGAGTGAATCAGATAAATCCAATCAAGCCTCTGCCCCTTTAGGAGTCAACACAAAGGTCAAAATCGACACAGGAAAAGGAGATTCACACGAAGGGGCCACCAATGTGACAGGCAAAGGGCGAGCAGGCAGACCGCCGCGCTCAAAGAGCAAGAAATAATCTGCAATTTATCATCTTCTGAACTATCTGACTCAGAGTACAAATTACTGACAAAGGCCTGTCGTTTGTGCCCACGGTCCCCTTCAATAATCTACAATGGAACATTGAAAAATATACGTTACAACGTAAGATTAAATTAAAAGAACATTTCGGTTCCACTGTGCAATCTGATTCACCTGCTCAAATGCCGGCCAAATTACAACAATTTCGTCCTAAATCTGTATTTGACCCCCTGTCTGATAATTCGAGCTTGAAAACGTTCATGAGATTATTAGAACATGAAGTCACAGGAACTGTTACGTCTAGTGAAAAGGTGCATCCTAATCTTACGAGGAAGGAGAGCGATGCCCTAGAATCATTGTCTAAAAATGATAAGCTCATTATTAGACCAGCGGACAAGGGGGGAACAATAGTGCTACAGGACTTTTGTGATTACAATACTGAAGTGTTACGTCAATTATCTTCCACTGAAGTGTATATTAGACTACATATTAATCCGACAGGGAGTTGCAAGAAACGATTATTGGCAATTCTGTTGCAGGCATTATCAGTAGAATTAATAACTCAGGAAGTTATGGATATTTTGGTTCCACCATTTCCAATTGTGCCTTTGTTTTATTTATTGCAGAAAATCCACAAAGACATACACCCTCCTCCTGGCCGACCCATTGTGTCGGCTAGGGGGTCGTTGTTACAACCTGTGTCTGTCTTTCTGGATTTTATACTTCAACCGTTATTGGTTGATGAACCAAGTTTTATATTGGATACTACATAATTTCTTAACAAATTACAATCCATTGACTCCTTGCCCGATGGCAACCATCGATGTTGTTAGTTTGTATACATCGATACCCCATGCGATGGGGCTAGCAGCTGTAAAAAGATTTTTAACTATCAGGGAAGTGTTTGATGCAGGAAAAATTGAGGTCATCTTGTCATTATTAGAGTTAGTTTTAACAAATAATTTTTTTCTTTATGACAAGCAATTTTTTCTGCAAATTCTAGGGTGTGCAATGGGATCTGCCGTATCTCCAACGTACGCAAATATTGTGATGTTTGCGATCGAGGAAGATCTGTTTTATAACAATGAGATTTTCAAGGTTGAAGCAATTCAATTTAGTCGCTACATTGATGATCTATTTGCTATATGGAAAGGAGATCAATTGGCTCTAACAGATATTCTGGATCAACATAATGCAGGTAGTAGCACTATTAAATTCACATATGCTATGAATCAAAGGGAGATTAATTTCTTGGATGTTAAGGTCATGATCCAGGATGGTAGAGTAATTACAGGTTGAGTATCCCATATCCAAATATTCCGAAATACGGAATATTCCGAAATACGGACTTTTTTTGAGTGAGATAGTGAAACCTTTGTTTTTTGATGGCTCAATGTACACAAACTTTGTTTAATACACAAAGTTATTAAAAATATTGTATTAAATGACCTTCAGGCTGTGTGTATAAGGTGTATATGAAACATACATGAATTGTGTGAATGTAGACACACTTTGTTTAATGCACAAAGTTATAAAAAATATTGGCTAAAATGACCTTCAGGCTGTGTGTATAAGGTGTATATGAAACATAAATGCATTCTGTGCTTAGATTTAGGTCCCATCACCATGATATCTCATTATGGTATGCAATTATTCCGAAATACGGAAATATCCGATATCCAAAATACCTCTGGTCCCAAGCATTTTGGATAAGGGATACTCAACCTGTACTACGATTTTTGTGAAGCCAACTGATCGGAGTCAATTATTACATGCACGTAGTTGTCATCCATCGTCTCTTAAAAGAGGGCTTCCTTATTCCCAAATGATTCGCATCAAGAGGGTCAACAGTGATGCGGAATTGGCTTCACAACAAATTGATACTTTGATAGCAAAATTGTTGCTTAGAGGGTATTCGCAGGAACTATTGAGTTCAGCAAAAACCAAAGTTATGGCTATTGATAGGTCTAGACTATTGCAGAAAAAAATGGTAAACGAACAACAAAGGGCTAAGCTCCCCTGGGTAAACAAATTTAACAATAAATCTGAAGTTATTGCTAAAATTTCAAAGAAAAATTGGCCTATAATAGAAACGGACAAACATTTACATTTGGCGGGTACGAGCTTAATGCCATGTTATTCTAGAGGCAAGAACCTTAGGGATTATCTTGTTAAAACTGATGTCTCTAGGATGAATTTACAACCAGCAACACATATTTTTTATCTAAGCAGACTACTAAATTAGGATGTATAAAGTGCACGTGCGTAACCTGCCAATATTTGTTGGCTGGTGATTCTTTCAATAACCCTCACACTGGCAGAAAAATCATGATTAAATATCGTTTAACATGTAATTTTACTCATACAGTCTATCAAATAATTTGCCCATGTGGGCTGAGTTATGTTGGAAAGACCGACAGAAAATTCAAAGAAAGAATGACCTGTCACAGGTCAGCAATTAGAAGTGCCTTAGAGACGGGGAGCAGTGAGCAACCTGTCGCAAGGCACTTTTTAGCATGCAAGCATCCGATTAGCAGAATTCGCTATAGGATGATTGATCATCTTCCTGTCAACATTCGAGGAGGAGATCGTAGTTCCAAATTATTACAGTTGGAAGCTAGGTGGATAGCTAAGCTAGATGTAATATATCCAAGAGGTCTCAATGAACACCTGACTTATGCCTGCTTTTTATAAATATCCTTCATGATATTGTTATTATCTACGAAATTTAGATTGTGAGCATTGTAGGATAAATTTAAGTGCCATCTCTGCTTATGAGTACTCTGATGTGCTTAGCATTTATTAGTTTATAGGAATCTTTCCTAAACTGCATATAGATTATGCTATTATTGATACAGAGCGCTTGTATTGAGGGCTTGATGGTGTAACAGTTTTCACTGGTATTGAAAAAATCTGCATGATACAATTAGCGGTTACTAGACACCGTAACATAGTATAATGATGTTGTAACAACAATGTTGCCGAATACTCTTATATGTGATGGTTAGGTACAATGTGCTTGTTAATTGTTGTATTTTTCTGCAATCCTTTACAGCTTTACATATACTTTGTTGTAGACTGGTTTCCTAGGTGATGGGATGCTTTCACGTAATGTGCTGACAGCACTATTACATCATTTCCTGTAGCTCCTGCCCGGATGTTCGGGTTTGGAACAGCTGAGGGGATCCACGCGGGTTGTTTAAATAGGTATGTTGTGTTTGTTTTATTTCAATAAAGCCTGACGACAGTGGGGTGTCCACTGAAACGTTGTTAACCACATCTGTGTGTGCAACTTTTGTGTCATGCCTTGAGTGCCACGTCTTTTTCCTTGTTTATATATATATATATATATATATATATATGGTATTGGTATCGGCGTCACTCAGCAGTCTTGTTATGCAGTTTAAAAGATGCCTTTATTCACACCTACGTTTCGGGCATACACCCGTCGTCAGGGCAGGACTCACAAACACTGAACAAGTAAAATACAAATATATACACTTCAGACAACACAGAATTAAAACATAAGTGCGCTCACCTGCTCGGCGGTGCCCGGCGCCCCCCGGTCCACGCGTCTGTAAAGGACGTCGCAGAACCCTGACGTCACCTTGCTCCGCCGGGCAGGCGAGCCCCTGGATACCCGGTTGCTACAACAAGTGCTAATGTTAAAAACACGGAACACAGACCTAAGCATAATAGCGCCCATCTGCTGCACTCTAATTGTTTCCTTAATATCGTAATACAGATCCTTTATATGCCTATCTCCCATAGAATGCTGCATGATGCAAATACAGGTTGAGTCTCCCTTATCCAAAATGCTTGGGACCAGAGGTATTTTGGATCTCGGATTTTTCCGTATTTTGGAATAATTGCATACCGTAATGAGATATCATGATGATGGGACCTAAATCTAAGCACAGAATGCATTTATGTTACATATACACCTTATACACACAGCCTGAAGGTCATTTTAGCCAATATTTTTTCTAACTTTGTGCATTAAACAAAGTGTGTGTACATTCACACAATTCATTTATGTTTCATATACACCTTATACACACAGCCTGAAGGTCATTTAATACAATATTTTTAATAGCTTTGTGTATTAAACAAAGTTTGTGTACATTGGCCCTCATTCCGAGTTGATCGCTCGCAAGGCGAATTTAGCAGAGTTGCTCACGCTAAGCCTACGCCTACTGGGAGTGTATCTTAGCTTCTTAAAATTGCGACCGATGTATTCGCAATATTGCGATTACAAACTACTTAGCAGTTTCAGAGTAGCTTCAGACTTACTCGGCATCTGCGTTCAGTTCAGTGCTTGTCGTTCCTGGTTTGACGTCATAAACACACCCAGCGTTCGCCCAGACACTCCCCCGTTTCTCCGGCCACTCCTGCGTTTTTTCCGGAAACGGTAGCGTTTTTATCCACACGCCCCGAAAACGCTGTGTTTCCGCCCAGTAACACCCATTTCCTGTCAATCACACTACGTTCGCCAGAGCGAAGAAAAAGCCGTGAGTAAAAATACTATCTTCATTGTAAAATTACTTGGCGCAGTCGCAGTGCGAATATTGCGCATGCGTACTAAGCGGAATTTCACTGCGATGCGAAGAAAATTACCGAGCGATCAACTCGGAATGAGGGCCATTGATCCATCAGAAAACAAAGTTTTCACTATCTCACTCTCACTCAAAAAAGTCCGTATTTTGGAATATTCCGTATTTCGGAATATTTGGATATGGGATACTCAACCTGTATCACAAACTAGAATTGGTTTTATGCAAACTTATAACATAATGGACCTGTAACAAAGAAATACATAGTAACCAGATAGGAGCTATGCACAGAGCTAAAGATAACATTGTAGCCCTATTGTTTCATTTAGTCCCCTGGGTGCTATGGTATCCAAAGTGAAAATCCACTGACTCTCACGTTTTAACAGCATTTTGGCCCTATCACCCCCTCGCCTTGGGGCCGGTACATGATCCAATTCTAGTTTGTGATATTTGCATCATGCAGCATTCTATGGGAGATAGGCATATAAAGGATCTGTATTACGATATTAAGGAAACAATTAGAGTGCAGCAGATGGGCGCTATTATGCTTAGGTCTGTGTTCCGTGTTTTTAACATTAGCACTTGTTGTAGCAACCGGATATCCAGGGGCTGGCCTGCCCGGCGGAGCAAGGTGACGTCAGGGTTCTGCAACGTCCTTTACAGACGCGTGGACTGGGGGGCGCCGGGCACCGCCGAGCAGGTGAGCGCACTTATGTTTTAATTCTGTGTTGTCTGAAGTGTATATATTTGTATTTTACTTGTTCAGTGTTTGTGAGTCCTGCCCTGACGACGGGTGTATGCCCGAAACGTAGGTGTGAATAAAGGCATCTTTTAAACTGCATAACAAGACTGCTGAGTGACGCCGATACCAATACCACATACTTAGAGCGTGCAAGCTCATGGTTGGCACCGCAGCAAGCTGTATCAGACCCCACTAGGAGTGCCGGACATTTGGGACAATATATATATATATATATATATATATATATATATAGGGATGGTCAGTATTCCGACGCCAGCATCCCTAACCGTCCCTGTCTGCAGTGTAACCCTAACCACCCCCTGGTGGTGGCTAAACCTAACCCCCCCCCCTTCCCGCAGCCTAAACCTAACCATCTCCCCTTAGTGCCTAACCCTAACCCCCCCTCTCTGCAGCCTTACCCTAACCTCCCCCACTCCGCAGCCTAACCCCCCTAGAGTGTGCCTAAACCTAACCCATCCTCCCGCATCCTAAACCTAACCCAGCAGATCATACCGCCCTTCAGCATACTGACTGTTGGGATTTCGTTGTCGGGATCCTGATCTCTTCGGGATTCCATCGTCAGTATTCTGGCGGCTGGCGGGATTCTGATGACAGCCGGGATCCTGAATGCATACCATATAAAACACTGTATGTATCTATATAAGGATTGCATTTACATATAAAGTGCGTATTTTTCTATGTAATTAGTTGAGAAGGCTCACTTTAAAAAACTAGTGGGTCCTAGGTAAGGCTGTATTTAGATTTAAATTGTGGGGGCCCCCTCCAATAAAATGACCCCTAGCTCTGTCCCCTCTCCCTCCAATATAGTCACAGTGCACCCCAGGCAACCCCCCATGCCACCCGGGTACTCACCTCCTGTGCTTTTTTCCAACTGCAATTGGGACAGGGGCCGCCGCTACCCGGATTGTCATGTTCCGCTGATGAGGGAACTCGGGAGCCACTCTGCACTGCGCTCTATGCAGCCTGAACAGCGGCGGTTGCTGTCCCAATTGCATGGTCAGGTTACCCTGTGTGTGGGCCCTGGGACGACCGCCTCTGTTGCCCCTCCCTTAATCCGGCCCTGGGGACAGACTCAAAAGCCAATCACTACCTGCCTGCAACTGTGGCCAAACATTACCTGCCTGCTACCATGGCCAATCACTTCCCTCCCTGTGACTGCGGCCAATCACTACCTGTCTGTGATGGCAGCAAAGCAAATATTGTATTTTAGGGGGGATGGAAGCAGAGTGTGCTGCCTGTCGTGTTTTCTACAGTTTATCAAGAATATTTTCCTCATGTGCTGACTGCCCCCCCCAGAATATAATATACAGACAGTCCCCTTAAATTGCTATTTACTTTTTAACACCATTAACAAATAATAAAAAAAAAATAAGACAAGTCCATGTGTGTGTCTATCGCTACTGTAGCATCTGTGACTTTATGCTAATACCGATACAAGCCCTTCCCTGGTGTACAGTTGTACTTCTGAATGTGCAAGAACTGAGACACCCATTTTGAGCATCTTTAAATGCTGTAATCCGGCTTGGTGCACCTTTAGTAGGATTGCAGCCCCCCAGGTAAAATCCGCCACCCCGTTCAGTGTCAGTGAGCCAGATGCAGTCCGTGACTTCACTGTGACTAGCAGTGACTCCCTATTGTCACACCCAGGGTCGGACTGGCCCACAGGGGTACCAGGGAAACCACCGGTCGGCCCCACTGCCTGGGGGCCCACTCCTTCCTCTAGGGATCAGGTTCCAGACTGTGCACTTGTATTATACATGGTAGATATGTTGCATTACACTGCACTAGGCTATTGTGTATTTCAAGCCTCTGTGGAGGCTGGCCACACCCCCTTTATAGGCTGACCACACCCCAAAGTATGGGCCCCTATCACTGCATTCCCCCGGTGGGCCATTTATGCCCCTGTCCAACACTGGTCACACCTGTCAGTCACTACAGGCAGTCCCATTGGAAGGTGTTTCTTCCCTCCGGGACTGCCAGATCGGGCAGCGATAAGCAGAGAGCTGGCTTCCTGTTTCCTTCATCCCTAGCCAACTTCTATGGGAGCAGGGGGTGAGATGGGGGAGTGAGAGGTGCAGGGGGTGAGATGGAGGAGTAAGAGGTGCAGGGGGTGAGTTAGGGGAGTGAGAGGTGCAGGGGGTGAGATGGGGGAGTGAGAGGTGCAGGGGGTGAGATGGAGGAGTGAGAGGTGCAGGGGGTGAGATGGGGGAGTGAGAGGAGCAGGCGGTGAGATGGGGGAGAGAGAGGAAAAGGCGGTGAGATGGGGGAGTGAGAGGAACAGGGGGTGAGATAGGGAGGGAGCGAGAGGTGCAGGGGGTGAGATGGGGGAGTGAGCCACAGGGAGTGAGAGGTGTAGGGGGTAAGTAAAGGAGAGACAGATTCAGATGATCAGACACAAAGGAGAGCATATAGGGAGTAAGGGATACCTAGGATGAAGTTATGGACTCATGAGGAGAGTGACATACAAAGGAAACAAGAAAGCAGAAGGGACACATGGAAGACATTAGAAAGGTGAGCAAAGGTTGTTCAACATATACTGCTATATTGTGAATCGAATCTAAAATTAGGAGGGGGGCACTGCTGTGGGCATTTTGTGTGTAAAGGGCACTAGTATGTGGGGTGGTCAATGTGAATAAGATTGAGCTACTGTGAGGCATTATTTTGAATTGGGGGTACTTTTGTGTGGGCACGCCCGTTCCTTGTGAAGCCACACCCCTTTCTGCGGCACGCGCACTAGGCGGGAGGGGTCGTGGGGGAGGGTGAGTTCCCCCACCTCTCCAGGACCACTTTAAGCCCTGAGTAAAGGATTATAGCTTTTGTATAGGATCGGGCATCTCTGCAGTGGACATAGGCCACGACTGCATCTGAACAAAATGTCAAATTTGCAAATAAATAAATGCTTATTAGACAAATTAGATTTCTTCTTCAATGCAGAAAATGAACCACCCATCAAAAACTTCACATATAGCTAAAATACCAGCAGCTTTTCATAAACAAAAGGTTGCATTATCTAAGCCAGGGCTAAAGACCGGGTTACCCCAAAATGTCTTAAATGAAGATCAGGGGTTTCTCTGTAGCATAACATTAGTATAACATCAGGCTGCATATATTTCTTTAAAAAAAATATTAAAGGCAATCAGGGGGTAGCCTATTCTTTGGGGAATGTAATAAGGCACTGGGGGAGAAGGGGTGAAACAGTAGGCCTTGTCTAATATAAAACAGACTGTCTCCAAAACCAATTGGTGGTAATGTAGCTGAAAGAAGGCTGCTCTACTACATGCACCCAGGTCTTGAATCAGAGCCATAACTAGACTTTTTGGTGCCCTGTGCACGAAATAGAATTGACCCACCCCCATTATTCCAACAGGGACAGAAGACGCAAGCCCTAGTGTGGGAGGGTCATGACAAAACTGATCCCAGAGAAAGCTCATGCTTTGATGGACCTTCCCAAATTATATATAGTAACTTGATTATAGAAATGAGGACTCATATCAAGCAGATTCTTGGTGAAGCAGTGTCTGGCAGCAATCACTGCACTTTAACATGCATAGACACAGGCCTGGACAAACAGGCACATAAAATAAACAAACAGGTCAAAGTGAATACCCCAGCATATAGAAGACTCCGGCCTCCTAACTGGCTGCTGATCACCATCAGTGCACAGAACATTGGGTGTATGAGAGTTTTAAACCTTCCTGTCTCCCAATGATGAGTTCTTGCTGGATCTGTGCAGCTTTAAAAACCCGGTATTCCAAACCTTCACTGCTAGTGCAGTTTTACTTTAGCCTCCCTTGTACCATATAACACAAAGAAACCAGCACTCCAGAAATTAACCAAAAGGTCAATAATCTATTGATGGACAGATAAAATAATAAAAACACACATTTATTAAAACACATAAGATATATAATGATAAAAGGGCCAATTGATCATAATAAATTATTAGTATCAAGGTACTATGCTGGCTCCTGAATCAGTTTGATACTAATAATTTATTGTGACCAATTTGATCATTTTATTATATTACCAGTTATTTACTGTATATGGCGCACAGTTATTCTACAGTGCTTTACAGAGAGTATTTGGCCATTCACATCAGTCCCTGCCCCAGTGGAGCTTACAGTCTATATTCCCTACCACAAGTACACGACCACACATTCACGCTAAGGTTAAGGTTAACCTAGCAGTATATTTTTGGATTGTAGGAGGAAACCGGAGTACCCGGAGGAAACCCACGCAAGCACGGGTAAAATATACAAACTCCACACAGTTAGGGCCATGGTGTGAATCGTACCCATGACCTCAGTGCTGTGAGGCAGTAATGCTAACCATTACACTGTCTCTGCTGCCCAAATATGTGTTTCTATTATCTTATCTGTCCATCAAAAAATTATTGACCTATTCGTTAATTTCCGGAGCGCTGGTTTCTTTGTGTTATATGGTCTTTTGACAGGTTACGTCAAAAGTGGCAGTCTCTGTCACTGAAGTGCTTGATCTGCTAAACTATGCATGTCCTTTTTAATATCCAACAGAAGGGTGGATGGGAGAGCCCAAGGACAATTCCATCTTGCACTACTTATCATTTCTAACACTACTGTGTGTCAGTGTTTCTTAGATGTGCTATAAACTGCCTCGTGTTTGTGCCGCTGTTCTGTCACCTAGCTGAAGCTTTTGACCTATATAATAGCCCAGATCAGTGACTTTGTGAATCATTTGCTAACGCTAGGCGGAGTCACAACACTGGGTGGAGTTAGTCAAACGAGTCACAGATCTGGGCAAATCTATAGGAGACTAGGGTGGTCATTCCGAGTTGTTCGCTCGGTAAATTTTTTCGCATCGCAGCGATTTTCCTCTTAGTGCGCATGCGCAATGTCCGCACTGCGACTGCGCCAAGTAAATTTGCTATGCAGTTAGGAATTTTACTCACGGTTTTTTCTTCGTTCTGGTGATCGTAATGTGATTGACAGGAAGTGGGTGTTTCTGGGCGGAAACTGGCCGTTTTATGGGAGTGTGTGAAAAAACGCTACCGTTTCTGGGAAAAACGCGGGAGTGGCTTGAGAAACGGAGGAGTGTCTGGGCGAACGCTGGGTGTGTTTGTGACGTCAAACCAGGAACGACAAGCACTGAACTGATCGCAGATGCCGAGTAAGTCTCGAGCTACTCAGAAACTGCACAGAGATGTATTTTCGCAATAATGCGAATCTTTCGTTCGCAATTTTAAGAAGCTAAGATTCACTCCCAGTAGGCGGCGGCTTAGCGTGTGCAATGCTGCTAAAAGCAGCTTGCGAGCGAACAACTCGGAATGACCCCCTAGGAGCAGTGGCGGATCTTGCCACGGGCAAGCAGGACTTTTGCCCGGGGGCGCCGCCTTCCGGAGGGCGCCGGTGCCATCCGGAGGGCGCCGCACCATGGCAAGATCCGCCACTGTGCAGTGTGCGCCCCAGCAGTGTCCCCCCGCTGTGCCCCTCCTCCCGCTGTGAGAAGGGAACCAGACGCTACGCGTCTGGTTTCCCTTTGTGGTGCTGGTCCTCCCCCGCTATGAAGGGAATCAGACGCTAAGCGTCTAGTTTCCCTTCATGGAGAGGACCTTTGGTGTGCGGTGCGCAATGACGTCATCACGCACCGCACAGCATTGTGGCACAGACGCTAGGGGTCATAATTGACCTCTAGTGCCTATGCTGTGCTATGGGAGAGACGTCATGACTGACGTCTCTCCCATAGATCCGAGGAGAAGAGCGGCGCCGGTCTGCAGGGTCTGGAATCAGGAGCGGGGTATAGTAAGTATACTTTTTTTTTCTTCCCTTTCAGCGGCGCTACAAATGGGGGCGTGACTGACCACGCCCCATATTAAGCCAGGCCCCTAACTTTTGCCCGGGGCGCCACAAGGGCAAGAACCGGCCCTGACTAGGAGCAGAAGCAGATAGTATGGGCATGGCACAGGCAGGGGTGCATACCTCCCAGCTTTCTTCATGCAGACAGGGGTGCATACCTCCCAGCTTTCTTCAGGGAGAAGGAGGGACACACGCACTGCAAAAAGGGGTGTGGCTAACGAAAGGGGGCGTGGCTTCACGGGAGGGCCCCCATTTCGTCAGTGAGGGGGCATGCCCAGCGCTCTGTGAGCTGCTGGCATGCCTCCAAGGGCGGATTATGAGTCCGGGGGGCCCAGGGCACTTGAGACAGGGGAGCCCTATCTCATTGCTGTGCCTACTGTGGTGTTGGGGGCGTGGCCTAATCGCCCCCCCCCCCCCCCGTGTGGCCACGCACCCTTATGCAAAGTCCGGGATTTATTTATTTTTATGGAATTTTGGCCCCTCAGCTAGGGCTAAATCCAGAAGAGGTGGTCGCTCCCCGCTACATACCCGCACAGGCAGAAGAAAGCAGGGAGACTGCTGCCTCCCTGCAACACCACAGACCTGCCAACACGCAGCAGCGTGTGCTGACTGTAGCACAATGCTGCCGCTTTTGCTGGCAGGACGAGGGAGCTTCTGAGCAGGGACAGAGCTACTCCAGCCTGGGAGCCCCCTAAAACTGTGGGGCCCACGGTACGTACCCCATGGCCCCCCCTTAATCCGGCTCTGCTGCAGGAACCCCCCCTTAATCCGTACCCCCTAATGCCTCCTCTCCCTCTGTCTCCACTAAATAGACGCTGTGCGCATGCACACAGCGTCTATTCACCGCTGCTCTGCTAAGCAGAACAGCGAGTACAGGAGCTTTCCAACTGCCCCCCCCACCACCACCACGGGACACTGCGACCCGCAGGTGGGACAGCGGGACAGACCCCAAAAAATGGGACTGTTCCGCAAAAATCGGGACAGTTGGGAGGTATGCGGGTGTGTGAGGGGGTATGCTGTACAGACAGACGGGCACCGGCTCACTGTGTGCTTGACCCCCCACATCAGCATACTCAGCAGGGTCCCTCTGGCGTGGAGGAGCGTCACTTTCTAGCACACTCCACGCTTCTTAGATGCAGTTTTGTGGGGCACCTGCTGCTGTGCAGGTTCCGTACTACCTCTCCAGCCCCGGCAACCCCACCGCTAGCTGCAGCGCTGCCGCCCGCAGTGAGGTGCGCCCAGCTCCTTCACACACTTTAGCCCGTGGGTAGCCCTGCAGAAGTCCGAGCTGCTTGCAGGCTCCGACCCCCTCCTCCCTCCAGCCGCAGCGTCTCCTGGGAGCTAATCAGTCACTCCCAGTCTCCCCTTACCACAGTGCCCAGCAGCCGCGAGGTCCGCGCCACGTGCATGCTATGACCCCCTCCTCCCTCCAGTCGCAGCATCTCCCAGTCTCCCCTTACCACAGTACCCGGCAGCTGTGCGAAGTCTGCAGTGTGTGACTGAGGATGGGGGGAGGGATGCTGACTGGCAGAGGAAGCAGGACTCCAGCCTGAGAGAATCAGCCATGCCAAGTCTCCACCAGTAGCAGATTCCAAAAGGTTGGAGTGGAACAGCAGCAGCCAGCAGCAGTGACTCCGGTAAGACACATCTGACTGTCACAACTGTTTTGTCCCTAATACCAAGCTCTCCCGTGCCCTGTGTTCTGTCATGTCCCTGTCACCCCTGGCCTTGCCCTGTCACCCTTATCCTGGCCCTTTCACCCTTATGCTGGCCCTGTTACCCCTATCCTGGCCCTGTCACCCCTGTGCTTGCCCTGTCAACCCTATACTGGCTCTGTCACCCCTGTCCTGGTCCTGCCGCCCCTACCCTGGCCCTGTCACCCCTATTCTGTCCCTGTCATTTCTGTCGCCCCTGTCCTTGCCCCGTCACCCCTGTCCTTGACCCGTCACCCCTGTCCTTGCCCTGTTACCCCTGTCCTGACCTCGTCACCCCTGTCCTGGCCCCGTCACCCCTGTTCTGACCCTGTCACCCCTGTCCTGGCCCTGTTACTGCATACCCTCCAACTACCTTTTTGGCAGGTACAGTACCCGCAGCGCCTCCAGACCCCTCCCCAATGCACCACACCTCTGCACCTTCCCCTCCACCACATGCGGCACTCCACCCCTCCCCCACACGCTGTGCCTCCAGACCCCCTACACCACCCGCGGCTCCCACTCTTCCGCCCCTCCACCACCCACAGCACCTCCAGACCCCCTTCACCATCCACCCCCAATATATATCTCCCCCCACACCTGCCCCCCTCCACCCGAAGCATCTGAAGACACCCTCCTCCATCCGCGGTCCCCCCCCCTCACCCACCCCTCCCCCACCCATGGCACCCCCGCACCTGCCCCTCCACCACCTGCAGCGCCTCTGGACCCCCTTCCCCATCCGCCGCACCACCCGTATCTGCCCCTCCCCTACCCACGGTGCCTCCGGACCCCCTACCCCACCCTTGGCACCCCCGCCCCTTCCCATCCCACAGCACCTACAGAACCCTTCACCCATCTGCAACATCCCCGCACCTGCCCCTCTCCCACCCGTGGCACCCCTGCCCCTCCCTCACCTACAGTGCCTCCGGACCCCTCCCCCATCTGCAGCCCCCACTCCTCTGTCCCTCCCCCACCCGCAGCACCTCCCGACCCTTCCCCATCTGGGCTCCCCCGCTTCCGCCCCCCCCTCCACCCGCAGCATCTACAGACACCCTCCCCCATCCGCAGTCCCCCCAGCACCCGCTACATTCTGTACATCGTGCCCTGCAGGTGCTGTTCACGCCGTCGCAAGGGGCTGCACCTCCTTCACCATCGCACGCCCTTTCATTGTGCAATATTTAACCACTAACAAAGGAATGCAGGTAATACTCCATATAATACAAATATTGAACCCCAGAAAGGCATGCAAGGGTTAAGGGGGCGTAGCCCCTTGCGACGGTGTGAAGAGCGCCCGTAGGGCGCGATGAAGCACCTAGTATATATATATATATATATAATGACAAATTTAAAAAAAGGGGTGCACTACAGTAGGTACTCGCAGTTAACTGCTGGATAATAATTACTGATGTTTTATTTAATTTATATATCTATATGCAGCTGACAGATCTCTCTGGAGAGATTTTCTGCACTGTACAATATGACCTGATCTGTAACATCTATTTTATATCTATTTGAAAGATAACAGTACATAGGCCCTCATTCAGGTCACATCGCAATTACGAGGCAACCGCATTTTTCCGCTTCTGGAGCAGGGGGAAAGTGCAGGTTTCCGTTCTGCGCATATGCGGCTGGGCCAATGCGATTGCATTGCATTGATGTGAACGCCTCTGCGTAATTGACAGGCATAGGCGTACGCTGGGTGGCAACACGGCATTGGGGAACGGGGCGCTTATAACAGGGGTGGGTTTGTGCCATTTTTGGGGTGGCAGCATGACACTACATGCATCCGTTCAAAAAAAAAATGGCGGCAGTGTTCATGTCATTGCAGCTAAGCTGCACTAGCAGGGGTCTACCGTAGTTTCATGCGAACACAATTTAATTGCGGTGCATTCACAATTACATTGCGATCGCATGGTTTCTGCTAAGATTGCAGAAACTGCGACTCATGCTGGATAGACTCAATTGTCAGTACATTTACTTTCAAAGCCCTTCAGCGGCTACAAAAGAGCCAGACAGGAAATTTATCCACATGTACCTATTCCCCTTCCCCGCATGTGTGCCTCTGCCCCCTTACCCCATAGCTGATGGCAGCTTACTACTGATTTAGGTCAGAAAGGGTTCCGACCTATTCAATAGGGGCTGATTTTTTCCGTCAAGTCGGGAATTCCCGAGTTGTTGGAAAACACGTGGATCAGCGAAATAGCCGCCGATCCGCGTGCTACTGTTGGAAACGGGGCCTTCCACGGCTCCCTCCAGCGGCTCCTTCCACGGTTCCCTCCAGCGGCTCCTTCCACGGTTCCCTCCAGCGGCTCCTTCCACGGTTCCCTCCAGCGGCTCCTTCCACGGCTCCCTACAGTGGCTCCCTACAGCAGCTCCCTCCAGCAGCTCCCTGTGAAATCACACACAGGGTGCTGCTGACAGCAGCAGCAGGGACAGGGCACAGGGAACAGCCAAATCCGACAGTCGGATTTGGCGCAAATCCAACAGTCGGATTTGGCTTCTCATTGAATAGGGCATGTCGGATCCATTCCGACAAATGCATGTTGGAATGGATCCGACTCTTATTGCATACACCCTTAAGGGGGATATTTATCACAATCCACATTTTTAATGCGGATATTATAAATATTTTTCACTCAAATATGCAATGTGTAAAAGTGATATTTTCACATAAATTTACTAAAATCCTCTTTTAAGGAAATGGGCTTCCGATAAGAGACCATGGCCCTCATTCCGAGTTGATCGCTAGCTGCTTTCGTTCGCAGCGCGGCGATTAGTTGAAAAAGCGGCACTTCTGCACATGCGTACGGGCCGCAGTACGCACGCGTGAAGTATTTTCACACAAAACTATGCAGTTTTACACAAGGTCGAGTGACGCTTTTTAGTCACACTGCTGATCGTTGTGTGATTGACAGGAAGAGGGTGTTTCTGGGCGGAAACCAACCGTTTTCAGGGAGTGAGCTGAAAAACGCAGGCGTGCCAGATAAAAACGCAGGAGTGGCTGAAGAAACGGGGGAGTGGCTGGCCGAACGCAGGGCGTGTTTGTGACGTCAAACCAGGAACTAAACAGTCTGCAGTGATCACAAGGTAGGAGTAAGTTTCGAGCTGCTCAGAAACTGCATGAAAATTTTTACGCGCAGTTCTGCTAACCTTTAGTTCGCACTTCTGCTAAGCTAAGATACACTCCCAGAGGGCGGCGGCCTAGCGTGTGCACTGCTGCTTAAAGCAGCTAGCGAGCGATCAACTCGGAATGAGGGACCATCTTGGTGAAGAGTGGAAAGTAGTATGGTAGCGTAAATTTTATACTGCTTCCTGGTTCTGAACCACTGCACACATTGCGCATGCGCAGGTGTCAGGTGATGCAAATGTCATGAAGGGGTGACAAAGAGGGATCAGGAGGACCCTCTTGAGAAAAATTTGCAAAATAGTAGCCTATAGTATACTATAGGATAACACCATCTAGATATGATGTTCAGGGCCAGTTCAGGCGCTTTTTGCGCCTCGGGCGGCCATAGGGGGCGTGGCTTCATACAGGGGGCATGGTCAGTTATGCCCCCTGTACAGTAGTAGCGCCGCTGAAAGATGTGTGGTGCGCGATGACGTCATCGCGCACCGCACAGCAAAGGTCCTCTCCACAAAGAAAAACTAGACACTGCGCGTCTAGTTCCCTTCGTGGAGAGGACCTTTGCTGTGCGGTGCGCGATGACATCAACGCGCACCGCACATCATTACAGAAAAGGTCCTCTCCATGAAGGGAAACTAGACGCGTAGCGTCTAGTTTCCCTTCACAGCGGACAGCGGGACAGCAGGCAGCGGCAGCGGGGGGCACAGCAGCAGCAGATCTTGCCGTGGTGCGGCGCCCTCCGGAAGGCGGCACCCCGGACAAAAGTCTTGCTTGCCCGTGGCAAGATCCGCTACTGATGATGTTATTCTATTTGAATCAAGCTTGGTAAATCGGGCAGCACAGCAGTCCCCATAGAAACCTATGTTGGAGATATTATCGCAGATATAAAAGATATCTGCTACAATCTCTCCATGGTACATCTGGGGGATCCCCCGAAAACAGTATCCCACAAATATTGAATGATAACTATTAGAGATGAGTGGGCTCGGTTCTCAGAGAACCTAACCCCCTCGGACTTCACGTCACGAGCCGGATCCGAGTCAGGCTCCGGTTTTCCCGCCTGACTCGGAAACCAGAACGAGGCAAAACATCATCATCCCGCTGTCGGATTCTTGCGGGATTTGGATTCCATATAAGGATTCCATATACGGAGCTGCGAATTCCTGCCATTTTCACTCCGGCATTGGAGAGTGTAGAGAGAGTGTCCGTGTCTTATGCTGTATTTGTCTAGTCGCAGTCGGTGTCCTCTTGCTGCCATATGTCTGCTGTATAAGTCCGGTCCAGTGGTGCTGCGTTGTGCTGCATCAGTTCAGTGGTGTATTGTGCTGCATCAGTCCAGTGGTAGTGTCCTTTGCATCAGCCATCAGTCATCCCAGTGACCAGGCAGTCACAGTGGTATACTCTGCTGCCATATGTCCAATGCTGCTGTATAATGATAACAAGTCCCTTACAGTGTTGCTGTGTTGTCCTGCATCAGACCAGTAGTACTGTCCTGTGCATCAGCCATCAGTCATTCCAGTAATCAGGCAGTCACAGTGGTATGCTCTGCTGCCATATGTCCAGTGCTGCTGTATAACAATAACAAGTTCCTTACAGTGTTGCTGTGTTGTCCTGCATCAGACCAGTAGTACTGTCCTCCTGTGCATCAGCCATCAGTCATTCCAGTAATCAGGCAGTCACAGTGGTATGCTCTGCTGCCATATGTCCAGTGCTGCTGTATAACAATAACAAGTCGCTTACAGTGTTGCTGTGTTGTCCTGCATCAGACCAGTGGTAGTGTCCTGTGCATCAGCCATCAGTCATTCCTGTGCTGCATATTGTGTTATATAACTCCAGAAAAATAATGGAGAACAAAAATTTGGAGGATAATTCCAGTGATCATTCCAGTGATCAGGCAGTCACAGTGGTATGCTCTGCTGCCATATGTCCAGTGCTGCTGTATAACAATAACAAGTTGCTTACAGTGTTGCTGTGTTGTCCTGCATCAGACCAGTGGTAGTGTCCTGTGCATCAGCCATCAGTCATTCCTGTGCCGCATATTGTGTTATATAACTCCAGAAAAATAATGGAGAACAAAAATTTGGAGGATAAAATAGGGAAAGATCAAGAACCACTTCCTCCTGGTGCTGAAGCTGCTTCCACTAGCCATGACATAGATGATGAAATGCCATCATCATCTGCCAAGGTGAATGCCTAATGTGATAGTAGAGGGCATGTAAAATCCAAAAAGTCAAAGTTCAGTAAAAAGACCCAAAAAAAGAAATTTAAATGGTCTGAGGAGAAACGTAAACTTGCCAACATGCCATTTACGACACGGAGTGGCAAGGAACGGCTGAGGCCCTGGCCTATGTTCATGACTTCATGTTCAGCTTCACATGATGATGGAAGCCCTCATCCTCCCGCTAGAAAAATTAAAAGAGTTAAGCTGGAAAAAGCACAGGAAAGAACTTTGCGTTCTGAGATGGTATCACAAATCCCCAAGGAGAGTCCAAGTGTGTCGGCGGTTGCGATGCCTGACCTTCCCAACACTGGACGGGAACAGGTGGCGCCTTCCACCATTTGCACGCCCCCTGCAAGTGCTGGAAGGAGCACCCACAGTCCAGTTCCTGATATTGAAATTGAAGATGTCACTGTTGAAGTACACCAGGATAAGGATATGGGTGTTGCTGGCGCTGATGAGGAAGTTGATGATGAGGATTCTGATGGTGATGTGGTTTGTTTAAGTCAGGCACCGGGAGAGACACCTGTTGTCTGTGGGATGAAGAAGCCCATTGTGATGCCTGGGCAAATTACCAAAAAAGCCACCTCTTCTGTGTGGAATTATTTCTCCACAAATCCGGACAACAGGTGTCAAGCCATCTGTTGCCTCTGTCAATCTGTAATAAGTAGGGGTAAGGATGTTAACCACCTAGGAACATCCTCTCTTATACATCACCTGGAGCGCATTCATCATAAGTCAGTGTTAAGTTGTGAAACTTTGGGTAAGAGCGTAAGCAGTCCACTGACACGTAAATCCCTTCTTCCTCCTGTAGCCAAGCTCCTGCAAGCCACACCACCAACTCCCTCAACGTCAACTTCCTCCTCAGTCAGGAATGTCAGTAGTCCTGTAAGCCATGTCATTGTCAAGACTGAGGAGTTCTCTCCTAACCGGGATTCCTTCGGAGGATCCTTGAGTGGTACGTGTTATGCACACCAGTGCCAACAGGAGTATACCGGTGTGTGAACAGAGAGGGAAGCGAAGCAAACGAACTCACAGACAGTATAACATAACATACACAGGAGGTGATGGAATAACTAATAAACACAAAGTGAACGGAGAAGCCCAAAAGGCTCAGGAATTGGGTGTCTTCCTAGTGTCAGGAATGCTCAGATGGAATAGAGCGGACAATGAAGCGATGTGTAGTGATTTAACATGTGGAGCACCTGAAATGATGTTGCTAAGAGCAACAGAAAAAACCCCAAAGGGTTACCAACGGGTGTGGGAATAAACTCCTTGGTCAGAGATAGAAATATAGACACAAGGAGAGTATCCACAATCCTAACCCCCACTTGCAGGGCACAGGTTCAGCTTACTGCCACTAAACTGACACCTGGACGCCATGCACAGTGAGGGAGGATTAAGCAAGCAGGTCTGAGAGTACAGCCGCAAACCTGCTGGGTTCACAGAATAGCAAAAGAACCCCAGCAGGTCAAACAACTGACTCCAGTCTTACTGCTAGGTCCGGATTGGCAGAATGAAGTACCGAATCCCAAGGCCTATTCGCAGTAAGCAACAAGTAAATACAAAGTCACACAGTACTAGCTAACTCTCTGGAACTGACTAACAAACAAAGATTCAGCAGCATTTGCCTAGCCTGAGAGGATGGTTTATATAGCAGGTGCTGTCCACGCCCCACTCAGACCTCACAGACTGTGAGCACAAAACCAGCGCCGGATTCCCTGCCGTGCACAGAGCCTGTAACCACTATACAGTAAAAACCCGGACCGGAGTATCAGCTGCGCTCAGGTTACTTCGCTAACATTTGCCTCCCGGTTGCCATGGCGACGTGGCAGCACAGAGCAGGAGATCCTAACAGTACGCCTGCTGTTGCTGCCACTGCTGTTGTTGTTGCTGCGAGTCAATCATCATCCCAGAGGGGAAGTCGGAAGACCACTTGTACTATTTCCAGTAAGCAATTGACTGTCCAACAGTCCTTTGTGAGGAAGATGAAATATGACAGCAATAATCCTTTTGCAAAGCGGATAACTGAGGCCTTGACAGCTATGTTGGTGTTAGACGTGCGTCCGGTATCCGCCATTAGTTCAGTGGGACCTAGAGAATTGTTTGAGATACTGTGTCCCCGGTATCAAATCCCATCTTGGTTCCACTTCTCTAGGCAGGCGATACCGAGAATGTACAGAGACATCAGAAAAAGTGTCCTTAGTATTCTACAAAATGCAGTTGTACCCACTGTCCACTTAACCACGGACATGTGGACAAGTGGAACAGGGCAGACTAAGTACTATATGACTGTGACAGCCCACTGGGTAGATGTATGGCCTCCCGCAGCAACAACAGCAGCGGCACCAGTAGCAGCATCTCGCAAACGCCAACTCGTTCCTAGGCAGACTACGCTATGTATCACCGCTTTCCGTAAGAGGCACACAGCTGACATCCTCTTACGGAAACTGAGGAACATCATCGCAGAATGGTTTACTCTCCTGGGGATTTGTGATATCAGACAACGCCACCAATATTGTGGGTGCATTACATCTGGGTAAATTCCAGCATGTCCCATGTTTTGCACATACAAATAATTTGGTGGTGCAGAACTTTTTGAAAAATGACAGGGGCATGCAGGAGATGCTGTCGGGCCACTTTCGGCATTCAGCCACCGCAAGCCGAAAACTGGAGCGCCATCAAACACGCCTGATCCTGCCCTGCCATCAACTGAAGCAAGAGGTGGTAACAAGGTGGAATTCAACACTCTATATGCTTCAGAGGATGGAGGACCAGCAAAAGGCCATTAAAGCCTATACATCCACCTACGATATATGCAAAGGAGGGGGAATGCACCTGACTCAAGCACAGTGGAGAATGATTTCCGCCTTGCGCAAGGTTCTCCAACCCTTCGAACTTGCCACACGTGAAGTCAGTTCAGACACTGCCAGCTTGAGTCAGGTCATTCCCCTCATCAGGCTTTTGCAGAAGCAGCTGGATAAATTGAAGGAGGAGCTAAGACGGAGCGAATATGTGGGACTTGTGGATGGAGCCCTTCATTCGCTTTGTCAGGATTCAAGGGTGGTCAATCTGTTGAAATCAGAGCACTACATTTTGGCCATCGTGCTCGATCCTAGGTTTAAAGCCTACGTTGTATCTCTCTTTCTGGCAGACACAAGTCTGCAGAGGTGGAAAGACCTGCTGGTGAGTAAATTGTCAACTCAAGCGGAACGTGGCCCGTCAACAGCTCCTCCTTCAATTTCTCTCACCACTGGGGCTGCAAGGAAAAGGATAAGATTTCCTAGCCCACCCGCTGGCGGTGATGCAGGGCAGTCAGGATCGAAAGCTGACATCTGGTCCGGACTTAAGGACCTGTCAACAATTACTGAGATGTCGTCTACTGTCACTGCATATGATTCTGTCACCATTGAAAGAATGGTGGAGGATTATATGAGTGACAGCATCCAAGTAGGCATGTCAGACAGTCTGTATGTATACTGGCAGGAAAAAGAGGCAATTTAGATGCCCTTGCACAAACTGGCTTTATTTTACCTAAGATGCCCCCCCTCCAGTGTGTACTCCAAAAGAGTGTTTAGTGCAGCCGGTAACCTTGTCAGCAATTGGCGCAGGAGGTTACTTCCACTAAAATGTGGAGAAGATGATGTTCATCAAAATGAATGATAAATTCCGCCGGGAAGACCATTACCAGCAATTGCCTCCAGAAAGTACACAGAGACCTGGGATGGTGGATTCCAGTGGGTACGAATTAATACTCTGTGGGGAGGAGGATGTACACACTGAAAGAAGTGAGGAATCGGAGGATGAGGATGAGGTCGACATCTTGCCTCTGTAGAGCCAGTTTGTGCAAGGAGAGATTGCTTCATTTTTGGTGGGGGCCGAAACAAACCAGTCATTTCAGCCACAGTCGTGTGGCAGACCCTGTCGCTGAAATGGTTGGTTTGTTAAAGTGTGCATGTCCTGTTTATACAACATAAGGGTGGGTGGGAAGGCCCAAGGACAATTTCATCTTGCACCTCTTTTTCTTCTTATCATCATGTGCTGTTTGGGGACTATTTTTTTAAAGTGCCATCCTGTCTGACACTTCCGTATATGTCCAGTAGTACTGCCATTTAATTCCAGTAATTTTACTGTATAATTCCAGTGATTTGGACGAATAATTCCAGTAATTTGCCGTTTAATTCCAGTGATATTGCCAATTAATTCCAGTGATTTTGCCGTATAATTCCAGTAAGTTGGACGTATAATTCCAGTGATTTTGCCATTTGATTCCAGTGATTTGGACGTATAATTTCATTGATTTTGACGTATAATTCCAGTGATTTTGAAGTATAATTCCAGTGATTTTACAGTATAATTCCAGTGATTTGGACGTATAATTCCAGTGATTTTGCAATTTAATTCCAATGATTTTGCAGTATAATTCCAGTGATTTTGCCATTTAATTCCAGTGATTTTGACGTATAATTCCAGTGATTTGGGCGTATAATTCCAGTGATTTGAACGTATAATTCCAGTGATTTGAACGTATAATTCCAGTGATTTGGACGTATAATTGCAGCGGGAATTGTTTGTGTCACTTGGCTTAGTCATACAGCTTCCTCATTGCACCTCTTCGACATCTTTGCATGAGGTGCTGTTTGTGGCCTAGTTTTTGAAAAGTGCCATCCTGTCTGACACTGCCGTATGAGTCCAGGGGTACTGCTGTATTAGTCCTGGGGTACTACCGTATAAGTCCACCAATTGCAGAATTTTTGAAAAATGACAGGGGCGTGCAGGAGATGCTGTCAGTGGGCCAAACAATTGCAGCCCACTTTCGACATTCAGCCACTGCGTGACACTACTAGATGGGCCAGGTGGTTGTGTCACTTAGCTTAGTCATACAGCAACCTCAGTGCACCTCATTTTCTTCTTTGCATCATGTGCTGTTTGGAACTTTTTTTTTTAATATCTGCCCTCCTGTCTGCCACTGCAGTGCCACTCCTAGATGGGCCAATTGTTTGTGTCGCTTGGCTTAGTCATACAGCTACCTCATTGCACCTCTTCTACATCTTTGCATGAGGTGCTGTTTGGGGCCCT
Organism: Pseudophryne corroboree; assembly: GCF_028390025.1. Taxonomy (NCBI): domain Eukaryota; kingdom Metazoa; phylum Chordata; class Amphibia; order Anura; family Myobatrachidae; genus Pseudophryne; species Pseudophryne corroboree. The sequence goes on along the minus strand of NC_086449.1, from coordinate 603,891,899 downwards.
TTTTTATATCTGCGCTCCTGTCTGCCACTGCAGTGCCATTCCTAGATGGGCCAGGTGTTTGTGTTGTCTACTTGTGACGCTTAGCTTAGTTATCCAGCAACCTCGGTGCAACCTTTTGGCCTAAAAACAATATTGTGAGGTGTTCAGAATAGACTGGAAATGAGTGGAAATGAATGTTATTGAGGTTAATAATAACGTAGGAGCAAAATTACCCCCAAATTCTGTGATTTTAGCCGTTTTTATGGGTTTTTTTTTTAAATCATCCAGATCCAAAACCAAAACCCGAAAGGGTGGTTTTGGCAAAACCAAGCCAAAACCAAAACACAAAAGTGGAATTAGAATCAAAACACAAAACACGAAAAGTGCCAGCCGCACATCTCTAATAACTTTGCTCCTTCATTAAGGCTTTTCACTGTAAAAAAGCATTATTACGTTTTATGGAACAAAGCTTTTTAAAATATTTTTAGTATTTATCAAGAGGCCCAGACCATGCATTCTCTAATGGTTAGCCAAACCTTTGTGGCGGCTTGCCACACCACCTCTGGAGACTGGCCACACCCCTAAACATGGGCCCTTACTACTGCATTACCCCAGCGGGCTCTTCATGCCCCAATCAGACACTGAATAAACATAAGTTGATGACTGCAGATGAGGCTGGAGTACAGTTCTTCACCATAAACAGATTTCAGTAAGTAGAACAGCATGACCAATACAAAGGTTAGCAGTACAGATGTAGCCATGCTCATATTTGCTGCGATGCAGCATGCTGCAAGACAGCTTTCTGCATGGCGTGCCAGGCTGCGACTATTTGCATGGCATGCTGGGCTTTGGCTATTGGAAGCCGGCAATTGCTGCATTAGCTCCTTTAATTCCATTAGGAATTAAAGGAGCTGCATGGCATACCAGCTGCCAATAGTCACAACCCGGCACGCCATGCAAATAGTCACAGACAGGCACGCCATGCAGAAAGCCGTCTTTCAGCATGCTGCAAGACAGCAAGCAAAAATGAGCATGGCTACATCTGTAAATACAATATTAGTGTTATCATGGTTGGACTAGCCCATTGGAGAACATGGGAAAAACCCTCGGTGGACCCCACTGCCTCTGGGTCCACCCCCTACTCTTGGGATCAGGTTCCAGACGCTATTCTAGTGCAGCTGAATTATTCATTATACATATGTTACATTATGCTGCACTGAACTAGGGTGTATTTTATATAGTGCATTGCTTTTATTAATATGGTACATCTTCATGTATGCACTAGCGGGGAGAGACAGAAAAAGAAAGAGAGTGGTGGGGGAGAGACAAAGAAGAAAAAAGAGAGGTGAGGGAGATGGAGATAGAGAGAAAAAAGAGTGGCAAGGAGGAACAGAGATACAAATGGAAAGAAAGGGAAAGAGAAAGAAAGAAAGAAAGAAAGAAAGAAAGAAAGAAAGAAAGAAAGAAAGAAAGAAAGAAAGAAAGAAAGAAAGAAAGAAAGAAAGAAAGAAAGGTGAGTGTGAGTGAGTGAGAAAGAGGGAGAGGGGCGTGAGATAGCAAGGCAGAGAGAGGGGGAGGGGAGACGGGGGTGATGGGAGAAAAGAAAGAAAAAGAGAGAGAATAGAAAGAGGGGTGTGTATGTGTGAGAGAGGGGTTGTTAGAGAGAGGGGGGGAGACAGTTGGGACAGGCAGTGTACCTCCTAATACACCCCAGTACAAGTGGAACTTTGCATTTTGTACAGGCATCATTGTGTTCCCCGATTAGTACCAGATTAAGGTCCACATGGGCCTGGAGCTGAAATTTATGAACAACTATATGGTGCGTCAGTAGGAGGTGTGACTAATGATGTGGGATTGGGATCAGTTTGTCTACATAGGAGATGTGGCCTACGTCATTCGTGTGGCTATCTCCATGGAGATCATAGCTAGTGTGTACCTTCAACAACTTAATAGTTGGAGCTATAACAATAAAAAGTTTGTGATTACCATATAATACAGTGTATCGGTGAATGCCATATGATAGAGAATATCACAGTGACCACCATATAATACAGAGAGCATCGCAGTGACCCCCATATGACAAATAGAGCATTGCAGTGACCACCATATAATACAGAGAGCATTGCAGTGACTGTCAGGTAAAGAAGAGAGCGTTACAGTGACCAAATTATAATGCAGAGAGCATCGCAGTGACTGCCATATAATACACCAAGGATCCAAGTGACCTCCATACACTACAGAGGGGGTCAATGCCAAGGGGTGTGACACAGAGCAGAGATATAATAAAAATTGGTTAATGACCAAAGAGCACTTGGTAGTCTCCCAAAACATTTTTTTATTAAAAGTGGGTGTGAATGATCAATATAAAAAGGTAGAAGACAAGTTTCTCATAAAAACAAGCAACATGGTTAATTTTCTCATGAAAATTAAATAAAATAAAAAGACGAATACAGGCACAAAGAAAAAAACATCACATGCATGAAATAAAGTGCAAAGTTTAAACCACGCTTAAGCAACAAAACAAACAATGTAGCAGAGTTTATCATTTCATTCTTTCGTTGTATGAGTTTGATATATGAACATTATAATAACTTTGTACTGGAAAAGTACGAGCAACTTTCTTTATTTATATCACACTGACAGAATCAATCAAACGAATTGGAGTCAGGCAACAGGAGAACGCGCTGCACTGTGATATATGCTCTGGGTTAAAACCTTGTGATGTGATTTGATCAGTGCAATTGGAAGTTATATTTGTATCTACTGTGTACTAGTAAGCCTTTATATTTCCTTTTATTAACAAGCATAAATCCCCATGATAGCTATGTCCGCTGGTTCTATTTTATGTTCTACTTTTAAAGCAGTTCTACAGTAACAAAATAAATGAGATTAGGTACCAGCAATCCTTTTAACTGCTGAAAAGAAGATATCTACTTGTTACACAGAAAGTTTATTTTTTATCTAACAAAGTATCCTGTATAGACAATAAAGGTGTAGTAAATGCATATATAAATGCAGGTATATAGGAAGTCTGGTACCTGATTAATAATTATACAATAAATACAACCCCAGACAGCACTCACCTGTGGCGGTGTTAATTGACAGGGGAGGAAGGAGCTACCCATAATAGAGAGCCTTCCAATTCAACCTCTCATGCCAAAAATAACAGTTCCCAGTATTCCTGATGTGCATGGATACAGTGGGGCAGATGTATTAAGCCTGGAAAAGTGATAAAGCAGTGATAAATGGAAGGTAATAATGCAGCAGCCAATCATTATGGGTTTGAAAAATGACAGTTAGGAGCTGATTGGCTGGTGCCTTATCACCTTCCACTTATCACTGCATCATCACTTCTCCAGGCTTCATACATCTGCCCCAGTGTGTGATATCAAAGCCCACCATAAGAGGAGTATTTGACACCAGGATATTGGAAGAAGTTGAAACATGGGAGTGTGGAAGAAGAAGAGGTATTCATAGTTATTGATGGCCAGTTATTGATAGTAATCTGAAGCACAACAGAGTCACAGAAACACTACAGCTGCTGAATCTACTAAAGGGGAAGTCATAGTTGGTGAACATGAGTACTGTGCCTTTAAAACAGACAGAGGATATATACAGTATAGTAGAGATGGCCAGCAGTAGGTTAACCATCAAAGGTGAATCTCGATGGCATAAATTTACTCCTAATGTCTGCTAATTTATCAGGCAGAGAAGCAGTGTTGATAGTTACCTGTCAGACTGCCTCTCTCCTAGCTTTGATACATATGCCTCTAAGAGAAGATTTACAGTACAAAATTGGGAATGCCACAATCAGAGAGTAAGCTGTCAATGGTCCTGTGAAAGCTTTAAGAGGAACATAAGGAGTCCAGATCCAGCTCAGATCAAAGGAAGTTTAGTTCAAGCTCAGAGCACCTGGGATAGTCCAGACCAATTCTACAAATCCGGAGATAACCCAGAGGTTCCAATATGGGGAATGCCACAATCAGAGAGTAAGCCGTCAATTGTCTTGTTTCATTGACATTGTTCCAGGTTCCGGCTGTTGCTGATAGCCAATGTGCATTGACTTTTGGTGAGGTGAATCACTGGAGAATGTTCCAAGCAATTCATGTTAAAGAGCCCTCTAGGTTTCAGACTTTTTCAATGTCTGCTGAATAATTGAGTAACTTGCCTATTTCTGCATGGAGATATTTTCCACTGTTACAGCCTGCTTCACCGTTGGTGTACTATGTGCATATGCTATTAGCGACCTTTGCCATTACGTCCATACGTCTTGTAGGTAAATGAAGAGTACATTTTATCTTTACTACCATGTTAGAGCATGATTTAAGTAAAACAATCTTTATTTACCACCTCATTGTTACAATTCAGAGCTGAGTATATTACCCTGACTAGTTTAATTTATAGTGTCTGACAAGATTGTTACTGCTTATTCATCTATTATATTGAAAACGTTTATGACAGTTGCATTCAGATATTGCCTTTTTATCTTATTTCTTCAAGTATCACTGCTGTGCATTATTCTTCTGATAATCTTATTCTTCAAATTTATTGCATCATATTCATTTATCATCTTGCAGTTACATTACCTTGCTCCTTTTCCAGCACAAGATTAGACTGGCTGGACATTTCCCACTACATACTGGGCCTGATTCAGATGTGGTTGGAGTTGCTATCACTGCTGGTACCTTGGAATCATAGGCATTTCTATAATGGGTGCAGTGTGTGTGATGCACACGGGCCCCTGGGTCCAGGGGGCCTACACTGCACATACTACACCCATATATTATACTCACCACTTCGGAGTCCCGCGGAGGCGTCCCTACAGTGCGAGCATAAATCACTCAGAAAATGGCCGCCGTGGCCATTTCCGAGTGATTTGCGCTTGCGAACTGGAGATGTCCCCGGGAATTAGTCATGGGCATCGTGTTCCCAGAGACCTGCGTATGCGCAGCAGGCTCTGAAATTATGCCAGAGTCTACTTGCTGCCAGAGAAGAAGGGGCTCGCGATGGAGGCTGCACGTGGGTCCCCTTCTCTATTAAAACGCCCATCAGGACTGTCTTGTGCTGCTTCTGTCTGCAGCACAGCAAATGTAAGTTCAGATGTACTGGTCATACTTACAGGCTGGTGGCACTCACGGGACTTGTTAATGTATAAAAAATGAACTTAGACATTGGAGTAAAAGAGTGGTACAAGTAGCATTTCTTATACATTCACAAGTCCATTATCTTTGGTGTGGAGGGCACCTGGGCATCATTATATTGCTGTATGGAGGGCTGGTCATTTATTTGTGAATATATATGTGTGTATACTGTATACAATATAGATATATATATATATATATAGATATATATATATATACACACATACAGTATGTGTATGTATATATATATATTATAATATGTGTGTGTTTGTATGTGGAAACCCTCCTCAACAAATTCTGCGTTTCCTTCTGAGAAGGGAGAAAGCAGTGATAAGTGGAAGGTGATAACGCACCAACCAATCATTACGGATTTGAAAAATGACAGTTAGGAGCTGATTGGCTGGTGCGTTATCACTGCTTTATTACTTCACAAGACCTAATACTTCTGCAGCATGTTTTCCTAAAAACTCTTATATAGGTTATATAGGGGATGTGGCTTTGGCAAAGGAAACAATGGGTATGACACCTGTCATTCAGGCTAGAGCTGCGGGAGGAGCTAAGCATCTAAAAGGTTTGTGTTTTCTGTGAGCAGGACAATAGTTACAGGACCAGCTACTCGATTAGAGTTGGACTTTAGTAGATTAGTGCTAAGAATCGCCAAGAAAAAACACAGAATAGATTTTGTAATATGCAAAAGTATTCAATCCAAGTTTAAACATATTGGATATGTTAATTTAATACATTTAAAAACAAAGTAGTCGAGTGTTTTTAAGGAGTCATATGAGGACTTGGGCAGTATACAACCACAGGTTAATTAATTCTGTTAATGAATTCAATGTCAGCAATAGGAGCTATGTAAGAGGACTTCTGCATGTGTGTATCCTTTCATATATAATGTATGCAGCTGACAAAAACAAAAGAAAAACACCTGTATATATCAGAAATATTAATTTAGTAATTTTTCTATTTGCTGGAGAAGTGTTAACTTCAGAACAATTGTCACTCTCAGCAGTTTGCTCATGGTAACTCATCTCTGGCTGCAGAGGGGGCAGGCTGTGGGAGGGGGGGGGGGGGGGCAATATTACAATATGTTAAAAATCTAATCCATGAAAGACCAAACAGGAAACTGCATAGCAACAAGAAGGGAACCTGTTTTCATCAAATAAGGAGAAAATAATATTTTAAACCGATGTCCCCATCCCCTTCCTGAGCACAAGTATCTTCTATGTCCCTCACTGTATGGCATATGCATTAAGCAGGGGTGCCAGAATGTTTTCATGTTGGGGGAGGCCAAGATAACATTTCATTTGGCCCCCCTATATATTAATTTTCATCCAGATGTACTGTATTAAAAATCACATCCAGGGACAGGCGCTCTGAAATAAGCCCACCCTTGCGATATATAAAAGAGTGATCACATCAGCAGTACATAGACAGTGTGTGCATGAGTGGCTGTTATCGGGGAGAGATCTAGAGGATCCACTCATAGCTCCCACCCTGTCTGAGGATGTGCATGGAGGGTAATGACTCCTCCCTCTTACAGGGTATATTTTCATCTGAAGCTAGTGGGAAATGGGACGGGGGAATGACGCCACGCTAGGCGTCAATCTGTGTCACGAGGGATTGGGGTCCAAGATGAGGAAAGAGAAAGGATGAAGGGCGAGCTGAGGAAGAAGAGGGGATCATAGACCAAAGTAACTAAGTGGTGCCACCGGAAAGGGAATTATTTCTGTCCGGAATCTACAGATAGACTGCTTGTGGTAAACCTAGACAGTGCTCCATGACCCAGTACATTCATTGGCGCCTTCCAAATGTTGAGGGGGAGGGGGGGCAAGGCTAAGCCCTTGACCTCCCTGTTCCTACACCTATGGTACAGAGCCTTGGATAGATGTATACAGTGATCACTGACTGGAGAATTCCCATAGGAGGCAGGGTCGTTTTACAGAATGTTATTACCAGATTAAATAGGTGTCATTTAGTAAATAGCCCCCATCCTGCACTGGCATTACACACAGACATCTATAGGCGTGCTGCCAACCAGCCAAGTAGCCCTAAGCACTTCATAAACTCTCCAGAACCATGTATATTAGTTCTAGGAAATGTTCTGTTTAATTTAGCTTAGAATGTCTCTAATAACTTATCCGGGCAATAGCATAAAAAGCACAGTACTTTATAAGCCTGACTACTACTGTGGGAAAAAATGAGGTTGTTATGGCAAAACTAGGTTTTCCTTTAGGAATGTTTAATCCAATGGCCTAAGATTTGTTTTATAGAATTCAACTTCTAATAGTATAATTAAATCAGACTGCAGTTATAAAACTGTGTTTCATCACCTTAAATATTTCTGGTTGCCATGAAAGTGAAATGTTTTGGTATCCAAGAAAACTGCGTTTCTCTAGCCTACAAAATGGCTAAAGTAGACATCAAATAAATTATTAAGATTAAATAAGTTAATAAAACTAAGCAGATGTGATATTTTCCAGGATGCAATGCAGTTCCATGTTATCGTAAAGCAATGAAATATTAAAACTAATGCATTTCTTTCTGTTAATGGCTAAGCAAAGTACTATATATATTTTATAAAGAAGTATCATCTCAGAATACAAAATACAAAGCCATTTTCCCAGTGTTGCTGGCGACCCAGCTTTCTCCATGTGAGATGACACTTTGGAGAACAGCTCTGAAATCGTGTCAGTAAATGAAGAATTACAAGTTCACTCTCTGCGCTGAACTGGATTTAGTAATTGACCAAGTATAATTGTATCTGAAGCAATACAGAAATGATATTTTCCATTATTTAGAAATATTCAGTTCAACTATTCAAACTCAGTACTTCAAACATCTGTGCCAAGTAACCAAGCTCTAATGAGGTGTCTCACTTATACGTGCATGAGGAAGACCTTTATCCGACCCTCTTAGTTCGTGCACTCCGCCTCCTCCTTCCAACCATCGGAGGACTCTCCGGGAACACAAACACCTAGTTTCATGACAATAACAGCTTTATTTTTCAGACATTTTTGCTAAAAAAAAAAAAAAATACAAAAACAAAAAATAGGGCTATAACAACGTATTATTTATTAAAATTCAATAATATTGTCGCCTCCATAGCTGGCTGAAACGTTCTGGCAATTTATAAAGTTACGATAAACTGAGCTTTTTGACATTTGTCAAGTAACACAAAACATTCTCTAAGGATGGTGATATGCCCAATGCAGCCACTGCATCCAGGTGCTTATTTCGCAGTATGATCAGGCACAGCCTTTTAGGCTTGCACATAGACCATCTTGAATTCCTAGCATTATGTGGTTGTTTTTAATCCTGCACATGCACTTTAAAGCCACACACTAACTGCTACATATTACATCAGCACTAATCTAGAGACGTCAATCCCAGGATAATGGACATATTGAGACCTGGATTATAATCATTAAATATTACAGTATTCAAAACACACTAGGCATTGGGCCGAGGGCAGTGGGATAATAATTACCTTATCGGTTCTATCACTGGATGCGGAAGGTCTCCTGAAAGACAAGACTTGAAAAGGCGCTGATAAATTTGGTGAAGAATACCGTGAGCTCACCGAGAGCGATACTGAGGAGCTGGGAGGCACTGAGGTGCTCGGAGGCACTGAGGTGCTTGGAGGCACTGAGGTGCGTGGAGACGCTGAGGTGCGTGGAGACGCTGAGGTGCTTGGAGGCACGGAGGTGCGTGGAGACGCTGAGGTGCTTGGAGGCACTGAGGTGCGTGGAGACGCTGAGGTGTTTGGAGGCACTGAGGTGCTTGGAGGCACTGAGGTGCGTGGAGACGCTGAGGTGCTTGGAGGCATGGAGGTGCGTGGAGACGCTGAGGTGCTTGGAGGCACGGAGGTGCGTGGAGACGCTGAGGTGCTTGGAGGCACGGAGGTGCGTGGAGACACTGAGGTGCTTGGAGGCACGGAGGTGCGTGGAGACGCTGAGGTGCTTGGAGGCACTGAGGTGCGTGGAGACACTGAGGTGCGTGGAGACACTGAGGTGCGTGGAGGCACGGTGGTGCGTGGAGGCACGGAGGTGCGTGGAGACGCTGAGGTGCTTGGAGGCACGGAGGTGCGTGGAGACGCTGAGGTGCTTGGAGGCACTGAGGTGCGTGGAGACGCTGAGGTGCTTGGAGGCACTGAGGTGCGTGGAGATGCTGAGGTGCTTGGAGGCACTGAGGTGCGTGGAGATGCTGAGGTGCTTGGAGGCACTGAGGTGCGTGGAGATACTGAGGTGCTTGGAGGCAGAGGTGCGTGGAGACGCTGAGGTGCTTGGAGGCACTGAGGTGCGTGGAGACGCTGAGGTGCTTGGAGGCACAGGGGTGCGTGAAGACGCTGAGGTGCTTGGAGGCACGGAGAGCCACAGCAATACAGGAGCACTGGAGATCACAACTTCTAAGTAGAAAAGATGATACTCAGGCGCCGGAGCTCAGCCCGGCATCTGAATTTGAACCTCCCGCCAGTACCTGATTGGTGGGAAGTGTTGATGACGTCACCCGCACCTTCAGTGGACGCCGGGCGTACCCGCGACGTCCACACTCACGATCGCGGGATGGAGCGCCGGAAGCCGGAGACCGCCAGCGAGGACGGCCGCACGGAGACCCAGCGTGCCCGGAGGGGTAAATACGGCGGCCGCGGCATGACAGGTTCCGGAAATTATCTGGTCCTTTCAGGCTTTCCCAGCTGCCCGTAGAATAGATGGAGTCCCAAGATGCGGTTGTTCTCAGTCTCTGATAGGCTGGGAGTACACTGCATGGTGACATCGTCACTGTACAGCACCCATCCAGCCAATCAGTGACTGAGAGCAGCCACATCACAGGACTCCAGCTCTTATACTGAAGCTGTGCCTGGGAGAGAACTTGACAACACGCCTGCTGCCTGTCAGGACAGGCTGTTTTTGTGAATCTGTTGGACTCAGACCAATCGAAGGAGCAGATGCTCCGGAGTGCAGGAAACAAGGAGGAAGAAGATAATTTCTTTTCATATATTTATTAACGGCACAAACAGAGAAAAGCGATAAGAAGTCTAACTGGCTCGGGACTGAGAAACTGTAGAGAATGAAGTCTCTGAACTCCTGAAGGAAGAGGCTGGTGCTTGCAGAGAGAGAAAGTTTGTAGAAGGGGCGTGGCTGTGGAACTATGACAAGGTTTGCAGGGTGACATGGGGGCGTGAGATGAACTGCGGAGAGTAGGTTTCTGGATGGGATGATAACATGAGTGAAAACTGTAAGCATGTCCAATGAATGATACGAAGTCGAGACTGACGAACTGAGAAGAGTTTGCTTTCGATGATACGAAGACGTGGCTGACGAACTGTGAAGTTAAGTTGCTGCATGATGCGAAGACGTGGCTGAAGAACTGTGACGTTAAGTTTCTGGATGATGCGAAGACGTGGCTAAAGAACTGTGTAGTTAAGTTGCTGGATGATGCGAAGACGTGGCTGAAGAACTGTGAAGACCGGTTGCCTGATAATGCGGAGACGTGACCGAAGAACTGTGAAGTTATGTTGCTGGATGATGCGAAGACGCGGCTGACAAACCACCACAGGAAACCTGGAGAACTTGAAGACACCGGCGGGAGAGTGGTCGACCATGACTGCGCACGGGGAAGCTGGTGGTCGTAGTGCAACAAGAGCTGGCTGACAACTTGGAGAGCGAGATGGAACCGAATTACCTAGAGACACACAGAGTAATCTGTGGGAGCACAGAGCTAGGGTACAGAGTAACCACAACAAAGCACTGGCATGGCATGCAAAAATCCCAACCTATTCATAGGCAGCAGAAAACCAGGGTTGGCTGACACTCACCCATACGCTCATTGGTGCTGCACTTGGTCTCCAACATGGCCGCCCGCTGTATTGCAGACACACAGGGAGGCTGCAGCCACTAGGTCCTCCCTCCAGCCTCCAGGAAGCCATCACTCCCGCCGCTGATCATGTCACACCCCCATGCGGCCACCAAGGACCACCGCTAGCCGCGGCGGCAGGGGACGAATCCCGGGACCCACGGCGGTGAGTACCTGCCGTGTGACTGTACCCCCGCCTTTTGAGGGTGGTCTCCGAACACCTTCTGACTTTGTTAGGATTTTTGGAGTGGAAATCGTGTATCAACTTTGGAGCATGGACATCCTCAGCAAAAACCCAAGACCTTTCCTCGAGTCCATACCCTTTCCAGTCAAGTAGATATTGCAGACGTCCATAACGATGATGAGAGTCCAGAATTTCTTTAACCTCAAATTCTTCATCTTGCAAAGTATGAATTTTAGGAGGTTTGGGCAAGGCTGCACGAAATTTGTTCAGAATTAGAGGCTTTAGAAGTGATATGTGAAAAGCGTTAGGTATCTTAAAGATCGATGGCAGTTTGACTTTATAAGACACAAGATTAAGCACTCTTTCTATAGGGAAAGGACCCAATATACTTGGGCGCGAATTTCATGGAAGGTACTTGAGGTTGCGGGTAGATATCCAGACTTGGTCCCCCACCTTGTAACTGGGTACTGCCTTCCGTCTCTTATCTGTGAAGGACTTATAACGTATGGAAGTTTTAATTAAAGACTTGCGTACTTGAGTCCATATCTTAGAAAGTTGCTTGAGAACTAAGGGGGTCATTCCGAGTTGATCGCTCGCTAGCAGTTTTTAGCAGCCGTGCAAACGCATTGCCGCCGCCCACGCGAGGGTCCTGTTTGTCGATTTCAGCTCGGCCTTCAATACAATCGTCCCCAGCATCCTCCACCCCAAATTACTTCGCCTAGGGGTCCCAGAAGCTACCTGTTCCTGGATAATAGACTTCCTGACAGATAGGACACAGGTGGTGAAAGCGGGGGAATTCACCTCTCAAGCGCGGTCCATCAGTACAGGGGCCCCTCAGGGCTGTGTCCTCTCACCCCTGCTCTTCTCCCTGTACACAAATGACTGTACCTCAGAGGCGCAATCAGTAAGGATCATCAAATTCGCCGATGACACCACCGTCATCGGCCTCATCAAGGATGGGGACGAATCGGCCTATAGACAGGAAGTAGACCGGCTGGCCCAGTGGTGCATCCACAACAACCTTGACCTCAACCCCCTCAAAACTGTTGAGATGATAGTGGACTTCAGGAAGAAGTCATCTAGTGCACCTCCGCTAACGATTGCTGACAGTGTGGTATCGCTAGTGGACTCCTTCAAGTTTCTAGGGACCACAATCTCCAGGGACCTTAAATGGGGGTCCAACACTGACGCCACTGTTGGGAAAGCGCAGCAGAGGTTGTTCTTCCTCAGGCAACTAAGGAAGTTCAACATCCCACAGAAGCTCCTGCTCCTCTTCTACTCCGCGATTGTAGAGTCGGTACTGTGCTCCTCGATACTCGTATGGTACAGCTCCGCCAGCGCGAGCGACATATGCAGGCTCCAAAAGGTGGTCAGAACCGCAGAGAAGATCATCGGGGCTGACCTTCCCTCAGTCCAGGACCTGTACTTGTCCAGAGCTAAAAAGCGGGCAATGAAGATAGTAAAAGACCAGCTACACCCCGGCCACAGCATGTTTAACTTGCTTCCTTCAGGCAGGCGTTACAGGGCTGTCCCCGCCAGATCCACCAGAAGCCTCAAAAGTTTCTTTCCCCAAGCTGTCCGCCTGCTGAACTCCTGAACATTGACTGACTAGACGTACATGTAACTCACTTGTGTCCCTACGGTATACCTATCTGTGTAACTTTACTTGCCCCCCCCCCCCCCCCCACACACACACACACACACACACACCTGCTTACCTGTTACCTACTTGGCTGTTGTATAGCAAACCGAAGACAAATTCCTAGTCTACGTAAGTATACCTGGCCAATAAAGCTGATTCTGATTCTGATTCTGAAGTGCGAACGCTTGTGCAGCAGAGCGCCTGCAAAATCTTTTGTGCAAAACAAGACCAGCCCTGTAGTTACTCTTCGTGTGCGTTAATTCTAATGATGGAGGGATGGCTTTTGATGTCACACACCCGCCCAGCGAACACCCAGCCACGCCTGCGTTTTTTCTGCCACACCTGCATTTTTCCAAACACTCCCTGAAAACGGTCAGTTGCCACCCAGAAACGCCCACTTCATGTCAATCTTCCTGCGTTTGGCCGTGCGATAGTAATGTTCGTTAGACTCTGTGCAAAGTCACGATGCTAATTGTACCTGTACAACGCACCTGCGCATTGCGGTGCATACGCGATCAACTCGGAATGACCCCCTAAGTCAGCTGCTGGCACCTCATGAGCTGGAAGAGGCTGAAATTCCGGTACTCCTTGGATGGAAACCAAAATTGACATAGAACGGAGTAGATTCAGAAGATGAATGAAAGATTATTATGAGCGAATTCTGCCAGTGGAAGAAAGTCTAACCAATCATCTTGTGAAGAGGAGATATATAAACTAAGGAAGGTCTCGAGATCTTGATTTACTTGTTCAGTTTGTCCGTCCGACTGGGGGTGATATGCTGAAGAGCGATTCAATTTGATGCTTAAAGAAGAACAGAGTGCTTTCCAAAATTTGGCCACAAACTGTGTGCCTCGATCTGCAACAATTTCAAGAGGAAGACCGTGTAGCTTGAAGATCTCAGAGATGAACAATTTGGCAAGCACTGGAGCCGAGGGCAGACTTGAAAGAGGGATGAAATGGGCCATTTTTGAAAATCAATCTACCACCACCCAGATGGTATTTCATCCTTTCGATGGAGGTAAATCGGTTATGAAATCCATCGAGATATGGGTCCAAGGTCTTTTGGCTATGGATAATGGATGTAGTAACCCAGGTGGTGGTCCCTTGGGATTTTTGTGTTGGGCGCATTTAGGACAAGCGGCAATAAATTCTTGGACATCAGTTCTAAGACGTGGCCACCAGTAGGACTGTTGAATAAATTCAAGAGTCTTGTGAACCCCAGGGTGACCCATAAAAGATGAATCATGAGCCCAAGTTAATAGCCATTTCCGGAGGTTTGAGGCGCCAAACGTTTTCCCAGGCGGAGCTACGGGAGCTGAAGAAATTTGAGTCGTTAGGAAAGATGTTGGACTCACAACAGCTTGTTTACCAGTGAGATCATTGGCTTCAGAAGAATTGAAGGACAGAGAGAGGGCATCAGCCTTCTTATTCAAGGATCCTGGGCGATAAGTAAGCTTGAAATTAAACCGGGTGAAAAAGAGAGCCCACCTTGCTTGCCGTGGATTGATATATGCTGTTTGAAGAAATAGAAGATTTTTATGATCGGTGTATACTGTGATAGGATGTTGAGCTCCCTCTAAAAGATATCTCCATTCTTCAAATGCTAACTTAAAGGCAAGCAATTCCTGCTCCCCGATGGCGTAGTTTCGTTCAGCGGGCAGGAATCTTCGAGAAAAATAACCGCATGAATGGACTTTCTTATCCTCATACACCTGTGACAAAACAGCCCCGACGGCCTCTGTGGAAGCATCCACCTCCACGAGAAATGGACGATTAAGATCTGGTTGACGAAGAATGGGAGCAGACATAAAGGCTTGTTTCAAATCGAGGAATGCTTTAGTAGCTCGAAGAGTCCAATTCGAAGGATCCACTCCTTTAAGCATCAAGGCCGTGATGGGAGCGACCAAGGTGGAGTAACTCTTAATAAATTTCCTGTAGAAACTGGTGAAGCCGAGATAGCGCTGAATCCCTTTTGAGAGTCGTGGGTGCAGACCAGTCAAAAATAGCTTGGACTTTGGCAGGGTCCATCCGTAGCTCAGATCCGGAAATGATAAAAATGGAATGGATGCTACCTTGAAGGTACATTTCTCCAATTTGCAGAATAACCGATTCTTCCTTAGATGAGTTAATACTTCCTTGACTTGTAGACGATGGGACTCTAGATCTTTGGAAAATATTAAGATACTAGGTGATTCATCGCGCCCTACGGGCGTTCTTCACACCGTCGTAAGGGGATACGCCCCCTTAACCATTGCACACCCTTGTGGCGTGGAATATTTTTATTATATGGAGTATTACATCCAATCATAATTGTGTGAGTGGTTAAATATTGCACGGACAAAGGGCGTGCAATGGTTAAGGGGTCGTAGCCCCTTGCAACGGCGTGAACAGCGCACGCAGGGCCTGGTGAATCACCTAGTAGGTGCTTTGGTTGGGGAAGTAGGGGGTGCGGGGAAGAGGCGGATGGGATCCTGGGGTGCCATGGGAGGGGCGGTTGTGGTGGGGCCGCAGGTGGGGGAGGGTGCATGGGTGCTGCGGGTGGTGGTCCGGACCCGCTTCAGGTGGGGGAGGAGCAGTTGCGGGGTTGCCCCAGGTGGGGGAGGGGTGGCTGCGGTGGTGCGGCGGGAGGTACGGGTGCGGGGTCGCTGCGGGTGGGGGAGGGGGTCCGGAGCTATCGCGGGTGCTGGAGGGGGAGTGTGGGGGTGACGCGGATGGGGCTCGGAGGTACTGTGAGTGGGGGAGGGGCGGGTAATGCTTCTCCTCCTGTCAGCAGCTAAGCTGCTGTCCTCCCTTTGGCAGTGGCTCTCCTGGAGACTCGCACAGCAGGCAGTCACTATTGTTTGCGCCGGTGTCCCAACGCGCCGCATTACAGGGAAGAAGATGTACGCAATAAACTACAGGTCCCAGCAGCCCTAAGGGGCGGAATGCTTCGGCGCTAAGGGCTGCTGGGAGCTGTAGTTTATCCAGTGCGTCTACTTCCCTGTAATGCGGCGCGTTGGGACACTGGTGATAACAATAGAGACTGGCTGACAGAACTGAGTGACTGGCTGAATCAATATAAAAGGTGAGAGTGCTGTGCAGTGTGTGTGTGTGTGTGTTTGTATATATATGTGTTGGTGTGTGTGTGTGTGTGTGTGTGTGTGTGTGTGTGTGTGTGTGTGTCTGTCTGTATAATGTGTGTAAGCGTCACTGGTACAGGGGGCGTTATGTGTGTAAGTGTCACTGGTACAGGGGGCGTTATGTGTGTAAGCGTCACTGGTACAGGGGGCGTTATGTGTGTAAGCGGCACTGGTACAGGGGGCGTTACGTGTGTAAGCGGTACTGGTAGAGGGGGCGTTATGTGTGTAAGCAGTACTGGTAGAGGGGGCATTACGTGTGTAAGCGTCACTGGTACAGGGGGCATTACGTGTGTAAGCGGCACTGGTACAGGGGGCGTTACGTGTGTAAGTGTCACTGGTACAGGGGGCGTTACGTGTGTAAGCGGTACTGGTAGAGGGGGCATTACGTGTGTAAGCGTCACTGGTACAGGGGGGGGGGTGACATGTGTAAGCGTCACTGGTTCAGGGGGCATTATATGTGTAAGTGTCTCTACTACAGGGGTCATTATGTGCGCTGTGCGTTTGTAAAGTATGCGAGGGTGCAAATTTATAGTTTGCAGGGGGGCGCCGAACACTCTAGCAACGGACCTGACTGCACACCCACTGTACTGCGCTGCACTGTCACCTTTTACATTGATTCAGCGTCCAGACATTACCCTCCGCGATATCACGCACTCTGTCCGCTACATTAACCATCTCGGGGCTTCCAGGCCGGCAGCCCAGGTGCTGTGTTGTGGAGTAAGGGCCTCTGGGGATCTGGGCGCGGTTGTGGCGGGGAGGCACTTCTGTGACATCACACGCAGAGGAGGCTCCGGGGCTCAGAGAGTATGCGGTGCAGGGAGGCCTATGAAAGTCTTCTGCTGCGCCGCTTTCATACACATCTATGCTGGTGGCCGCAACAGCTTTTTTTCCACCTGCGGCGTGGCTAGGGAGTGGGGATTGTTGATGCCGGAGGGGGCAGGTGGACTGGCAGCAAGACATTGGTGGTCATTCCGAGTTGATCGTTCGCAAGCAGTTTTTAGCAGCCGTGCAAACACTATGCCGCCGCCCACTGGGAGTGTATTTTAGCTTAGCAGAAGTGCGAACGAAGGGATCGGAGAGTGGGTCCAAAAATATTTTGTGCAGTTTCAGAGTAGCTTCAGACCTACTCGGCGCTTGCGATCACTTCAGACCATTCAGTTCCTGAGTTGACGTCACAAACACGCCCTGCGTTCGCCCAGCCACACCTGCGTTTTTCCGAACGCTCCCTGAAAACGGTCAGTTGACACCCAGAAACGCCCTCTTCCTGTCAATCACTCTGCGGCTGCCTGTGCGACTGAAAAGTATCGCTAGACCCTGTGTAAAACTACATCGTTCGTTGTAATAGTATGCCGCACGTGCGCATTGCGCTGCATATGCATGCGCAGAAGTGCAGAGTTTTTGCCTGATCGCTGCACAGCGAACGAATGCAGCTAGCGATCAACTTGGAATGACCCCCATAGGACGCTGCAGTAAAAGGATGTTTTCCCCCTCTCTACAGCGCAGAGACTTGCTGCAGGTGCAGTGACACACCCTCCAGCTGCACCTTTCTGGCAGGTACAGTCCCTTTTCTTTATGGTCTGTACCGTTTTTGGACTCTCCAAGCTTCCATTGAAAGTATAGGAAAAGGGGCGTGGCCACTGCGCTGTACCCGTGGCCACGCCCCCTTTTCGAATGTCCATCAGTGTTTATGTGTAAATTGTTGGAGGGTGTGATGCTGCAGATGCAGTGGGACTATTTTGGGGTGTGGGGCTGCAGCTCCATCAGCCCCATTGCTAATCCTGCTCTGTGAAAACACAGCAGGCAAAGGGAAGAGCCTCCCATTGGATGTAACCTGTGTGGGCGGGCGTTTCTCACCCAATCAGGTGTGGACTGGGTGTGATAGACCTGCCACTAACCCAATCAGAGCTCCTAGCCACGCCCAGCGTTAGAGGGCCAGGCACAGAAAATCACAGGGCTATTATATAGGAGATCATCTAAGTATACCACTAAGCATTTATAAATAAGATCCCAAAAGAGTTCATTCACATAACTTTGGAAAACCGCTGGAGCATTGCAGAGGCCAAACGGCATTACGAGATACTCATAAGGCCCATCCTGAGTATTAAAGGCCGTCTTCCATTCATCCCCTGCACAGATTCTAATCAAGTTATAAGTAGAGATGAGCGCCTGAAATTTTTCGGGTTTTGTGTTTTGGTTTTGGGTTCGGTTCCGCGGCCGTGTTTTGGGTTCGAACGCGTTTTGGCAAAACCTCACCGAATTATTTTTGTCGGATTCGGGTGTGTTTTGGATTCGGGTGTTTTTTTCCAAAAACACTAAAAAACAGCTTAAATCATAGAATTTGGGGGTCATTTTGATCCCAAAGTATTATTAACCTCAAAAACCATAATTTACACTCATTTTCAGTCTATTCTGAATACCTCACACCTCACAATATTATTTTTAGTCCTAAAATTTGCACCGAGGTCGCTGTGTGAGTAAGATAAGCGACCCTAGTGGCCGACACAAACACCGGGCCCATCTAGGAGTGGCACTGCAGTGTCACGCAGGATGTCCCTTCCAAAAAACCCTCCCCAAACAGCACATGACGCAAAGAAAAAAAGAGGCGCAATGAGGTAGCTGTGTGAGTAAGATTAGCGACCCTAGTGGCCGACACAAACACCGGGCCCATCTAGGAGTGGCACTGCAGTGTCACGCAGGATGGCCCTTCCAAAAAACCCTCCCCAAACAGCACATGACGCAAAGAAAAAAAGAGGCGCAATGAGGTAGCTGTGTGAGTAAGATTAGCGACCCTAGTGGCCGACACAAACACAGGGCCCATCTAGGAGTGGCACTGCAGTGTCACGCAGGATGGCCCTTCCAAAAAACCCTCCCCAAACAGCACATGACGCAAAGAAAAAAAAGAGGCGCAATGAGGTAGCTGACTGTGTGAGTAAGATTAGCGACCCTAGTGGCCGACACAAACACCGGGCCCATCTAGGAGTGGCACTGCAGTGTCACGCAGGATGGCCCATCCAAAAAACCCTCCCCAAACAGCACATGACGCAAAGAAAAAAAGAGGCGCAATGAGGTAGCTGACTGTGTGAGTAAGATTAGCGACCCTAGTGGCCGACACAAACACCGGGCCCATCTAGGAGTGGCACTGCAGTGTCACGCAGGATGTCCCTTCCAAAAAACCCTCCCCAAACAGCACATGACGCAAAGAAAAAAAGAGGCGCAATGAGGTAGCTGTGTGAGTAAGATTAGCGACCCTAGTGGCCGACACAAACACCGGGCCCATCTAGGAGTGGCACTGCAGTGTCACGCAGGATGTCCCTTCCAAAAAACCCTCCCCAAACAGCACATGACGCAAAGAAAAAAAGAGGCGCAATGAGGTAGCTGTGTGAGTAAGATTAGCGACCCTAGTGGCCGACACAAACACCGGGCACATCTAGGAGTGGCACTGCAGTGTCACGCAGGATGTCCCTTCCAAAAAACCCTCCCCAAACAGCACATGACGCAAAGAAAAAAAGAGGCGCAATGAGGTAGCTGTGTGAGTAAGATTAGCGACCCTAGTGGCCGACACAAACACCGGGCCCATCTAGGAGTGGCACTGCAGTGTCACGCAGGATGTCCCTTCCAAAAAACCCTCCCCAATCAGCACATGATGCAAAGAAAAAGAAAAGAAAAAAGAGGTGCAAGATGGAATTGTCCTTGGGCCCTCCCACCCACCCTTATGTTGTATAAACAAAACAGGACATGCACACTTTAACCAACCCATCATTTCAGTGACAGGGTCTGCCACACGACTGTGACTGATATGACGGGTTGGTTTGGACCCCCCCCAAAAAAGAAGCAATTAATCTCTCCTTGCACAAACTGGCTCTACAGAGGCAAGATGTCCACCTCATCTTCACCCTCCGATATATCACCGTGTACATCCCCCTCCTCACAGATTATCAATTCGTCCCCACTGGAATCCACCATCTCAGCTCCCTGTGTACTTTGTGGAGGCAATTGCTGCTGGTCAATGTCTCCGCGGAGGAATTGATTATAATTCATTTTAATGAACATCATCTTCTCCACATTTTCTGGATGTAACCTCGTACGCCGATTGCTGACAAGGTGAGCGGCGGCACTAAACACTCTTTCGGAGTACACACTTGTGGGAGGGCAACTTAGGTAGAATAAAGCCAGTTTGTGCAAGGGCCTCCAAATTGCCTCTTTTTCCTGCCAGTATAAGTACGGACTGTGTGACGTGCCTACTTGGATGCGGTCACTCATATAATCCTCCACCATTCTATCAATGTTGAGAGAATCATATGCAGTGACAGTAGACGACATGTCCGTAATCGTTGTCAGGTCCTTCAGTCCGGACCAGATGTCAGCATCAGCAGTCGCTCCAGACTGCCCTGCATCACCGCCAGCGGGTGGGCTCGGAATTCTGAGCCTTTTCCTCGCACCCCCAGTTGCGGGAGAATGTGAAGGAGGAGATGTTGACAGGTCGCGTTCCGCTTGACTTGACAATTTTGTCACCAGCAGGTCTTTCAACCCCAGCAGACCTGTGTCTGCCGGAAAGAGAGATCCAAGGTAGGCTTTAAATCTAGGATCGAGCACGGTGGCCAAAATGTAGTGCTCTGATTTCAACAGATTGACCACCCGTGAATCCTTGTTAAGCGAATTAAGGGCTGCATCCACAAGTCCCACATGCCTAGCGGAATCGCTCCCTTTTAGCTCCTTCTTCAATGCCTCCAGCTTCTTCTGCAAAAGCCTGATGAGGGGAATGACCTGACTCAGGCTGGCAGTGTCTGAACTGACTTCACGTGTGGCAAGTTCAAAGGGCATCAGAACCTTGCACAACGTTGAAATCATTCTCCACTGCACTTGAGACAGGTGCATTCCATCTCCTATATCGTGCTCAATTGTATAGGCTTGAATGGCCTTTTGCTGCTCCTCCAACCTCTGAAGCATATAGAGGGTTGAATTCCACCTCGTTACCACTTCTTGCTTCAGATGATGGCAGGGCAGGTTCAGTAGTTTTTGGTGGTGCTCCAGTCTTCTGTACGTGGTGCCTGTACGCCGAAAGTGTCCCGCAATTTTTCTGGCCACCGACAGCATCTCTTGCACGCCCCTGTCGTTTTTTAAAAAATTCTGCACCACCAAATTCAAGGTATGTGCAAAACGTGGGACGTGCTGGAATTTGCCCATATTTAATGCACACACAATATTGCTGGCGTTGTCCGATGCCACAAATCCACAGGAGAGTCCAATTGGGGTAAGCCATTCCGCGATGATCTTCCTCAGTTGCCGTAAGAGGTTTTCAGCTGTGTGCGTATTCTGGAAAGCGGTGATACAAAGCGTAGCCTGCCTAGGAAAGAGTTGGCGTTTGCGAGATGCTGCTACTGGTGCCGCCGCTGCTGTTCTTGCGGCGGGAGTCCATACATCTACCCAGTGGGCTGTCACAGTCATATAGTCCTGACCCTGCCCTGCTCCACTTGTCCACATGTCCGTGGTTAAGTGGACATTGGGTACAACTGCATTTTTTAGGAGACTGGTGAGTCTTTTTCTGACGTCCGTGTACATTCTCGGTATCGCCTGCCTAGAGAAGTGGAACCTAGATGGTATTTGGTAACGGGGGCACACTGCCTCAATAAATTGTCTAGTTCCCTGTGAACTAACGGCGGATACCGGACGCACGTCTAACACCAACATAGTTGTCAAGGACTCAGTTATCCGCTTTGCAGTAGGATGACTGCTGTGATATTTCATCTTCCTCGCAAAGGACTGTTGAACAGTCAATTGCTTACTGGAAGTAGTACAAGTGGGCTTACGACTTCCCCTCTGGGATGACCATCGACTCCCAGCGGCAACAACAGCAGCGCCAGCAGCAGTAG
Organism: Pseudophryne corroboree; assembly: GCF_028390025.1. Taxonomy (NCBI): domain Eukaryota; kingdom Metazoa; phylum Chordata; class Amphibia; order Anura; family Myobatrachidae; genus Pseudophryne; species Pseudophryne corroboree. The sequence continues at coordinate 603,870,108 of NC_086449.1, read as the reverse complement.
GCGTTACACGCAAGGATGCATCGGAGGAATCCCAGGCAGGAGAGGACTCGTCAGACTTGCCAGTGACATGGCCTGCAGGACTATTGGCATTCCTGGGGAAGGAGGAAATTGACACTGAGGGAGTTGGTGGGGTGGTTTGCGTGAGCTTGGTTACAAGAGGAAGGGATTTACTGGTCAGTGGACTGCTTCCGCTGTCACCCAAAGTTTTTGAACTTGTCACTGACTTATTATGAATGCGCTGCAGGTGACGTATAAGGGAGGATGTTCCGAGGTGGTTAACGTCCTTACCCCTACTTATTACAGCTTGACAAAGGGAACACACGGCTTGACACCTGTTGTCCGCATTTCTGGTGAAATACCTCCACACCGAAGAGCTGATTTTTTTGGTATTTTCACCTGGCATGTCAACGGCCATATTCCTCCCATGGACAACAGGTGTCTCCCCGGGTGCCTGACTTAAACAAACCACCTCACCATCAGAATCCTCCTGGTCAATTTCCTCCCCAGCGCCAGCAACACCCATATCCTCCTCATCCTGGTGTACTTCAACACTGACATCTTCAATCTGACTATCAGGAACTGGACTGCGGGTGCTCCTTCCAGCACTTGCAGGGGGCGTGCAAATGGTGGAAGGCGCATGCTCTTCACGTCCAGTGTTGGGAAGGTCAGGCATCGCAACCGACACAATTGGACTCTCCTTGTGGATTTGGGATTTCAAAGAACGCACAGTTCTTTGCGGTGCTTTTGCCAGCTTGAGTCTTTTCAGTTTTCTAGCGAGAGGCTGAGTGCTTCCATCCTCATGTGAAGCTGAACCACTAGCCATGAACATAGGCCAGGGCCTCAGCCGTTCCTTGCCACTCCGTGTGGTAAATGGCATATTGGCAAGTTTACGCTTCTCCTCCGACAATTTTATTTTAGGTTTTGGAGTCCTTTTTTTACTGATATTTGGTGTTTTGGTTTTGACATGCTCTGTACTATGCCATTGGGCATCGGCCTTGGCAGACGACGTTGCTGGCATTTCATCGTCTCGGCCATGACTAGTGGCAGCAGCTTCAGCACGAGGTGGAAGTGGATCTTGATCTTTCCCTAATTTTGGAACCTCAACATTTTTGTTCTCCATATTTTAATAGGCACAACTAAAAGGCACCTCAGGTAAACAATGGAGATGGATGGATTGGATACTAGTATACAATTATGGACGGGCTGCCGAGTGCCGACACAGAGGTAGCCACAGCCGTGAACTACCGCACTGTACTGTGTCTGCTGCTAATATATAGACTGGTTGATAAAGAGATAGTATACTCGTAACTAGTATGTATGTATAAAGAAAGAAAAAAAAACCACGGTTAGGTGGTATATACAATTATGGACGGGCTGCCGAGTGCCGACACAGAGGTAGCCACAGCCGTGAACTACCGCACTGTACTGTGTCTGCTGCTAATATATAGACTGGTTGATAAAGAGATAGTATACTCGTAACTAGTATGTATGTATAAAGAAAGAAAAAAAAACCACGGTTAGGTGGTATATACAATTATGGACGGGCTGCCGAGTGCCGACACAGAGGTAGCCACAGCCGTGAACTACCGCACTGTACTGTGTCTGCTGCTAATATATAGACTGGTTGATAAAGAGATAGTATACTCGTAACTAGTATGTATGTATAAAGAAAGAAAAAAAACCACGGTTAGGTCACTGGTATATACAATTATGGACGGGCTGCCGAGTGCCGACACAGAGGTAGCCACAGCCGTGAACTACCGCACTGTACTGTGTCTGCTGCTAATATATAGACTGGTTGATAAAGAGATAGTATACTCGTAACTAGTATGTATGTATAAAGAAAGAAAAAAAAACCACGGTTAGGTGGTATATACAATTATGGACGGGCTGCCGAGTGCCGACACAGAGGTAGCCACAGCCGTGAACTACCGCACTGTACTGTGTCTGCTGCTAATATATAGACTGGTTGATAAAGAGATAGTATACTCGTAACTAGTATGTATGTATAAAGAAAGAAAAAAAAACCACGGTTAGGTGGTATATACAATTATGGACGGGCTGCCGAGTGCCGACACAGAGGTAGCCATAGCCGTGAACTACCGCACTGTACTGTGTCTGCTGCTAATATATAGACTGGTTGATAAAGAGATAGTATACTCGTAACTAGTATGTATGTATAAAGAAAGAAAAAAAAACCACGGTTAGGTGGTATATACAATTATGGACGGGCTGCCGAGTGCCGACACAGAGGTAGCCACAGCCGTGAACTACCGCACTGTACTGTGTCTGCTGCTAATATATAGACTGGTTGATAAAGAGATAGTATACTCGTAACTAGTATGTATGTATAAAGAAAGAAAAAAAAACCACGGTTAGGTGGTATATACAATTATGGACGGGCTGCCGAGTGCCGACACAGAGGTAGCCACAGCCGTGAACTACCGCACTGTACTGTGTCTGCTGCTAATATATAGACTGGTTGATAAAGAGATAGTATACTCGTAACTAGTATGTATGTATAAAGAAAGAAAAAAAAACCACGGTTAGGTCACTGGTATATACAATTATGGACGGGCTGCCGAGTGCCGACACAGAGGTAGCCACAGCCGTGAACTACCGCACTGTACTGTGTCTGCTGCTAATATATAGACTGGTTGATAAAGAGATAGTATACTCGTAACTAGTATGTATGTATAAAGAAAGAAAGAAAAACCACGGTTAGGTGGTATATACAATTATGGACGGGCTGCCGAGTGCCGACACAGAGGTAGCCACAGCCGTGAACTACCGCACTGTACTGTGTCTGCTGCTAATATATAGACTGGTTGATAAAGAGATAGTATACTCGTAACTAGTATGTATGTATAAAGAAAGAAAAAAAAACCACGGTTAGGTGGTATATACAATTATGGACGGGCTGCCGAGTGCCGACACAGAGGTAGCCACAGCCGTGAACTACCGCACTGTACTGTGTCTGCTGCTAATATATAGACTGGTTGATAAAGAGATAGTATACTCGTAACTAGTATGTATGTATAAAGAAAGAAAAAAAAACCACGGTTAGGTCACTGGTATATACAATTATGGACGGGCTGCCGAGTGCCGACACAGAGGTAGCCACAGCCGTGAACTACCGCACTGTACTGTGTCTGCTGCTAATATATAGACTGGTTGATAAAGAGATAGTATACTCGTAACTAGTATGTATGTATAAAGAAAGAAAAAAAAACCACGGTTAGGTCACTGGTATATACAATTATGGACGGGCTGCCGAGTGCCGACACAGAGGTAGCCACAGCCGTGAACTACCGCACTGTACTGTGTCTGCTGCTAATATAGACTGGTTGATAAAGAGATAGTATACTACTAATATTATATACTGGTGGTCAGGTCACTGGTCACTAGTCACACTGGCAGTGGCACTCCTGCAGCAAAAGTGTGCACTGTTTAATTTTAATATAATATTATGTACTCCTGGCTCCTGCTATAACCTATAACTGGCACTGCAGTAGTGCTCCCCAGTCTCCCCCACAATTATAAGCTGTGTGAGCTGAGCAGTCAGACAGATATATAATATATATAGATGATGCAGCACACTGGCCTGAGCCTGAGCAGTGCACACAGATATGGTATGTATGTGACTGAGTCACTGTGTGCTGTGTATCGCTTTTTTCAGGCAGAGAACGGATTATAAATAAAAGTGGTGGTCACTGGTCACTATCAGCAAAACTCTGCACTGTACACTACTGAGTACTCCTAATGCTCCCCAAAATTAGTAAATCAAGTGTCTAAACGGAGAGGACGCCAGCCACGTCCTCTCCCTATCAATCTCAATGCACGTGTGAAAATGGCGGCGACGCGCGGCTCCTTATATAGAATCCGAGTCTCGCGATAGAATCCGAGCCTCGCGAGAATCCGACAGCGTCATGATGACGTTCGGGCGCGCTCGGGTTAACCGAGCAAGGCGGGAAGATCCGAGTCGCTCGGACCCGTGAAAAAAAACATGAAGTTCTGGCGGGTTCGGATTCAGAGAAACCGAACCCGCTCATCTCTAGTTATAAGTGCCTCGAAGATCAAGTTTAGTCAAAACTGCGGCCCCCTTCACTCGGTCGAATAACTCAGGGATGAAAGGAAGTGGATACCAATTTTTGATCGTGATTTCGTTGAGTCCACAGTAATCGATGCATGGTCGCAGGCCACCATCCTTTTTCTTAACAAAGAAAAACCCGGCCCCTGCCGGAGTTGACGAAGGTCTAATAAAGCCTTTGGCTAAATTCTCTTGTATGTAGTCCGACATAGCCTGAGTCTCAGGAATGGACAACGGATAAATTCAGCCTCTGGGAGGAGTCCTACCCGGCACCAAATCAATCGGGTAATCCCATTCACTGTGAGGTGGCAAGGAATCTGCCCCTTGCTTACTGAAGACGTCTATGTAGGACTGGTAAACTGTGGGTAACTCAGAGACATAAGCTGAACAAAGAGGTCTAACTGGAGCCAAACAACCATTGATACAGTATTCTCCCCAGGATTGAATTTCCATGGTTCACCAACAGAGCTTCGGGTTATGTTTTTGAAACCAAGGTAAACCGAGAATTACATCGTGAGAGGCTTTGGGAATCAAAAGAAAGGAGATATATTCGGAATGTAATACGCCCACATTCATTCTGAGATAAGTAGTTTGAACGGTGATTATGCCTTCTGGGATTCGACTTCCATCCACCACCGTAATAGAAATTGCTTGTTCCAAAGGCACGGTCCGAATCTTAAATTGCTGAACGATGGTGGAAGAAATGAAGTTCCCAGCTGCTATGGAATCTAACAGGGCTGAGATAAAGATGACAGAAGATGAAACTTCCAAACTAATGGGTAAAGCTGGCTCCTTTCCAGTACGTGATTCTAAAGTAACTCCTAGCTTAACCTCTCTGGAGTAAGCCAGGAGCGGGAGTTTTCCGGATGGAGGTTACAAGATTTCACGAAGTGTTCTGAGGAGCCGCAATACATACAAAGGTTTCCCTGGCAGCGACGAGAGCGCTCCTCTTCAGAAAGTCGCGAGCGACCAATTTACATTGGCTCTTCAGTTGCGGGAGCAGTTTGAGATGAAGAAAGATCTTGCCGAGGTCGTGGCCGGAAATGAGGACTTGAACGTTCAGACTTAAATTTCTCCAAACAACGTTCTCTATACAGCAAGTCCAGTTTGTTGCTAATGGAAATCAGTTCATCCAGTTTGTGGTCACACCCCGGACCGTCAAATCATCCTTAATCTTATCAGAAAGGCCGTTCCAAAAGGCTGCGACTAAGGCCTCCTCATTCCAATTCAATTCTGATGATAAAGTACGGAACTGGATTACATATTGACTGACCGGACGTGAGCCCTGCCTAAGACAGGGGATCTCTAGGGATGCTGAGGTGGTTCGCCCTGGCTCGTCAAAGATCTTCCTGAAAGAAGAAACAATCCCAGCATAATCGGAGAGGATTGGATTCCCTCTCTCCCAGAATGGCGATGCCCACTCCAATGCTTGACCAGCGAGAAGAGAAATAATATAAGCGATCTTTGTATGGGCCGATGGAAAGCTTGCTGACTGAAGCTCAAACTGTATCTCGCACTGGTTGAGGAATCCCCTACAGAGTTTCAGGGCTCCATCAAACTAGCTAGGTGGAGGTAATTGCAGTCAAGAAATTGGGACAGTCACTGGAGGAACTGCAGCAGAGGAGGAGACTACCAGAGCCGGGGACTGTGGGGGCCTAATGGCCGCGTGAAGAGCATCCAAACAGTCAGACATGGTTTGCATGAATTGAACTATTTGTGACTGGGTGGACTCTTGATTATTCAGGCATGAGAGAATGTTGGCTGTAGCATCGCCTCCAGAGGCTTGGTCACCTGATGGATCCATCTGGCCAGTGCTTACTGTCAGGACAGGCTGTTTTTGTGAATCCGTTGGACTCAGACCAATTGAAGGAGCAGATGCTCCGGAGTGCAGGAAACAAGGAGGACGAAGATAATTCCTTTTCATATATTTATTAACGGCACAGAGAAAAGCAGTAGGAAGTCCAACTGGCTCGGGACTGAGAAACTGTAGAGAATGAAGTCTCTGAACTCCTGAAGGAAGAGGCTGGTGCTTGCAGAGAGAGAAAGTTTGTAGAAGGGGCATGGCTGTGGAACTATGACAAGGTTTGCAGGGTGACATGGGGGCGTGAGATGAACTGCGGAGAGTAGGTTTCTGGATGGGATGACAATGTGAGTGAAAACTGTAAGAATGTCCAATGAATGATACGAAGTCGAGACTGAAGAACTGAGAAGAGTTTGCTTTAGATGATACGAAGACGTAGCTGACGCACTGTGAAGTTCGGCAGACAGCGTCCCCTTTTTACACGTTATGGCAGACAGAGTCCCCTTTTTTACACATTACGGCAGACAGTCCTCCTTTTTACACATTACGGCAGACAGCGTGCCCTTTTTACACATTACAGCAGACAGCATCCCCTTTTTTACACATTACGGCAGACAGCGTCCCCTTTTTACACATTACGGCAGACAGCATGCCCTTTTTACACATTACAGCAGACAGCATCCCCTTTTTTACACATTACGGCAGACAGCGTCCCCTTTTTACACATTACGGCAGACAGCGTCCCCTTTTTACACATTACTACAGATACTCCCCCTTTTTACACATTACGGCAGACAGCGTCCCCTTTTTACACATTACGGCAGACAGCATTCCCTTTTTTACACATTACGGCAGACCGCGTCCCCTTTTTATGCATTACGGCAGACAGCGTCCCCTTTTTACATAGATAGATAGAATAGATTATACTTACTGTCTCCGCTGGCAGTCAGGCTCCTCAGTGCAGCAGCTTCTGGCAGATCCCAGGCAGGGCAGAAGGAGGAGGAGGGAGGGGGACTCAAGAACCGCAGCAGCGCAATGTTATTGGTGGAGGCGCCACTGCAGCTGTCCCTCTCCTTCCATATAGGCTGCCCACCACCGCTGTTATGAGGGAAGCGCATCACAGCATTCACAGCAGCGGAGGACAACCTATGTGGAAGGAGAGGGACAGCTACAGCAGCGCCTTCACCAATTACACTGCGCTGCTGCGGCTCCCTCCCCCTTATATGAGAGATGCTATTGCAACATACCTCCCAACATGACCCTCTCCAGGAGGGACACAATCCTCTGCTTCTGGGCTTTTCTCTTAATTTATGATTGCCGGCACCTGTGTTGAATAGGTTAACGGATAAGAAAGATGTTTCACCACAGGTGATGGCAATCATACATGAAGCCCAGGAACAGAGCATTCTGTCCCTACTGGAGAGCGTCATGTTGGGAGGTATGCCGAAATAGAACCCAATTAGTCCATGGCCCTCATTCCAGGTTGATCGTTCGCTGCCGTTTTCCGCAGTGCAGCGATGAGGTTACTACTGCGCATGCGTATGCACTGCAATGCACACGCGCATCGTACGGGTACAAACAGCATCATTGCTGTGCAATGCTTCTAGCGACAAATCCATTCACACAACCGATCGCAAGGAGATAGACAGGAAGAGGGCGTTTATGGGTGTCTTTTCTGGGAGTGGTAGGGAAAACGCAGGCGTTTGCAGGGCGGGTGTCTGACGTCAATTCTGGGAACCGGACAGGCTGAAGTGATTGCAAGGGCTGAGTAAGTTCAGACCTACTCTGAAACTGCTAAAAACTTTTTAGTACCGCTCGGCTGCACATGCGATCGCACACTTACAAAGCAGAAATACACTCCCCTAGAGGCGGCGACTATCTGATCGCTGCTCTGCAAAAAATAGCTAGCAAGCAATCAACTCGGAATGAGGGCCCATGTTCAGTGCAAAAGCAAAATCTTTCTCTAATGGGCAAAACCATGTGCACTGCAGGTGGGATAGATATAACGTGCAGAGAGAGTTAGATTTGGGTGGGTTATTTTGTTTCTGTGCAGGGTAAATACTGGCTGCTTTATTTTTACACTGCAATTTAGATTTCAGTTTGAACACGCTCCACCCAAATCTAAATCTCTCTGCACATATTATATCTGCCCCACCTGCAGTGCACATGGTTTTGCCTATTGCAGAAAAAGTTTGCTGTTGCGATCAGGTCTGAATTAGGCCCATAGTCTGAAAACATCTGTATATAGGAAAAACAGGGTACCCTGAGTTAACACTACTGTTCTTTGTGTGTATTAATTTCCCCTTTAAAAATGCAACAAATAGACACAAAATATGTGATTTTAGCTATTTCAGTATAAAATGAAAAATCTCTGTAAGTCTCCAATATGCATGCGCTGATGCGCAATAGGAGCCATGGCGTGCACTCCAATGGCACCCACTGCTAGGGATACGCGACAGACCTAACCCATTTGGAGGATCCGCCATAAGTAAGGGAGCTTGGGCATGGTACTGAAATAAGGAAGCAGGGCAGGAGGTGAGACCAGGGCTGTTTCTAGACAATTTGGCTCCCAGTGTAAGCATTAAAAAAAATGCGCCCACCAGACATTTAAAATTGCACACAAAAGTTCTCAGCCACCACTGGGAAAAAATAAACATTCCACCATATTAAGCCCCACACAGTAATTCCCCTTGCACCAAATTATGCTGTATACCTCAATGCCTGTGATGCATTATGCCCTACTTTTAAACTTCTAATTACTTTTAAATTACCTGATTTTTGCCAGGGGTTTCATGCGCTGGTGTCACGCTCATTGCCAAGGGTTTCATGCGCTGGGTGTCATGCTTGTTGCCAGGGGTTTCACTCGCTGGGTGTCACGCTCGTTGCCAGGGGTTTCATGCGCTGGGTGTCATGCCTGTTTCCAGGGGTTTCACTCGCTGGGTGTCACGCTCGTTGCCAGGGGTTTCACGCGCTGGGTGTCATGCTCATTACCAGGGGTTTCATGCTCTGGCATCCATGCTCGTTGCCAAGGGGATGTAAGTATACATAGATTTCCCACTCTCCCTCCTCCCTCTTCCCTAATACTACTCCGCTCAGGGGGGCAGAGTTTCGCAGAATGACGAAACTCCACCCCCGAGTGCGGTAGTATGCTAGAGGGAGAGGGGGAACAGAAGGAGCTACAAAGTGCCACGGCAGGTGCCCCGTGCGACCACACAGCTCGCCCGCCACAAGAAACGGCACTGAGTGAGACAGAGTATAAGAGAGGGGAGCTAAGTAGCAGACAGAAAGGTGGTGGAGCTGAACAGAGCAGAGGCAGGGCAGTGTGATGTGCAGACTGGGGTGACTCAGCATATTCCAGGTCCCTTGACTAGTATTAAAATAAATGAATACCGTATTTTTTGAGTAAACATCCAAAACACTTATATTGGGTGATGTAGCATTCTGTATATATGCTGGCCATACACTAGACGACCAACATCCGATCCGATTCCTGTCACGATTTCCATTCAATTCCCTTGGGAGCTCTGGATACACGATTTGGGTTTTTTTGGACACACAATGGGGGTAATTCCAAGTTGATCGCAGCAGGAATTTTGTTAGCAGTTGGGCAAAACCATTTGCACTGCAGGGGGGCCAGATATTACATTTGCAGAGAGAGTTAGATTTGGGTGGGTTATTTTGTTTCTGTGCAGGGTAAATACTGGCTGCTTTATTTTTACACTGCAAATTAGATTGCAGATTGAACACACCACACCCAAATCTAACTCTCTGCACATGTTATATCTGCCTCCCCTGCAGTGCACATGGTTTTGCCCAATTTCTAACAAAGTTCCTGCGATCAACTCAGAATTAGGCCCAATGTGCATATGATGAAGCATACAATTTATTGAGCGATTGTATGCCTCACAAAAATTACGTGATCACCTTGAAAAAACTGTCACTCAAAATGCTGCTGATCGAACAATCCATCGTACGTGTATAAAAGAAGGTATGATGTGCATACGTTTAAGATGGATAATATGGGCTTCACGTATGATCATTTGATGCGACATTCGACCAACGGGGCAGCGCATCGCTTCGTAATCGTACCCAAAACATGCACAATGTGCACACGATGCATCAAAATCGTACATTCATACGCGATATCATCCTAGTGTATGGCTAGCATTACACCTGGCCTGGCAATCTATCAATACCCATGTGTGTGCTTGTCCTCACTCTGCAAGAATCCTGCCCATCGTGACCTGACCTCTGTCTGTGACGTGACCTGAGTTCTGTTCACTTACGGATGCTTTTATCTCTAGATATAATATTATAAGCCTACAACATTATGGAACATCTGTATCATCAGGGAATGAGCTCTAATGGAAAGCTAGGAGAGGAGCCAGGACTGGTCACAGGTGTATTTGTATGTGAAGCAAGAAGATCACTGACATGTCCCGCACAGCACTGCCTGGGCTTCATATGTATTTTTTACCATGATATTTGTCCACAGAAATATGAACCAATTCTAGTTTTAGATTTTCAGTGTGTTTCTCACCACAGAATCATATACCAAGCAATGATAACAAAACCATCTTAATTATAATTCTAATATACAAGTTAATTTCTTAAATTTGTAGGAATAATGCATGTGATCATAAACATATCATATCAGACAGCTAAGCATGTCAGGGCCAAGGCCACCTTTTTGTATGGGCTCAGTGGGCTCTTTCCCAAGGGCCCCAGGAGAAAAAAAGGCCCCAGGCTGATAGCTGAGGGACCTCTCTTTCCAGGGATACCAGATTTTTGAAAATCGGCCCTGGGGAACTGGAGATATCTGACTTGAAAGCAGTGGTCCCCATCCAAGCCTGTTAATTGCTCTTCCCAGCCAGATATCTTGGGTTCTGTCTGACTTACAGTTTTTCTGAGGGTATACTCGAAAAGCTGAGACTCTCCTTTTTTGGTGGACACTGGCAGCTTGTCTCTACTGTGCCCAGAACCAGAGATATTAGCCGTCCAGCAGCTGGCCCCTGCTCCAGCTCCACACGCCTAATATGACGTTTTATATTTTCATTGGTGAATTACTCTGGCTCCTGAGCTCTGATCCCCAAGTCCCCTATATCTCCTGAAAGGTGGGATTCTCTAGTTTTTTATCCCATTCAAAGCTAAGAAATCTCTTTTTAGGAACTTGAGATAACTGCAGTCAAGCAAGTTGCCCTCCCACAAGAAAATTATAAATATTAAGCCCACTCCACTATCCACCCCTCCCCTACGTATAAAACACCCCCTACCACCCTCAAGTACCATGGCTTCTTCATTCAGCCCAATGCCCCTTTTTACAGTTTAGCCCCATCTGTGCAGTGAAGGAGTTATTCGCCGAAATTACTGCTCCAGGTCCTACATGCTGCGCAGAAGATAGAACACCCCCTACTGCCAGCGGGACATCAAAGCTGCCACTGGTAGCACCCCCCACCCCTACCGCTGGAGGATGGGTAGGGTGCCCGGTGCATTGCTATGCCCAGGGGCCTACACTGATGTTAAGATGGCCCTGGTCAGGGCTGTTGCCTTTACACTTTAGAAACAACTGTTAGTTAACCACAACTGGATGTAAGGTTTCCTTCTTGGAGCATTACTTAAGCTAGATAATCTTAAGGGTATATTTTTTTAAAGTTGGAGTAAATAAATACTGAATGAGATTTTTGTTACCAATAAATGTAAATAAACATTTGGATTCATACAAAAATGTTTTATAATATTAAAATAGAAACTGCATGTTTATTGTACATACACCTTTAATAAGTACAGCATGATAGTACCTATATTTCTATAGATACCTATATTTCAACTCGTGCATTTAAATTAAATCACTGTTTGAAAGAGAAAAAAATTTTTTCCTGATTTCAATTTCGGTGCAATACTGCCACCTAGAGGCTAAAACAGGCTAAAGGCTAGACATATTTATGGAAAGCTGTGCTAACAGTGCTTATTCCACGTCAGGTGTTACCATCTTTCTGTAGGTCACAAGAAGGTACCTAGGTTTATTTATTTATACTTTTTTTTTATATAGATTTAATTTAGTTTACCCAATATCTATTTAATAAATATAAACACACCCATATCAACATGCTACTATTTATCAAATAAAATGTGTCAACTGCTAAAAAAAATACATCTTTAAGGTGTTTACAATTTTCAGTATATAGCCAGGCATACACTAGACAATTATCTGGCAGACCACCTGTTCAATCTGGTTGGAATGAAAATCTGGTAATGTATGCAAAAGACAACTGACCATTTGTTCCCAAACACTGGAAAATGGACAAAAATATTAGTTCAGAAAAAAAAAAATCATGGAAAGCTAAATCCAGGATTTATCTAATTTGTCTGAACAACCGATTTTGTACATTTTCCAGTGATGAAAATCTGGTAATGTATGGGAGCAAATGACAATCGACCAGTTGCTCCCATACATTACCAGGTTTTCATTACAACCATCCAGATTGGACAGAGTCTGCCATTACTTCATGACCATCATGTTTACCAGATTTTGTTACAGCAGTGAAATGCATACTATCATTCTTATTGAGATTTTTTAACTGGTTATTGTTACAGATCAATAATTCCCACTGTCAGATCTGTATCTAGGTTTTTTGGTACCCTGTGCCAGAGAGATAATTTGCACATCCCCTCTCTTCTACCCCCCATTTTTCCAATTGGTTCATAAGGCGCATGCCTCGTGGGGAAGAGGCATGACAAGAATTTATAGACCTCTGCAAAAAAATGAAGTTGGACGCAAATCCTATTTATACCACATTCATGCACTTTACTTGAGAGCTCATTGTTATTCAGTTACAGTACCCTTTATTAAATAACACATTTCAATATACTGCCATAGCCAGGATTCAAACTTATAACCTGTTGAATTCTAATCAAACAATCAAACACCCTACTCATTAAGCTATTTGATCCTGCATAAAAACTATGAACACTATATGAAGCTGCTGGTACTTTGTTAAAAAAATAATCAGCATTTCAATGGAGCAGATCTATGTAGTGTACAGCCACACATCCAATCTCTTGTAGCCACACACTACATAGATCTGCTCAGCCGCAATGCTGATCATTTTTCACAAAGTACAAGGTAAGCAAATAGATAGTCTCTAGCGTAGAATTATCTACCATTCTATGCAAGGGCAGATAGCTCAATTAATAGATTGTCTGACTGCAATGCCACAGGCAATGATTAGAATCCTGGGTTTATCAGCATCTTGAAATGTAATAAAGGACAATGTGCCTGAATAACAAGGAAATCTTAAGTGGAGTTCATAAATGTTGTATAGGTATTAGTGACAGAAGGGATCAGGGTAGGAAACAGCGGCAGCCAGGAGATGCTGGGCTTCAAAAATGGGAAAAGCTGTAAGTGAAAGTAATTAAAAAAGAGATAATTGATAAGTACCGCCAACAGCGCCCCCTACCCTGCAGCGATATGTGCAGTGCCTCCTTGCACACACCTAGTTACAGCCCTGCCCACTGTGACATGTCAAGGAAGTTTGTTACAGTCAGGTTATTGTGGTATGCAGTGGCGTAACTACGGGCGCAAGATATAATTTGATTTTGGTGTTCTCCCTCCCCAAATGGCCTTTTGTCATGGTGATGCTCCTGGTCCTGGACCTTCTCTGTCACAGAGGTTATATCACAGGGTGAGGAGGGGCAGCACCATGGATGAGGACAGGAGCACCAGGAAGGCAGAGGAGGTACCATGGAGGAGGCTGCCACCACAGAAGAAGAGAAGGCCGGGATCAACAGGGAGGAGTAGGTGGCACCACAGTTGATAATTTAATAGACAGCACATTACACCTCCCCATCCGTACAGTGCAGGGGCCATGCAGCCTATTCCTGTAAGGCAAATCCCCTGGCTGTCCATGGCTGCCGTTCCTCCGAACTTAAGACTGGCACTTCTCAAAGGTTAGGGGGCAGGACGCCCCCTTGACCCCCCCCCCCATCCCACCATTCTTGCGCCTATGCTTGCTCCTCTCTCCATCTCTCTCCGATCCTGACACTCTCCTGCTCCTCTCTCTCCCTTACACCCTTATTGTCTCTCACTCCACTCACTCTCTTCCTCTCCTGCTCCCCTAAAGGGCATTGTAGTGACAATGGCGGGGGGGGGCCTTTCAAGATTTTGCTATGGGGCCCACAAACTTCTAGTTACTCCCTGGTGGCATGTGTACCAAACATTGCACTGAACAATGGTGTAAAAAAACAATTGTGACTTATACTGTATATTGGGCCTAATTCTGAGTTGATCGCAGCAGCAATTTTGTTAGCAGTTGGGCAAAACCATGTGCACTGCAGGAGGGGCAGATATTTCAAACTGAAATCTAAATTGCAGTGTAAAAAATAAAGCAGCCAGTATTTACCCTACACAGAAACAAAATAACTCACCCAAATCTAACTCTCTCTGCAAATGTTATATCTGCCACACCTGCAGTGCACATGGTTTTGCCCAGTTGCTAACAAACTTGCTGCTGCGATCAACTCAGAATTACCCCCATTGAATGTTGCTACCAATTAATAATCCATATTGTTACATGTATTTACATTGCAACAAGTCATCAATCCCCATCATGACAAATGTACAGATTTTTTATTAATGTAATTTGATTGCATTTTAACATGTGTACTGAATGTTAATAAATGTTTTTAATCTGCACTGTGGGTCTGATGCACAGGCAATGCCCATGTGCACAGTGTTGAATGTTTTTCAATCTACTACACATGTGTCTACTGCAGTGGCGGAACTACCGCCGGTGCAGCCGGTGCATTGCACTGGGGTCTGCAACAGTGAGAGGGCCCACAGCCGGCGATATTAGCTGTACTAATAATGAGTCTAAGGGGGGTATCCAATTTCCCGCAATAGTGCTGTAGGTGTGAATAACGGGTGTTTTTGCATTTTTTTTTATCCCTCTGTCCAATAAGGTCCACGAAAAACACCTATTTTTGGCATGGAAATACTGTATATAAATCCTGCAAAAATCTGTAGACCTATGTATTATCACGCTACTTATTGTGGGTCTAGGGTGCATTTATCGCAGATTATGCTTCGCATGCCTGAGGCACATGAAGCACAATCCCCGATAAGTGCCAGCATCATGGGGAGGAGTGTGCCTCATCAGTGCTTATTGGATAGCGCCTGGCAAACCAATTAGCCGCAGTAAATTACCATGGCTAATTGGATACCCCACTAAGTGACTCATTATAGTATGCCAACCAGTCACTGTGGACCTGTAACCATGGAGGCAGCAGTCTGGTCAGAGTAGGGGGGACCCAGGAGGGGGGGCGCATTGGAACAGATATTACCAATTAGATAGTACCAAGCACATCCTGTTATTTCACTCTACGCTGACTCATTCCGCCATAGGGCCAGGCACGCCCCTTTCTACCCCTCAGCCCGCCCCTTCTACCCCTCTGCCTTGCTCTCTCCCATCCATAGGACTAGGCCCACCCATTTAATTCCCTTAGCCCACCCTCTTCTTCACCTTAGCTGGTCCCTTTCTATCCCTCTATCTTGCTACCTCCAATCAATCGGACCAGCTCACCCCCTTCATTCCCTTAACCCACCACCTTCTTCCTCTCAGCCCACCCTCTTCTTCCCCTCTACCCTCTTCTCTCTTGATCAGTGGACCAAGCCCGCCTCTTCCTTCCACTCCCTGTTCCTGACCTCATTTTACTAATACTGGTCAGGTGCTCCATTGGGGAGATGACTCACAGTGAGTTCATGTAGAAAGAGGCACTGGGATGAGTTAATGTTATTGTGAAGAATGTAGTGCAGTGTAGTAATGTAGTATGTCATATGGGGCGTTATAGTGTATGTATGTAGTGCAGCATATAGGGAGCGTTGTAGTGAAGTAGTGCAGCATATGGGGGGGTTGTAGTGGGTGGGTAGGTAGGGAGATGTAGTATAGTTATGTAGTGTATCATATAGGGGGTACAGTGTAGTTATGTAGTGCGGTGTACAGGGGTGATGTAGATCATAGTGTAGGGGGTATGTAATGCAGCATGTAGATGGATGTAGTGTAGTGATGTAGTGCAGCATGTAGAAGGGATGTATTGTAGTGATGTTCTGCAGTGTATAGGAGGGTTGTGATGTAGTGTATTGTGTAGGGGGGTTGTAGTGTAGTTAAAAATACCAAGATCTCAGTGCTAACACTGGCAGAAATCATTAATCTAAAAAATATATATTTACTAAACAGGTTACTTTATTATAAAAGATATACTGTGGCGAGTCATCCTGCGATGCAACGGCAATCTGTCGGCAGACCTTCAGCCTGTTTCTGACTACCAGCCTCCTGGACATCTTTCAGAGCAACTGACATTACAGAGAGGTCATCTGCTCCCCGCTGTGCACATAAACCTTTCATTAATAGATATCTCTGTATCTATCCAAGCCTGTTAATTGCTCTTCCCAGCCAGATATCTTGGGTTCTGTCTGACTTAAAGTTTTCCTGGGGGAATACTCCAAAAGCTGTGATTCTTTCCTTTTGTTGGACACTGGCAGATTGTCTCTACTATGCTCAAAACCAGATATATCAGCCTTCAAACAGCTGGTCCCAGCTCCTTCTCAACAGCCTGGTATTCAGTTTTATATTTTTGTCGGTGGATTGCTCTGGCTCCTGAACTCTGATCCCCAAGTCCCTAGTACCTCCTGAAATGGCAAATGGTCAAATAAATCTGGGAGCAAACTTCAGGGATGGAACTTCTAAACATAGATCTTAGTAGACAACCATACTTTATCACCAACTTATAACGATGGAACAGCAGAACGTTTGCAATCAGCAAAAATTGTATAACATTGAGAAGATCTCTTCAAGGCTTGACGAACTCCTCTCCATATTTGAGTGAATTTTTGAGCGGTGGCCTGAGCTGCTGGTACGTCCAGAACTTAGAGCTGAAAACGCCATAACTTTAGGATGGTGACCATAAACTGTATGGAAGGGAGTCTCTTGCGAGGAAGAATGGAGCGTTGTTATGGGCGAAATTTGCCCATGGGAGGAGATCTACCCAGCCATCCTGAGAAGAGGATACATATAGTCCCAGAAATGTTTCCAGGTCCTGATTAACTCATTCTGTTTGTCCGTTACTTTGAGGATGATAAGCTGATTGTGAGGATACGGGGTTCTTCTAATCACTCAGACACAGAGCCGATGAAACCAAAGTGATGGTTTATTTCTCATCACACATAGGAGTAGATCATTCACAGGAAACCAAAGTAAATATAGCCCTGAAACAATATGCAGGTAGCAGTCCAGATAGTAAGTCCCAGTAGAGGACTTAGGTCCACAGCAATTCCACACATAAGTTACAGATAAACAGGTCCACACAGCAGAACTATCACTGAGTCCACACAGCAGTGATAGCAGATTAGTCCACGCAGTAGTAAATACGTATAAGTCCTCACAGCACTGGTGATGCGTTCCACAAGGTACCCTGGCAGAGAATCACCCCTTAGCCAAAGTCCTGCAACCAACATGAGGAGCTAACCTGCGCAACCTCTTTTAAAACCTTCCAAATGCCCATCATGCCATGCTCACCTTGAGAGGATACACAGGTTCCTGATTGGTAGGATCCCATTTCAGGTATCTCCCTCCTCCCTCCCACAGCTGGCCTTCTCCTGCAGACCATATGTTGGGTCAGGCTCCGAGTTGTTTGTCAGAGCCCAGGGTTTAACAGAGGAAAGTAAACAGACGAACAATGGGGGTCATTCCGACCTGATCGCATGCTGCCATTTTTTGCAGCGCAGCGATCAGGTGACTACTGCGCATGCGTATGCACCGCAATGCACAGTCATGTTGTACGGATACAAAGCGGATCGTTGCTGGGTGATGGATTTAACGAAGAATATATTCGCACAGCTAATCACAAGGAGATTGACATGAAGAAGGCATTTATGGGTGTCAACTGACCGTTTTCTGGGAGTGGTTGGAAAAATGCAGGTGTGTCCAAGCGTTTGCAGGGCAGGTGTCTGATGTGAATTCCGGGACAGGACAGGCTGAAGTGATCGCAAGGGCTGAGTAGGTTCAGAGCTACTCAGAAACTGCACAAAATGTTTTTGCAGAGCTCAGCTGCACATGCAATCGTACATTTGCAAAGCTAAAATACACTCCCCTGTGGGCGGCGACTATGCGTTCACACGGCTACAAAAAACAGCTAGCGAGCGATCAAATCGGAATGACCCCCAATGACAGGGAAATTGGTTTAAGTCCTGATTGTCCCCTGTGGAGGTGCATCTTCAGAGAGAGATTACCTGGCCCTCATGTTTACTCCCTGTGCGACCGTATAAGGATAATAGATGGGTTAAGCAAGATTATCTATGATAACTTGTAACCTCATACACAGAATGGCATCCTCCTGCAATAACAACATAACATGACAGCACTATGGGGGTCATTCCGAGTTGATCGCAGCAGGAACTTTGTAAGCAGTTGGGCAAAACCAGGGCCCTCATTCCGAGTTGTTCGCTCGCAAGCTGCTTTTAGCAGCATTGCACACGCTAAGCCACCGCCTACTGGGAGTGAATCTTAGCTTAGCAGAATTGCGGACGAAAGATTCTCAAAATTGCGAATAGAAATTTCTAAGCAGTTTCTGAGTAGCTCGACACTTACTCTGCCACTGCGATCAGTTCAGTCAGTTTCGTTCCTGGTTTGACGTCACAAACACATCCAGCGTTCGCCCAGACACTCCCCCGTTTCTCCAGCCACTCCCGCGTTTTTCCCAGAAACGGCAGCGTTTTTTCACACACACCCATAAAACGGCCAGTTTCCGCCCAGAAACACCCACTTCCTGTCAATCACACTCCGATCACCAGAACGAAGAAAAAACCTTGTAATGCCGTGAGTAAAATACCAAAACTTCTTCGCAAATTTACTTGGCGCAGCCGCAGTGCGAACATTGCGCATGCGCAGTTTGCAGAAAATCGCTGCGATGCAATGAAAAATAACGGGCGAACAACTCGGAATGAGGGCCCATGTACACTGCAGGGGGGCAGATATAACATGTGCAGAGAGAGTTAGATTTGGGTGGGGTGTGTTCAATCTGCAATCTAAATTGCAGTGTAAAAATAAAGCAGCCAGTATTTACCCTGCACAGAAACAAAATAACCCACCCAAATCTAACTCTCTCTGCAAATGTTATATCTGCCCCCCTTGCAGTGCACATGGTTTTGCCCAATTGCTAACAAACTTGCTGCTGCAATCAACTCAGAATTACCCCCTATGTGCCAGGTCACAGCACACATGTATTTACCTGAGTAAGATTATAATTCAGAATATATAGGCTAACGAATGAACACGCGCATGGGGTAATAGTGACACAAGCCTGAGAGACAAGGGAACTAAGGGCTAAAAAGTATATTTATTGCTACAGAGATTTAAACATCACAAATACAGTTTTACTCTCTGCCTCATATCTTTACACTGATGAATACTGGAGTTTTATTTTAAGGATGTACAGAGTGCTTTCCAGAAGTATGCAACAAATTGAACTCACTTATAGAAGATGATTTCAGTTGGTAAACTGTGAAGTCTGAAGATTTGAGATTAATAATTGACTCAACTGAGGTGCTGATGGAAGATTTTTTTAGAGAAATAAAATGAACCATTTTTAAAAAACCTGTCCGGTACTACCCATATAGTGTTGAACCCTCTGGACGGTGGTAAGTCTGTGACAAAGTCCTTTGAGGAATGGAAAGAGGAATAAGATAGGAGCTTTGTGTGGAGTCTTGTGCAGAACGCAATGGTGCAGGATAGAGATGAGCGGGTTCGGTTCCCCGGGATCCGAACCCCCCCCGAACTTCACCTATTTTACACGGGTCCGAGGCAGCCTCGGATCTTCCCGCCTTGCTCGGTTAACCAAAACGCGCCCGAACGTCATCATCCCGCTGTCGGATTCTCGCGAGATTCGTATTCTATATAAGGAGCCGCGCGTCGCCGCCATTTTCACTCGTGCATTGGAGATTGAACGGAGAGGACGTGGTGACTAACAGTATATAGTTGTACAGTAGGCCATTGCTGTATCTTGCAGCTCTGTGTCACTGCAAGTATCCATTCCATATCTGTGCGGCATTTTTGTGAGCAGTATATATAGTATTACAGTGCAGCATTTTGGTGACCAACAGTATATAGTTGTACAGTAGGCCATTGCTGTATCTCGCAGCTCTGTGTCACTGCAAGTATCCATTCCATATCTGTGCAGCATTTTTGTGAGCAGTATATATAGTATTACAGTGCAGCATTTTGGTGACCCAACAGTATATAGTTGTGTACAGTAGGCCATTGCTGTATCTTGCAGCTCTGTGTCACTGCAAGTATCCATCCATTCCAGTTTCTTCCAGTGATTTGGACCAATAAATACCATTGATTAGAACGAATAATTCCAGTGATTTTGTCATTTTCTTCCAGTGATTTGGACCAATAATACCACTGATTAGAACGAATAATTCCAGTGATTTTGTCATTTTCTTCCAGTGATTTGGACCAATAATACCATTGATTAGAACGAATAATTCCAGTGATTTTGTCATTTTCATCCAGTGATTTGGATCAATAATACCATTGATTAGAACGAATAATTCCAGTGATTTTGTCATTTTCTTCCAGTGATTTGGACCAATAATACCATTGATTAGAACAAACAATTCCTGTGATATTGAGGTGTTTGTGTCGCTTAGCTTAGCCGTCCAGCGACCACAGTGCACCTCTTTTTCTCTTTTCTTTGCATCATGTGCTATTTGGGGTCAATTTTTTTTAAGTGCCATCCTGTCTGACACTGCAGTGCCACTCCTAGATGGGCCAGGTGTTTGTGCCGCCCTCTTGGGTCGCTTTGCTTAGTCATCCAGCGACCTTGGTGCAAATTTTAGGACTAAAAATAGTAGTGAGGTGTTCAGAATAGACTGAAAATGAGTGGAAATTGTGGTTATTGAGGTTAATAATACTATAGGATCAAAATTACCCCCAAATTCTATGATTTAAGCTGTTTGAGGGTTTTTTTTTTTTAAAAAAACACCCGAATCCAAAACACACCCGAATCCGACAAAACAATTTCAGGGAGGTTTTGCCAAAACGCGTCCGAATCCAAACACGGCCGTGGAACAGAATCCAAAACCAAAACCCGAAAAATGTCCGGTGCACATCTCTAAATCGCAGGATGCTAAGAAGTCTTGAATGTATGCCCACATAGTTGACCACCGATAAAATCGCAGGATAAACTTGACAGTCTTTTGAGATCCTAAATGCCCCACGAATTGGGAAGTATGACCCCACTGAATCAACTTCCTGCAAAGATGTGGGTCTACGAATGTCTTCCCTGAAGGAAGGTTTAGGAAAACTTGTGTGACAGCAAATACAGTTGGATTAAGAATGGGGTAGATTTCCTTGGAATCCTCCTCCTCTTGGAAAAGAGAGCGAGAGAGAGAGCATCTGTCTTTGTGTTCTGATGACCCGGACAGTACACAAGCTTAAAGACGAACTGAGAAAAGAATTGAGACCAGTGAGCCTGACGAGGAGTCTGGCATTATACAGATTTTGAGAACTATAGTTTTTTTTTTATCTGTATACATGGTAATAGGAAACTGAGCCCCCTCCACTAAATAACTGCAAGGTCGATGGCTAAAAGTTCTTTCACTCCAATAGGATAGTTTTTCTCTGCAGGAGCAAATGTTTTGGAGAAAAAAAACACAAGTATGGACTTTGTTGTCAGAGGATTTTTGAGATAATATATCTCCCACATCTCCGAGGATGCGTTAACTTCTACTAAAAAGGGTCTCTTGGCATCAGGTTAATGTAGAACTGGTGCTGAAATGAATGCTTGTTTCAACTTAAGGAAAGAAGCTTTAGCCTCTGGAGGACATTGAGATGGAGAGGCTCCTTTACAAGTAAGTGCAGTTATTGGTGCTACTAACATAGAAAATCTGTGGATGAACTTAAGGATAGTAGTTCGCGAAACCAAGGAACTACTGAGTGGCTTTTAATGAAGACAGTTCAGACCAGGAAGTAATAGCCTTGACTTTCTCAGGTTCCATTTGAAGGTTCCTTCCAGATATATGTAACCCAAGAAAGTGATGGAAGGCACCTCGAACACACACTTTGATTATTCAGAAGAGATGTTTCTCCCTTGTATGGATGTAGGACCTAACATACGTACTGACGATGAAGAGAAAGACTTGAAGAAAAAATGAGAATATCATCCAAGTAAACTACCACAGTTTGATAAAGGAGATCTCAGAATATTTTGTTAATGAAATGCTGGAAAACTGCTGAAGCACTGCTGAGACCGAATGGTATCACCAAATACTCGTAATGACCATCTCTTGTATTGTTTATGATCTTCCATTCGTCTCCAGCTCTGATGCGTATTAAGCTCCCCTGAGGTCCAGCTTAGTAAAAATGCTGGCCCCCTTTTACACAATCGAACAATTCCATGATCAAGGAAAGTGAGTATTGATACTTGATCGTAATATCATTAAGTACCCTGTAGTCTAAACAGAATTGTAAACCCCAGTCCTTCTTCTTAACAAAAAAGAAGCCTGCACCCGCAAGAGAAGAGGATAGCTGAATAAACCCCTTGGAAGGGATAGCCGATAGGTGCAGCCATGCGGTGGAGACTTCCCAGGAAGTAAGTCAATAGGAAAATCCCATCCCCGGTGAGGAGGTAAACAATCCACGTCCCCATTACTGAATACATCTTGAAACTGCTTATATTGAAATGGTAGTTTGGTTCAAACATCCTTCTGAGGAAGCCACTGGTCTAAAGAGGCAGAGAAACGTGTAAAGGCTGCTATACAGACCGCGGGAACATTGCGGAGGATGCTCTCTGCTTAAGATGCTCTAGTGGGAGAAAGTCCATCACCTCTGTTACATTTTGCAAGGAACCAGTGAGATTATTGTATTGCAAAACAAAACCCGTATAATTTGGAGCATAGAAATAGCAGATTGAGCACCTCTAATACCCTGAGAAGTACAGATTATACCAAAAGGGATTTACCCTTTTAACAACTTTGCGTTAATTGAATATTTACATATCATTAAGAGATTAATGTGTACAATATAAAGGCCATTGGATAAATGCTATATATCGAATACCAGCAAATTATATGCTTGCTCTGGACTTGACTAACATCTCAAGGAATAAGTACTAATCCAGATTGCGTGTAAAGTTTGCAAAACCTGGAGTTAACCAATTATATGCTGCTTTGTGCACCAACAAAAAAGCTGGCCTTGGTTAACATCTGATGATAAAACACTGAATATACTACATGTGGAGTCTAATAAGCTCACCATCTGTTGCTTTGCTTATTAAAACAAGCTTGCTTAAAATTGGAGAGTGCTACTAACACATTTTGGCTATTTAAGTACTGTATAAGGGTATACCTTCTGCTGGATTTGTTTGGAAAAATCCATTAACAATTAATGTAGCCACCTGTGGGTTCTTGGAAAAAATAACAATTTTGTTTCAATTAGAGACTGCTATTACAGTTTGCTGTGTCCTCTAGATCAGTGTTTTTCAACCACTATGCCGTGGCACACTAGTGTGCCCTGAGCAGACTCCAGGTGTGCCTCCATAGAAGCACAGCCAGGCCCGTCAGCATTTTGCTGCTACTGAGGACCTGGAATGATCAATACTGGTGGGTTTAGTGGTTGCAGAGCCAGTTCTAAATTTGGGTTCGGGCAATGTTGGGCCCTTCAGGCTTTCTCAGATGTGGCTCAGGTGTTACCTACGGAGGAGCTGCGACATGACATCCTAGGACACCGAACTTCTCCATGCATCACCATTATATTTGAATGTGCCTTGGCAATATTTAAATCTAGTTCAGTGTGCCGCGAGTTGTAAAAGGTTGAAAATCTCTGCTCTAGATAGTGTACAAGTAATAAGTCTTACTAGACCATACATAAATGTGCTTTGAAACAGCTTTCTATCAAGTTATATATGATATTGGATATTAATAATTTCATAATTATTTGTGCTGTGTATTTTTAACAATATCTGCTGTTGTCCTGGACAGGGTAAAAATTGCCATTAGACGATAACTGGATATTATATGTAATTGGCAGGAATAAGAACCTCTTTAACTGAATGGTAATTGTGATCTATATGTCCTGGATAACTGTCAGAATAAAAATAAAATTGGATGTGTGAGATGTATTTCTCTGTGACAGAGACTGTATATTTTTAAAGTTGTCTTTTATTATTTTTATTGTTTGTGTAATTTTTTTTTTTTTCTCAATACCAGCCATGCGTACTGATGTATGTATAAATAAATATTTTAATATAATGACAATTGATTTTGTGTACATAGCTCCTATATAATTACCCAAATCTGTCACTCTGTGACTGTGTGGCTAACGCTGGGTGGAGTCACAGTCACAGAGTCACAGAGTTAGGCCAATAGGAGGAGGAGGAGGAGAACAGCACCCCTCAGTCAGCGCCGCCACTGTATGTATGACCGCTCTGTCTCCCACCCCCACCTCCTCTTCTCTCCCCCCGCTCTCTCTCCCTGGCTCCATCTCCCCCTCCCTGGCTGGCGGAGACTCCCAGGCTGAGGCAGAGAGAGGCCGCCTGATATCACCACGTATAGGATGGAGCCAGCCACACGGAGACCACGGGCACGCCCGGACCCCCTCCCCCATCCACGTCTCCCCGCAACCGCCACTCCTCCAACCTAGTTGAAAATAATATTCTCTCAGAACAGCAGCAATTCAGTCTGTTTGTATAAGGTGAGTATTGGGGTTGTAGTGTAGTGAGGTAATGCAGCGTATAGAGGGGATGTTGTGTAATGATGAAGTGTAGCATATGGAGGGGATTTAGTGCAGTGATGTAGTGTTGTAACATAGTAACAGCATGTTGGGGGGATGTAGTGCAGTGATGTAATAGGTGTATAGCAGGGATGTGAGGAACACTCTGCTGCAGATGGGGGGATGTGAGGGAGATAATGGGGGCATTTGGGGCACACAAAGAGGTATGTGGGGAAAATGCTGCTGTGGGGGGGGGTCACAAACTTGTAGCAACTTTTTACTAACTGCCTCCTTTTTCTTTAGTGGGAGGAAGGGGGGGAGGAGGATATGTTTGCCCCTAGGCTCACCACTCACTATTTCTGCCACTCGTCTAAGGTGCTTAAATGTCACACAATGTATGCGTCCCATGGTGTGTGCCCACAAAGGTATAGTTGCAATTGAGACACGTGGTATCACAAAAGTGTTGTGGGAGGTGGATATTCAGACATGTGAAAATTGTTATGTTATGGGAGTATCACTCATATTGGAAGTCACACTTTGATAGAGATTCAGAATCTAGCATTGGGCTGGTGTTTTGATGGTGCAACCAATGATGCGACAAGCAGTAATTGGGTGTGTAAAGATGTTCAAAGGGATGTGTCAGTCCTTGCACATTCAGATGCATGGCTGCACAGCAGGAAATGGCTTTTAGTGGTACTTGTATAAAGTCACAAATGCAACACTGTCAAGAGATGCACACTTGGACACTGCAGCACCCGAGGCAGAATCAGGCCTTGTGTGTAATGAATACTTTTAAAAGTGTAGAGACTTTTAGAGTCGATGATCTACTTTTTTTTTTTTCATCAATAATTTTTATTGAAAATACATTTTCTTTTTGCAGGGGGAAGGGGTACAGAAAAGAAAATGGGAGGGGATAGGGAGGTACATAGAACCAGGGGAACGGGATGCATACATACAAATATCAAAAATATCAAAAAGTCAAATATATGAGTCCAATATAGGCAAAATAAAAAATAAAATACAGAGATATCATGAGAAATATACAGATGGACAAGGATCAAACAAGGAGACATATCAATAGACAAAGAATCAATAGAAGGCATAGGGCTATCAAGGTCAGTACTCAAGGTGGAAGTGTAATCCGAGTAGATTAGGGGGCAGGGGAAGTGCCCCCACCATCAGTGATATATTCATGCCATGCCATCCATTTCATCATTGGGGAGGAAGCTGAGGAGGAAAAAGGCATAAACTCAGTTTCCATAGTACAATAGAATTTAATTTTCTTGGTGACTAGGGATAGGAGAGGAGGAGAAATTTGTTTCCAACTTTAGGCCAATGCTGCCCTAGCTGCTATACAGATATGTCCCACCAAGTATCTTTGGTGGGGTGGTATCTCAGCAGGAAAAATGTGTAATAGGGCTATGACAGGAGAGGAGGTGAGTGACAGGTTTAAGACCTTATTGATCAATGTAAATATCTCGCACCAGAAGTTTTGAAGGGAAGAACAAAACCAGAAAACATGATAAATATCACTTACTTCTCCACAGTTACGCCAACAATATTTGGAACAAGACTGCCAAAAAGTATGTAACCTATCAGGTGTTAAATATAGTCTATTAAGGAGTTTGACATGCATCTCCGTGTGATTCAAGCATTTAGACATACGATAAGAAGTAAAAATCTGTTCCCATTGGGCGTCAGATAAGGGGAGATCCAAGTCTTGTTCCCATTTTAGCTGCACATTAGATTTCATGGTAACAAGTAAGCTGACAAGAGTCTTGTAACAAAAAGATATGTCCCTCCTGGAATCACACAGAGACACACGCGCTAGTACTACCTAGGATAATGGATTTGAAGAAGCCCCATGTTTAGGTAGACTTTTGTACCAGTGGTGAATTTAGAAATAATGCAATAATTCTCCGCTGGGGAGATTATAATGAGATTGGAGTTGGGAAAACGAGAGCATAACATTACCATCCAGAAGGTTGCCCAACACATTCAAATCACAAACATACCAGGTAGAGAGATTTAAATTAGGGATCAATTTAGCTATGGGTCATAGTGAGATAATGGAATAAGGGAATTGATACCCAGGTAGGCGATTTACTAATTTATCCCAAATCAGTAGAGATGTTGTGGAGGCTGGGAGAAGGGTCAATGAACGGGGTCTAAAAGTCTAAAGGTTGGGTGAATCCTAAAAAGATCTTGCCCAGTATTTGAGCTGGGCAAGCACACAAGCCTCCTGGTAGAGAACTAGGTCAGGCATATCTAGCCCTCCCTTTCTGCGAGGGAGAATCATTCTGGACCGAGCCAGTCTAGGTGGACGTGCCTTCCAGACATAGCGTAGCATTATAGCGCGACACCTATCAAGGTACTGTTTAGGGAAAAGAAAGGGTATACAGTAGTTTGATATAAGTACATGAGTTTAGGTAAAAGGGTAATTTTTAAGGCTGCTAAGCGGCCGATCCACGCAATGTCATAAGATAACCAGGACTTAGTCAAGTCTAAAAGAGTATTGATGAGTGGGGGTAAGTTAACATCAAAGATAGAGGTCGTAGACGGTGGGATTTGCATCCCTAAATATTGAAGTGAGATCAAACGCCAATTATAAGGTTATTGTGATTGAAGAGTGGACACTATGGGAGCTGGAGTATTAATGGGGAGAGCATCTGTCTTTGTCGTATTCATTTTGTAATAGGAAGCTTCGGTATACTGTTCCAAGATAGCATGCAAACATGGGAAAGAGGATAGTGGGTCTGTAACAAACAAGAGAACGTTGTCCGCAAAGAGGCACAACTTGTGAGTATCATTGCCATCCGTCACCCCCGGAAAGTCCACAGTCATCCTAATCTTCTCAGCGAGGGGTTCAATACCCAACGTGAATATCAGGGGTGACAGAGGGCAACCTTGTCGGGTTCCATTCGTAATAGGGAAAGCATCGTAGAGGAAACCATTGCTAACTACCTGTGCGGAGGGGGAGCTATATAAAGATAATACCGAAGAAAGAATATGACCACTAAGATCAAACTTGTCTAGATCCGAGGACATATATTGCCAGTTCAATCAATCAAACGCCTTCTTGACATCTAAGGAAAGCAGAAGAAGGCCAGTGTGAGGAGGAATAATACCAATTAAGTCAAAAACTCTACGGGTGTAAGCCTGTCTACCTGTCACAAATCCAACTTGGTCATGGGAAATGAGAGACAGCAGAAAAACATTTAGCTAAGAAGCGACAAGTTTGGCAAAAAGTTTAACATCGGTGTTCAGAAGTGCAATGGGCCTATAATTTTGGCAATGTGCTGGGTTTTTACTTGGTTTTGGTATAGTAATAATTTGAGCCTCCAACATTTCTGTTGGGAAAGCACCAAGAGAGGAGACTGCATTATACAATAAGGTCAGGGTGGGTGATAATTGATCACAAAGAGAAACGTAAAACTCATTAAAACTCATTAATGAAGCCATCTGGACCTGAGGCTTTAGCATGCAGGAGTGATTTCATTACCTGAACAACCTCAAAGGAGGTCCACGGAGCACTTAATGATTCGAGTTGTTCCGCAGAGAAGGAGGGGAGTTTGACGTCAGCTAAAAAGTATCGTATAGAGTCAGGGGTAGGTTGAAAAATGAGAGGGTCAGAAGAAAGATTGTACAGGGTGGTATAATATCTAGCGAATTGATTTGCTATGTCATATGGATTGAATACCTTACCACCTTGAGGAGAGATCAGGTGTTTAATCCTATTTCGAGCCTGTAGTTTAGATTCCAAGTCCTGTTGCTGTTGGACAGCCTGTCTTTTAATTCTAGCACCGGCCTGAATCACCGTGCCCAGAACAACTGCTTTAAGAGCACACCAAAAAGTCGTGATAGATGAATCTGAGGGAGAATTAGTTTCCATATAAAGAGAGATGCAATCATCGATCGCTTTTTTAGATACAGCATCTGATAGAAGGTGAGGGGATAGGCGCCACGGCTGTGGGGGAGTAAATTACTGGCAAATATTCCAAGACCATAGGAGTGGGGCATGATCTGACCAAGAAATAGGCAGAACATCCACCTGTGCTGAATGCTGCAAAGTCCATTTATCGCAAAAAATAAGATCTATGCGAGAGTAGGAATTATGCACTGGAGAAAAATATGTATAATCTCTCGCAGTTGTCAACTCTCCATAAGTCATACAGGTCATATTCTGCCAGCAAATTACGGAAGGCCAAGGATGGGCCAGCTGAAGCTGCAGACAGTTGGGAAGGGGACTGAGTAGATCTATCTAATTTCGGATCAAGCACTAAATTATAGTCACCCACAACAACCAAGGCACCTTGACGAACCTTTTCAATAGTCAAGCAAATTTTTCTAAAGAACGGGACCTGGTTAGAATTTGGAGCGTAGAGAGAAACAATCGTAACTAGCTTACCCTCCAATTTTCCAATGAGAATGAGAAAACGTCCATTCTTGTCAGCTGACTGGTACAACAGTTCAAACGAAATAGAGGATGATCTACTTTTAAAGCTGAAAAGCTCTCATGATCCACTAAGGGGACTAAATTGCATGTGTCATAGGTGTCAGCCTGTAAATAGGGGCACAGCTTAAAAAAAGGGGTGTGGCCTCACTGCACAGGTTGTGGGGACTGTTTTGCTGAAGTCACACATTGGCACCCACAAAAAACCCAAACACATTGGCCCCCACAAGAAAAAACCCAAACACATTGGTCCCCACAGGAAAACCCAAACACATTGGTCCCCACAGGAAAACCCAAACACATTGGCCCCCATAGGAAACCCCCAATTTGGTTCCCAAACACACACACATATAGTCACTTTAGAAAAATAACAAAAACAATTTGTCCCACACACAATATAAAACCTCCCAGTCCCTCAGCAATGGCAGTCCAGCAGTTGCAGCCTCTAACTAGAGAGCATATTGTGCGCAGGCAGGTGGGTTGCTGCATTACCCCCCAGTCTTTATTAGTCCAGGGTCCCATCATCCGCCGCACTGTGCTACCCCAGCCAATTCTGCCTCCATGTCCCCCTAAGATTTATAAAGATGATTCCAAAATGTTAATTTAGTAAATATACCCTCAGATAGATGATGGCATGACAGTAGACTACTCATCCTACCTAAACTGCCTCATTACCTTCTGCCATATGCTCTCAGATAATTCCCTGGCAGACTGAAAATTCCTTGGCAACTTAATGCCATGTTTAAAAACTTCCCTCAAAAAAACTGCATGTTTTCCTGATTAGGATATTAAGCAAACCAATTTGCCATGTCATCCAAATCAGTAGAACCATGGAAGCTGGCCACTTTGTGGACTGGGTGATCAAAGCATGACTACAGTCTCTAATGTCATAGATAGGTCTTGTGACAATGTACAGACTAAACTTTGAGCAACAAATTCCACTTTAGCTTGAAAATGTGTTATGCACACCAGTGCCAGCAGGAATGTACTGGTGTCTGAACGGAGAGGGATGCAAAACAAATGAACTCACAGACAGACTGGGGAATATGACATTACATACATAGAAGGTGATAGGGTAACAAAATAAACACAAAGTAAACAGAGAAGCCCAAAGGCTAAGAAACTGGGTGTCTCCCTAGTATTAGGAATGCTCAGATGGAAAGAAGCGAGATGTTGTGATTTAATACGTAGAGAACCCGAAATGATGTTGCTAAGGGCAATAGCAAAACCCTAAAGGGTTACCAACGGGTGTGGCAGTAAACTCCTTGGTCAGAGATGGAGTAATAGACACAAGGAGAGTCTCCACAATCCTAGTCCTCACTTGCAGTGCACTGGTTCAGCTTACTGCCACTAAACTGACACCTGAACACCTTGCACAGTGAGAAAGGATTTTGGCAGGCAAGTCTGAGAATACAGCCGCAAACCTGCTAGGTTCACAGAGTAGCAAAAGAACCCCAGCAGGTTAAACGACTGACTCCAGTCTTACTGCTAGGTCTGGATTGGCAGAGTGTAATACCAAATCCCAAGGCCTATTTGCAGTAAGCAACAAACAAATACAAAGTTTACACAGTACTAGCTAGCTTTCAGGAACTGACTAACCAACAAAGATTCAGCAGCATCTGCCTAACCTGAGAAGAGGGTTTATATAGCAGGTGCTGTCCACGCCCCACTCAGACCTCACAGACTGAGCACAAAAACCAGCACCGGATCCCCTGCCGTGCACAGAGCCTGTAACCACTGCACAGCAAAAGACCCGAACCGGAGTATCAGCTACGCTCAGGTTACTCCGCTAGCACTTGTCTCCCGGTTGCCATGACGACGTGGCAGCACAGAGCAGGAGACCCTAACAGTACCCCCCCTCTGACAAGGGGTCAAAGAACCCCTACCACCGGGTTTATCGGGAACTGCGAGAAGAAAGAGCGTAACAGTCTGGGGGCATGAAGATCACAACTGCGCACCCACGACCGCTCCTCCGGGCCATACCCCTTCCAGTGCACCAAAAATGACAGCCGACCCCGAACCATCTTGGAGTCAAGAATCCTTTCAACAACAAACTCCCTCTGGCCACGTATCAGAAGAGGGGAAGGTCTTCCACTGGAAGAAGGATTACAAATCGCCCGTTTTAAAAGGGAACAATGAAATGTTTTATTGATACCCAAAGAACGGGGTAGATCTAACTGAAATGCCACCGGATTGATAAACCTAGTGATCTTATAAGGACCGATGAACCGGGGGCCTAACTTGTGAGATGGCTGTCTCAACTTCAAATTCTTGGTAGACAACCAGACGAAGTCTCCTAATTTGAAGCTGCAGGGTCTTTTCCGCTTATCAAAAACCCTTAATGACACAGACACAAGGGCTTTCTTCACTTTCCTCCAAATACCTCTAAGGACCGAAACCACAGAGGAACCACCAGGCGTGGAGTCCTGGGGGTCAAAAGAATTGGCCTTAGGATGATGCCCATACACACAAAGGAAGGGAGAGATCCCTGTAGCAGAGTGAGCCGCGTTGTTATAGGCAAACTCCGCCATGGACAGATGAGCAACCCAGTCAGTCTGACACTTGGAGACATAACACCTGAGGAACTGCTCCAAGGACTGGTTCACCCTTTCAGTCTGCCCATTAGACTGCGGATGGTAGCCTGACGACAAGCTGACAGAAATCTGGAGATCGGAACAAAATGCCCTCCAGAATTTGGCCACAAACTGGGATCCGCGGTCAGAGACCACATCAAGTGGCAACCCGTGGAGGCGCACAACATGCAGCATAAATCATTCAGACAGGCGTCTGGCCGATGGCAGCCCAACCAATGGAACGAAGTGCGTCATCTTCGAAAAACCTGTCAACGACAACCCAGATGGCTGTCATCCCCGAGGATTTTGGCAAGTCCACCACAAAATCCATTGAAATGTGGGTCCATGGCTTAGATGGAATAGAGAGTGGATGTAATGGGCCAACAGGAACCCCTCTAGGAGTCTTATTTCGGGCACAGATGTCACATGCCCAAACCCACTGATCCACATCCCTAGCCACCGAGGGCCACCACACCGCCCTAGATAGCAACTCCCGAGTTCTGGCAATACCCGGGTGACCTGCCGACTTCTTGGCATGGAATTCCAGGAACACTCGCTGTCTTAACCTAGGAGGCACAAACAAAAGATCTACCGGAAGGTCTGGAGGAGCCTGCTCCTGTGCTCTAAGGACTAATGACAAGAGGTCCTGGGTAATGCCCACTTTAATACATGATGGGGACACAATGGGTAATGGCTCCTCGGTGGTCTCCTGGATTGGAGCAAAACTCTGCGAGAGCGCATCAGCCTTGATGTTTTTTGACCCAGGGCGATATGTTATCAAAAAATTAAAGCGAGCAAAAAACAAAACCCATCGTGCCTGCCTGGCATTGAGGCGCTTCGCTGACTCTAAATATGCCAAATTCTTATGGTCGGTGAGAATTGAGACCACAAACTTAGCCCCCTCAAGCCAGTGTCTCCACTCCTCGAGTGCATCCTTAATAGCCAACAATTCCCGGTTACCCACGTCATAATTCATCTCGGCAGGCGAAAATTTACGGGAAAAGTAAGCACAGGGATGAAGGCGATTATCAGACACCCCCATTTGAGAGAGCACTGCCCCAATACCCATCTCAGAGGCATCCACCTCCACCACAAAAGGACGCTCTGGATCTGGGTGTCGCAGCACCTTGGCCGAGACAAATGCCCTTTTGAGACGGGCAAAAGCCGCTTTGGCCTCACAAGACCAGTGAGCAACATCCGCCCCTTTCTTAGTGAGTGCCACCAAGGTCGCCACTATAGACGAAAATCCAGCGATAAATCGTCTATAAAAATTCGCAAAGCCCAGAAAACGCTGAAGCGCCTTCAAACTAGTGGGCTGCACCCAATCCAGGACTGCCTGTACCTTGGAACCCTCCATTTGGAAACCTTCTGGGGAGATAATATATCCTAGAAATGCGATTTGCTGAACTTCAAATTCGCACTTCTCCAGCTTCGCCCCAAGCCGGTGGTCTCTGAGTTTCTGGAGGACTAAGCGTACATGCTTCCGATGTTCCTCCAGGGAATGGGAGAAGATTAGGATGTCATCTAAGTATACAACTAAGAATCTATCCAAATATTCCCTGAGCACATCGTTCATGAAGTCCTGGAAGACTGCCGGGGCATTACAAAGCCCAAAAGGCATCACCAAATATTCATAATGCCCTGAGTGGGTATTAAAGGCAGTCTTCCATTCATCCCCCCCTCTTATTCGGATTAGATTGTACGCACCGCGTAGGTCAATCTTAGAAAAAATGGTGGCAGTACGAAGCTGGTCAAACAAGACCGAAATGAGAGGCAGTGGGTATGAGTTTTTAATCGTGATACGGTTCAATTCTCTGAAGTCGATGCAGGGTCGCAACGAACCGTCCTTTTTACCCACGAAGAAGAACCCCGACCCAACTGGAGACTGTGAAGGTCTGATAAATCCCTTAGCCAAGTTCTCCTGAATGTACTCTGCCATAGCCTGAGTCTCAGGACGTGACAGGGAGTACAACCTGCTCTTGGGAAGCTTAGCATTCGGCAACAAATCAATGGCACAGTCATAGGAGCGATGGGGAGGTAGTACCTCTGCAACTCTTTTGGAGAACACGTCCGCAAAATCTGCATAACATCCTGGCAATCCTGGCAAACTTAGCTGTGAAAGCCTGACTGGAAGGCTCAAGCAACTCCTGAAACAATCAGTACCCCAACTAAGAATCTCCCCAGAGACCCAGTCAAATTGAGGATTGTAGGCCCTTAACCAGGGTAACCCCAACACCAATGGGGCAAAAGTACAGACAGTCACATAAAAGGACAATTTTTCAGAGTGTGTGGCTACAATAAACAAAGAAATCTGGCTAGTGCAAGAGGTAATTTTACCCTGGGATAATGGTTCCCCGTTTAACCCACAAATCTCAATCTCCGATGCCAAGGGTACTGAGGGTACAGAGTGTTTCAGGGCGAATTGGCGGTCCATAAAAACCCCGTCGGCCCCACTGTCCACAAAGGCCTCAGTCTTGACAGTTTGACCGAGGATCTTCAAGGTCACCGGAATGATAAAAGTCTTCTTGGGAAATTCTGACTTCTGGCCTGACAGGATATTTCCCATCACCCTCAGGCCCTGAAGTTTTCCAGCTTTTCTGGGCATGATACTACCACATGACCTTTATTCCCACAGTACAAACATAACCCCTGCTGTCTCCTCCGCGTCTTCTCACGCGAGGAGAGGCGGGTAGCCCCAATCTGCATAGGCTCCTCGGAAAATTCCTCAGAGTCTGAGGTTCCCTTGGGAAAGAAGGAAACCTCGGTCTCCCTTTCAAGCCTGCGCTCTCTCAGCCGTCTATCCACCCGAATGGATAACTGCATGAGCTGATCCAAGCTATCAGGCAAGGGATATTGTACCAGTTGGTCTTTTAACTGGTTAGAAAGACCTCTTCGGTACTGGTGTCTCAGGGCTGGGTCATTCCACTGGGTATCATGGGCCAACCTCCGAAACTCCGTACAATAAACCTCAACTGGCCTTCGCCCTTGCTTAAGGATCGAAATCTGAGCCTCGGCATAGGCCGTCTTGTCAGGGTCATCATACAACATGCCCAGTGCCGTAAAAAAAGCATCAACACTTTTAAGTGACGGACAGTCAGGCTGCAACCCATATGCCCAGACCTGTGGGTCTCCTTGTAGCAAGGAAATCACTATGCCCACCCGCTGAATCTCCGACCCAGAAGACTGAGGCCTAAGCTGGAAATATAGCTTGCTGCTCTCCTTGAAACAAAAGAACTGCGAGCGATCTCCAGAAAAACGATCCGGGAGATTTACTTTTGGCTCCTTAACCCCTGAAGGCACTGCTGCTGCGGGAGCTCCGCCAGTGGCCTGCGAGGTGTGCATTTTAATGGACAAATCATTAAATTGTCGAGTCAGGACCTGCACCTGATCGACCACCTGTTGCAAAGTATTTTGAGGGGTATGCTCCATATTCCCACAAAATTTCAACAGGAGTATTAGGCTGCTGAATATGTTATGCACACCAGTGCCAGCAGGAATGTACTGGTGTCTGAACGGAGAGGGATGCAAAACAAATGAACTCACAGACAGACTGGGGAATATGACATTACATACATAGAAGGTGATAGGGTAACAAAATAAACACAAAGTAAACAGAGAAGCCCAAAGGCTAAGAAACTGGGTGTCTCCCTAGTATTAGGAATGCTCAGATGGAAAGAAGCGAGATGTTGTGATTTAATACGTAGAGAACCCGAAATGCTGTTGCTAAGGGCAACAGCAAAACCCTAAAGGGTTACCAACGGGTGTGGCAGTAAACTCCTTGGTCAGAGATGGAGTAATAGACACAAGGAGAGTCTCCACAATCCTAGTCCTCACTTGCAGTGCACTGGTTCAGCTTACTGCCACTAAACTGACACCTGAACACCTTGCACAGTGAGAAAGGATTTTGGCAGGCAAGTCTGAGAATACAGCCGCAAACCTGCTAGGTTCACAGAGTAGCAAAAGAACCCCAGCAGGTTAAACGACTGACTCCAGTCTTACTGCTAGGTCTGGATTGGCAGAGTGTAATACCAAATCCCAAGGCCTATTTGCAGTAAGCAACAAACAAATACAAAGTTTACACAGTACTAGCTAGCTTTCAGGAACTGACTAACCAACAAAGATTCAGCAGCATCTGCCTAACCTGAGAAGAGGGTTTATATAGCAGGTGCTGTCCACGCCCCACTCAGACCTCACAGACTGTGAGCACAAAATCCAGCACCGGATCCCCTGCCGTGCACAGAGCCTGTAACCACTGCACAGCAAAAGACCCGAACCGGAGTATCAGCTACGCTCAGGTTACTCCGCTAGCACTTGTCTCCCGGTTGCCATGACGACGTGGCAGCACAGAGCAGGAGACCCTAACAAAATGTTATTAGTCTCGTGACAGTATTCCATTTAAAATGAAAACCACATCTGTCAAGCATACAAAGTCTGAGTCAAAGTCAGTGTGTATCTAAAGTGGTCTGTGTGCAAATCACTGCAGGACTCTGGAGAACTGCAGAATTGTGTCTTTACTGGCTGCAAGAATGCTGTAGCTGAACAATCACTGCAGAAGTTCTTCCTGTAACAAACACTTCCGGCATAATAAAACACTTCCTGTATGATATATTGCATACATCTTACACCCTTTTTATTACATTTAAAAAAAAAACAGGTGTGTGTGGGTGTAAGACAGGTGTTGGAAGCATGGACACTGTAAAACTGAAAAAAGGGAGACTTAAAGTAACATAGGTGTCTATTTACTAAGCCTTGTATGGAGATAAAGTGCACGGAGATAAGGTACCAGCCAATCAGGTCCTAACTGCCATGTCACAGGCTGGGTTTGAATAATGTCAGTTAGGAGCTGATACATTATCTCCATCCACTTTATCTTCATCCAAGTCTTAGTAAATAGACCCCATAGTCCTTGAATTTTGGATTAGTCCTTGAAATTCTCCCAGGCCTGGTCAAAAGGAAAGGGGCTAGTAGTGTGTTCACTATTGGGCAACGGCATGCGACTACCCTGCACCCCAATAGGCAGATCCAGATTTAGACCTCATGGAGACCTAGGCAAAATAATGGTTTGGAGCCCCTTCCCTCAAACAATACATAGCAATATATTTTCATTCCTGACAAAATTTTATTAACTAAAATAAAAACATTAACTTTACTATACTTGGACTGACGTGTCCTGCTAAGATGCTGTGGACCCTTATCTGACCCATGTGACTGGACCTGCAAGTCCTGAGAGTGCTGCTGCATCTTAACTATTACGATGTATACACATACACACACAATGCTGGACACTGGTCAGCTCTCAAATATGTGTAAAAGCAATAATCACATGCTACTTTGGGTCTCTGGTCAATGCTTCAGAGCATAGGCCTTTTAAGTCTTGTTAAAATGGCTATGCCCAGAAACACTGACCAGAAACCCACAGTAGCGTGTCATTATTGCTTTTACACTTCTTTGAGAGCTAACCAGTATCGATCAGTGTTAATCTATTTAGCAAGGTCACCTAAGGCACTTGCTTCTATTTGAAAGAGTTAAATTCAACTACAACTGGGCAACCTATGAATACTGCAGCCTGGTGGTAAGTGACAGGAATCTTCATAACAATTCCACTAGAACTAAATGTAACAAGATATGTTTACCACTTTGGCACATACTCATACAAAAAAGAATTAGGTAATAAAAAACCTTACACAAAGTTTTTATCTGTGAGTCCCCAATTCTTATTTGTCTGTGTCCTTTTCTACTTGTGCATTTCATCCACAAGAAAGAATCTTATCTCGAACCAAAAGAAAAGATCATAGAGCAATTTTGTAACACATAAAGAAAAGGGGTTTGTTCATACGTAGGACTCACAATAAAACAAAGATAAAAAGCATGTAACCACACATCAGTGGATAGGGCTTGCATCAGAGGTCACCAGTTACCCTCCCGGATGTAATCGGGCCGAAAAGTCCCAGAAACCTCCACAGTAATGCCCCCTGCACCATATTATGCCACACACCGCAATGCCTTGATACATTATGTCCTACAGTAAAGCTTCTACTTACTTTTTAATTACACATGCTCGGTGTCATGCTGGTTGTCAGGGGTTTCATGCTCTGGGATCTATTCTGGTTGCCAGGGGTTGCATGCTCTGGGATTCATGCTGGTTGCTGTGTAATGCTAGTTGCCAGGGCTGTGTAGTGCTCATTGTCACATTTCAGCCCGCCAGCCTCTCCTCCTTCTGCCTGCCAGTCAGGTACTGCTGCTACTGTGTCTCATGGTGCTCCCCCTTCTCCCCATTATTACTACTCTGTTTGGGGGCAGAGTTTCATGTAATGACGCATTTGCGTCTTGATGTCATTATGCAAAAGTGTGATTACATGAAATCCCGCCCCCGAGTGGAGTAGTAATGACTGGGAGGAGGGGGAGCACCATGAGACATCAAAAGTGCCATGGCGCGTTTGACCGCACGCGTTGCCCACCACAAGAAACAGCTCTGGTTAGGAAGCTGAATATAATTTAAGAAACTATAAAAATGTTCCTGTCACTTTTTACTGTATCTGCTACGAGTGCTTCTTGGGTAAAGCCAAGAAACATGGATAAATATTTACTTACATTGAGACGTCTCAAATTTACATCTCTATAGATCTACCAATTTTTAACACCCGTTTATATTTCCAACCAAGAAAATCGGAAACATCCCTGCAAACAACGGGTAGACCAACTAGTGTGTATGTATGTATGTATGTATGTATGTATGTATGTATGTATGTATATATATATATATATATATATACACATATACACACACAAACAGAAAGTTCAGCACTCACCATAGCAAGCTTACTTATCCTTATTTATGTGTGATACAGTTGGCAAGTTTTAATTTTTGAGACTTTGTGATAGTGTAGGACCTGCAAGAAGGTGGGGTACCAGGCTTCCGTGCATTGGCCAATTCACTAACTAAACCCCCATCATTTATTTATTGATGTTGTGAGGATAAGTGAGCTTGCTATGGTGAGTGCTGAACTTTCTGTCTGTATATATTTGGATTGGTGGCCATGGGCTGCATGCACCCCACCCTATGAGTGGTGAGTGCAGACATTGCACCCCGCTTCTGGGGTGGTGAGTGCTGTGGTTTTCTAGATTTGTTTGTATATATATATATATATATATAGATATATATATATATATATATATATATATATATATAGATATATATATATATATATATATATAGATAGATAGATAGATAGATAGATAGATAGATAGATATAGATATATACACACACACAAAGAACCCTGTACTCTCCTTAGCAGTAGATAAACAATGGGGTTTTAATTTAAGAATTGTGCAATGCATTTAAGCTTGCAGCCCAGTCCATGGGACACCATTTCACTGTGGGTCCTACTTTATCACATAAACTTTCACATACTGTAGATTTTATGGAGACCTGGCAACTGCTATCACATAGGAGAAAATGTGCTTACCTGGTTTAAAGCTTACCTGCCACACTTATGGTTTTTAAAAGGTAGACAGTCACCAACACAACTTCACAAGTGTGCTACTGCTTACCTGGTTTAAATCTCACCTGCCAACTGACTTCTGGCTTTTAAAGTGAGACAGTCACCAACACACCTAAACAGCAGCTGATCCAGGTTAAAGGTAAATGAGCTTAGGGGTGCATGAGAGAGATATGATCACAAATGGGCCAATTCAAAATTAACCCTATTATACACATACGGGAATCCACGGCACTCGCCATTCCCAGAAGAGGGGAGGATAGAGTAGGACTTGCAGTGAAATGGGGTCCCGTGGAGTGGGCTGCAAGCTTACATGCATTGTACAATTCATAAACTAAAACACCATTGTTTATCTAGTTGTATATTAAAGCATTAAGATGAATGAACTACTAAGGACAGGGTTCTCTGTATATGTATATTTGAGTTAGGTGGTCACAGCACACCGCACCCCAACCTAGGGGTGGGGAGTATGTGAGTACACCCATCTCCTGGGAATGGCAAGTGCAGTGGATCCCCTTTTGTATTTATATATATATATATATATATATATATATATATAGTGCAGTTAATTTCCCGAAATACCGACGCCAGAATCCCGACAACAGTCAAAATGCCGGCGGTTGAAGTCCCGACCGCCGCTTGGTATTCCCACCACCAGAGGGGAATATAAAAGTGTGGCCAGCTACCGAGCCTGAAGTGTGGCGAGCACAGTGAGCCTGTGAGAGGACAAGCTGCGCTTGATGTCAGGATTTTGACTATCAGGATTCCAGCATCAGCATTTCGACCAGGGGATCCCGACTGTTGGAAAATTCTACTGAAAAAAAAAATTATTTATATACAGGTTGAGTATCCCATATCCAAAATGCTTGGGACCAGAGGTATTTTGGATATCGGATTTTTCCGTATTTTGGAATAATTGCATACCATAAAGAGATATCATGGTGATGGAACCCAAGTCTAAGCACAGAATGCATTTATGTTTCATATACATCTTATACACACAGCCTGAAGGTCATTTTAGCCAATATTTTTTGTAACTTTGTGCATTAAACAAAGTGTGTCTACATTCACACAATTCATTTATGTTTCATATACACCTTTTACACACAGCCTGAAGGTCATTTAATACAATATTTTTAATAACTTTGTGTATTAAACAAAGTTTGTGTACATTGAGCCATCAAAAACAAAGGTTTCACTATCTCACTCTCAGTCAAAAAAGTCCGTATTTTGGAATATTCCGTATTTCGGAATATTTGGATATGGGATACTCAACCTGTATATATATATATATATATATATATATATATACACACAAACAAAGAACCCAGCACTCACCAAAGTAAACTCACTTATCCTCAACAATTCCATAAATAAATGATGGGGGTTTAGTTGGTGGATTGGCCAATGCACGGAAGCCTGCATACCGATTTTCAAGGTACCCCATCTTCATGCAGGTCCTACACTATCACAGAGTCTCAAAACCTGACCACTTCACTGCTGTTACACACATCATCTGCCTGCTAGATTTAATGTGTACCTGCCACAGACTTTATGGCTTTTAAAGGCACACTAGTCACCTATTGCACTGGCTCAAAGATGATTGCTAAGAAACAGCTGAGACAGGTTCAGGATAATAAAGTCCACACAGGGGTGCATGAGAAAGCTAGTGGCCACGTTTAATAAGAGCTAACCATAGATTAACCCCATCGTATACACAGAGAAAAAAAACCACAGCATTCACCACACCAGAAGCGGGGCACAGCTATGCACTTACCACTCACAGGGTGGGGTGCATGTAACACAGCACTCTCCACCACAAACGCGGGGTACACCGCTGTACTTACCACTCACAGGGCGGGGTGCATGTAGCCCATGACCACATCGCTCTAATAAATACAAACAAAGAACCCAGCACTCACCAAAGTAAACTCACTTATCCTCAACAATTCCATAAATAAATGATGGGGGTTTAGTTGGTGGATTGGCCAATGCACGGAAGCCTGCATACCGATTTTCAAGGTACCCCATCTTCATGCAGGTCCTACACTATCACAGAGTCTCAAAACCTGACCACTTCACTGCTGTTACACACATCATCTGCCTGCTAGATTTAATGTGTTCCTGCCACAGACTTTATGGCTTTTAAAGGCACACTAGTCACCTATTGCACTGGCTCAAAGATGATTGCTAAGAAACAGCTGAGACAGGTTCAGGATAATAAAGTCCACACAGGGGTGCATGAGAAAGCTAGTGGCCACGTTTAATAAGAGCTAACCATAGATTAACCCCATCGTATACACAGAGAAAAAAAAAACCACAGCACTCACCACACCAGAAGCGGGGCACAGCTATGCACTTACCACTCACAGGGTGGGGTGCATGTAACACAGCACTCTCCACCACAAACGCGGGGTACACCGCTGTACTTACCACTCACAGGGCGGGGTGCATGTAGCCCATGACCACATCGCTCTAATAAATACAAACAAAGAACCCAGCACTCACCAAAGTAAACTCACTTATCCTCAACAATTCCATAAATAAATGATGGGGGTTTAGTTGGTGGATTGGCCAATGCACGG
The DNA here is from genome assembly GCF_028390025.1 of Pseudophryne corroboree. Lineage (NCBI taxonomy): Eukaryota > Metazoa > Chordata > Amphibia > Anura > Myobatrachidae > Pseudophryne > Pseudophryne corroboree. The sequence goes on along the minus strand of NC_086449.1, from coordinate 603,828,342 downwards.
AAGCCTGCATACCGATTTTCAAGGTACCCCATCTTCATGCAGGTCCTACACTATCACAGAGTCTCAAAACCTGACCACTTCACTGCTGTTACACACATCATCTGCCTGCTAGATTTAATGTGTACCTGCCACAGACTTTATGGCTTTTAAAGGCACACTAGTCACCTATTGCACTGGCTCAAAGATGATTGCTAAGAAACAGCTGAGACAGGTTCAGGATAATAAAGTCCACACAGGGGTGCATGAGAAAGCTAGTGGCCACGTTTAATAAGAGCTAACCATAGATTAACCCCATCGTATACACAGAGAAAAAAAAACCACAGCACTCACCACACCAGAAGCGGGGCACAGCTATGCACTTACCACTCACAGGGTGGGGTGCATGTAACACAGCACTCTCCACCACAAACGCGGGGTACACCGCTGTACTTACCACTCACAGGGCGGGGTGCATGTAGCCCATGACCACATCGCTCTAATAAATACAAACAAAGAACCCAGCACTCACCAAAGTAAACTCACTTATCCTCAACAATTCCATAAATAAATGATGGGGGTTTAGTTGGTGGATTGGCCAATGCACGGAAGCCTGCATACCGATTTTCAAGGTACCCCATCTTCATGCAGGTCCTACACTATCACAGAGTCTCAAAACCTGACCACTTCACTGCTGTTACACACATCATCTGCCTGCTAGATTTAATGTGTACCTGCCACAGACTTTATGGCTTTTAAAGGCACACTAGTCACCTATTGCACTGGCTCAAAGATGATTGCTAAGAAACAGCTGAGACAGGTTCAGGATAATAAAGTCCACACAGGGGTGCATGAGAAAGCTAGTGGCCACGTTTAATAAGAGCTAACCATAGATTAACCCCATCGTATACACAGAGAAAAAAAACCACAGCACTCACCACACCAGAAGCGGGGCACAGCTATGCACTTACCACTCACAGGGTGGGGTGCATGTAACACAGCACTCTCCACCACAAACGCGGGGTACACCGCTGTACTTACCATTTATGGAATTGTTGAGGATAAGTGAGTTTACTTTGGTGAGTGCTGGGTTCTTTGTTTGTATTTATTAGAGCGATGTGGTCATGGGCTACATGCACCCCGCCCTGTGAGTGGTAAGTACAGCGGTGTACCCCGCGTTTGTGGTGGAGAGTGCTGTGTTACATGCACCCCACCCTGTGAGTGGTAAGTGCATAGCTGTGCCCCGCTTCTGGTGTGGTGAGTGCTGTGGTTTTTTTTCTCTGTGTATACGATGGGGTTAATCTATGGTTAGCTCTTATTAAACGTGGCCACTAGCTTTCTCATGCACCCCTGTGTGGACTTTATTATCCTGAACCTGTCTCAGCTGTTTCTTAGCAATCATCTTTGAGCCAGTGCAATAGGTGACTAGTGTGCCTTTAAAAGCCATAAAGTCTGTGGCAGGTACACATTAAATCTAGCAGGCAGATGATGTGTGTAACAGCAGTGAAGTGGTCAGGTTTTGAGACTCTGTGATAGTGTAGGACCTGCATGAAGATGGGGTACCTTGAAAATCGGTATGCAGGCTTCCGTGCATTGGCCAATCCACCAACTAAACCCCCATCATTTATTTATGGAATTGTTGAGGATAAGTGAGTTTACTTTGGTGAGTGCTGGGTTCTTTGTTTGTATTTATTAGAGCGATGTGGTCATGGGCTACATGCACCCCGCCCTGTGAGTGGTAAGTACAGCGGTGTACCCCGCGTTTGTGGTGGAGAGTGCTGTGTTACATGCACCCCACCCTGTGAGTGGTAAGTGCATAGCTGTGCCCCGCTTCTGGTGTGGTGAGTGCTGTGGTTTTTTTTCTCTGTGTATACGATGGGGTTAATCTATGGTTAGCTCTTATTAAACGTGGCCACTAGCTTTCTCATGCACCCCTGTGTGGACTTTATTATCCTGAACCTGTCTCAGCTGTTTCTTAGCAATCATCTTTGAGCCAGTGCAATAGGTGACTAGTGTGCCTTTAAAAGCCATAAAGTCTGTGGCAGGTACACATTAAATCTAGCAGGCAGATGATGTGTGTAACAGCAGTGAAGTGGTCAGGTTTTGAGACTCTGTGATAGTGTAGGACCTGCATGAAGATGGGGTACCTTGAAAATCGGTATGCAGGCTTCCGTGCATTGGCCAATCCACCAACTAAACCCCCATCATTTATTTATGGAATTGTTGAGGATAAGTGAGTTTACTTTGGTGAGTGCTGGGTTCTTTGTTTGTATTTATTAGAGCGATGTGGTCATGGGCTACATGCACCCCGCCCTGTGAGTGGTAAGTACAGCGGTGTACCCCGCGTTTGTGGTGGAGAGTGCTGTGTTACATGCACCCCACCCTGTGAGTGGTAAGTGCATAGCTGTGCCCCGCTTCTGGTGTGGTGAGTGCTGTGGTTTTTTTTCTCTGTATATATATATATATATATATATAATAGGCAACGAAGCAAACAGCGGCACTCAGGGTCTTATACAAAATTCAAGTGTATTGAAATCACTCCATAAAATCCAACGTTTCGGGACACGCAAGTCCCGTTGTCAAGGTGAGTAACAGAGGGCACCTGGGCACACTAACGTATTACTGAGGGAGTGCCGGTCCACCTACCAACTTTATATATATATATATATATATATATATATAGTCCAGAAATTGGTCTGGCACTCCTCGTCTTCCCAAGGGAACGGCTCCGCTGCCCTCCTTAAGAGCCAGCAGCTCAATGTATAGCACCAATGAAAGGCGGCACTCGGAGACTTTCACAAAGTGATCAACGTGGTTTAATGTGGGTCCTCAACGTTTCGGGAGACAAACTCCCTTCTTCAGGACACAGCAAACAAGTGTGACATGCAGTGCAAAAAACATTCAAATAACTTACCATCCCCCGTCCCACGGCACCCGCACTTCCGGGTATGGCCAACCCTGTCCTCCGGAAGTGACGTCACTCCGTGTCCGGGCGTCGCGGCCGCTGCGGATGTAAACACAGGGGGTTGAGCACACGTTGCCATCGGGCGGCACAATGCCAATTTCTGCAGGCGATGGATTTCGGTCCTTAATAAATGTGCCATGGATCTGATGCTTCTGGTAATTGAGGAATCTACCCATGAGGTTAATCTCACGAGGGAGAAATTGCGTGTGTTCGAAGAACAACATTTACAGACGCTGACTGAAGATAAATCCGCTAATTGGTTAGACAAGCTTAAGACGCAGGTAGAGACCTACAGACTCGAGCTGCTGAAGTACAAAAAGGATAAACTCCATAAAGTACAAGCTGACTACGAGCAACATCGGGTATACACTTGGCTCTCTAAACCCACAGGTTTACAAGCTAGAGGGAAGACAGCGAGATCCTTTAAGCGCAGGACAACGAGACCGCAAAACAGTACGTCTGCTAGTGAAACAGACGAAGCAGCGATCTCTGATTCTACAACCGCGTCACAAAGTGTCCCTTTAGGGGCCGTCACCCGGGCTCTGGCCCCCACCAAAAAAAGAAGCAATCAATCTCTCCTTGCACAAACTGGCTCTACAGAGGCAAGATGTCCACCTCATCATCATCCTCCGATTCCTCACCCCTTTCACTGTGTACATCCCCCTCCTCACAGATTATTAATTTGTCCCCACTGGAATCCACCATCTCAGGTCCCTGTGTACTTTCTGGAGGCAATTGCTGGTGAATGTCTCCACGGAGGAATTGATTATAATTCATTTTGATGAACATCATCTTCTCCACATTTTGTGGAAGTAACCTCCTACGCCGATCACTGACAAGGTTACCAGCTGCACTAAACACTCTTTCTAAGTACACACTGGAGTGGGGGCAAATTAGGTAAAATAAAGCCAGTTTGTGCAAGGGCATCCAAATTGCCTCTTTTTCCTGCCAGTATACGTACGGACTGTCTAACATGCCTACTTGGATGCTGTCACTCATATAATCCTCCACCATTATTTCAATGGTGACAGAATCATATGCAGTGACAGTAGACATGTCAGTAATCGTTGGCAGGTCCTTCAGTCCGGACCAGATGTCAGCGCTCACTCCTGACTGCCCTGCATCACCGCCAGGGGGTGGGATCGGAAATTGTATCCTTTTCCTCGCAGCCCCAGTTGCGGGAGAAAGTGAAGAAGGAGCTGTTGATGGGTCACGTTCCGCTTGAGTTGACAATTTTCTCACCAGCAGGTCTTTGAACCTCTGCAGACTTGTGTCTGCCGGAAAGAGAGATACAACGTAGGCTTTAAACCTAGGATCGAGCACGGTGGCCAAAATGTAGTGCTCTGATTTCAACAGATTGACCACCCTTGAATCCTGGCAAAGCGAATGAAGGGCATCATCCGCAAGTCCCACATACTTTGCGGAATCGCTCCATCTTAGCTCCTCCTTCAATTTCTCCAGCTGCTTCTGCAAAAGCCTGATGAGGGGAATGACCTGACTCAATCTGGCAGTGTCTGAACTGACTTCACATGTGGCAAGTTCGAAGGGTTGGAGAACCTAGCACAAGACAGAAATCATTCTCCACTGCGCATGAGTCAGGTGCATTCCCCCTCCTTTGCCTACATCGTAGGTGGATGTATAGGCTTTAATGGCCTTTTGCTGCTCCTCCATTCTCTGAAGCATATAGAGTGTTGAATTCCATCTCGTTACCACCTCTTGCTTTAGTTTATGGCAATGCAGGTTTAGGAGTGTTTGCTGTTGCTCCAGTCTTCGGCACACGGTGGCAGAATGACGAAAGTGGTCCGCAATTTTTCGGGCCACCGACAGCATCTCCTGTACACCCCTGTCATTTTTCTAAAAATTCCGCACCACCAAAATAATTGTAAGTGCAACACATGAGACGTGCTGGCATTTGCCCAGATGTAATGCACACACAATATTGGTAGCATTGTCCGATATCACAAATCCCCAGGAGAGTCTAATAGGGGTAAGCCATTCTGCAATGATGTCCCTCAGTTTCCATAAGGGGTTGTTAGCTGTGTGCCTTTTATGGAAAGCTGTGATACATAGCGTAGCCTGCCTAGGAACGAGTTGGCGTTTGCGAGATGCTGCTACTGTTGTCGCTGCTGTTGTTGCTGCGGGAGGCCATACATCTACCCAGTGGACTGTCACAGTCATATAGTCCTTAGTCTACCCTGTTCTACTTGTCCACATGTCCGTGGTTAAATGGACACTGGATACAACTGCATTTTGTAGGATACTGGTGAATCTTTTTCTGACGTATTTGTACATTCTCGGTATAGCCTGCCTAGTGAAGTGGAACCTAGATGGGATTTGGAACCGGGGACACAATACCTCCATCAATTGTCTAAATCCCACTGCACTAATGGCGGATACCGGACGCAAGTCTAAGACCAACATAAGTGTCAAGGCCTGAGTTATCCACTTTGCAACAGGATGACTGCTGTCATATTTCATCTTCCTCACAAAGGACTGTTGGACAGTCAATTGTTTAGTTGAAGTAGTATAAGTGGTCTTCCGACTTCCGGTCTAGGATGATGATTGACTCCCAGCAGCAACAACAGCAGCATCAGCAACAGCAGGTATACAACTCAAGGATCCTCCGGAGGAATCCCGGTTAGGAGAGGACTCCTCAGTCTTGACAGTGACATGGCCTGCAGGACTACTGACGTTCCTGAGGAGGAAGTTGACGTTGAGGGAGTTGGTTGTGCGGCTTGCAGGAGCTTGGTTACAGGAGGAAGAAGGGATTTAGGTGTCAGTGGACTGCTTATGCTCTTACCCAAAGTTTCACAACTTGACACTGACTTATGACGAATGCGCTGCAGGTGACATATAAGGGAGGATGCTCCTAGGTGGTTAACATCCTTACTCCTACTTATTACAGATTGACAGAGGCAACAGATGGCTTGACACCTGTTGTCCAGATTTGTGGAGAAATAATTCCACACCGAAGAGTTGGCTTTTTTGGTAGTTTGCCCAGGCATCACAATGGGCTTCTTCATCCCACGGACAACAGGTGTCTCCCCTGGTGCCTGACTTAAACAAACCACATCACCATCAGAATCCTCATCGTCAGAGCCGACCATAGGCATAGGCAAACTAGGCAATTGCCTAGGGCATTTGATATGCCTAGGGGCATCAGCAGCTTCTGCTGATTAAAATGGTATGTGGCATGCCTATATTCTGTATGTAGCATTTCATATGCTGATACAGCCACAGTCTCACACAGTATATAGGCATGCTGCATATCAGTTTAATCAGCAGAAGTTGCTTGTGCATCCTAGCCACATAGCAATGCAAATAAGATGCATTTTCATTAAAAAAAAGGTGCCCAACGTTAGCATTGATGCAAGATTTGTGAGGACACATCTGTATCCAAGCAGAGGCAGAGGTCACAGTGTTAGTGGAAGTGTGAGTGCTGTGTGCACGTGAGTGGGTTGGTTGTGCAGTAGTGTTCGGAATATGTGTAAGGAGCATTATGTGTGTCATGTAAAAATGCATTAATAATGTGCAACATATGTGTAAAGGGCCACTATGTGTGTCATTATGTGTATAAGGGCATTAATAATGTGCGGCATATGTGTAACAGGGTACTACTGTATGTGTGTCATTATGTGTATAGGGGCACTAATAGTGTGCAGCAAATGTGTAGGGGGCACTATGTGTGTCATTATGTGTATAAGGGCATTAATAATGTGCGCCATATGTGTAAGGTACATTATGTGTAAAAGCGCATTAATAAAGGTTATCATAATGTGTAAGGCACATTATGTTTATAAGGACATTAATGTGTCTCATATGTGTAAGGGGCATTACTGTGTGGAATTGTGTATAATGCATTACTCATGTGTGGCATTATGTGTATAAGGTGCTCTACTATGTGGCGTTGCATATAGAAAGGGCACTACTGTGTCGTCTAATGTGAATAAAGAGCAATAAGGTGTGGTGTAATGTGAATAAGGAGCAATTCAGTGTGATGTAATGTGAATAAGGGGCTCTACTGTGAGGAGTAACGTTTATAAGGTAAAGTGATACTACTGTGGTATGTAATATGAATTATGGACACTATCGCAAGATAAAATGTGAATAAAGTTGCAGTACTGTGTGGCGTAATTGGAATTGGGGTTACTATTGTGTGGCCATGCCCCTTCCCAGCAAGAAGATGGCCCTTTTTGGGCTGTGCGTCAAATGTGCGAACTGTTCCTATTTAGAATATAGGGGGTACAAGGACTGCTATGGGTGAGGGGTGATGGTGCTGGGAAAGAGGTGCAAGGTCAGAGGCAAAACCAGCGGTGGTGCTAGGGGGCACCAGACAAAATCTTGCCTAAGGCATCATACTGGTTAGGGCCAGCTCTGCTATACCGCACCATATTTATTGGGAATTTATATATTTAAAACAAGACCCTTAACAATGTTCTAATTCCCAATAAATGTGGTGCAGTACTTTCACTCCTAAGATGGAGGGCTATATGGTGTTTTGGGCACAGATTGGATTGGGAGAATACACACATGCTGTAAAGTGCAGAATGAATGGTCCCTGCCCCATTATTATGCACCTACAGCATGCGTGTATCCTACCCCAAACATCTGCCCCCAAAACACCATATAGCCTATACCGCACCATATTTATTGGGAATTATAAGATGCCTACAAAAATTCAAACTGCAGTATGTCCTCCTCTGCCTCCAGCATAGCAGAGTATATGGCTGAGGAGCAGGTGGGAGGGGGAGTAGGCTGTGGTTGGGTGGGCGGAATAAAGATGGGGTTGGGTGGGTGGGTTGGGTGGGAGGAGCAGTGACAGGAAGGCGGTCGAACAGTACAACATTATCATGTAATTGCGCTTTTTCGGGCCTTGTTAAGCATCTTGAAATTTAGACGCTCAATCTGCTCCACTTGCCCAGGTGGCAGGTTGCGCATTGCAGAGGCCATGAATTCCCCAATTTCTGTGTGGTGGTCGGGGGGCTGGGCAAGTCTTGCCTTGATCTCCTCAAAGTTGAAGTCTTCGCCCTCTTGGCCGGTGTTGGTTTTTTTGGGGGGGTTCTCTTCCGGGAAGCTTGGGGTTGGTGCGGCGGAGAAGCTGGTGCTGCAGGGTTATCTGGTGCTACAGGAGTAGCTGGTGCTTCAGAGGTAGAATCTTGGGTCTGGGTTTCCTCCGTATCCTGGAGACTGAGGTCTGGGATGGTCGGAATCTCCAGACTTCCACTCTGTAGTAATTTTTTTTTTTAAATACACTGTTTAACTATATGTTTTAATTTTTTTATTTCTATTTTTTTATAGCTCCTTGCAAGTACATCAGAATGGCAAGCCGTGGCAGAGGAGTTTACCACCACCTGGCAACTCCCTAACTGTGGGGGAGCGATAGATGGCAGACACGTCCGCATCAACCCTCCTGCAAACAACGGATCCTTTTATTTTAATTATTTCAGCATTGTGCTGATGACAGTAGTGAATGCCAACTATGAATTTATCTTCACTGACGTTGGCAAAAATAGACGTGCATCAGACGGTGGCTCACTGAAGAATACCACCTTCTATGAGCGGCTCACCACAAAGACCCTGAACTTGCCATTTAGGGAGCAAACCAAGCACGGCCTCAATTTTGTTTTCGTGGCTGATGAGGCATTCTCACTCCATGAGAACATTATGAAGCCATACCCCCAAAGGCACCTGGATCTACAATTATAGGTTATCCTGGGCACCAGGGCCAGATTAACAATGGGGCGGATGGAGCTGCAGCTCCATGCCCCCAACACAAATAGGCACACAGGATCCCGTATATGTTGGAGACAGGAAAAAAAATTATTGTCAGAGGCTGCCAAAACCACACACCACCACTTGCTTGTCTGGGGGTTGAGTTAGGTACAGGGCATCGAGTCTAAGGCAGTTCCTGGCCCAAAACTGCATTTAAGTTTAGCAACTCAATCTAGAGCACCAGCAGTTCCCACTCACCCATGCAATGCCTGACGTCAGCTGTAGTGCCCCTGCACTGCAGTGCACGCAGTGACCAATTGGTGCCTATGGACATGAAAGTACATTCAGGCTTTGCTATGGCACCTATGCAGGAGATCTGCTTATACAACTTGAACAAATGTATGTAATGTGGTTGGTTTTAAAATTAAAAACAGAGATGTATAGGGATGAAGTAGGCACTGATAGCTGGGGGTGTCCTGCTGCCACAGTCATACAGCCAGCACATATAGGGCTTCTGGGGGCTGGAGTTAGCTCTGTGACAAGGCGGCTGTAGTAATGCACAGCACCTAAAGATCCTGCTTACGTTAATAGAGAGCTAATGCTTTCCCCAAGTCTCCACTGCAAGATCTCTCTTACTGGCTGGGTTAATGAGCTTGCACTCATTCACCACCAAGTACCCACGCAGCTGCATCACTTATCGATACAACTGCAGTAACATTTCCCATAATGTGTCCCCACACCCCCTTCCCTACCTGAGGAGGCCAAGTTACATACCTCCCTCTGTTGCATGGTGGGTACATGGGGTTCCATTGCACAGCAACCTCCCCAATGGGCAGAGAGTGCATGTTTTCCCATAGGAATCCTAATGTACCTTTGACCACCATTACACAAAAGGTGGAAGTCATTACAGGCCCCTTTTTGCAACACCTAGTATCAGCACCTCCTCTTCTGTGTTATCGCGCCACTCCACTACCATGCCCAAATGGACAGTGCAGCTAAGCTACGTGAAGACGACCTGGGCCTCCTCCTCCTTGTGACCCTGTCCAGCTGAGCCAGAAGTTCCAAAAGCCTGCTGTGGCGCTGCCTCTTAAAAGTTATGCTTGTGTGCAGTGACAAAATCTATGTATATTTGTATTGTATAATATGGCACAGGTACGAAATAAGGTAGGATCCACCACTGATTATGATTCATGTGATACAAAGAGGCACAGGCAACAGACAAGAAACATAGGCCCTCATTCCGAGTTGATCGCTCGCTAGCTGCTTTTAGCAGCATTGCACACGCTAAGCCGCCACCCTCTGGGAGTGTATCTTAGCTTAGCAGAATAGCGGACGAAAGAGTAGCAAAATTGCTACTAAAAATTTTCATGCAGTTTCTGAGTAGCTCCAGACCTACTCCTAGATTGCGATCACCTCAGTCCGTTTAGTTCCTGGTTTGACATCACAAACATGCCCTGCGTTCGGCCAGCCACTCCCCCATTTCTCCAGCCACTCCTGCCTTTTTCCCTGGCATGCCTGCGTTTTTTAGCACACTCCCGGAAAACGCTCAGCTACCTCCCAGAAACGCCCCTTTCCTGTAAATCACTCACCGATCAGCAGTGCGACTGAAAAGCGCTGCAAGAAGGAACACCAGCAAATCTACTAAGTTTCGTGTTAAATAACTGCGTACCATGCGCATGCGCAATTTCAACCTAATCGCTGCGCTGCGAAAAATGGCAACGAGCGAACAACTCGGAATGACCACCATAATTCTATAGGGGGTAATTCGGAGTTGATCGTAGCTGTGCTAAGTTTAGCACAGCTATGATCGTTAACTCAGACATGCGGAGGGATGCCCAGCACAGGGCTAGTCCGCCCCGCATGTCAGTGCCGGCCCCCCCGCACAAATACAAAGGCATCGCACAGAGGCGTTACTCAGTATGTTAAGAGAATTGGTAACTAATGTTGCTATTGAAGCCCAGCTCTAGTTCTTGGCAGTCAGCCTGATTAAGTGATGACACAATGTTTACTACAGCAAAGCAGTATGTTTACTGATGGAGTCTTAGCAGGGAGGAGAGCGTATAATGATTATATCCTTCACTGTGAATAATTATTAGGTATGCACTACCTCCAATTAACTAAGAAGCCTACTATGGAGTACTAAATAATTACAGATATCTTACAGCAATTAAAGTATTAGATTCAGTACTACCAATTTGCATAGGTCAGCAATATTCTATAAGGTTGAATAGTCTCCTTTTGCTCTCAACCTCTTCCCTGACCCGCAGGGTATCTATTTATACTGCTATTGCTTTAGAGCAGATCTGAGGATATTAGCGCTATTAATCCCCTGTCCGCTAATGTAATATGTGTATAAATTATAAATTTGATCCATAGACAGTATGCTGTCTATTTGTGCTGCGTGTTAGAATAATCACATAGGCAGTTAGAAATCCCTCATATGTGCCATAAGTAAGATGATAACAATAGGGGGTACTGTGATGTGAATCCGTATTATCGGGTATAGTATTGTTGTTTAGATTAAGCAACTCCCGTTAATAGGAAATTCTGTGCCTGCATCTATGGTTGTGACAGACCAGGTTGCAGGGCTAACAGTGATATTTAAATATACTGATATTACAGTTTATTAATTGCCCAATATTGATCTGTTCTGAAGCACACTACATATTAGGTTGTCCTTCCATAGTGTGGGGAATTCCGTGCCTGCATCTATAATTAAGATAGGTTGGGTTACAGGGCTGACGGTGATATTTTAATATACTGATGTTTGATACACTGATATTACATTTTATCAATTGCCCAGTGTGGATCCCATTCTAAAGCAAACTCCACATTTGGTTGTAAATTTAATCAGTAGAGATACTTTATTCTCATAGTGTGTGGCTCTCAGAGTTAGCGATCTCTATAAGTACGTCACAGAGAGCATTGCTAACAAATGTATCCAACGTACTCCCAGTTTTTTGATGCACGAGTATTGCAAATATAGGATATGTAATAATGTAATAATATATACAGCAGCACTGTATATGAATCTTATATGTACAGGTATACTTTCTTCATCATACAGCTTACACTAAGCGTTTCTGTGAATTCTTATCTAACTGCTTTAAATTTCAACAGGATGTTTGATGAATTGATATCATACATCCTGCCTATTCCATATATAGATATCTGGCTGCGCTGATAATAAATAATAAATTTAAAGGTAACACATTTTTTTATAGACCAGTAGGACACCAGGCTGGAGTCCTACGTACGTTTCGCATACAAGCTTTGTCAACAAAGCTGTTGGCTGTCAGCCATGCGCCAGCGCACTGCGGCGCCTGCACACTTCTGACCTGATTGCTGTGTTGCGATGAATGGCAACGTGCGATCAGCACAAAGAGAGAGAGGCGATCTGTTAGGTGGTGCACAAAGTTTAAAATCTAACTTTTATTTTTATTAATGTCCTAAAAGTGGATAATATATCACACTGGATACAAGAACATTTATGCGAAATATTACAAACATATTGTGAAAAGAGAACGACAATTTGAGACAATACAGAGAAGAATAAATGTAAAGAAAGAATTAAAACAGCCTTGGTGTCTTTATTGTGTCTATTTATTATATGCTTGTTGTATCCTTTTATTGGTAATTGTTAAATAGTGATACAATATGTGTTACTCAGTATGTTAAGAGAATTGGTAACTAATGTTGCTATTAAAGCCCAGCTCTAGTTCTTGGCAGTCAGCCTGATTAAATGATGAAACAATGTTTACTACAGCAAAGCAGTATGTTTACTGATTGTGTCTTAGCAGGGAGGAGAGCGTATAATGATTATATCCTTCACTGTGATTATTAGGTATGCACTACCTCCAATTAACTAAGAAGCCTACTATGGAGTACTAAATAATTACAGATATCTTACAGCAATTAAAGTATTAGATTCAGTACTACCAATTTGCATAGGTCAGCAATATTCTATAAGGTTGAATAGTCTCCTTTTGCTCTCAACCTCTTCCCTGACCCGCAGGGTATCTATTTCTACTGCTGTTGCTTTAGAGCAGATCTGGGGATATTAGCGCTATTAATCCCCTGTCTGCTAATGTAATATGTGTATAAATTATAAATTTGATCCATAGACAGTATGCTGTCTATTTGTGCTGCATGTTAGAATAATCACATAGGCAGTTAGAAATCCCTCATATGTGCCATAAGTAAGATGATAACAATAGAGGGTACTGTGATGTGAATCCGTATTATCGGGTATAGTATTGTTGTTTAGATTAAGCAGCTCCCGTTAATAGGAAATTCTGTGCCTGCATCTATGGTTGTGACAGACCAGGTTGCAGGGCTAACAGTGATATTTAAATATACTGATATTACAGTTTATTAATTGCCCAATATTGATCTGTTCTGAAGCACACTACATATTAGGTTGTCCTTCCATAGTGTGGGGAATTCCGTGCCTGCATCTATAATTAAGATAGGTTGTGTTACAGGGCTGACGGTGATATTTTAATATACTGATGTTTGATACACTGATATTACAGTTTATCAATTGCTCAGTGTGGCTCCTATTCTAAAGCAAACTCCACATTTGGTTGTAAATCTAATCAGTAGAGATACTTTATTCTCATAGTGTGTGGCTCTCAGAGTTAGCGATCTCTATAAGTACGTCACAGAGAGCATTGCTAACAAATGTATCCAACGTACTCCCAGTTTTTTGATGCACGAGTATTGCAAATATAGGATATGTAATAATGTAATAATATATACAGCAGCACTGTATATGAATCTTATATGTACAGGTATACTTTCTTCATCATACAGCTTACACTAAGCGTTTCTGTGAATTCTTATCTAACTGCATTAAATTTCAAAGCTTGTATGCGAAACGTACGTAAGACTCCAGCCTGGTGTCCTACTGGTCTATAAAAAAAATGTGTTACCTTTAAATGTATTATTTATTATCAGCTCAGCCAGATATCTATATATGGAATAGGCAGGAAGCATGATATCAATTCATCAAACATCCTGTTGAAATTTAATGCAGTTAGATAAGAATTCACAGAAACGCTTAGTGGAAGCTGTATGATGAAGAAAGTATACCTGTACATATAAGATTCATATACAGTGCTGCTGTATATATTATTACATTATTGCATATCCTATATTTGCAATACTCATGCATCAAAAAACTGGGAGTACGTTGGATACATTTGTTAGCAATGCTCTCTGTGACGTACTTATAGAGATCGCTAACTCTGAGAGCCACACACTATGAGAATAAAGTATCTCTACTGATTAAATTTACAACCAAATGTGGAGTTTGCTTTAGAATGGGATCCACACTGGGCAATTGATAAACTGTAATATCGGTGTATCAAACATCAGTATATTAAAATATCACCGTCAGCCCTGTAACCCAAACTATCTTAATTATAGATGCAGGCACGGAATTCCCCACACTATGGAAGGACAACCTAATATGTAGTGTGCTTCAGAGCAGATCAATATTGGGCAATTAATAAACTGTAATATCAGTCTATTTAAATGTCACTGTTAGCCCTGCAACCTGGTCTGTCACAACCATAGATGCAGGCACAGAATTTCCTATTAACGGGAGTTGCTTAATCTAAACAACAATACTATACCCGATAATACGGATTCACATCACAGTACCCCCTATTGTTATCATCTTACTTATGGCACATATGAGGGATTTCTAACTGCCTATGTGATTATTCTTACACGCAGCACAAATAGACAGCATACTGTCTATGGATCAAATTTATAATTTATACACATATTACATTAGCTGACAGGGGATTAATAGCGCTAATATCCCCAGATCTGCTCTAAAGCAATAGCAGTATAAATAGATACCCTGCGGGTCAGGGAAGAGGTTGAGAGCAAAAGGAGACTATTCAACCTTATAGAATATTGCTGACCTATGCAAATTGGTAGTACTGAATCTAATACTTTAATTGCTGTAAGATATCTGTAATTATTTAGTAATTTAGTTAATTGGAGGTAGTGCATACCTAATAATCACAGTGAAGGATATAATCATTATACGCTCTCCTCCCTGCTAAGACTCCATCAGTAAACATACTGCTTTGCTGTAGTAAACATTGTTTCATCATTTAATCAGGCTGACTGCCAAGAACTAGAGCTGGGCTTCAATAGCAACATTAGTTACCAATTCTCTTAACATACTGAGTAACACATATTGTATCACTATTTAACAATTACCAATAAAAGGATACAACAAGCATATAATAAATAGACACAATAAAGACACCAAGGCTGTTTTAATTCTTTCTTTACATTTATTCTTCTCTGTATTGTCTCACATTGTTGTTATCTTTTCACAATATGTTTGTAATATTTCGCATAAATGTTCTTGTATCCAGTGTGATATATTATCCACTTTTAGGACATTAATAAAAATAAAAGTTATATTTTAAACTTTGTGCACCACCTAACAGATCGCCTTTCTCTCTTTGTTTGTGCTTGTACCATATACGATCTGTGGTTGCACCCCCATTTTTGAATCAAATAATTATATTTCTATCAATAAAAGGGGTCTTCTAACACCACCTGTTTAGGTGAGGTACTACTATTTCCAGTGCAACAGAATTTCCCCTTCCCCTTTATCCCCATTTTTTTTTAATACAACGTGCGATCAGGTCAGAATGACCCCCACAGTACGCAGGTTCTGGATCTTTTCTTAACCCAGTCCTTGTCTGCACTGGACACAAAGGGCCTGCTGTATTCGACTAGCTCCTCCAAGGCCGCATTCCGCCGCACTTTATCAGAATACCCCTTAGCTTTGACCTTCCATAGACATTCAAGGCTACGGTATATGTCTAGTAGGCCGGTGATGAACTACGTCTTGATCCAGAGACATATTTATAAGGGAAAAAAGTTGTGCAAAAACTTATATATTTTCTGTTTCAAAATGGTTTTACTTAAGGTATATGGTTAAATGGTTATATGGTTAAATTTGCATAATATTTGTTTTTAAAATAAAGTTGTTTTTGAAAATAGATTCCTCATTACCCAAACATCAATGGTGCTGCATTGGGATACAGTGGCGTTGAAAACACATGGCCATTAGGGGGTTAAAATTACTTTGGGGACACAGAAACACAAGGTGCAGCATTGGGGTACAGTGGCGGTGAAAACACATGGCCATTTGGGGGTTAAAATGACTTTGGGGCCACATGGATTAATAAAATGTGATCAATAATTTTGAATACATTGGTGGACAGTGTGATATACATTAGTGGACAGTGTGATATACATTGGTGGACAGTGTGATTACATTGGTGGACAGTGTGATTACATTGTTGGACAGTGTGCTTACATTGGTGGTCAATGTGCTTACATTGGTAGACAGTGTGCTTACATTGGTGGACAGTGTGCTTACATTGGTGGACAGTGTGCTTACATTGGTGGTCAGTGTGATTACAATTGTGGACAGTGTGCTTACATTGGTGGTCAGTGTGATTACATTGGTGGACAGTGTGATTACATTGGTGGACAGTGTGATTACATTGGTAGACAGTGTGATTACATTGGAGGTCAGTGTGATTACATTGGTGGACAGTGTGATTACATTGGTGGACAGTGTGATTACATTGGTGGACAGTGTGATTACATTGGTGGACAGTGTGATTACATTGGTGGACAGTGTGCTATATGGACAGTGATTGGTGGTCAGTGTGGAAATACATACTTGGAGCAATGCGAAATCCAATCAAATCGGATATATCTGTAGCTCTCCTCCTGCTGCGTCGCTGCTGCTGCCGCTGATGGGTGTCCTGAGAATGCCAGTCAAACTTCCTACGATATATTGCATGCGATATGTCACAGGCACAAAAAACACACCTTTTTCCATACAATTCCATGCAATTACAATATATCATGAGTGCAGCACTTGCGACCTAGGGGATCCGACCCGACACTCACGGGAACGCGCATCGGATCAGATGGAAAACACAGACAATGTGACACTTTTCATCCGATATATCGGACCGAAAGTTCAAAATCGCAAGGAATCGGGCATTATCGTTCTAGTGTATGGAGCCCTTTAGAGTTAAAATTCATGCATTTACCATCTCTTGTCTTTTTTCATTCTAGTTTCCTTCATCCATGGAGAAAATGAAAAGTATTGCTGAAGAGTTAGTGTCGCGGTAGAACTTCCCTAATGGCGGGGAGCCATCGATGGGAAACACGAGGATAACCCCACCTGCCAACACTGGATCCTTGTACGATATCTACAAGGGATTTTTTCAGCATTGTCATGATGGCCAAACTACAAATTTATATTTGTAAAGGTGCCTCAGATTATGGGTTTTTTTTTTACCAGAGGCTCATCTCTAAAAGCCTCAATTTACATACTGCTGAGGAATGCAAGTGTGGACTAAATTTCATGTTTGCTGCAGATGAGGCCTTTGCACTGCACGAGCACGTCATGAAACTATATGCGTAGAGGGTGCTGAACAAGGAGAGGCGTATATATACAACTTTTGGCTTCTAGGGCTCATCATATTGCAGGGAACACGTTTGGCATCCTCAGCAATCGCTTCAGGATATTCCACACAGCCATCAACTACATGTGGACAAGACAGAGTGGGTTGTCTTGGCATGCTGTGCCCTATATTATTTCCTGAGGTGGAAGAACACCAAAGGCCAGCAACTACAGCTGTGCCAGATGCCACAGACCACATTGAGGACATTAATGCACAAGAAAATAAGGGATCCCTTCTGCGCTCATCTAACAACAATAAACAGTAATGCAGTAAATGATGGGTTCCCAAAGGATAAGTCTATGACTCAATTATAGTCTCTTTTAGTTCTTATACAAAGCAGAAGTGCTGGATGTAGGGAGACTCAATGCGTACCGTACTGACAAGGAGTCGTGGTAAGTCCCGCGTATAAATGTGTCTTTAGTCGCTTGGTTCTTCTTTACCTTCTCCGAGGTGGAAAGTTCTTATCCTCGTAGTTGGAAAGAAGAAAAAGTGGAAAAGAAGAACAACTGATGGTGTAATATGTTCGTGCAAGCAGGAGATCACTGGATATGGAAAAGTGGTGGGATGCGGGGATATCTTCAACGTGACTCTAAGGGTAGTGGTCCGTAATTTTCATCCTTTCTGTACGTGCTGATACAGAAATGGAGGTGCTAGGAGTGACTGGTGATTTAACGCGTACCTTACTCACGTTAAATCAGGGTTGATCTTCCATGTAAAGGTATCTTTGATCCTTCGTTGTTCGTCCTTCCTCTTATTGTCCTTCCTTCGTCACAGAGATAGTACTGGATCGAAGTTGTTTTCTCGGTGAAAGCAGGAATTTGGTTAGCAGTTGGGCAAAACCATGTGCAAATATCAGGCTATGGGTAGCTAACATTACTACTCAGCTAAATCAGTCCACCGATGTCACTGTACATCTGTACAGTATAATGCTCGGAGAGTGTGTAACAGCAGCACACTAGTACCTGGGTTCCCCGATGGGCTGTGGCAGCAGTGACATCGGTGGACTGATTTAGCTGAGTAGTAATGTTAGCTACCCATAGCCTGATATTTGCACATGGTTTTGCCCAACTGCTAACCAAATTCCTGCTTTCACCGAGAAAACAACTTCGATCCAGTACTATCTCTGTGACGAAGGAAGGACAATAAGAGGAAGGACGAACAACGAAGGATCAAAGATACCTTTACATGGAAGATCAACCCTGATTTAACGTGAGTAAGGTACGCGTTAAATCACCAGTCACTCCTAGCACCTTCATTTCTGTATCAACACGTACAGAAAGGATGAAAATTACGGACCACTACCCTTAGAGTCACGTTGAAGATATCCCCGCATCCCACCACTTTTCCATATCCAGTGATCTCCTGCTTGCACGAACATATTACACCATCAGTTGTTCTTCTTTTCCACTTTTTC
This sequence comes from Pseudophryne corroboree, assembly GCF_028390025.1. Taxonomy (NCBI): domain Eukaryota; kingdom Metazoa; phylum Chordata; class Amphibia; order Anura; family Myobatrachidae; genus Pseudophryne; species Pseudophryne corroboree. The sequence goes on along the minus strand of NC_086449.1, from coordinate 603,809,750 downwards.
TTCTTTCCAACTACGAGGATAAGAACTTTCCACCTCGGAGAAGGTAAAGAAGAACCAAGCGACTAAAGACACATTTATACGCGGGACTTACCACGACTCCTTGTCAGTACGGTACGCATTGAGTCTCCCTACATCCAGCACTTCTGCTTTGTATAAGAACTAAAAGAGACTATAATTGAGTCATAGACTTATCCTTTGGGAACCCATCATTTACTGCATTACTGTTTATTGTTGTTAGATGAGCGCAGAAGGGATCCCTTATTTTCTTGTGCATTATTGTTCCAGGGTGATTGAGTGATCATCTGTTGGTATCCCTACTGCAGCTCTCTGAGGCGCAGCAGTCCTCTACCTCCTCTTTTTTACATTGAGGACATTGATCAGTGTACTTCTGTGAGTGCAGCAGGGGCTACTCAAGTGGCCCCTATACGCACTAAACAGGTCAGGGAGGATTACCTGAGCTGTTTCAATGGAGTAGAGAAAGTGCCCTGACAGGAAAACAAATAACTTGGCAAAAAATGAACTTCCCCAACATTACATTTGACATGTAGTGTATGTGTACTGTGTCTCTATTGTACTAGTGAAAAGTATTTTTAGTATTTGAATGTTTTTTGGAAAATATTTTTTTTAATAATAAAAAACATGTAGTGTCCATATAATATAATATAAGTTAAGATACTGGGTGGCATGCATAATTGGTGGACAGGGATATTATGGGGCATATAATGGCTGTCATGCTTATACATTGGTGGACAGGGGAGTTGGGTGAGAAATATACTGGGTGTAGACAGGTAGACAAGCAGCACCATACTCACCTAATCCAAATATAGAGGCCGCAATCAGCTCCGTAGACCCACAGGCTTCAGGAGTGGATCAATATACCAATGTTATTTGCTGCTGCCTACCTATGGGTGCCCCCTATATGTTACTGCTGCCCAACTTTGGGTGTCACCCATATGTTATTGCTGCCCACTTATGTGTACCCCTCATATGTTATTGCAGGATGCATTCAATTTGCCATCTGTTGGGAACCCAATGGTCAGAATACCAACGCCAGAATCCCAACAGCCGGCAATGCCACCAGCCAGAATCCTGGCAAAGCAGGGCTATTTCCACTCATGAATGTCCACAACACCCATAGAAAGGGAATAGAGCCTGTGGCGAGTGCAGAGGACCACCGAGTCCGCAGCATGGCGAGCACAGCGAGCCCGTAAGGGGACTCTTAGCGCTTGCCCCACTGCCGGCTCTCTGGAAGGCTGGCTGCTGCTTTCGGGATATGGAAAACAGGCACTGGTAAGGGTGCCCCCTATATGTTATTGCTGCCCAGTCAAATATGGTGCTGAACACTGTGCAAAGAAAAACACAACACATTAAAAAAATTAGTTTTGTTTTACTAAAATATCTTAAAGAACAGAGAATTCTGGTGTGGCTGGAATCATCGATTTATATCAGGCCAAGTGCCTCTATAGCAAAGATTACGACAAAAATTCATGTACAATCAGGCAATTTAAAAAAAATGGTCATGCACAGTAAAGGCACAAAAGAGTGATGCAGACAGAAGAAGATTTTGAGAACAGTCTTTTGAAAAGAACACAAGAAATATAAGTGTTCACAACGTTCAGTAGTAGGGGCAAGCGAAGTTCAATAACCATCATTATGGAACAAATGACCAAGTCCTATTCATCCTGGAACACGAGCCCCAGAAAATGTCAAGAACTATTTTTAAACATTTTTGAAAAAATAAATTCAAAAGATCACAAATTATAAAAACTGGGGTTGCCATGCAGAGTGGACTGTGTACTTAGCATGTCTGAGTACATTCCACTCGATGAGCTACTGGGATAGGTGGGGGGTTTGGGGATGGATAGAGCCCACCAGATAGATGGGGGGTTGCAGAGGAGGAATTGCTGGTGCAGGATACATGGGTGGGTGAGGTGGGATAAGGACAATGCTGGGTGCCGATGTTGTGGGATGCAGTCCGGTATCCGATGTTATTGCATATTGCTCGGTCAATTGGCAACCAAGCGCACGTGTCACAGCATCATTTGAAAATAAGTTGTATTTCCTCCATTTCTCCAATCTCACTGGCTATGTTGTTGGTATAAATTCAGAATTTATCCGTCGGCTTCTAAGGAACCTCCTGTGCGTGTTTAAAAAATTGTTCCAAACTGGAGAGTCCATAACTAGCTTTATCGCAAACATCCTCCGATTAGTCTTGGGGGGTTGGCTGAGGTGTCTGCTCCAGATCTGTCTCCTCCAGTTCTGCGGGCTCACTGGTGGTAGGGCAGGGTGTGTTTACAATGTGTGTCTACTTACCACATCCAAACTCTCCATTTCCTCCTCTTCCAAATCCTCAGGAGAGAATGGATGCAGCAATGTTTTCCAGTTATTTTTTTCTGGGGCTCTTGATCCAAGGTGAACAGGAGTCATAATACTACAATGATGGCTTTTGAACTTCATTGACCCCCACTCCAGAATGTTGTGACTTCTTATATTTTTTGTGTTCTCTCAAGAAGACTGTTCTCAAATTCTGGATCTTCTTCTTGACCCAGGGTATGTCAGCATCACTGTTTTGGCCTTTACTGTACACGACCAATTGTTGTAGTGCCTGATTTTTCTTGACTCTGTTGGCATAATCTTTGCTTTTGATCCGCCACAGACACTCGTTGGCTTGATATAAATCATTGAGTCCAGCCCATAATTCGCTGTTCTTCTCCACTGCCATAACTTTTAACAAATTTAGTGAAAAAGAAAGATTACTATAAACATATAGGCCCTCATTCCGAGTTGTTCGCTCGTTCTTTTCCTTCGCATCGGTGCAATTTTCCGCTAACTGCGCATGCGCAATATTCGCACTGCGGCTGCGCCAAGTAAATTTGATAAGAAGTTTGGTATTTTACTCACGGCATTACAAGTTTTTTTCTTCGTTCTGGTGATCGTAGTGTGATTGACAGGAAGTGGGTGTTTCTGGGCGGAAACTGACCGTTTTATGGGAGTGTGTGAAAAAACGCTGCCGTTTCTGGGAAAAACGCGGGAGTGGCTGGAGAAACGGGGGAGTGTCTGGGCGAACGCTGGGTGTGTTTGTGACGTCAACCCCAGGAACGACAAGCACTGAACTGATCGCACTGGAAGAGTAAGTCTCGAGCTACTCGGAAACTGCAAAGAAAAATCTTTTCGCAATATTGCGAATACTTCGTTCGCAATTCAGCTAAGCTAAGATTCACTCCCAGAGGGCGGCGGCTTAGCGTGTGCACTGCTGCGAAAAGCGGCTAGCGAGCGAACAACTCAGAATGAGGGCCATAGTCCACACAGAATAATACAGAGAATTTTAATAACCTATGTACAATATAGAGAGCATTCTTATGGGTGCCATGCACAACATACAGCATCCTCGTGACGACCAAACAATTCAAAAAGTATTAGAGTGACTGCTACAGTATATGACATCATCAGTATACAGTATGCTCCCCCATATTGTCTCCCACATTGCTTTCCACACATCATGTCCCTATCCCATTGCATTGACCCTACTTTTATCACAACATCAGAAGCGTAAGTACATGCCTGGCACCCAGAGGCAAAACAGAAGGTGGTGCCCCCCAAGTGGCTCCGGCTTGCATATGTGCTGATATACCAGCGACTTGCCAATGGTACATCTGGTAGAATAAAGACACCTTATTGCAGCTAATTGGGATGATAATGAATCTTTATTTTCTCAGGCAGGGTCCACAGGTTATCCACAGGATAACATTGGGATAAAGTTACGCAACAGCAGATTTGCACCAAACGGTCAAAGCTTTTCGGCCTCCCAGCATGCAATGGGCCCGTCCATATATCCCCACCTTTGCTCAGGCAAATCAGTTTTTTGTTTGGTGCGGCAGGAGCCGGACCATGGTCAAGAGGGCTGCTGTTTTTTTAGCAGCCCTAAGCTTTCTTATTTTATTTTTATAGTCTTACTATTTTTCTTGAGTGGTCTTTCTAAACAGCGTCTAATACGTACCTTAGAGAGAGTCGCTCCAACAACTCCCCAGTGGGTCGTGACAACGCTTACCCATGAGTACAGTGCTGTTTTGGCGGGCGCTGTGTTGGATATACTTGCAGTCCAGCAGATGTTACCAGGCTGTGGCCGGAGCACGGGGAGAAGGAAAGGCATCGGTTCCGCTTAGAGGGGGGACACGGACACAGCCGCACTGTTTTGGGAGGAGACTACCAAACATTTGCTGACTCGGCTGCCACCTAGGGTGCACCAGCGCTAAGTCTTAGGGATCATAGGCTCCAGGGGTAGTATGAAGCCACGATCCCTAGGGTTGATGTCAGCAGTGGGGAGTCAGATGCTCATCTGGTTGCCCCTCCCCCCAGTTCATGACCAGTTTCCCCCGAGTCTCCCGCCATGACCTGTTTTCCCGCTTCCATCTGTGACACTGTGTATCTAAGGGGACTCAGTCGCAGCATAGGCGGCTGTGTGGCTGGTGCGTCAGTGTTCACTTGGGCGTCTGTGTCCACTGTAGGTTCATGGAGTGGTAGTGTACACTCTAAGCGTCTGGATCCACTCAGCGTTCGCAAACATATTGATCGGTCCTGGAAGCGGGGTGAGTCTCCCTGTATCCCACTCAACAGAGCAAGGGTAATACGGCACTAAGTCTCTATCCAGTGGCGGATTTAGGGGGGGGCACCAAGGCACGTGCCCCCCCTGTAATTTTTAGTAGATTTTTGTATTTTATTTTTTTTAAGTGCGCGCGGCGGGCGCGGCGCGCACTTCCGTTATGATGAGGCTGCTGCAGCTGCTAATGGTCCAGGATTGGCTCCCTTGAGAAACGTGACATGCAGTCAGTCAGTGCATGTCACGTTTCTGTGCAGAGGAGCCGAGCAGGAGGAGGTCCCAGCTTCAGCCCGCCGCCGCCGCTACTGAGGGACAACACCGTCCGTGACCCAGCCGCCAGTCACACAGCGCTGCGCAGCCGGCCCTGATCACCCCCTTCCTCCTCCCCCACATAGAGAGCCGTGGCACAGGCAACAGTGCCCGATCCGACCACCCGCCCTTTTCAGTTGAGCCTGACAGGGGATGTGGCTGCTATGGGGCATGGACTTTTTACAGGTCCCGCCGCTCCCCTGCAACCAGACACCTGTATTGTCTTCCAACGCTGGTACTTTAGCCCCACCAGCTCTCCCCAGAGCTCAGCTCCATGCTGCAGAGTGCACGCTGCATGGAATCTAGGATTTCCACCCCTGTGCCTGCCCTGCCACCTGCTCAGGACCTAGGTGAGTGCCTTGCCGTAATGTGTAAAAAGAGGACTGGGGGACTCTGTCTGCCGTAATGTGTAAAAAGGGGACGCTGTCTGCCGTAATGTGTAAAAAGGGGGCGCTGTCTGCCGTAATGTGTAAAAAGGGGACGCGGTCTGCCGTAATGTGTAAAAAGGGGACGCGGTCTGCCGTAATGTGCAAAAAGGGGACGCTGTCTGCCGTAATGTGTAAAAAGGGGATGCTGTCTGCCGTAATGTGCAAAAAGGGGACGCTGTCTGGCGTAATGTGCAAAAAGGGGATGCTGTCTGGCGTAATGTGCAAAAAGGGGACGCTGTCTGCCGTAATGTGTAAAAAGGGGACGCTGTCTGCCGTAATGTGTTAATAGGGGGACGGTCTGCTGTAATGTGTAAAAGGGGCTCTACCTGGTGTAGTGGCGCTACTGTGCGGGCGTAATTTGAATAATGGAGACTACTGTGCACCGTAGTATGAATTGGTATTATTTTGTGGCCACACCCCTTCCCCATGAAGCCATGCTCCTATATATTTTTTGCGCGCCTACGGCGCGCACTGCCCCTGTCTTGCATGGGGAGGAGGGAGGCGCCAATGCCATTACTTTCACATAGCGCCAAAATGCCTAGTTACGGCACTGGTGGGTACCTATCAGGAGCAGTGGGTACTCGACTGGACTGTACTCCTGGGCACCTGGCTACACAGCAGAAGTGGGTCTGATGTCAGAGGGCTTCCAGTTCAGATGGAGATGCTTAATTCAATGTGTATGTATATATGTAACTGTATTAATGTGTGTATATATAGCCAGTTGGTGCTTCCCTCCCCTCTGTAGAATAACATATCCCCCCCCACTATTGGCCTTCCATATGGAGGAGACACCCTCACTGCTGCCCTACCCTCCATATCCCCCCTTCCCTCCTCCTACTGCCCTTGTTGTGAGGCCACGCGCACGTTCATGGGACCACACGCTGAAGGCGTGCCCCCCCTGTAATTTTTTCCTGGATCCGCCCCTGTCTCTATCTACCTTTTGAGTATGAACAGTTGGATAAGTGCCTAATGCATATGAGTCTGATTATTACTGTTGTTTTCTTTCACTATGCGTCTAAATACGGTTAAGATCTTATATAAGGCAATGCAGTTATATGTTTCTCCTACACACTTGATATGTATTTGTAGTTGATTATGTGCTCATATTGCTTATTATACTAATGTATAACCCGTGACTGATTGCTAGTGTGATTGCTGACTTTACTATAATTCTGTCAGTTTTTATGTCTATTCCGATCCTAAATGCTGGTGCAAAGCAGGGTAGGGTCGGATTGTATGTCACTTTAACAAAACTTAAAGTGATTACAGTCACAAACTGTGCAGTACACTGTGCAAGTGTCTGATTATTTATCATGTCTAAGAGCGGCAAGGGTGAGGAAAATACACTCACAACAGCACAAACACTCCTATCATGTTTGTCTTGCAAAGCTGGGTTAACCTCTCAGGATCTGGTTCAGGATGGTTTATGTGCAAATTGTTTTAGATTTCACCAAGGTCTATTGAAAAATAAAAGGCAGACACAGGTGCAAGTTGATCCCCCATGGGCTATGTTTGCACAGACATTATCCAGTATAGCTGAGCGGATAATTCCAACTTCTGTACCAGGGATAGGTTACACTATTAACCTTTACATGCAGCATTCCACCTGTGATTTATCACTTCCAGCAGGGGAAGTAGCAGCCTCTCAACAGAAACTGGCTGAAAGGACAGTGGTAAGTAAATCACATAGACATGAAACAACATCTTCACAGTCTACACATGTTTCAGATGAGGATTCGTCGGAGGAAAACTCATTGCACTCTGGTTCTGCATATGAAGATGAGGAAGAAGGTCTCAGCTCAGTGGACATATCTGAGTTAATTAATGCAATGAAAGCCGTTCTATCCTTAGAAGAATCAGCAGAGCCTGTGTTAAAATCCAAGGCACCTGTGTTTAAATGTCCCAAAACAGTTAAGACTAAATTTCCTGGGTCAGATCAGCTGACGGAAATTATGGAAGAGGGTTGGGCTTTGCCCGGTAAGAAATTTAGAATTCCTAGGAAATGGAATTCCAATTATACTCTTCCAGCTGGGAACTGTTTAAAGAGGGAGGTGGCCCCCAAAGTAGATATGCATGTTATTTGATTAGTGCGAAAATCTACATTGCCTTTGCCTTCAACATCATTAAATTATGTCACGGATAGGAGAGGATGGTTTTATAAAAAACATTTTTTCCCTGTCAGGGACAATCATAAGACCAGCCATGGCTTCAGCCTGGATGGCAAAAGCAGTGGCTGCCTGGGCTGATGCATTGTAAGGGGATCTTTCAATGGCATCTAGAGAGCAAAAATCCTATGTTGCACATATCAAACAGGCTGCAATGTTTTTGGAAGAAGCAGCCTTGGATATGGGTACAATTTCCTCTCAGGCATCAGCTCAGCAGTAGCCGCTCAAAGAGCAGTTTGGCTACGTACATGGAAAGCTGATTCAGAATCCAAAAAGGTTTGGGAGTATTTGGGCTAGATGCATCATCGCTTGAAAAGTGATAAAATGGAGAGTGAAAAAGTACCAGCCAATCAGGCCCTAACTACCATGTCACAGGCTGTGTTTGAAAAATGGCAGTTAGAAGCTGATTGGCTGGTACTTTTTCACTCTCCATTCTATCACTTTCCAAGCGATGATGCATCTGGCCCTTTATCTTTTTCTGAAGATATTCTTTTTGGTAAAAAATTAAGCAGTATTTTGGAGTCAGAATCAGACTCCAAGAAAGTAAAGTTCCCCTCCACATACAAATTCAAGCCTAAAGTTCCAGCTTATCGTCCCTTATCGGTCTCAAGGAAAAGCAAAAGGTGGTGGCAAACAGTCCCAATACAACAAGTCTGGCAAGACTAAAAAGCATTGGACTAACAGAGGACCAGTTTCTAAAACAGACTATAAGCCATCAGCCTGATGGTGCGGGCCTCCACCTGGGGGATCCCAGGGTGGGAGGCCGACTTCTTCAATTTGCACAGATTTGGCAGCGGTCTACCACAGATGCCTGGATGCAAGAAGCTGTATCTCTCGGTTATGCATTTGCTTTGAAGAAGCACCTCCTCAAAGGTTTGTTTGTACCAGCCCATCTTTAGTAGAGACCAAAGCCAGGGCTTTGCAAGAGGCAGTTCAGAAATTGCTTCAGTCAGGAGTGATCATTCCAGTTGCTCCTGCACAACGAGGACAGGGTTTTTACTTCAACCTGTTTCTCATCCAGAAGCCAAATGGGTCGTTCCGGCCCATACTCAATCTCAAAGTGCTGAACAAGTACATTTGGGTGCCTCGTTTTCATATGGAAACTTTAGATTCCATCATTTTGGCCATGGAGCCAGGGGATTTTATGGTATCCCTGGACATCCAGGATGCTTACCTACATGTTCCTATAGCCCTGTTCCATCAGCGCTATCTCAGGATCGCTATCCTCCACCAGAATTTTCAGTTCCAGGCCCTGCCATTCGAATTGGCCACAGCCCCCAGAGTATTTACCAAAATTATGGTGGTAATGGCAGCTTATCTCCGCCAACAGGGGATAGGAATTTTTTCCATACCTTGATGATCTTTTAATCCTGGCACAGTCTCAGGAATTGCTTCTGTGTCATCTGCAACAGACAATAGTGTGTCTGCAGAAGCACAGTTGGCTCATAAATTGGGCGAAATCATCTCTGGTTCCGTTACAGCGGATAACTCACTTGGGGGCTGTATTGGATTTGAGCCTTCAGAGAGTAATTTTACCTCTGAACAAAATATCCAAAGTTCAGTCAAGGATTCAGGAGCTGATACACAGTCGAAAGGTATCAATTCACGCAGAAATGCATGTGATGGGATTGATGGTGTCAACATTCAACATGGTAGAGTATGCTCAGTTCCAATTGAGGCCTCTGCAATGGGATGTAATCAAGATCCCGGCGGTCGGAATACCGATACCAGGATCCGACCGGCACAATCCCGACATATTCTCCCTCTGTGGGTGTCCACGACACCCATAGAGGGAGAATAAATGAGTGTGCCTGCAGCATGGCGAGCGCACCGAGCCCGCAAGGGGCTGCGTTGCGCTCGCCACCCTGTTGGGATTGTGCCGGTCAGGATCCCAGTGTCGGTATTTTGACCGGCGGGATCTCGTACTTATCCCTCTGCAACATCTAATCCTTACCAAATGGAATGGTTTTCATCAGACAATAAAAACGCAGACTCTGGTACTTACTGTACTTCGGAAGTAAGGAGGTCAGTAGCATGGTGGTTACAGACATCCCATATAGACAAAGGGAGATTATTTTGGATATCAGATTGGGAAATTCTGACAATGGATTCCAGCCTTTAGGGCTGGGGAACAGTGTCGGGGAGGTTTTGTTTCCAGGGGCAGTGGACCAAGGAAGAACGTTGCCTGCCAATAAATATATTGGAACTCCGGGCCATATACATGGCGCTGATTCAGGCAAAGGATATCCTTCAGGGGAAACCGGTACATATTCGCTCGGACAATGCGACAGCGGTAGTGTACCTCAACCATCAGGGAGGAACTCGCAGCCAAAAAGCAATGAAGGAGGTAAGTCACACGTGGGAAGAACTTCATCATCCAGCCTTGTCTGCAGTGTTCGTGCCGGGAGTCCTAAACTGGGAAGCGGATTTTCTCAGTCAACACGCCATTCATGCAAACAAATGGGCTCTACACCCGGAGGACTTCCAGATCCTGGTCAACAGGTGGGGGTTGCCAAAGATATATCTCATGGCGTCCTGTCAAAACAACAAAGTTCCTGCATACGGGTCAAGAACAAAGGATCCCAGAGCGATCTTTGTGGATGCCCTATCAGTGAAATGGGACTTTCATCTGGCCTATGTGTTTCCACCAATCGCCTTGTTACCCAGAGTAGTGAAAAGGTAAAACAAGGAAGGGGTGACGTGATATTAATAGCTCCGGCTTGACCCAGAAGATATTAGTACACAGATCTGCAGAGGATCTCCATTCCTACTCGCTCAATGGCCCTCATTCCGAGTTGATCGCTCGCTAACTGCTTTTAGCAGCATTGCACACGCTAGGCCGCTGCCCTCTGGGAGTGTATCTTAGCTTAGCAGAATAGCGACCGAAAGATTAGCAGAACTGCTACTAAATAATTTGTTGCAGTTTCTGAGCAGCTCCAGACCTACTCCTAGACTGCGATCACCTCAGTCCATTTAGTTCCTGGTTTGACGTCACAAACACGCCCTGCGTTCGGCCAGCCACACCCCTGTTTCTCCAGCCACTCCTGCGTTTTTACCAGGCACGCCTGCGTTTTTTAGCACATTCCCTGAAAACGCAGAGTTGCCACCCAGAAACACCCACTTCCTGTCAATCATACTACGATCACTCGAGCAACTGAAAAACGTCGCTCGAGCTTGGGTAAAACTACAAAGTTTTGTGTGAAAATAATTAGTGCATGCGCGCTGCGTACCATGCGCAGAATTGTCGTTTTTTCACTTGATTGCTGCGCTGCGAAAATCGGCAGCAAACGAACAACTCGGAATGACCACCAATGTCCAGATCTACTGACTCAAGGTCCTTGTTATCACAGACACCTGGATGACTGTCTTTCATGGCGTGGCTCTTGAGACCTCTATCCTGAAGTCAAGAGGATTCTCACAACAGGTAATTCAAACAATGCTCAGAGCAAGGAAACCTTCTTCAGCTCGCATGTATTACTGAATATGGCAAGCCTATATTCAATGGTGCAGTGAATGGAAATTTGACACTAGGTCTTTTACAGTTTCCAGGGTCTTAGCATTCCTTCAGGCAGGAATGGATAAAGGTTTAAGGGTGGCTTCCTTGAGAGTGCAAGTATCAGCATTGACCAGGGCCGGTTCTTGCCCTTTTGGCACCACGGGCGGGAAATAGGGGCGTGGCTTCATACAGGGGGCATGGTCAGTTACGCCCCCTGTACAGTAGAGTAGCGCCGCTGAAAAAGAACAAAAAAAAAATTAATACTTACTATCCCCGCTCCCGACCACTGCAGACCTCCGCCAGCGCCGCTGCTCTCCTCAGATCTGGCAATAGACAGACACTAGAGGTCAATTATGACCCCTAGCGTCTGTGTCAGTCCCACAATGCTGTGCGGTGCGCGATGACATCATCGCGCACCGCACGGCAAAGGTCCTCTCCACGAAGGGAAACTAGATGCGTAGCGTCTAGTTCCCTTCACAGCGGGGAACCAGCAGGACCAGCGGGGGACACAGCAGTAGCGGATCTTGCCATGGTGCGGTGCCCTCCGGAAGGCGTCGGCGCCCTCCAGAAGGCGGCGCCCCGGGCAAAAGTCCTGCTTGCCCGTGGCAAGATCACTACTGGCATTGACTGTATGGTTCCAAAAGAAAATTGCCAATCTACAGGATGTCCGCACTTTTTTCCAGGGAATGCTGCACATTCAACCTCCTTTTGTTCCTCCTACAGTGCCTTGGGATTTAACTTTAGTCCTAAAGAACCATCAAGTTGCTCCATTTGAACCACTTAAACGAGTGGATCTTAAATGGTTGACAGCTAAAGTTATTTTTCTTTAAATCTGGACACTCATGAACTTCACAGGTTCTGTGGCTGGCTGATTTCAAGTCTACATTTCATACGGTTTTTAGCAGCTAGAGAACCTGTGTAATTCCTGACTGTCCCAGTTTAAAGGGATAGTATGATAAGCCCTCACTGTATATAAATAAATGACGATAATATTTACTATGATTGATTTTTTTAATGACATTTTTATTAGCAGTCTCACAAAATGAGAGACAGCTTGTATTTACACTCTGTATACACTGTATTACCTGATTAGCTAGTATAATGTGTTATTCCTGCAGCTACTGTACAGTTCTATACACTGGTTGCTAGGTGACATCAGCGATGGTGCACTTGAGTGCAGAATATACCATTGAATCAACACTGGCTGCTTTCTAGTCTGCTTTCAAATAAAATAAACACAGTGGGGTTATGTACTCATAGCTGCAGTGCAGTAGAAATACCTCTAAAAGGGAAAAATCAAAACTAGAAAGTAGTAGTAATGGGAAAGAAAGAAGTGCACCATAACAAGAACTGAAACTAATTCTGGGTACACATTAAATGAAGCACGCTCAGCGTGATGTCATCAGTGACCGGACAGCGCGTGCGGGGGGGGGGGGGGATGGGGCCATGCTGCATTCGGCAGAATGGCCCTCACTGTTGATGTCACCCATTGGACCTGCAGATCCGCTGGAAGATGTCACTAACAATGCGTGGGAGCATGCATCGTACACAATATAGTGCGTACACACTAAAGGATGTGAATGATATATAGTCTAGTGCAGGGGTGTCAGAACATTTATGGGCTGGGGGGGATGAGATAGATCCTCAGTTGGCGCCCCCTGGGGGCAGAGCCACCAGGGAGGGGGAGGCGGTACTACGGGGACAAAATGGAGCCAGCACCATGGTGGGAAGGAGGTGGGAATAGAGGGAGACTGTCAGGGAAAGAAAGTGGGAGAGAGACTAAGTGTCAAGGAGAGTGAGGGAGAGAAAGGGACAGTGTCAGGAAGAGAGAAAAACAGTGTCAAGCAGAGAGAGGAGCAAGAGGAGGATGTTAGGGAGAGAAAAAGAGAGAGAGAGGAGCAAGAGTGCTAGGGAGAGAAAGAGAGAGAAGCTAGCATGTTAGAGGGGAGCGAGAGTGTTAGGTAGAGAGGAGAGGGAGTGTTAGGGAAAGAGAGAGGAGAGTTAGGGAGAGAGAGAGAGAGGAGCGAGAGTGGGATTGAGAGAGGAGAAAGAGTGTTAAGGAGAGAGGAGAGTGTTAGGGAGGGAGAGAGAGGAAAGAGTGTTAGGGAGAGAGAGAGACGGGAGAAGAGAGAGTGTTAAGGAGAGAGGAGAGTGTTAGGGAAAAAGAAAGTGGAGAGAAAGTGTTAGGGAGAGAGAGGAGCAAGAGTGTTAGGGAGAGAGAGGAGAGAGAGTGTTAGGGAGAGAGAGAGAGAGAGAGAGAGGAAAGAGAGGGTTAGGGAGGGGGAGGGGAGAGAGAGTGGAGAGAGAGTTAGGGAGTGAAAGGAGAGAGAGAGTGTTAGGGAGAGAGAGTGGAACAAGGAGAGAGGTGGAGTGAGAGCGACACTATTGTATCTGTCCTGATTACACAGCAGCACAGCAATAGGTCTCTCATGGAGGCGGGCACTCTTTGGCATTAGGCCACACACCCCAAAACCCACGATTCGCGGCAGTTTGGCACTGCTGCTGTGAGTTAGGGGTGGGGGAGCGCCATTGCCTAGTCCCTGTGCTGCATGGAGGTTGTGCAGTGCGGTCTTTAAACTCCTGTGTACATTGGCCAGCATTTCTCATGTTCGGGGGGCCTTGCCCCACCCATTCCGATGCCTCTGTTCTAGTGTGTACCCACATTAACTCTTGCAAAACTATTGAAATATTATTACCCCTAAATGGAATAGAAAGGCAATTGATAATTTCTCTACAGTGGCAAACTTAATATTACCAAAAGTCCCATGCTACTATGCAGAGTTGGTCACAAAACTTTGGCATAAATTGTGGCAAAAAGTGTACACAAAATTTGAGCTTTGTAGCCCATATGCAGGGCTCAAAATGCATTCTGGCAACAACAGCAGCATATATAACTGGTCTACAACAGGCATCATTTATAGTAATTTATGATCCTCTTGTGACAATATTGTAAACCCTTTATATTGTGTTCAACAAATGATCATTAATATTATATTAGAAATCAAGTAAGCTATGAAAACATGATACAGGTTGAGTATCCCTTATCCAAAATGCTTGGGACCAGAGGTATTTTGGATATGGGATTTTTCCGTATTTTGGAATAATTGCATAGCATAATGAGATATCATGGTGATGGGACCCAAGTCTAAGCACAGAAGGCATTTATGTTACATATACACCTTATACACATAGCCTAAAGGTAATTTTAGCCAATATTTTTTAAGACTTTTTGCATTAAACAAAGTGTGTCTACATTCACACAATTCATTTATGTTTCATATACACCTTATATACACAGCCTGAAGGTCATTTAATACAGTATTATTAATAACTTTGTGTATTAAACAAAGTTTGTGTACATTGAGCCATCAAAAAACAAAGGTTTCACTATCTCACTCTCACTCAAAAAAGTCCGTATTTCGGAGTATTCCGTATTTCGGAATATTTGGATATGGGATACTCAACCTGTAATGACACTTCCCACCCTATTTCAGACTCTTCAGTCATAAACAGTCTATGTGCTAGATGCATACCATTTGTCAGTGCATCACTGGCTGGCCTTCTCTGCCGGTTTAGCTCTCCCTCCCAGCATTCCAGCTAATCATTCTTGCCACATCATCATTTAAAAAGCAGAAGGAGACTCCACAGCAAATGTTGTTTGCTCCCGTAGGGGCAGGAGAAGCAGATGAGCAGATCTCAGTGGACTGTTATGGAGCACCCAGATGAAAAGCTCTGCTCATCTGCCAGCAAGGGACTTCAAACTCAGGACTCAGCTGACATATTGTTATGGCACCTTAAGTATTGCTGAGAAAATCGTATAGGAATACCAAACACAGGAGCCAAGTGCCGCTCACTGCTTCAGATTAACCAAGCCATATGACATCAATAAAGACACTAAGGGAAACTGACTGTTATAGTGACCCTGAGCTTACAGAAGTCATTTGCAGAGTACTTCATCTATAACGGCCCCTTTTCCCAGAACTACAATCATTCACTGGTACTCGGCAGCTGAAGTATAAACTCAAGATTACAGACAAATATATTTAAAGGGAACACATCAGAGACTACTAAAATGGGAGTCATGTGATATGCCAGCTGTTGGGATCCTGGCACTCACCGTACTGATGCTGGAATCCCGACAGCCGGCATACCGACAACTATTCTCCCTCTTGGGGTGTCCACGACACCCTTGCAAAGCGTGTCACAGTGCCCACAGCATGGCGAGCACAGTGAGCCCGCAAGGGGCTCTATTACACTCACCACGCTGCCTGCATGCCGGCGGTCAGGATCCCAGTGCCGCTATGCTTGGCGCTGGGATCCCAAGTGCTGGCATAACATACTACACCCACTAAAAAAAACTAGATACAGAAAACAGCATGCCAGATCTTCAGTACAGCATGAGTAATCTTCACTGGAGAATATGCTCACCAGTATTCCAAAATAGCACTAATAAATGGTATTCTGGACAATTTCCTAGCAATTCAAGTCTTTTCCATAATAGAATTGATCAGAAGTTACAGATTCTTGCATACATAGGTAAATGCCTTGTATAGAAATATTGCAGTTCTTTCAAATAGCAGTCATTTTCCACAGTAGGTGTCTGCAAACAGCTAACGGATTTCCTGAACAGCACAACTAATTTGCACAGCAGCAAGCTATTGAGTAGGCCTTCAGAATACTACAGATAAATTGCACTATAATGACATGCAACACAGTTCTTTACAATAGGCACAAATCATTAGCACTGTAGCAAGATACTTAGAATATCTTTTTTAGAGTCCAATTTAGCTTCACCGTAGAGAAATATCAGCAGGTAACAGGCTTTCCAAATGATACAAGCAGATGAACTTCGCTGAGCAGCTCAGAGCAGTAATCGATGTATGCATCAGGACATGACAGGATCAGACTGATTACAACCCACAACAGAGTGTGCAAGGAGACTCACTATGAGGACTGTTATAAGCTGCTAGCGGCGTGTCTGTGTTACTACACTCCAGCAGCTACATTACTGCATGTATCCCTGTGTTCAGCCTCAGCTGCTGTATAATTCGTAGTTTGCCTCTATGTGTCTAGCTATCCAGCTGTATTGTATCTCCTCATCAGGAGACTTGGGTTTCAGGCTGTTCTGATTGGGAATGTCTCCCTTTATATTCCCTTCCTGTTTCCTCTCCTGTGCTGGTTATAGTTCATGCTACATGTGAGAACCTGTCAACTCAGTGTATGTCAGTTCCCAGTCCTATTCGTGTTCCTGATCAGATCCAGTCCACCTTGAAATCAGGTTTTGATTCTTATCTTTTGTTCTTTTATTGGTTACCATCTTGTGCATTGTTGCATTCACATTCAATTTATACTCAGTAGCTAATTCCACCCTGTGCATTGTTGCATTCACGTACAATTTATACTCAGTTGCTTATTCCACCCTGTGCATTGTTGCATTCACATTCAGTTTGTGTTTAGTTTTAACACCACCCTGTGCATTGTTGCACTCACATACATTCTGTTACTTTTATCAGCTTGTGTATTGGGCAGTTTATCTAGGTTGCTTCTTGTGAGCATCTCTCTGCACTATACCTTACTCTTGCCCAGCCTCCAATAATCGCCTTGTCCATCCATAAGTCCTGGGGGCATCTGAGTACGTGGTGGACCTAATTCACCCTGGAAAGTGGGCTGTTAAAGGTGAGGCCTAGCTTGCAGGAGACTAAAAGACCACTGGGCAAGTGTAATCATATGAGCGCCACCTGGTAGCCCTCGTAACACAGTAGGTTTCATAACAAGGACTGAACATCCAATCAGCACCAGACAAAGAACCAAGCAAGATTCTAACTCCAGCTGCAGCAATCAGGAGTCAGAACGAAGCCCAGCACAATCAGACCTAGTCTGCAAATGACTGGTTACCAGATGACTGGTGGGAGCTCACAGAACTAACCTTACCATAATCTATTGAGCTGTGCCTACACTCAAGATATACATGTCACGGTCTGGGGTTTCTAATCGGAGTCAGGATTCTTAGGCTGGACTGGTGAGGAAAATAGGAACTTGGGCAGTTGGATGTGACTTCTGTGCATAGGCCAACAAGTGGGAATGATTCTGGCCCACAATGGTTACTGAACCAGGGAACTGGAACTCACCAGCCAGTCCCTGGAACCTAGTGAGAGGAACTCAATCTCAGGTCTGAACCCCAGAACCATGATGTCAGAAGCCTCAACCAGGAAGTCAAAGAACGGAACTAGTGGAATTCAGCAAACTGTAACCAGACTGGAATCTGATAACTTGTGCACTTCCCAGGAATTCAAGATGGGCAGCTGAGATGTGTCTCTTAATATAGGAACACATCCCAGGACCCACAACACAGTACCCAGGGCTGCCTCAGCCATCAGAAACTCAGCAGAGGCCTCAGCAACCAATCAAACCAAAAGTAAAATTCACCACCACTGATGGTGTTACAGAATGGTGCGATGGTTAGAGTCTATCTCAGAAGCCGGTACTGGTTCCAATGTAAACTTGCTGGGAGTAAGAGCAGATGGCTGACTACTGGTTACATAGATAGTGAGGCAACTTGCATGGACATGGAATAAGCAGGTGAGATGACAAAACTGGAAGTGCTGTGAGACACACTGCAGTTGCTGAGCACTAGCATATACTTGAGTAGTTAACACAGGCTGGTGATAGGAGCACTGAATACTGTAATGATAGTAGCACCGAGTGCATGGCACAAAACAGGAGCACAGTATGCAGCTTGTAACAGCGGTATTGACACTGCTGGTGGTATCAGTACTGAGAGCAGGTTGTTTAACAGAAGCACTGGCTCAGGCTGAGAATTGGGATACTGGATACAGGTGGGTGGTAAGGATAACAAGCAGGAGCACTGACACAGTCTGATAGCAGATGCACTAAAGGCATACAGATAGTAGCGGTACTGGCAGCAGGGAGTGCAGTCTTATTTCAGAGACCATGAGTGCAAGTAATCACACAGGGTGACCGGAGTCAGAGAGCATATACACTTCAGAAATCAGTTGTTTCAGCCACAGGTAAAGGTGTAAATAGTGTTCTCTTGGCTGCAATTGGTAGGGCAACATGGCTGGTTTATTAACAATCATAAATGCTGTGACAGGTCAGGAACAAAACCTTAATATACAGTAGAAAAAGGTCGCACAAGTCACCCTATATCGAAAAGTAATGCCCAGATGTTTTGGTTTCATAAAGTATATGTATAATTACTTAATATAGTGATAGAACAGGGGGGTGCTACAACAGGAAAAATGGGCATATCATTTACAAGAATAGAAGGGGAAGAATTGCCTTAAGGTGGTGCACATTTACATATTATAAAATATAACTTTTAATTCAATTAATATTTAATAAACAAGCAAAATATAGGATAAAAATACATACAGGGGAAAAAAGTGTTTAAAATGTGATTATTACACACACTGAATACCCACTGGATACGTAGCTAATATAATTTGTATCAAAATATGGTCAATGTGTTAGTGTCTCAATTTATTGATATTGAATACTATACAATTATAACATGATTTAAATATTCTTAATATTCAATATCATCTGCATACTAAGCGATGTTTTGGCATGGAGTTATGTGTCCCATTATAATCACGTGCTGTCCATATAACATATACATTATCCGTATTAATGCTGTAGAGAATTACTCAATGTGCCCAGAGATAGCTTTGTATTCGCTATTCCTTAGGTAGTTGAACCTTTCTATGATGCCGGAATAATACCTAAAGTTGCTGATACTTTAGTCAGCGTTGTGTGCCTATAATTAGTATACAGAACCACCTACATTTATTGAAACAAAATCCTAGATAAGCCACTGCTTGCGCCGGCTTTTTGTTGAGAATAGGAGAGCCTGAGGCGAATTCATTAGCCACAGTTAATTACCGCGGCTAAGTGGATACCCTCCTAAACACTGTTCAGATGAAGAATAGACTCCTCCACTTTATAGACTGTTATTATTAACAAGTCATTTCTAACAATTGCTTTATTATTCCAGGAAATCTTATTTAGATTGCACTTTCGGATAGTTTTATACTATTTTTGCAGGGACGGCAACAGAAATCACAGGGCCTGTTACACCCATGTTTTTGCCCCTTCATCCCATTACCCGACAGGTAATGGCCAGTCGTTTCTCTGCAACGGGAAACCTTTGAAAAAAATGTTTTTCCATACCAGATGTGCCATCAGTTGGTATTTGCTATTCACTTAGTAAATCGTATGGTTTGGAAGATGCCTGTTTGTGTAGGAATACAACCAATGGCATTGTCATACAGCAGAAGTTCAACCAGCTAATACATAGAAACAGAAGTTTTTGTGCAGGCCAAAATGTAAACTTCCCTTATCAAACTATTTTATATTAATAAACTGTATTTGCTAATATGGTATCATTTGTATAGTAATGTTTCTTTAGGTGCCTAAATGAAGATTACTGTCCCGAGCCTTTTCCCTTTTAATCTCTTAGCCCCCAGTATCTCTCCAGCCCCATATTGTATCTCCAGCTTCAGCCAGCCTCCTTCTGTCTCTACAGCCTACCAGGTGTCTCCAGCTCCAGACAGCCTTCTGTATCTCTAGCACCCCACTGTCTCTTCAGCTCCAGCTTCCTTTTGTCTCTCCAGACTTCCATTGTCCCTTCAGCTCCAGCTAGCCCCCTACAATCTCTCCAGTACCCCAGTGTCTCTCAAGCTCCAGCCACCTTCTGTCTCTCCAGCCCCTAAGTGTCTCTTCAGCTCCAGTCAGATCAATTTTGTCTATCCAGTCCCCAGTGTCTCTCCAGCTCCAGCCAGCCTCCCTTTCGTCTCTCCAGCACCCCAGTGTTTCTCTAGCTTTAACCCCCACATCCCTCTGACTCCATCACAAAGATACTTACCTTCTCCTGTGTCTTCTGGCTGCTCCTCTTCATGGCTATTCTACATTTCAGCGCTGCGACAAAATAAACAAAACAAAATTATTACACCAGCTGCCAGCAGTGCTGGAAGTTCAAACAACAGCGCCCCCGGACCACACAGGCTGTGAGCAGGGGGCAGATGGTGAGCGGTGATAGGCTGTAATCAGAAACCAGAGGTTGTGGGATGACAGGCTGTGACCAGTGGGTAGATGGTGTGGGGTGACAGGCTGTGAGCAGAGGGAAGATGGTGTGAGGTAATAGGCTGTGACTGGGAAGCAAAGATTGTGGGGTATTGGGCTGTGAATGGGGGACAGAGGTTGTGGAGTGATGGGCTTTGACTGGGGGACAGAGGTTGTAGGGTTACGGGCTGTGAGCAGGTGACCGATTGTGTGAGGTGATAGGCTGTGAACAGGGGTAAAGTGTGTGGGGTGACTGTGACTGGGGTTCAGAGGTTTTGGTCTGATGGGCTGTGACTGGGAGACAGAGAGTATAGGGTGACAGGCTATGAACAAGACACAGAAATTGTGGGGGGATGGGCTTTGACCGGGGGAGGCAAAAGGTGTGGGGTGAAGGGCTGTGATTGGGACAATGTCTGTGGAGTGATGGCTGTGACCAGGGGACAGAGGAATTGGTGAATGCTGACTTGGAGCCAGGGACAGAGGATATGGGTGAGGAGAGGAAGGGCAGGGAAAAAATACAATAAAAAACCAATTTAACCCCTCACCCAGATCAAAAATATACTCATCTGAAAGCTATATGCACCCAGCGAGGCTGCTGCTGTGTGCCTCCTTCCAGTGCCTGTACCCTCACTGCTCTGTAGTAGGAGCAGGAGAGAGGCACTGTCACTCCACACACATCACACATACCATGCTGATGAGCCGGCCCTAGGCTTTGAATGCATGCCTCTAGGACTGACTCTTTTCACACCAAGTCAGGACCTGGGTTGCCCTGGCAATATCCGGTGTCAGAGGCTCATTGTGAAAGGGGTATTATAGGGGTATTATTGAGATATATGGTTGCAATGTGTCTGCGTATTTGCTTTATATCCATTTTAATGGCTTTCCTGTGCATGGTTTAGCTAATTAAATTTGTGTTTTAGACAATAACACAATAAACTCCCTTTTTCCCTCTAAATATTTTGCAAACTTACATCCCTCCAAACTGAAATTAAAAACAAGTGAGGATGCTCTGGCCTGACATAGAGGTGGTTCTGAAAGATACCTTTATGAAGGAGCATGATGGAGCTCTGGCATATAAAAGTTTGAGGAGTCTCTTAGGTATATGTAGGAGAATAAGGATGCTCTGAGGCATTGTGATGAAGATGTGACATTTACATGCAGTCAGCAATATCAGAATTGTTTCATACGTAAGTGTATGAATGACCCTTGCATGGAACAACATGGCTGCTAAGCTGTGTCCCGAAGTTGACCTAAGTTTATCCAGGGAAATGGGAGGAAAAAATTATGTTCAGGGGACAGACAGCGATCTCTTATCTTGTACCAGTCATAAATGTTTGGGGGTGGAAAACTGTATCCTTCATCCTCAAACAACAAGACCTGGTCATGCTAGGCCAGGAGTAATAGAATGCTTAAGGAGAATGGAATGTCTGTGTCCCTTCTGGGCTAAATCCCTCTCCCCTATCTACTGAGTTAAAGACTTGGGGGGACAAGAATCCCTTACATGTCCAGTGTCCAGCAGTGATCTAGTTAAAAAAACAAAAACAAAGGTGGGACAGAAGCGTACAGCTGCAAACAGGTATAACTAGACTTCTCCCTCAAGGGTCAGTATTCATTTCTTGGGAACTCAGCCATGTGTTGAAGATGAATCTTGAAGCTCAACTGTGAAGTCCCCCACATCAAGAATCCTAAGTGCTTTGTGTAAGTGTTAAGGTGCCCATACACCTAAAGATTTATCTTCCAATCTGGCTGGTTGGAACGAAAATCTGGTAATGGATGGGAGCAAATGACAGTTGACCATTTCAAATGTTCAACTGTCATTTGCTCCCATCCATGTCATTTGCTTCCATCCATTACCAGAATTTCGTTCCAACCAGCCAGATTGGAAGATAAATCTTTAGGTGTATGGGCACCTTTAGGCTTCTGAATTGTAATATTCTGTTTATTTTTCTGAGATTCATGCACTGTATTTCTGTCCATATTTGTAATCATATTTTTGTTATAATCGAACATTTGATTATTTTCTTTGAATTAAATATAATTCATTCTAGCGTATTCTCTGTGTCTCTTGGTGAATTTGCAAGCCTCTGCAGCCAAAGCTACTAACAAAAGAGTGAGTATGCAATTAATAATTCTTCATACAGATAGCTGCAAAAGACTGTCTGGGGTCCATACGTTCATGTTTTGTGGTTCTTTTGCTGGTGGCAGTTACTGGGTTTTCATTAACCACACGTGTTGAGGTAACCATAAGTCACTGGCGGTGATTCTCACATTGACATATCTGGTGAATCGGCTGTCCAGTTGTGACATAAAAGAGGATCTTTATGGCCAGAACGCTAACAAATAAAATGGCTGCAAACCCTACAGCAGTTTTGGTCATGCATCCTGCCCAGGAGTCTGAAAATTAAAAGGTGGTCACTCTAAGCAAGTGGTTCCAAACTTTTATGAACCACAGCGCTCTAGAGTATCAGAATTATTTTTGCTACTCCCCTAGGCCAAAAGTTTCCTATTGAGAAATTCAGAATAAAATATAAAATTAAGTATGTGATCCTTAGGGTCAGTTATGTGGTGAAGGACAGGATTCACTTCTGTTTGTCCACATATTTTCTGATTGACAGCCACAAGCACTGGTTTTGCCTATTATACTAACCATAAATTATTTGAATTGAACTTGTACCAACCCAGGGCACACCTTCATGTGACCTAAGGCACACCAGGGTGCTGCCGCACCCAGTTTTGAAACCACCGCTCTAAGGTGTAATAATGTTTTTATCAGCCCACTGGTGTATCCATAATGGGCACAGTGCGTGTAGTGCACACAGGCCCCCAGGGTCCCCCACACCACACACCCTGCACCCATTACCTTCCAGAGTCCCATGTCAGTAGGAGCAGCAATGAAGAAATCACCAGGAAAATAGCGTAGCAGCCAGTTTCCTGGCATTTTGTGCATGCCCAGTAGAAAAATCACTGGGAAATTGCAGTTGTGCCATTTCCCCGGAGACTTGCACATGTGCACTAGACTTGAGGACAGTGCTAGGTTCTCCTAGTGACCATAGTGCCCAGAGTGTATTGCTGTACCTTGCTAGAGAGGAGGGGGCCTGTACGGAGGCTGCACACCCTCCTCCCCCTCTCATGATGAGCCCCTGCTTCAGCCCCTAGCTATGGTTACATGCATGTTCATTATTTCATGTAGATATGTGCACATGATGTCCTCAGAATCTGATTGTAGACAATTGCAGCAGGGCCAGGGAAATACAGAATTGTAATTCATCTACAGAGATTCATTTGTTTTGTCTCAACGAATCGAGAATTTCCAACATGTTGGATTTTGCCAAATTTTTAACACAATTTTCATCACAGTGCAGAACTGTGCTGACTGACTGCTGATTGCTACGTTATACTATATGTGCAGTCACTATTATTTTATTTCGGTTTTCACCTTGTTACAAAGCAGTGGCGTAGCTTACAGGCTAGCACACCTCCCAATTTAGGGAGATGGCAACGCGGGACTCCCTGGCACTGTGAAGCTACATGTGTCCCAAAAGGGGTGTAGCCTACAGAAAAGGGGGTGTTGTTCCACAGGAGTGCTGCAATCATGAGCCACGCCCCCGTTTTCCATCACTTTGGGGGCATGCCCAGTGCTCGCTGAGCTGCTGGCATGCAGTGGTGCACGCAGGGGGGGTTTCTGAGTACCTGGAAACCCCCCCTGATGAGCCGAGATTTCTATTTGAGACGGAGACAGCTTTGTCTCCGTCTCAGCAAAAGCCGCTACCGCGATCGCGACCACGGAGCTGCAGCAGCAAGAGAGAGCTGTGGAGCTCTCTGCTTGCAGAATGTGCCGGGGGAGCTGCTGGCTGCGCATGCTCAGCAACAGCAGCTCCCTCCACTCCGTCCTCACTCTGCCGTCCTTCTGCTCTCCCAGGCCCTGGTGTATCATGTAAGTTTGCAGCCAGTGTTTATGTGTGTATTTGTATGTTTGTATGTACAGTATGCCTGTGTGTTTGTGCACTGGTGTATGTACAGTCTGTATGTATGTATGGATGTGTACTTGTGTATATGTGTGTGTTTGTATGTTTGAATGTGGTATATATGTATGTATGTGTGTGTGTGCGTGTATATGTGTATATATATATATATATATATATATACATACACACACATGTATGTATGTGTGTGTATATATATATATATATATATTGGTTAAATACCATACCAGTGATCTCCGTGTATATAAGTGGAAGGTACCTCTGATGCATTTCTCTCATTCATATGTGTTATAATGTATAGCTTGTTGTCTAGACAAGTCTTATTAATTGCTTAAATATGCTTGGCAGCCCTGTAAAGATACTTTGTTTTTAACTTGTTTTACTATTTGTTTGCACTATAGGCACGTTCACTACCAGCGCATGTAGCGCGCATAAGTCATTTATCTAAGTACTTTGTTTTCTTTCAGCCTCCGGCCCTCCCCCAGGTGACGGCGTCCCTGGCAACGGATAGAGAGCTGTAGCCGGGCATAGAGGAAACACGGGGTGGGTGACGTCAGCACGCCTGCGGCCGTGACCGGATATGCAACGGAAGGCGATGTCCGGACCCAGGGAGACGCCAGCATGGGGCAGGAGGGGGCTGTCCTACATCATCACCTCAATCACCTACTTAAGGTATGTCACTTGCTAGTGTTTTTTTGTTTAGTTTGGTGTGTTTCACTTTCAGTATAGCACCTTGAAGAAAACGCCGGTAGGGCGTTGAAACGTCGGTGTAACCACTATGCCTGTTTGATGCATATGTTGTGACCATTACACGTTTGGCTTTTTTTCAAAATCCCGGAGTGCCGCCTGGTTCTTTTGCAGTACGGACAGGAGCAGTAATCCTAACCAGAGAACCATACCATATATATATATATATATATATACATACAAATCCACAATGACCGGCACTCCATGTAAATATACTTTAAGTACCTGGGTGCCTTCCCACGATCCGGAAGGAACATGCAGAGAGAGAGAGAGAGACGGGCGTCACTCCACGGATTCCAGAAAACAGAACAGCTACACAAGCTTAGTTTCAACGTTTCAGGTACTACTTTATTGACACCTTTCGTCAGGATACAAACTTAAGTGATGAAAACATGCTTTATATAGATCCCAATGCCCAGAACCAAATCACAATCCCCACCTACTTCCGGTCGCGGGCAACGCCGCGTCACACGCCGGCCCGTAACAGGAAGCGGAACCCATCACCATAGCAACACACCAACGTTGCTAGGTACCTCAGCACGCCGGGCGTCCGGTCAACGGCACGTCCCCGGAAGCGCATGAACCTGCGTCCTCCAATCGGCGGCCGGGAGAGGGGCCCGTAACCAAGGAAACCATTACCAAACGTAAACAAAAACAAAAAACGGACTTACATGCTGCATAACTCAAACAAAAAATCACAATAATGGGTTTGGAACTGAAGCAGGTGAACAACATACTGTGAATAAAACAGGACCTCAAAAGATATGATAAATAATCTAGTCACGATCTCAATCGTGAATCATATATCGTGTACATGATGATTATATTCAAATTTAAAGCCCTTAGCTAAAAACTGTTACATAATGTTCCTATTACCGAACCAATCGATGATAATTAAATTCATAACGGTATTTACCACCCACAATTCTAGTGTTGCAGCATTTTGGATATAGCAAGAATAATCTTATTTAATGATCCGCTAGAAGAAATTAAATCCAGCTTTATATACTTAATCATAAAAAGCATAAGAAAGATACATTTTCATTCAGGCCCGCAGGTGCGATAGTATTAAGATCAAAAATCCATCGCGCTTCCAGTTGTAGTAGCTTCTTATCACGATCACCCCCTCTCGCCATTGGGGGGACGTGATCCACCAATTTATAGCGCAAAGTTGCCATGCTGTGACCCGCTTCCTTGAAATGGCGCGCCACCGGTTGCTCAGTAGGTTTTCCTTCTAGAGCCATTCTAATGGCAGATCTATGTTGTGCTGCTCTTTCCCGGAAGGTACACATAGTCTTGCCTACATATGCCAGTCCACATGGGCATTTAATAATATAAATAACGAACTTCGAAGTGCATGTCAACACTTGCTTAATGGCAATTTTTCTTCCGGAGTGAGGATGAAGCACTGATGATCCAGTTTCCAGATATCTGCAGGTCGTACATCCCGTGCACTTGTACGAACCCGGAGGTTTACTCAGGAAGTGTGACCTAAGTTCTCTTTGTGGTGAGACTATATCTGTATGGACTAGCCAGTCTTTTAAGTTTTTTCCTCTCCGATGACACTTGAGTAAAGTGCTGTCGCTTAATGCAGGAATAGTTTTGTCAGAACTCACAATTGGCCACAAAAGATTAGCATTTTTCTTAATAACATTACTGGCCGTCGTGTAAGTAGTTACCAATGGCAGTGCTTTACGCACAGCTTTTGTTTTTCTTAGTAGACATCGCTCACGTGGCACAGCAAGAGCTTTTTCCTTTGCTTTAATAAGATCATTTCTTCTATATCCCCTCTGAAGGAACTTCACCATCATGTCATCAATTTCTTTCTCTGCATCCATGATGTTACTTGAAATTCGTCTCGCTCTCAAGAACTGGGAATAAGGAAGTCCTTTTTTCATAGCTTCTGGATGAAAGCTGTTTGCATGGAGTAATGTGTTTTTATCAGTGGGTTTGTGATACATGGATGTCAACAGCCCAATATTGTTTCTTGTAATTTGAACATCCAGATAATGGATCGTGTCAGTACTCACCTCATAGGTGAATTTAATGTTATTGTCCATTTGATTAATTGATGTCATATGTTTCACAAAATCTTTTTGTTTTCCAGCCCAAATTATGAGCAGGTCATCGATGTAGCGTAGAAAGAGGGTCACATCTTTGGCAAAGGGCACATTCTCCAAGAATAACCTTTTCTCGACCGACAGCATGTACGCATTAGCAAATGCTGGGGCCATGTTGCTCCCCATAGCGCACCCCAAGCGCTGTAAATAAAACACCCCATCAAACAGGAAAAAGTTCCGTGTTAAGGTTTTCTCCAATAGTAGCAAGAAGAATTCTATGTCCGGGCCTTTATAATGGGGGTTGTCCATCAGAAGTTGTCTCATTGAGGAAATGCCCTCATTGTGTGGTATATTGGTGTATAGACTTACCACATCTATACTGGCTAAAACACATTCATCAGGTAACTGTGTGCATCCTTGAAGACGGAGTAGAAGTTGTGTAGTGTCCATGAGTACCAATGGTTCTGCTTGAATCACAGGCTGTAAATAGAAATCAAGGTATCTAGGGATCACGTTATACAAAGATCCCCGAGCCGAGATTATCGGGCGTCCTGGAGGGGCAGAGAGGCTCTTGTGCACTTTTGGTAAAGTATACAGGATTGGTACTACTGGGTGGTCCACCGTCATCGCCCTCAAAGTGGTTTTATCAATAATACTTTTTTGATGTGCCTCAAGGAGTATTGCATCAATTTCCCTTTTAAACGGTGCTGTAGGGTTTCCTCACAATTTTTCAAACACCGCTTGATCATTCAATTGACGGTAGATTTCTTCAACATACCGGTGGCGATCTTGTAGCACGATGGCCCCACCTTTGTCTGCCGCACGTATTACCACCTCTCTGTTGTCGCTCAGTCCCCCCATAGCCTCGAACTCCCCGTGAGTCAGATTTAACGGAGATTTTGTTAATTTCTTGATCCCTAAATTTACAGTGGATTCAAGCATTCTTGAATAGCTTTTAATGGATGCATTATGTGTCTGTGGATCAAAACGTGAGACTGGTCTTAGAGGGTGGTCAGGACTTTCATTCCCTGCATTTGTTGAATTTTTTCCAAAATGTTCCTTCAGCTTTAAGTTTCGCTGATGTTTCCATGCATCGACCATCCACTCAAAGTTGTTAAATCGCGTAGTGGGTACATATGTTAGTCCTTTATTTAAGACACTTGTTTCTTCCTTAGATAGTGTATAGGAGGATAAGTTGATGATAAGATCATTAGGGGGAATTAGCGCTTTCCTCTTCCTCTCCCCTTGGCCACCCCTCCGTGTGTGGCAGCGTAGTCTCTTCCTCGCGCACCCCTGGTGCGCGTAGCAGCCCCTAAAGGGGGTTTGTTGCTATTAGTGCTAGTTGAGGGTTCTTGTTCACTGGTGGAGCTTTCCCCCGTGGAGGCCTCTGTATCAGTCAGAAAACGTCTTGCATTACGTTTATTAAAGAACTGATTTCTTCTTTGTGGATACCGCCCCGTGGCCCAAGGGTACACTGTTTGATCCTCATAGTCCTTGTTTACTGTTAACAACTTAGATTTTTTATATTTGATCAGTTCTTGCTTATACAGTTCAACCTTTTGATTCAGCTTTGTCATCCAATCTGTATTGGGGTCACTGGTCAAAAGAGATTTAGAAGAGAGTTCTAACTCTGATATTTTGCTTTTGGTTTCATTCATGATTCTAGTAGATTCTTCTATTACCAGTAACATCAGGTCACAAGAGCATTTATTCAAGACCGCAACCCAACGGCGGCAAAACTCTGAATTCATTCTCCCAATGGTTGGGACATTTCTAATCCTGAAACCCCTTGGGATCTTACGTTCCCTGTAATAATCAGAGATTGTAACACTGTGCAGGTGGTAGTCTATCTCTTTTTTCTTTAATTTAAGCAGCGAGAAATATATATCTTCAGCAGCATCCACACCCACAGTGTTTTTAAAAGTGTCTTTAGTCAGGAGTGTCTCTGCTTCAGAGTCAGTAAAACTTAAGAATTCACCTACAGGCAAACTGACAGCCTGAAAATCAGGGATAATTTTCATTCTATTTTGACTCAATCCGTCCATGATCACTTATTTATTTTAAACAGCAGCAAGTCCATGTAGACAAAAGACCACCAGTGCTCACAGATGAGATATAGAAAAACATTAATGAAAAGTGAAAATGTACTGACACGAATCCATATTAATTTTGAAAACTGGTTGTCATGTCCAATAAATGTCTGTCAAGCAGAAACTTATTATACACAAATCCACAATGACCGGCACTCCATGTAAATATACTTTGAGTACCTGGGTGCCTTCCCACGATCCGGAAGGAACATGCAGAGAGAGAGAGCGAGACGGGCGGCACTCCACGGATTCCAGAAAACAGAACAGCTACACAAGCTTAGTTTCAACGTTTCAGGTGCTACTTTATTGACACCTTTCGTCAGGATACAAACTTAAGTGATGAAAACGTGCTTTATATAGATCCCAATGCCCAGAACCAAATCACAATCCCCACCTACTTCCGGTCGCGGGCAACGCCGCGTCACACGCCGGCCCGTAACAGGAAGCGGAACCCATCACCATAGCAACACACCAACGTTGCTAGGTACCTCAGCACGCCAGGCGTCCTGTCAACGGCACGTCCCCGGAAGCGCATGAACCTGCGTCCTCCAATCGGCGGCCGGGAGAGGGGCCCGTAACCAAGGAAACCATTACCAAACGTAAACAACAACAAAACGGACTTACATGCTGCATAACTCAAACAAAAAATCACAATAATGGGTTAGGAACTGAAGCAGGTGAACAACATACTGTGAATAAAACAGGACCTCAAAAGATATGATAAATAATCTAGTCACGATCTTGGGCTGTTGACATCCATGTATCACAAACCCACTGATAAAAACACATTACTCCATGCAAACAGCTTTCATCCAGAAGCTATGAAAAAAGGACTTCCTTATTCCCAGTTCTTGAGAGCGAGACGAATTTCAAGTAACATCATGGATGCAGAGAAAGAAATTGATGACATGATGGTGAAGTTCCTTCAGAGGGGATATAGAAGAAATGATCTTATTAAAGCAAAGGAAAAAGCTCTTGCTGTGCCACGTGAGCGATGTCTACTAAGAAAAACAAAAGCTGTGCGTAAAGCACTGCCATTGGTAACTACTTACACGACGGCCAGTAATGTTATTAAGAAAAATGCTAATCTTTTGTGGCCAATTGTGAGTTCTGACAAAACTATTCCTGCATTAAGCGACAGCACTTTACTCAAGTGTCATCGGAGAGGAAAAAACTTAAAAGACTGGCTAGTCCATACAGATATACCTTCCGGGAAAGAGCAGCACAACATAGATCTGCCATTAGAATGGCTCTAGAAGGAAAACCTACTGAGCAACCGGTGGCGCGCCATTTCAAGGAAGCGGGCCACAGCATGGCAACTTTGCGCTATAAATTGGTGGATCACGTCCCCCCAATGACGAGAGGGGGTGATCGTGATAAGAAGCTACTACAACTGGAGGCGCGATGGATTTTTGATCTTAATACCATCGCACCTGCGGGCCTGAATGAAAATGTATCTTTCTTATGCTTTTTATGATTAAGTATATAAAGCTGGATTTAATTTCTTCTAGCGGATCATTAAATAAGATTATTCTTGCTATATCCAAAATGCTGCAACACTAGAATTGTGGGTGGTAAATACCGTTATGAATTTAATTATCATCGATTGGTTCGGTAGTAGGAACATTATGTAACAGTTTTTAGCTAAGGGCTTTAAATTTGAATATAATCATCATGTACACGATATAAGATTCACGATTGAGATCGTGACTAGATTATTTATCATATCTTTTGAGGTCCTGTTTTATTCACAGTATGTTGTTCACCTGCTTCAGTTCCAAACCCATTATTGTGATTTTTTGTTTGAGTTATGCAGCATGTAAGTCCGTTTTTTGTTTTTGTTTACGTTTGGTAATGGTTTCCTTGGTTACGGGCCCCTCTCCCGGCCGCCGATTGGAGGACGCAGGTTCATGCGCTTCCGGGGACGTGCCGTTGACAGGACGCCCGGCGTGCTGAGGTACCTAGCAACGTTGGTGTGTTGCTATGGTGACGGTTTCCGCTTCCTGTTACGGGCCAGCGTGTGACGCGGCATTGCCCGCGACCGGAAGTAGGTGGGGATTGTGATTTGGTTCTGGGCATTGGGATCTATATAAAGCCTGTTTTCATCACTTAAGTTTGTATCCTGATTAAAGGTGTCAATAAAGTAGCACCTGAAACGTTGAAACTAAGCTTGTGTAGCTGTTCTGTTTTCTGGAATCCGTGGAGTGCCGCCCGTCTCGCTCTCTCTCTCTCTCTCTCTCTATATATATATAGTGGTCGAAGTGGGGCTGAAATGCACTGAAAGTGCAGCAGGAGGCGAGGGAAGTGGCCATCCTGCTGCACATTGCCTACCGCACGCCGCTCACCTCCAGCCGCCGCCAGGCGCTAAGCACGCTGCTCGCCGCCAGCCACCCGCCGCCACCAGCAGCCCATCGCTCACCGCTGCCAGCCACCAGCAACAAATTAGGTAATGTTCCCCTGCTGTCACCTCTCTCCCTGCTGTCACCTCTCTCCCTGTCGTCACTCTCACCTCTCTCCCTGTCGTCACTCTCTCTCCCTGTCGTCACTCTCTCTCCCTGTCGTCACTGTCGTCACTCTCCCTCCCTGTCGTCACTCTCCCTCCCTGTCGTCACTCTCCCTCCCTGTCGTCACTCTCTCTGCCTGTCGTCACTCTCTCTCCCTGTCGTCACTGTCATCACTCTCTCTCCTTGTCGTCACTCTCTCTCCCTGTCATCACTTTCTCTCCCTGTCGTCACTCTCTCTGCCTTTCGTCACTCTCTCTCCGTCGTCACTATCTCTCCCTGTCATCACTCTCTCTTCCTGTCGTCACTATCGTCACTCTTTCCCCTTGTCGTCACTCTTTCTTCCTGTCGTCACTCTCTCTCCCTGTCGTCACTGTCATCACTCTCTCCCTGTCATCACTCTCTCTCCCTGTCGTCACTCTCTTTCCCTGTCGTCACTCTCTCCGTCGTCACTCTCTCTCCGTCGTCACTCTCTCTCCCTGTCGTCACTATCGTCACTCTTTCTCCCTGTCGTCACTCTCTCTCTCTGTCGTCACTCTCTCTCCCTGTCGTCACTGTCATCACTCTCTCTCCCTGTCGTGACTGCCGTCACTCTCTCACTGTCGTCACTCTCTCTCCCTGTCGTCACTGTCATCAATCTCTCTATCCCTGTTGTCACTCTCTCCCTGTCGTCACTCTGGCTGTCCCTGCTGTCAAAATTTCAGCTCATTCAGTGTGCTACAATGTGAATTTCGGCTAATTCAGTGTGCTACAATGTGAGTTTCGGCTCATTCAGTGTGCTACAATGTGAATTTCGGCTCATTCAGTGTGCTACAATGTTAATTTAGGCTCATTCAGTGTGCTACAATGTGAGTTTCGGCTCGTACCGTGTGCTATAATGTGAATTTCGGCTCATTCAGTGTGCTACAATGTGAATTTCAGCTCATTCAGTGTGCTACAATATGAATTTCGGCTCATTCAGTGTGCTACAATGTGAGTTTCGTCTCGTACCGTGTGCTACAATGTGAATTTCGGCTCATTCAGTGTGCTACAATGTGAATTTCGGCTCATTCAGCATGCTAAAATGTGAATTTCGGCTCGTACCGTGTGCTATAATGTGAATTTAGGCTCATTCGGTGTGCTACAATGTGAATTTCGGCTCATTCAGTGTGCTACAATGTGAGTTTCGGCTCGTACCGTGTGCTATAATGTGAATTTCAGCTCGTACCATGTGCTATAATGTGAATTTCAGCTTGTACCGTGTGCTATAAGGTGAAAGGGGCACCAGTACTAGATAGTATAAGGGGTTCTACTACACTGGACACGCCCCCTTTTGGGTGACCACGCCCCCTTTTCTGGAGCGTGCCAAAGGCGCGCATAATTACGTCCTTGACTTTTGCATACCCCCACTTCAAAATTTCCACTTCGACCACTGTATATATATATATATATATATATATATATATATATATATATATATATATATTACACATACATGCACATATACATACACACCCACGGAAACCCCCCTCGCTAAATCCTGCGTTTGCCACTGGCATGCCCCCAGACCCTCTGTCTCCCATGAATATACGCTGTGTCCATGGGCACGGCGTCTACTCACCGTTGCACTGCTAGGCAGAGCGAGGACCGGATGTAGGGGGGGGGGGACGAAGGGGGTGACCGCCCCCCCTAACCCAGTCATAGCCACGCCCACTTTTGAGCAGAAGAGAGCTCTCCGGGGCGAGCCTGAGGCAGAATGATGTGCTGCAGCTTATACCACAGCAGCACAGAGGAGCCAGGAGAGCAAGGGTTACAGAGCATTTGCCCCTCACTTGCTGGTGTGTGGGTACTAGGGCTAATAAATACAATTACCTCATAGCACAGTCACATGTACATAGAACCAGTGGCGTAAGTTCGCCCCAGTCGCCCGGAGGCATGATAAATGTTGATGCCCCCCCTACATACTGTATACATAAACACCCTTCATATGTAGCTATCCGGCCCTCATGTTGAACAGTAGTAGCGTGCTCAGGTGCCTTTCCAAATAGTAATATAGATACACATACAAAGTGGACGGCACTCCAAGTCAGTCATCACAATAAAATAGACACCAGCATACCTTTATAGCACACCTACAGTACTCCCTCACCCAACAGTGTGTCACAATGTAGATGCTTTGGCGCAGTGGTGTGCCGATATACAGTATATATATATATATATATATATAACAACACACAAACGCCTCTTTCACTTAAACACACACACCTCTCACTTACACTCACACCTCTTACTTACACACGCCTCCTTAGCTTAAACACACACATGCCTCCTTAGCTTAAACACACACAATCCTCACTTACACACACGCCTCTCACTTACACACACACCTCTCACACACACGCCTCTCACTTACACAAACGCCTCTCACTTACACATGCTTCCTTCACTTAAAAACACACACACACACACACACGCCTCCTTCATTTAAACACACACACACTTCCTTCACTTAAACACACAAACATGCCTCTCTCACACATACACACATGCCTCTTTAACTTAAACACACACACACACACACACACAAAAACAAACACATGCTTCCTTCACTTACACACACACACACACACACACACACACACACACACACACACACACACCTCGCTTAAACATGCACACATAAAACACAGTGCTGCCAACATTCATTAAAGACCCCTAAGCACCCCTCCCCTTTCCAACTACACACACCCCCACAGTGCAGCTTGAGGCAAGTGCTGCCAGTGCCTACCTGCTGCTATCAGCCCAACGGAAGAACAGAGAGCATCACTTGGCCAGCTCATCTGGAAGGGCCTGGCAGGAGCAGCGTTCTGGAGCTCCCCCTAGCTGTAGCCACAGCCAGCTCTCTGTATATACTAGGACAGGGGTGGCCAACCAGTCAGATGCAAAGAGCCAGAAAAGATCTGTAGTCAAGGGCAAGAGTCAGTATCATGCGCGCGCCGAAGGCGCGTGTGCAAAAATGGGGGCATGGTCTAGTTTTTACAAAGCCACACCCCATTTTGTGCGCACACCTTTCATTATGACGTTTGTAGGAGTATGACCTTGTGTCATAACTCCGTTTTTAGTCATGTTGTACAGTGCCAAATACATATAATGCCCGGGTGAGGTATGGTATGCCGGCGGCCGGGCTCCAGGCGACCAGCATACCGGCGCCGGAAGCCCGACCGCCAGCATACCGACATCGTGGCGAGCCCAAATGAGCCCCTTGCGGGCTCGCTACGCGCGCCACGCTATTTATTCTCCCTCCAGGGGGGTCGTGGACCCCCACGAGGGAGAAAAACTGTCGGTATGCCGGCTGTCGGGATTCCGTCGCCGGTATACTGTGCGCCGGGATCCCGACAGTTGGCAACCTGAAGACCACCCATAATGCCCCTGTACAGTGCCACATACATATAAAAATGTCAAAAAATGGGTGCCTCCACACTGCCAGAAACATATGTCCCCACAGTGCCAGATACATATATGCTCCAAAGTGCCAGATACATATATGCCCCACAGTGCCAGATACATATATGCCTCACAGTGCCAGATACATATATGCCTCACAGTGCCAGATATACATGACCCCCCAGTGCCAGATATGCCCCCAGTGCCAGATATATATGTCACCACAGTGCCAGCTATGCCCCTAGTGCCAGATATATATGTCCCCAAAGTGCCAGCTATGCCCCCAATGCAGTGTCCCCACAGTGCCAGATATGCCCCAGTGCCAGATATACATGTCCCCACACAGTGCCAGCTCAGCCCCCAGTGCCAGATATTCGTGTCCCCCCAGTGCCAGCTATGCCCCTGTGCCAGATATGCCTCCAGTGCCAGATATATATGCCCCCACAGTGACAGCTATGCCCCTAGTGTCAGATATATATGTCCCCAAAGTGCCAGCTATGCCCCCAATGCAGTGTCATCACAGT
Source organism: Pseudophryne corroboree (assembly GCF_028390025.1). Taxonomy (NCBI): domain Eukaryota; kingdom Metazoa; phylum Chordata; class Amphibia; order Anura; family Myobatrachidae; genus Pseudophryne; species Pseudophryne corroboree. The sequence goes on along the minus strand of NC_086449.1, from coordinate 603,774,346 downwards.
GCCAGATATGCCCCAGTGCCAGATATACATGTCCCCACACAGTGCCAGCTCTGCCCCCAGTGCCAGATATTCGTGTCCCCCCAGTGCCAGCTATACCCCTGTGCCAGATATGCCCCCAGTGCCAGATATATATGTCCCCACAGTGCCAGCTATGCCCCCAATGCCAGTGTTCCCAGCGCCAGATATGCCCCCAGTGCCAGATATATATGTCCCCACAGTGCCAGCTATGCCCCCAATGCCAGTGTTCCCAGCGCCAGATATGCCCCCAGTGCCAGATATATATGTCCCCACAGTGCAAGCTATGCCCCCAATGCCAGTGTCCCCACAGTGCCAGATATGCCCCCCAGTGCCAGATATATATGTCCCCACAGTGCCAGCTATGCCCCCAATGCCAGTGTCCCCACAGTGCCAGATATGCCCCCCAGTGCCAGATATATATGTCCCCACAGTGCCAGCTATGGCCCCAATGCCAGTGTTCCCACAGTGCCAGATATGACCCCCAATGCCAGGTATACATGTCCCCACAGTGCCAGCAATGCCCCCAGTGCCAGAATTACATGACCCCCCCCATCCCTTGTGCTGCTCACCGCCCTGCTGCTGCGGTCTGTGAGGGGAGGAGAGCGCAGGGTGCGCCTCTCCTGCCCCTCACTCTTCGGCGGCTGTGTCCCTCTTCAATTATGCACCGGTCAATGAGCCAATCAAAGCTCGCGGACCGGCAGCCTTAGCTGCCGGTCCGCGAGCTCTGATTTGCTCACGGACCGGCGCTGAATTGTAGCGCGCCGCCGCCGGAGAGTGAGGGGCAGGGGAGGCGCACGCTGCGCTCTCCTCCCCTCACAGACAGCAGCAGAACGGTGAGCGGCAGTGGGAGACAGTGGAGGAGATGTGCCCCCTTGAGGCCAGGAGCCCAGCGGCAGCCGACTCCATTGCCTCCCAGAGTTCCGCCCCTGCATAGAACAATCACAAAGCTCTATCTCAGTCTCACTCAAAAAGTTCAGTCAGAATTGAGAGAGGAGGAGTTAGGATTGCAGATAGGAGGAGTTAGGATTGTAGAGGGAGGAGTCAATATTAAACAGTAAACCGCCCCCCCTAAAGAAAAGTCTAGATCCGTGTCTGGGCAGAGCTGTCAGTGACAAGAGCCTACCAACAGAAACCCCACCGTGGGACACTGCATCTTGCGGGTAGGACAGCGGGACAGTGGCAAAAAAACGTGAATATCCCGTGAAAGTTGGGACAGTTGAGAGGTATGGGTTAGTGACCATCATTATACAGCAGCAGTTCTCAAACTCAGTCCTCAGGACCCCAATCAGGTCACGTTTTCCAGGTCACCCAGCAGGTGCACTGTGTATCATCGACTGCCACAATTTAAAAAACAAATCCACAGCTGACCTGGACAACATGACCTGTGTGGGGTCCTTGGCAACCTGTGGTGTACAGTATGCAGGCAGACACGGAATAGCAGCCGCTGTCATTCCCTGCTGCTAATTACCAAACGGAGTACCGGCGGCAAAGCTTCCGTCTGGGCAAATTAGACTCGTTCGAGCCTCCGTAGCCGGATGACGTCAGCTCAGCATGTGAGACGGAGCCGAGCCTCCGCAGCAGAGAGAGGGGCAGGCAGACTGAACACAGCAGCAGAGAGGAGGAGGAGAAGCCTCACTGAGCAGCATTTGGTGCAGGTCCCATTGCACAGCCACCACCGTAAGTGCATTTCTGTAGCCCTTATCCGAGGCGGCCATTTCTGTTACCGCGGCATCTGCAGTATAATACACAGCATGCACCAGTCACCTGTATATACATCACATATACACAGCCTCTCTGTCCTGCATAGCAGTGACCAGGTGCATGCATGATGTTACAGCTGTGCAGGAGAACCCATAGGTATCATGTGGGCGTCCTCTCCCGGGCAGCACCGGTGCAGGCTTCTGTGATGGGGCATGGCAGGGGGACCAGGGCTCCTCTCCCCGTCACATCAGTGCTGCTCATGATGCTCCATGTAATTGATCTGTTCCCCTATGGCAGTCACTAAGGTTACAGCTGGGGGGGAAGCCTTTGTGTTTTTGGGGGAAAGAAAATAGTATTTAACAAGGCTTTGTGTTTGGGAGTCTGGGATTTGTAATGAGCCACGTCGACTATTTTTTCATCCAATGCAAATCATTTGACTTATGGCAGCACTGCAATCGCTGTACTATTCTGTTTCACTCGAGTCATTACTGTGGCCCATTCACTACAGTAGGTTGCCTCAGTTGATAAGCGCTGCCTGACCTAGTATTCCAGCTGTATGGGATGAATAAGGAGATGTGTGCTGTACAATGCCTCACAACTTCTCAGATTACAGCACCAGAGTGCAGGCAGAATTCCCATGTGTTGTTGCATCAGCTTCTGAGCCTCAGCCACTCACTCCTTCTATAAGTGCTGGGTATAACATTGCCAGGTTATTTATTTTAATTAGTGATCACTTTTATAAGTGATATAATATGACTATTGTGCAGTTCATACAAGTATCTCAGCTGCTAGACACAACCATGCTGTACACTAGAAAAGCACCAACCCATTGCGCTGGTATAGAATCTGAAGGATATATTTACATAATAAAAAAATAACTTGATGTCTCGGAAATGCTTTAATTGCCTGATTTTATTTTATTTTAGTATAATCCAAAAATCTGTAAACATCAGATTCCTTTGACTGCTTAAAGTACTATTATTAGTAGTGGATTCCTCCCAGTTCCCCAGGGCTATGCTGGGGGGGAGCTTTGTAAAAGATCATTGACAGTGCAGCACTGTATAGTTAAACAATCTGTGTACGTTGTATAGTTAAAGGTGTATTTTTTTTGTGCAATGACCTCCTAACTACTGTTTTATTGAGAACTGATGTATATTAGCAGCTCATATTTCTTTGATTCACTTCTGTCAGTAACCGCCTGGTTTATTGATTTGTCAGATTAATAGTTACTAGGATAATGACCTGTAAATTCTTATGAAATTGATTTTGTAATCTGATAGCCCCTATACATCTGAGATGTGTTTAATTCCCCCGATGGATTACCGATCATCACTGGTTGACGGATGCAATCGGCGGTGCCGGCAGCTTGGGGTGTCGCTCCCACAGATATATGTGGGCCATAGACGTTTTATAGAACTTCTGGAAATAGTATTTGCTACCATTAAAGCTCTATCTCCAAATTCCTGTTCTCTCCCATACTGGATGCTGTAAATTGTCTGAACACTCATTTTTACTGCTCAATTTTTTTTTTCCCCAAAGCTCTCTGTCACTACCAGTAATGACCCTGTCATACAGGTGCATGGATGGGTGACCATGTGAGACGTCTTCAATCATGGAGCACTCTATAGCCCAGCGCAACGTATATTAGGAAGGAAAATGTATAAATACATAGGCTCTATAGTCCTGTGATTGCATTCTTTATCATTTTCCATAGTAATCAGCAGCTAGTAAGATCACTGCCCATGCTCTCATTACACTCCTGTGGGAGCATGTGTCCCACCTGCCTGTTGTGAGGTCACAGCTGGAATTCACCAGGATAGTCTTCGCTTTACACATCTATGTCACTTTTTGAAGGATGCAGTTTAATCTGAAGAACCTCAGCTTGACAAGGTGGAAGCAGATGTGTCAGTTTCTTGTTTAACGCTTGGTTTAGAGCAACTGAGCTTTGGCTTCTCTTCAGCCTTGGGTATAGCTGACACAGCTTTTCATATTGCACTATGTCACTGCAAGTGCAGAGGAAATAGGGCCTAGCCAGTGACATATGTACAGATAAACATTCTGAATGTAAGCTGACTCATACACTTGTCATTATTCCACATCTGCTTTTCTCTACCCCTGTCTGTGCTGGTCACCTACATTTGGGCTCCTGTTGCTAAATGACTGTATGGTCTGAACGGGTGGTCTTCACTTTGCCGGTGGTCGGGCTCCCGGTGATCAGCCTACCGCTGCCAGAATCCCGACCGACGGCATACTGACAGTTCTTCGCCCTCTTGGGGGTCCACGACCCCCCTGGAGGGTGAATAGATAGCGTGCCCGAAGCGTGGCGAGCGAGCCTGCAAGGGGCTCATTTGCGCTCGCCCAGCTGTCGGTATGCCGGCGGTCGGGATTCCGGCGCCGGTATGCTGGTCGCCAGGAACCCGACTGCAGGCAACACATACTACACCCGCTCTGAACTGTTGCACCTTACAAGTAGCAGATGCTGTGTGTTATGCATAGCTGGTATGTCCTGGAGCTTATGTATTGTAATTATGCTGTTTCTGAGGGTTCAAATAAAAACTCCTAAAGTGATCATAACGATGAAAATTTGTAAATAAGTATATTTTTTACATTATGGTTAAGATGAGAGGACTTGTCAGAACTGCACGCCAAGTGCCGTTGTGCTTTATCTGCTACTTTGTACGTTAAAGTCACAGCCCAGCATCTGTAGTACATCTGTAGTACATGTTAATTAGTGTTTTGCTGCATCTACCATGAGAGTCAGATGAAAAATGTAAAGAACAAGATCAGGTGTCTCGTGTTTTATGGTGTATAAAGGCAAGGTGTATGAGGACACATCTGTAGTAATGAAGATGTACGTCATATATTAAGCCCACCTCAATTGTACATTACTTTCTCACTATTGTGAATAAAAATAATACATGTGAATCATTGGTACGATTTTTCTTATTTCCGAGAGTTAGGCGGAAATATGCTAGGAATTACACAAGTATTTTTGTTTATTTTAGAAGGTGCCAGAAAGTGTCCACAATGCTGTAATAGGGGGGTAACAAAGAAACAATTCCGGTGGTGTTAGGGCTAGGTGCGGGAGGAGGGGTTAGGCTGTAGGAGGGGATGGTTAGGCTGCGAGAGCGGTGGGGTAGAAATAGGATTAAAATATTTACTGGAATCCATCGTCATTCTAACTGCCTGGATTTCATACCCAGACTATCTAGTCTGCCATAAACACATGTACGTGGACGCATTTACAGACTAGGGTTAACTTTTGTCAAGAACCAATTAACTTACCAGTATATTTGTGGATTGTGGGAGGAAACTGGAGTACCCAGAGGAAACCCACGCAAGTACGGGGAGAATATACAGACTCCACAGTTAGGTCATGGGTTTGATTCCCACCATGACCCTCAGTCCTGGAGGCAGTAATGCTAACTTTTGCTCCATCCGTACTGCCCCTACACATTAAAACCTAGCAGTTACAAAACACTTGTTCAATACACAACAGCAAACCATAGGGTAAGGGCAAATCACGAGTTTTCTTAGCTTTACATTACAGAAGTGATTCCTTAAAACAGGTGTTTTTTTATTGCCATGTAGGACACCTGAGTTGTGATAACCCTAGCTTATAGTAATTAGTTTTGCACTATTTTGGTTTTCACAAATATTAATTGTTACATATAATGAGCGGGATGTACTAAAAGGTAAATGTGCCTTTTTTCAAATTTTTGGTCGCGTTTTCCATATGTATTTAGCTCCAGCATGCAATACATTCCGGAGCTGGACCTGCTGAGCAAAGCCATCTTTAGATGGCATTACCCAATAGAAATCTGTGAGCTTCCTCTCCGCAGTTCCCTATGAGAGGGATCCAGTTGAATCCCTCTCAGCACCCGTGGTAGCAGCAAGCACTGTGCATGCGCTGTCCTTTGTGCACTTCTAGGTACATACCGGCGAGTGACAAAACACCCCAAAAAAACAAATTATGTCTACCTTTTTGTGTCGACCATTTCTGTCAACCTTTTGACCCTCTCAACCATTTCAGTCTACCTATTCTATGTCGACCTTTAGACCCTGTTGACCTAATGCATGTCTACCATTAGTGGTAGACCTATTGACTGTAGACAATTTTTAGTGTAGATCTAATAATCCACACCCTGAAAAACAGAGTATGAAATGACTCATAATGAACCTAAAATCAGTGCTGTTTTCAAAAGCTAAATGGCTTTTGTGAGTTCATGCATCCATTGCATAGCATATGCAATGTACTGCTCCTCTCTATGCAATTAATTCATTGTTCATGGATGTGACAATGAGATCTGGTTGCATCCTACTATATGTGTGCATCACTTGTGTTTTGTCAGCAGTATCTTATTCAGTGATCTGGCAAGACAGGATAATTGTAGCAGCGTACCGGCCATTTCATTTCACTGCTAAGTAAATAATTTAAAATAATGCCGTTACTTGGCGGGATAAAGTAATTGATTTACATGAGAACTGTAATGGTCTTGACATAACTTTACCAGTAACTCTAGTACCTCATAGATCTTGTACATTGTCAGTGGTGTGACTGCTCTGACAAGTCTACAATTACAGCATGAAAGTTAACTGTTTTTAACATTCTCCTCATAAACCGATTGGAGATTATAATAGCTGTAGCTCCATGCGACTGACGATACAATTTTAAGTCTAGGTGGACCTTGTACTATTTGTTGTACAGTATAACTACTTAGCTGGTTAAATCCTCCTCACTGCTGTGCAAATACATCTAAAAGCAAATTAAACTTGGCAAGCATGCTGAAGAAGCTTATTATTTCTGTGTAGCTGTAATAAACTTGAACTATGACCTTTTGTTAAAATATATGAAGGCTTATGGGTAGATTTACTGTAGCTTCTAAAGAAGACAAGTGGTGGAATTGCCCATAGCAACCAATCATATTCTATCATTTAGAATGTACTGTACTAGAGAAATTATACAGTAGCTACAATTTGGTTGGTGTGGGCAACAACTCCACTTTTCAAAACTTTAGTAACTCTGGCCTAGATTTATCAAGCCTTGGAGAGTGATAAAGCACCAACCAATCAGCTTCTGTCATTTTTAAAACAGCATGTAATGTGACAGTTAGGTGCTGATTGGTTGGTACTTTATCACCATGCAATTTATCCCTCTCCAAGGCTTGATAAATCTGGACCTCTGCCTCTTAGAGTTCACTTACTAAAGTATGGTTAGGACTGATATGAGTGCAGTGGCCCACCGGGGAACCAAAAGATGTTTCAGTAACAGTGCTTTAGTTTAGCAGAAGTCCTGGTATTGTAGATGTACAGTATCAGGTAGGTAGTTTCCAGTAGAGATGAGCGGGTTCGGTTTGTCGAGATCCGAACTTCACCCATTTTACACGGTTCCGAGGCAGCATCTGATCTTCCCGCCTTGCTCAGTTAACCCGAACGCACCCGAATGTCATCATCCCGCTGTCAGATTCTCGCGAGATTCGTATTCTATATAAAGAGCCGCGCGTTGCCGCCATTTTAACTCGTGCATTGGAGATTGAACGGAGAGGACGTGGCTGCGTTCTCTCCCTGAAAAGCTCCGTAATCTGTGCTCAGTGTGCTGCAAATATCTGTGCTCAGTGTGCTGCAAATATCTGTGCTCAGTGTGCTGCAAATATCTGTGCTCAGTGTGCTGAAAATATTTACGTTCTCTGCCTGAAAACGCTCCATATCTGTGCTCAGTGTGCTTTATTGTGGGGACTGGGGACCACCAGTATATAATTAATTATAGTAGTACAGTACAGTAGGCCATTGCTGTATCTTGCAGCTCTGTGTCACTGCAAGTATCCATTCCATATATGTGCTGCATTTTTGTGAGCAGTATATATAGTATTACAGTGCAGCATTTTGGTGACCCAACAGTATATAGTTGTGTACAGTAGGCCATTGCTGTATCTTGCAGCTGTGTGTCACTGCAAGTATCCATTCCATATCTGTGCTGCATTTTTGTGAGCAGTATACAGTAGGACAGTGCAGCATTTTGGTGACCAGCAGTATACATATATAGTACAATACAGTAGGTCATTGCTGTATCTTGCAGCTCTGTGTCACTTCTAGTATGCTGATCAGTGCTCAATATCTGCTGCATTGTTGTGACCAGTATGTATACTGTACTGTGCGACGTGTGTTATACACCTGGTGATTATACATCCTGTAATCTGTACTGAGCGATGTGTGAGATACACCTAGGGATTATACACCCTTTATTATTATTTATTATTATTATTATCCTTTATTTATATGGCGCCACAAGGGTTCTGCAGCGCCCAATTACAGAGTACATAAATAATCAAACAGGAAAACAGCAACTTACAGTTGATGACAGTATAGGACAAGTACAGGGTAAATACACATACTTGTTCCAGTGTCATCTGCTGATGTAACTATCAGGTGGCAGAAGACTGCTAGATGTGGTACAGTTGAAGATTATTAAAGTAAGACAAAGGATAAGCACATGAGGGAAGAGGGCCCTGCTTCTGAGAGCTTACAATCTAAAGAGGAGGGGTAGACAGACATGGGTGACACAGATGGGGTACATAGAGAACGTGGAACAGAGGGTTAGGATGAGATTTGGCTGGGTTTGGTGAAGAAGGGGACCCCCAGAAAGCACAAGACAATACTTAACATTGCAACATTTTACTGGGCTATGCAGGAGAAAATTAAAAATAGGGGAAAAAAAAAAAAAGAATCGATAACTTCTACCGCTTTCAAAAAGGTCAATGGAAGCTGAAATAATGGACAACTACCTCATGGAAGCCAGATACAGTATGGAATGAGTGCTTATGAAATACAGTAACATTTTGTCATAATATTTCAGAAACTGCATGGCTGGTCTCTTGCACTCTTTTGCTCTAATACACCACCTGCTTTAGGATTTATATTCAAAAACATTGTCTCCATAATCCCAAAAACGTCAGTCTTCTTGGAAAGTGGTTTGTTCCTTTGTAAGGGAAAGAGAACAAATGTTCTCAAACAACGGTTTCTCAATTTCTTTTTCATCCACTAGGGGTCACTGGAGTACTCTAGGGATATGGACGGTTCCACAGGAACTAGGCACTGAATAGTTAAACTTTGACTATACCTCCCCTCCATATCCCAGAGTACCTCAGTGTTTTTTCGGTGCTCACCGAGACTAGGCTTGTGGAAGTAGGGTGTCTCTACTCTGGTGGCTCAAAGTACAGAATCTAACCGCAGGGAAACGGTTCGGCGCCTGGAATTGGATAATTCTCACGGCGGACGCGAGTCTCAGAGGTTGGGGAGCTGTAGTTCAAAATTTTCAGCTCCAGAGTCTCTGGGCGGATCACGAAAGATCTGTCTATAAATGTCCTGGAACTCCGGGCAATTTACAATGCGCTACGACAAGCAGTGCACATGCTGCAGGCTCAGGCTGTTCAGGTGCAGTCAGACAATGCGACAGTGGTCGCATACATCAACAAACAAGGAGGAACGAAAAGCCGCATGGCAATGCGGGAAGTAGCTCGAGTCCTCAGTTGGGCCGAGGTGATTTTGTCGGCAGTATTCATTCCGGGAGTGGACAACTGGGAGGCGGATTATCTCAGCTGCCGGGATTTTTATCCAGGATGTGCATTAAATCCAGAAGTGTTTCACATGCTGGTCCAGAAGTAGGGTTACCCGCAAGTGGACCTGATGGCATCTCGCCACAATTATCAAACGCCCCAGTACGTGTCCAGAACGAGAGATCTAAAGGCAGTGGCGGTGGATGCTCTCACAATCAAGTGGCCATACAGTCTCGTGTATCTGTTTCCACCGTTTTCCGCTGCTCCCTCTGTTGCTAAAACGTATCAAGAGAGAGTCCGTCACAGTCATACTAGTGGCGCCTCATTGGCCTCGGAGAGCTTGGTTTTCGGATCTCCGCGGTCTACTCGCGGACGTTCCTCGGCCGCTCCCACTGCGTCCGGACCTGTTACAACAGGGTCCGTTCTTTTTCTCCGATTTAGCGCGGTTGCGTTTGACGGAGTGGCTGTTGAGACAGCCCTCTTAAAAAGAGAGGGCATTCCAGAATAGGTTATACCAACCATGTTACGAGCTAGGAAGCCGGTTACGGCAGCTCATTATTACAGAATTTGGCGTGCCTATATAGGTTGGTGTGAAGTTCGGAAGTTTCCGACATCATCTTTCAAGTTATCCCGTCTTTTGTTATGTCTACAGATGGGGTTAGATGGAGGTCGGCGTTTATCCACACTAAAGGTGCAGATATCTGCGTTGTCAATTTATTTTCAAAGAAGATTGGCTCTATTGCCGTCGGTACACATTTTTATGCAGGGTGTCCTCAAAGTACAGCCTCCATTTCACTCCACTTACTGCGCCATGGGACTTGAATCTGGGTTTAGATTTCTTATAGTCTTTTTGTTTCGAACCCTTACAACAAGTGGATATTAAGTTTCTCACTTGGGAAACAATTTCTCTCCTAGCCTTAGCTTCGGCAGGGCGGGTTTCAGTTTTGGGTGCCTTGTCATGCAAGCCACCGTATTTAGTGTTTCATAATGACAGAACAGAATTTTAGACGAATCCCGCTTTCCTGCCAAAAGTAGGGTCCTCTTCACATCAATCATCCAATAGTAGTTCCTGTGTTAACAGGAGATTCTGGAATTTTGGTTGTGGTACGCACATTACAGGTTTATGTATTCCGAACGTCTACAGTTCCTAAGACTGACACGTTGTTATTCTCTATGATGCGGCCAAGATGGGTTGGCCACCTTCTAAGCAGACCTTGTCCAGATGGATAAAACTGACCATACGTCAGGCTTACCTTCATGTTAGGTTACAGCCGCCTACATCAGTAACAGCTCATTCCACACGTTCTCCGGGAATGTCATGGGCAGCTGGTCGTGGAGTTCTACGACACAGCTTTGCAGTGCGGCTACATGGTCTTCAGTGCACATGTTTGTGCGCTTTTACAGGTTTGATACTTTTGCGGCATCAGCATCTAGCTTTGGCCGTCTAGTGTTACAAGTGCCAAACAGCTCTCCCGCCCAGGGGGGAGACTTTGGTACGACCCTAGAGTACTCCAGTGACCCCTAGTGGATGAAAAAGAAAATAGGATTTCTCTATCGTCCTTGTGGATGCTGGGGTTCCTGAAAGGACCATGGGGAATAGCGGCTCCGCAGGAGACAGGGCACAAAAAGTAAAGCTTTCCGATCAGGTGGTGTGCACTGGCTCCTCCCCCTATGACCCTCCTCCAGACTCCAGTTAGATTTTTGTGCCCGGCCGAGAAGGGTGCAATCTAGGTGGCTCTCCTAAAGAGCTGCTTAGAGAAAGTTTAGCTTAGGTTTTTTATTTTACAGTGAGTCCTGCTGGCAACAGGATCACTGCAACGAGGGACTTAGGGGAGAAGGAGTGAACTCACCTGCGTGCAGGATGGATTGGCTTCTTGGCTACTGGACATCAGCTCCAGAGGGACGATCACAGGTACAGCCTGGATGGTCACCGGAGCCGCGCCGCCGGCCCCCTTGCAGATGCTGAAGTAAGAAGAGGTCCAGAATCGGCGGCTGAAGACTCCTGCAGTCTTCTAAAGGTAGCGCACAGCACTGCAGCTGTGCGCCATTTTCCTCTCAGCACACTTCACACGGCAGTCACTGAGGGTGCAGGGCGCTGGGAGGGGGGCGCCCTGGGAGGCAAATGAAAACCTTTTTTGGCGAAAAATACCTCACATATAGCCCCCAGAGGCTATATGGAGATATTTAACCCCTGCCAAGATTCACTAAATAGCGGGAGACGAGCCCGCCGAAAAAGGGGCGGGGCCTATCTCCTCAGCACACAGCGCCATTTTCTCTCACAGAAAGCCTGGAGAGAAGGCTCCCAGGCTCTCCCCTGCACTGCACTACAGAAACAGGGTTAAAACAGAGAGGGGGGGCACTGATTTTGGCGATATTGAGATATATATAAAGATGCTATAAGGGAAAACACTTATATAAGGTTGTCCCTATATAATTATAGCGTTTTGATGTGTGCTGGCAAACTCTCCCTCTGTCTCCCCAAAGGGCTAGTGTGGGTCCTGTCCTCTGTCAGAGCATTCCCGGTGTGTGTGCTGTGTGTCGGTACGTGTGTGTCGACATGTATGAGGACGATGTTGGTGAGGAGGCGGAGAAATTGCCTGTAATGGTGATGTCACTCTCTAGGGAGTCGACACCGGAATGGATGGCTTATTTAGGGAATTACGTGAGAATGTCAACACGCTGCAAGGTCGGTTGACGACGTGAGACGGCCGACAAACTATTAGTACCGGTCCAGGCGTCTCAGAAACACCGTCAGGGGCGTTAAAAACGCCCATTTACCTCAGTCGGTCGACACAGACACAGACACGGACACTGAATCCAGTGTCGACGGTGAATAAACAAACGTATTTCTCATTAGGGCCACACGTTAAGGGCAATGAAGGAGGTGTTGCATATTTCTGATACTACAAGTACCACAAAAAAGGGTATTATGTGGGAGTGAAAAAACTACCTGTAGTTTTTCCTGAATCAGATAAAATAAAATGAAGTGTGTGATGATGCGTGGGGTTACCCCAATAGCAAATATTGGCGTTATACCCTTTCCCGCCAGAAATTAGGGCGCGTTGGGAAACACCCCTTAGGGTGATAAGGCGCTCACACGCTTATCAAGTGGCGTTACCGTCTCCAGATACGGCCGCCCTCAAGGAGCCAGCTGATAGGAAGCTGGAAAGATATCCTAAAAAGTATATACACACATACGGTGGTTATACTGCGACCAGCGATCGCCATCAGCCTGGAGATGCAGTGCTGGGTTGGCTTGGTCGGATTCCCTGACTGAAAATATTTTATTCATATAGAGCATTTAATAGGATGCATTCTATATATATGTACGTGAGATGCACAGAGGGATATTTGCTCTCTGGCATCAAGATAAGTACGTTGTCCATATCACCCAGAAGATGTCATGGACACGACAGTGGTCAGGTGATACAGATCCCATACGGCACATGGAAGTATTGCCGTATAAAAGGAAAGGAGTTAGTTGGGGTCGGTCCATCGGACCTGGGGACCACGGCAACAGCTGGGAAATCCAACCTTTTTACCCCAAGTTACATCTCAGCTGAAAAAGACACCGTCTTTTCAGCCTCAATCCTTCCTTTCCCATGAGGGCATGCAGGCAAAAGGCCAGTCATATCTGCCCAGACATAGAGGTAAGGGAAGTAGACTGCAGCAGGCAGCCCCTTCCCAGGAAAAGAAGCCCTCCACCGCGTCTGCCAAGTCCTCAGCATGACGCTGGGGCCGTGCAAGCGGACTCAAGGTGGGGGGGTAGTCTCAAGAGTCTCAGCGCGCAGTGGGATCACTCGCAGGTTGACCCCTAGATAGTACAAGTATTATCCCAGGGGTACAGATTGGAGAGTCGAGACATCTTCTCCTCGCAGTTTTCTGAAGTCTGCTTTACCAACGGCTCCCTCCGACAGGGAGGCAGCATTGGAAACAATTCACAAGCTGTATATCCAGCAGGTGATAATCAAAGTACCCCTCCTACAACAAGGAAAAGGGTATTATTTTTCCACACTATATTGTGGTACTGAAGCCAGACGGCTTGGTGAGACATAGTCTAAACTGAAATCTTTGAACACTTACATAAAAGGTTCAAATCGAGATGGAGTCACTCAGAGCAGTGATAGCGAACCGGAAAGAAGGGGACTATATGGTGTCCCTGGACATCAAGGATTACCTCCATGTCCAAATTTGCCCTTCTCAACAAGGGTACCTCTGGTTCGTGGTACAGAACTGTCAATATCAGTTTCAGACGATGCCGTTTGAATTATCCACGGCACCCCGGGCCTTTTACCAAGGTAATGGCCGAAAAGATGTTTCTTCAAAGAAAAAAGGCATCTAAATTATCCCTTACTTGGACGATATCCTGAAAAGGGCAAGTTCCAGAGAACAGTTGGAGGTCGGAAGAGCACTATCTAAAGTAGTTCTACGACAGCACGACTGGATTCTAAATATTCCAAGAATCGCAGCTGTTTTCCGACGATACGTCTGCTGTTCCTAGGAATGATTCTGGGCATAGTCCAGAAAAAGGTGTTCCTCCGGGAGGAAAAAGCCAAGGAGTTATTCGACCTAGTCAGAAACCTCCTAAAACCAGGCCAAGTATCAGTGCATCAATGCACAGGAGTCCTGGGAAAAATGGTGGCTTCTTACGAAGCGATTCCATTCGGCAGATCTCAGGGGATTTGCTGGACGAATGGTCCGGATCGCATTTTCAGATGCATCAGCGGATAATCCTGTCTCCAAGGACAAGGGTGTCTCTTCTGTGGGGGCTGCAGAGTGCTCATCTTTTAGAGGGCAGCACACTCAGCATTCAGGACTGTGTTCTGGGGACCACGGATACCAGCCTGAGAGGCTGGGGAGTAGTCACACAGGGAAAAAATTTCCAAGGAAGTGTGGTCAAGTCTGGAGACTTCTCTCCACATGAATATACTGGAGCTAAGGGCAATTTACAATGCTCTGAGCCTAGGAAGACTCCTGCTTCAAAGTCAACCGGTGCTGATCCAGTAGGACATCATCATGGCGGTCGCCCACGTTATCAGACGGGGCGACACAAGAAGCAGGAGGGCAATGACAGCAAGGATTCTTCGCTGGGCGGAAAATCATGTGATAACACTGTCAGCAGTGTTCATTCCGGGAGTGGGCAACTGGGAAGATTTCCTCAGCATAAATGAATTCCACCCGGAAAAGTGGAAACTTAATCTGGTAGTTTCCACATGATTGTAAACCGTTGGGAAAGACCAAAGGTGGTTATGATGGCGTCCCACCTGAAGCGCCAGGTCAAGAGACACTCAGGCAATAGCTGGGACGCTCTGGTAACACCGTCGGTGTACCAGTCGGTGTATGTGTTCCATCCTCTGCTTTTCATACCCAATGTATTGAAAATGATAGGAAGGAGAGGAGTAAGAACTATACTCGTGGCTCCGGTTTGGCCAAGAAGGACTTGGTTCCCGGAACTTCAAGAGATACTAAGAAGGGTCTTGATTCGGCAAGAACCGTGTCTGTTCCGGGACTTACCGCAGCTGCGTTGACGCCAAGGCGGGTGAACGCCGGATCCTAAGGGAAAGAGGCATTCCGGAAGAGGTCATCCCTACCCTGGTCAGAGCCAGGAAGGAGGTGACCGCACAACATTATCACCACTTAGGTGAAAATATGTGCCAGGGTGTGAGTCCAGGAAGGCTCCACGGAAGAATTTCAACTAGGTTAATTTCTACATTTCCTGCAAACAGGAGTGTCTATGGGTCTCAAATTGGGTCCATTAAGGTTCAAATTTCGGCCTGTTGATTTTCTTCCAGAAAGAAATTGGCTTCAGTTCCTGAAGTCCAGAAGTTGTTAAGGGAGTACTGCATATACAGCCCCTTTGATGTCTCCAGTGGCACTGGGCGATCTCAACGTAGTTTTGGGATTCCTAAAAAAATCACATTGGTTTAAACAACTCAAATCTGTGGATTTGATATATCTCACATGGAAAATGACCATGCTGTTGGTCCTGGCCTCGGCCAGGCGAGTGTCAGAATTGGCGGCTTTATCTCACAAAGCCATATCTGATTGTCCATTCGGACAGGGCAAAGCTGCGGACTCGTCCCCAGTTTCTCCTTAAGGTGGTGTCAGCGTTTCACCTGAACCAGCTTATTGTGGTACCTGCGGCTACTAGGGACTTGGAGGACTCCAAGTTGCTGGATGTTATCAGGGCCCTGAAAATTTAGTTTCCAGGTTGGCTGGAGTCAGGAAATCTGACTTGCTGTTTATCCTGTATGCACCCAACAATGCTGGGTGCTTCTGCTTCTAAGCAGTCGATTGCTCGTGGGATTGGTAGCACAATTCAACTTGCACATTCTGTGGCAGGCCTGCCACAGTCTAAATCTGTTAAGGCCCATTCCACAAGGAAGGTGGGCTCATCTTGGGCGGCTGCCCGAGGGGTCTCGGCATTACAACTTTGCCGAGCAGCTACGTGGTCGGGGGAGAACACGTTTGTAAAATTCTACAAATTTGATACCCTGGCAAAAGAGGACCTGGAGTTCTCTCATTCGGTGCTGCAGAGTCATCCGCACTCTCCCGCCCGTTTGGGAGCTTTGGTATAATCCCCATGGTCCTTTCAGGAACCCCAGCATCCACAAGGACGATAGAGAAAATAAGAATTTACTTACCGATAATTCTATTTCTCGGAGTCCGTAGTGGATGCTGGGCGCCCATCCCAAGTGCGGATTATCTGCAATACTTGTACATAGTTATTGCTAACTAAATCGGGTTATTGTTGTTGTGAGCCATCTTTTCAGAGGCTCCGCTGTTATCATACTGTTAACTGGGTTCAGATCACAGGTTGTACAGTGTGATTGGTGTGGCTGGTATGAGTCTTACCCGGGATTCAAAATTCCTCCCTTATTGTGTACGCTCGTCCGGGCACAGTACCTAACTGGAGTCTGGAGGAGGGTCATAGGGGGAGGAGCCAGTGCACACCACCTGATCGGAAAGCTTTACTTTTTGTGCCCTGTCTCCTGCGGAGCCGCTATTCCCCATGGTCCTTTCAGGAACCCCAGCATCCACTACGGACTCCGAGAAATAGAATTATCGGTAAGTAAATTCTTATTTTTGGTACTTACCAGGTAAATCCTTTTCTTTGAATCCATAGGGGGCACTGGACGCCCACCCAGAGCAGTTGTTTACCTGGTTGTGGTAAGTGCAGGGAATTTTATGGTAACACACTCTTACCGACTGTTTCAAATTAGAAATTCTATCTGGTTGGTGTCGACTGTTAGTTGTCAGTTTCGTTTTGTGTCAACTTTATTGTTGTCCGTTTTTGGTTATATGTATTTCTCCCTTGTCAACCTCTATAGCTCCAGTTCGGCTCAGTAAAAAAACACTGAGGTACTCTGGGATATGGAGGGGAGGTATAGTCAAAGTTTAACTATTCAGTGCCTAGTTCCTGTGGAACCGTCCATATCCCTAGAGTACTCCAGTGCCCCCTATGGATTCAAAGAAAAGGATTTACCTGGTAAGTACCAAAATCCTATTTTCTTTTTCCTCTGGGAAGGGATTGTGGATTCGCAGGAATATCTGAGCATTTCTTTAATCAGAAAGCAGCGACTTTCTACAAATGCTTACGAATAATTCCAGTGATTTTGTCATTTTCTTCCAGTGATTTGGACCAATAATACCATTGATTAGAACGAATAATTCCAGTGATTTTGTCAATTTCTTCCAGTGATTTGGACCAATAATACAATTGATTAGAACAAATAATTCCTGTGATATTGAGGCGTTTGTGTCGCTTAGCTTAGCCGTCCAGCGACCACAGTGCACCTCTTTTTCTCTTTTCTTTGCATCATGTGCTGTTTGGGGCCAATTTTTTGAAGTACCATCCTGTCTGCCACTGCAGTGACACTCCTAGATGGGCCAGGTGTTTGTGCCGCCCTCTTGGGTCGCTTTGCTTAGTCATCCAGCGACCTCGGTGCAAATTTTAGGACTAAAAGTAGTATTGTGAGGTGTTCAGAATAGACTGGAAATGAGTGGAAATTGTGGTTATTGAGGTTAATAATACTATAGGATCAAAATTACCCCCAAATTCTATGATTTAAGCTGTTTTTGAGGGGTTTTTGAAAAATTTCCGATGCACATCTCTAGTTTCCAGGCATTTTATGCAGGTGAGAGATTCTGTGTTCTTACAGCTGGTCTGATAAAACAGCAGGACTAGCTAGACCTTCAGCTGCTCACTCGGTCAATGAGTTTACTAGTCCTAGGTTGAGAAGAGAAATCTCTGTGTCCTCAACACCCTGAAATTCACAACACAACTAGTAATACCTAACAAATGAATTAAGTGGGTGTATTAATTTAATTATTTGAATGGGAGTTACCACCACTGACGCCAGCCTTCTACATCGCGGGTCTTCACGCTGGTCACGTTTCCTCGCACAGCCGAAGACACGTTAAAACCAAAGTACCACAGCAAATAACACTAAAGTCTATACAGTGTATCAACTTAATATTACCATCAGTAATAACATATATAATATCATGCTCACCATAACACTAATTCCCACTATTGATGGATGATAGATGCTTGACAGTTAACAACATACAATTACAGAAAGCATTGTAGCCCAAGGCTCTCGTTTAACCCTCGAGGTGCTATTGTATCTAAGGCAAAAATCCACCTGCATTCTTTTTGCAGTAAAATTTTTGCTCTGTTCCCCCCCCCCCCCCGAATTTTCAAGGGGACGTAGTCTACGATTATTGCTCTCATACTTGCTATGCTGTGTCTAGCTTCAATGCTGTGGTACTTTGGTTTTAACGTGTCTTCAACATGTATCCCCGAAACGTAGGATCGATTAAAGGACCGTTTTACTTATTTTTCTATAAGAAGCCTGGTGAGTGCCGCTTATTTGCCTACACTACAATTGCTCCAAGGAGCTTAAGATGGCACCGCAGCAATTATAACATTATCCAGGAGGGAGTGCCGGACAACTGGACTGTATGTATGTGTATATAATATATATAATATAATATATATTTCTGTGTCCACGGTAACTGAGGTTGGGTACGCTTTTCCCAGTCTAAGGCTGGGTATACACTATGAAGATATTGACATGATTTGCAGTATCGGAATGACAAATCGCTTTGATTGTGTAATGTATATTGTGTACCTGTAATTGAGCTCTCCTGTGGGTCAAATGAGATATCTTCTGGTTGGCTGTACTGTGGTGCAGTGTAATGAAGGATGGAACGAGATGTCATTCATTACATCCCTTAGTGTGTACTGGCAGGGTGAAGGCAAATAGCCCTGACCATCGCCCCATTGCCGGTTGTCCTAGTGTGTACCCAGCAGCCTAACACTGATACCTAGCATTTTCTTTGTAGCATTCTGTCAGAAAAAATAAAATTACGTAAAAATTCAAGTGAAATGGTTGATTCATCTAGGTATAGTTTGGTTGCACAGCATATATTTCACAAAACCTTTAAGGTTTTAAAAGTAGTAACATCTAACTTGTTTTATGCCTTTGTAATGTTTTTAATTAGTTGGATCAATGTGCAGTTTATTTTTGCAGAGCTTCAAAGATGTCAGGTGAATTATCCTTAAACAATAACATCAAGGAACCTCGTTGGGACCAGAGCACATTTGTTGGAAGAGCCAAACATTTCTTTACAGTAACTGATCCAAGAAATATCCTTCTGTCCAATGACCAGTTGGAGCGGGCCAGGCAAATTGTTCATGACTACAGGTACAGTCAATAAATGGAAATGCTGATTATAGAACCATCATTATCCTTGTTGCTTCTGCTAACATTTATTTTCTTCCATGCACCAAAATGTAAAATGTCAATTTTAAATGCAAAACACACCTGAGAGGCTTAGTAAAAGTAACCCTTCGTTGTTGCTGTGTGCATGTTGAGATGAGAAAAGTTACTACATGTTAAGTTTCCCATATCCAAAATGCTTGGGACTAGGAGTATTTATTTTTATTTTTTCTGTATTTTGAAATATTTGCATACCATAATGAGATACCTTGCGGATGGGACTAAAGTGTAAACACGAAATGTGTTTTTTTTCATATACACCTTTATAGACATATAGCCTGAAGGTAACTGTATACGATGTTTGTTTATCATTTTGTGCATTAAAAACGCTTGTGTAGCTTGTCCTTGAACCATCAGAAAGCAAAGGTGTCGCTAAACCAGTCACACGCGAAAAAATTTGGATTTAGGAATAGTTCAGGTATCGGGTGTTCAAATTATGGCAAACTCAACCTGTACATTACGTATGGACCTGTAATACCAGAGCTTGCTTATGAACCACTCAAAATTTGACCACGTCATTCATCTACACGCAGACCCGTTACACAACAGAAATCATTTTGCAGCGCATTGAAATATGTAAGAATACAAGCGAGTTCAGTTGGAGTTGTACAAACATAATAGTAATAATAATAATAATATTATTATTATCCTTTATTTATATTGTGCCACAAGAGATCTGCAGCGCCCAATTACAGAGTACATAATTGTAAAATCAAAATGGGACAATATTGACTCACAGTTGAAGACAATATAGGACAAGTACAGGGTAAATAAACACTGACCTAAGTATCAAAGTGGCCGAAAACCGCCTGATTAGGTGCCGTCGAGGATGGTTTAAGTAAGAGAAGGATAAGCGCATGAGAGGGTTAAGGGCCCTGCTCGTGAGAGCTTACATTCTAAAGATAATTACAACACGGCTGTGAAAATATATTTAAGTTATGCCATAAAGCAATCTGCTATATGGAAAAAGGAAGACAATCGGCACAGATTGCCCATAGAGCTGGCTATAGTGTGTTAATCTTTCACTACACACAATGACAAGTGGCAGAGATTACTTTGCTGTCACAGTGTAAACGTAGAAAGAAACATGTTTTTCACATCTGTACTTGTTTCTTTTTATTACTAGCAATGAGCTAGTTGTTAAACATGTAGATTACATTGTATTTTTTGTATATTAAAGCTAGCACATATACTGTAACATAGAGGTATAATATACTATTTTATACATGGAGAGATATATATAGCAGAAATGAAGGAGCGGCACTCAGCGTCTTGAAAATAGTTGAGTGTATTTCAAAAAACACAGTGGGAAACCAACGTTTCGGGGCTTACATGCCCCTTTGTCAAGGTGTGTGTAAGTGCTAAGAATAAAACATACCTTTATAAGGTGAAAGAAACCCCGTGCGTTCGATCCGTGTGCGCCAAACAGTCACATGGTCCGGCGCTTATCGGTGACATCATCCGCGAGCGGCCGCCCGTTATCCTAGCAACCATGTCCGTGTCGTAGCCGCACAGGGACATGGGAAGTGTAGTTCTGTGAAAAAACGTGGAAGTACAGTGCTGTGTTGTGAACGGACATAAAGTTACAGTGCCCACACCTGTTATATACTGTGTATAATTGCAGCAGAGTGAATTGAGCGTGTCTGGTATAACATGTTAGCTTGAAATAACCAGGGTCCCTTAATCTGTGCAGGGAGAACCCGTGTGGGCTAAACATGTTAACATGTTATACCAGACACGCTCAATTCCCTCTGCTGCAATTATACACAGTATATAACAGGTGTGGGCACTGTAACTTTATGTCCGTTCACAACACAGCACTGTACTTCCACGTTTTTTCACAGAACTACACTTCCCATGTCCCTGTGCGGCTACGACACGGACATGGTTGCTAGGATACCGGGCGGCCGCTCGCGGATGATGTCACCGATAAGCGCCGGACCATGTGACTGTTTGGCGCACACGGATCGAACGCACGGGGTTTCTTTCACCTTTATAAAGGTATGTTTTATTCTTAGCACTTACACCTTGACAAAGGGGCATGTAAGCCCCGAAACGTTGGTTTCCCACTGTGTTTTTTGAAATACACTCAACTATTTTCAAGACGCTGAGTGCCGCTCCTTCATTTCTGCTATATCGTATCTCTTTGGAAAAGGCACAAGCGCAGCATTGGGACTAGTCAGGGAGTGCCAACTCATCCACTCACTATATAACTATATATATATATATATATATATATATATATATATATATATATATATATATATATATATATATTTTAGTGGTTTTTAGTGAACACAAAAAGTAAATGGGGAACAGAAAGAAGACAGCTGGACGGTTGCAGTAGAATACATTGGATATATAACCCTGAGGCATGGAAATATAAAATATGGAATACCAAGCACATCTAGATCAAATGCACAATATGGAGAGTATACATAAAGAAGCAATCCAATCCAAAAGGCAAACGTATGGGCAGTGTGTGTAAAACTGCAGTTATATCCAAAAAGACAAGTACATTTGTCTTCTAAGTCATTCTACGCTGCACAATGATTAGTAACAGCAGCGCGGCATTAGTGTAGTCAGATTTCTGCTCGCACCTCCTGAACAGTGTGAGCGGGAATAATTTAGTCAGGCTTAACAGCGCAGTCAATTGAGTAGCTCCGTGGCCTCCTTCCCGGCGCTGTTCATGAGGCGCTGAATTAAATCGAGCCCTAGGTTTGAAATCATGTTTAACAATCCAGGAAAATCAAAATGAATATATAGCAACTATAAAGCGTTTCCACCTTTTAAGTATATGGTTACCATGATGAATGAATGCATCTAGAGAGCAAACAAAACATGCAAGCTGTACATTAGCCATGCCACATTTGTTTCAAGTTGTCATAGAACTAGCCTTGGAGATTGACCTTGTAGATGCAAGTAGCCTTGTATAAAAGAGCTATGGAGAAAATGCAGTGGGGCAGGGCCTTATATCAATTATTATCCTTTAGTATACACAGTGCTGAACACCATTCCTATCAGTCATACATATATTCTCTGTGCAGTGCTGTGTAAGTTTGTGCTGCTTTATAAAGGGTATCTAGATAACACCTCTGCTACTAAATGCCCAGCCTGGGTGCTTTCCTACTCTGTTTCCCTCTGTGTCCTCCCATAGGCCATCCAAAATGTGTGCTCTTGCAAGCAGGGCCCTCCTCACCTTGTGGTTTCCATGTATGTTATCTGTGGGATGTAAAGTTGTGAACTTGTCTATTATTGCTCTGTTTGATTGCCCTTGTATTATGTAATTTAGATCTATACTACAGTGTACAACTCCCGGGAAAGTATACCAGGCTCCTGGATCCTACCACTTCCCCAGTAAAGTGTGCGGGTCAGTGGCTTGATGAAGGAAGCCTTAGACCTACTTGATCTTAATCCTTGATCGTTTTATGTACAGTACGGATGGTGTAATGGTTAGCATTACTGCCTCATAGCATTGAGGTCCTTTGGTTCAATTCCCACGTGGCCCTGTGTGATGTTTATATAGTCTCCCCATACTTGCGGGGGTTTCCTTCGGGTACTGATGTTGCCTCCCACACTTCAAAAATATACTGGTAGCTTAATTGGAAAAAAAAAAAATCATAATTAATCCTAGTGTACATGTGTAGACTAGATGGGCCAAATAGTTCCTATCTGCTGTCAAATTCTATGTTTCCATGTAACTTCGATAACAACACAGGCTTAAGTCTTACTTCCACACTCTGCTGTGATAGCTGTTCATGGTAAACCACATCAGAAGCATAGTATGAAAACATTTTTTACACAAAAATATAAGGTAACATATCTGTAATAAATATAAGAGGAAAAGAAGGGTCATCCGGGTGGAGCAGCAAGGGGGGAAACCAGGGTATGAGGGAAAAGGTCTGTGGCAACAATTAAAAGCGATATAACCTCATCACCTCTGAGGCGGAGCACCAAGTACATTACATAGAACAGGAGTGCCACTGATGCTGATTGGCACTCTGCTCCTCTGTCAGAGAAGCAAGTCCAGGACACGGAGCAGGGGAAATGGAGAAGAGGTGCTCCCTTCAGGGCTGAAGCCCGGAGGCATCAGACTCCATTGTCTCCGGCAGCTCCGCCCCTGATAGTTGAGGTAAATTATTTTGGTTGCCCTTGTATGCATTGTATGCACTTAGGAGCCCCTGATCAGATTTACATTAACATAGCTTTGAATAATAAGAACTTCAGATATAACTCTGTTGTATGGCCTTCCAGGTATATGGGCTACTTATGCCACTAAACGTGGAGCCAGAATCACGTTACCTCAAGTTTTTTATACTTAGAACAGCATGCAGTAAGCTGTAACACTAATTAATACCACCCAGTACGTTATTTCTATATAAAGTAGGTGCAATCTGCTATACTGTATATTGTTTGTTATACAGGTTGAGTATCCCATATCCAAATATTCCGAAATATGGAATTTTTCGAGTGAGATAGTGAAACCTTTGTTTTATGATGGCTCAATGTACACAAACTTTGTTTAATACACAAAGTTATTAAAAATGTCTCTAACGTCCTTGAGGATGCTGGGACTCCGTAAGGACCATGGGGAATAGACGGGCTCCGCAGGAGATAGGGCACTTTAAGCAAGCTTTGGACTCTGGGTGTGCACTGGCTCCTCCCTCTATGCCTCTCCTCCAGACCTCAGTTAGTTTTACACTGTGCCCAGAGCAGGATGGGTGCACTGCAGAGAGCTCTCCTGAGTTCTCTGCCTAGAAGCATTTTTGTTAGGATTTTTTTCTACTTTTTTACAGGGAGCACTGCTGGCAACAGGCTCCCTGCATCGAGGGACTGAGGAGAGAGGGGCAGACCTTCTTGTCTAAGATAGGCTCTGCTTCCTCGGCTACTGGACACCATTAGCTTCAGAGGGGGTGAACACAGGTTTTTACTGGGCGTCCACCCCCAGAGCCGCGCCGCCGTTCTCCTCACAGAGCCAGAAGAACCGAAGTCAGAAGACGTCAGGCGGCAGAAGCCTTCAGCTTCACTGAGGTAACGCACAGCACTGCAGCTGTGCGTCATTGCTCCCATACACCTCACATACTCCGGTCACTGTAAGGGTGCAGGGGGGGGGCGCCCTGGGCAGCAATATAACACCTCTATTATGGCAAAAGACAATATACATGTACAGGTGGGCACTGTACATGTATATAAAAGAGCCCCCGCCATATTTTAGTAAGTTTGAGCGGGACAGAAGCCCGCCGCCGAGGGGGTGGGGCTTCTCCCTCAGCACTCACCAGCGCCATTTTCTCTCCACAGCACCGCTGAGAGGAAGCTCCCCGGACTCTCCCCCGCTTACACACGGTGAAGGGGTGTTTAAAAGAGAGGGGGGGGGGGCACTTAATTGGCGGATAACATATTATACAGCGCGACTGGGGGAAAAACATTTTGTGTTGGTCTCCAGGGTCATTGCGCTGGGGTGTGTGCTGGCATACTCTCGGTCTCTCCAAAGGGCCTTGAAGGGGATACTGTCTTCAGAAAAGAGGTTCCCTGTGTGTGTGAAGTGTGTCTGTACGCGTGTGTCGACATGTTTGACGAGGAAGGCTCGCTTAATGTGGAGGGGGAGTGCTTGAATGTCATGTCGCCGTCGGCAACACACACACCGGAATGGGTGGATATGCTGAATGTCTTGAATGCAAATGTCAATCTATTGCATAAAAGGTTAGACAAGGCTGAAGCTAGGGATCAGTCAGGTAGCCAGTCCATGCCTGTCCCTGTGGTGCCAGGCCCTTCGGGGTCTCAGAAGCGCACCATATCCCAGATCGATGACACAGATACCGACACGGATACTGACTCTAGTGTCGACTATGAAGATGCAAAATTACAGCCGAGGGTGGCAAAAGGTATTCGGTACATGATTATTGCCATTAAAGAGGTTTTGCATATTACTGAGGAACCCCCTGTCCCTGACACGAGGGTACACATGTATAAAGGGAAAAAGCCTGAAGTCACCTTTCCGTCCTCATTTGAACTGTGTGAATTGTGCGAAAAGGCTTGGGAATCTCCGGATAGGAGACCACAAGTTCCCAAAAGGATTCTTATGGCGTATCCTTTTCCACAAACGGATAGGATACGATGGGAATCTTCACCTAAAGTAGACAAGGCGCTGACACGCTTGTCCAAAAAGGTGGCACTGCCTTCTCAGGATACGGCTTCCCTCAAGGATCCTGCTGATCGCAGGCAGGAAATTACCATGAAGCACATTTACACTCATTCAGGTACTATTGTTAGACCGGCTATGGCATCGGCCTGGGTTTGTAGTGCAGTTGTGGCATGGGCAGATTCCTTATCTACGGAGATTGACACCTTAGATAGGGATGCCATTCAAATGACCATAGAGCATATCAGAGATGCTGCCTTGTATATGAGAGATGCTCAGAGAGACATTTGTTTATTAAGCTCCAGAATAAATGCTATGTCTATTTCTGCTAGGCGGCTCTTGTGGACCCGACAGTGGACGGGAGACGCCGATTCAAAGCGGCATATGGAGTCCTTGCCTTACAAAGGGGAGGAGTTGTTTGGAGACGGCCTCTCGGACCTTGTCTCTACTGCTACGGCTGGTAAGTCGAATTTCTTACCTTATGTCCCCCCGCAGCATACAAAAAAGGCACCTCATTATCAAATGCAGTCCTTTCGTTCCAATAAAAACAAAAAGGTACGGGGATCGTCCTTTGTTGCCAGAGGGAAAGGCAGGGGAAAGAAGCTGCACACAGCTAGTTCCCAAGAGCAGAAGTCCTCCCCTGCGTCTGCAAAGTCCACCGCATGACGCTGGGGCTTCCCGGTGGGAGGCAGATCTAGTGGGGGCTCGTCTTCGGTTTTTCAGCCACGTCTGGGTTCACTCGCAGGTGGATCCCTGGGCGTTAGAGATTGTTTCTCAAGGATACAGGCTGGAATTCGAAGACTTACCTCCTCGCCGGTTTTTCAAGTCTGCTCTGCTGGCTTCCCCGTCAGAGAGGGAGCTAGTGTTGGCAGCAATCCAAAAATTGTATATTCAACAGGTGATTGTCACAGTTCCTCATCTCCAGCAAGGAGAGGGATATTACTCAACCCTGTTTGTGCTCCCGAAACCGGACGGTTCGGTCAGACCCATTTTAAACCTAAAATCCCTGAACCTGTACTTGAAGAGGTTCAAAATGGAATCACTCAGGGCGGTCATCGCCAGCCTGGAGGGGGGGATTGGATGGTGTCCCTGGACATAAAGGATGCTTACCTTCATGTTCCGGTATTCCCCCCCTCATCAGACGTTCCTGAGATTTGCAGTGCAGGACTGTCACTACCAATTTCAGACGTTGCCGTTTGGGCTTTCCATGGCCCCGAGAATTTTCACCAAGGTAATGGCGGAAATTATGGTGCTCCTGCGCAGGCAGGGGGTCACAATTATCCCATACTTGGACGATCTCCTCATAAAGGCGAGATCTCTGGAGAAGTTGCGTGACAGCGTGTCTCTGTCCATGAAGACGTTGCAGTTACACGGCTGGATTCTCAATATACCGAAGTCCCAGCTAGTCCCTACAATGCGTCTAACTTTTTTGGGCCTAATTCTAGACACAGACCAGAAAAAGGTTTTTCTTCCGGTCGAAAAGGTTCAGGAGCTCATAGCCCTGGTCAGGAACCTATTAAAACCAAAACAGGTTTCAGTGCATCATTGCACGCGGGTCCTGGGGAAGATGGTGGCTTCATACGAGGCCATCCCTTTCGGCAGGTTCCATGCAAGGACTTTTCAATGGGACCTCTTGGACAAGTGATCCGGGTCCCATTTACAAATGCATCGAAGGATCACCCTGTCTCCCAGGACCAGGGTATCTCTCCTGTGGTGGCTGCACAGTGCTCACCTACTAGAGGGTCGCAGGTTCGGCATTCAGGACTGGGTCCTGGTGACCACGGACGCAAGCCTCCGAGGCTGGGGAGCAGTCACACTGGGAAGAAATTTCCAAGGTCTCTGGTCAAATCTAGAGACTTGTCTCCACATCAACGTCCTGGAGTTGAGGGCCATATACAACGCCCTGCGTCAAGCGGAGGAATTGCTTCGGGAAAAACCGGTTCTGATTCAATCAGACAATGTCACGGCAGTGGCTCATATAAACCGCCAAGGCGGAACAAGGAGCAGAGTGGCCATGGCAGAAGCGACCAGGATTCTACGCTGGGCGGAAGGCCATGTAAGCGCGCTATCAGCAGTGTTCATCCCGGGGGTGGACAACTGGGAGGCGGACTTTCTCAGCAGGCACGACCTGCATCCGGGAGAGTGGGGACTTCATCAAGAAGTCTTCGCACAGATCACGGGTCGGTGGGGACTGCCTCAAATAGACATGATGGCATCCCGTCTCAACAAAAAGCTAAAGCGGTATTGCGCCAGGTCAAGGGACCCTCAGGCGGTAGCGGTAGACGCTCTGGTGACACCTTGGGTGTTCAGATCGGTCTATGTGTTTCCTCCTCTTCCTCTCATACCCAAAGTGTTGAGAATAATAAGAATAAGCAGGGTCAGAACAATCCTCATTGTCCCAGATTGGCCACGGAGGACTTGGTATCCGGAGCTGCAAGAGTTGCTCACAGAAGATCCGTGGCCTCTTCATCTAAGGCAGGACCTGCTGCGGCAGGGGCCCTGTCTGTTCCAAGACTTACCGCGGCTGCGTTTGACGGCATGGCGGTTGAACGCCGGATCCTAGCGGAAAAAGGGATTCCGGAGGAGGTCATTCCTACCCTGATCAAGGCTAGGAAAGACGTGACGTTAACACATTATCACCAAATATGGCGAAAATATGTTTCTTGGTGTGAGGCCAGAGCTGCTCCTAGGAAGGAGTTCCATTTGGGCCGTCTACTTCACTTCCTTCAAACAGGAGTGATTTTGGGCCTAAAATTAGGGTCCATAAAGGTCCAAATTTCGTCCTTATCCATTTTCTTCCAAAGAGAATTAGCCTCTCTTCCTGAAGTACAGACTTTTGTGAAGGGTGTGCTGCATATTCAGCCTCCCTTTGTGCCTCCGGTGGCGCCTTGGGATCTTAACGTGGTGTTAAGTTTCCTCAAGTCACTTTGGTTTGAACCACTCAAAACTGTGGAGTTGGAATACCTCACGTGGAAAGTGGTCATGTTGTTGGCATTGGCTTCGGCAAGACGTGTTTCAGAATTGGCGGCTTTATCACATAAAAGCCCATACTTGGTTTTTCACGTGGATAGGGCAGAGTTGAGGACTCGTCCTCACTTTCTGCCAAAAGTGGTCTCATCTTTTCATGTGAACCAACCTATTGTCGTGCCTGTGGCTACACGGGACTTGGAGGATTCCGAGTCCCTGGATGTGGTCAGGGCTTTGAAGATTTATGTGACCAGAACGGCTAGAATCAGGAAGACTGAAGCTCTGTTTGTTCTGTATGCGGCCAACAAGGTTGGCGCTCCTGCTTCAAAGCTGACTATTGCTCGCTGGATCTGTAATACGATTCAGCAGGCGCATTCTACGGCAGGTTTGTCATTGCCTAAATCGGTTAAGGCCCATTCCACTAGCAAAGTGGGCTTTTCTTGGGCGGCTGCCCGAGGGGTCTCGTCATTAGTTGTGCCGAGCAGCTACTTTGTCGGGGTCTAACACCTTTGCAAAGTTCTATAAGTTTGATACCCTGGCTGAGGAGGACCTCCTGTTTGCTCAATCGGTGCTGCAGAGTCATCCGCACTCTCCCGCCCGTTTGGGAGCTTTGGTATAATCCCCATGGTCCTTACGGAGTCCCAGCATCCTCAAGGACGTTGGAGAAAATAGATTTACCGGTAAGTAAAATCTTATTTCTCGTAGTCTGTAGAGGATGCTGGGCGCCCGTCCCAAGTGTGGACTTATTCTGCAAGACTTGTATATAGTTGCTTACATAAGGGTTATGTTATAGTTTATCGGTTTAACCGAGGCTATGTTGTTCATACTGTTGATTGGGTAGTGTATCACAAGTTATACGGTGTGATTGGTGTGGCTGGTATGGATCTCGCCCTTAGATTTACAAAAATCCTTCCGTGTACTGTCCATCTCCTCTGGGCACAGTTTCCCTAACTGAGGTCTGGAGGAGGGGCATAGAGGGAGGAGCCAGTGCACACCCAGAGTCCAAAGCTTTCTTAAAGTGCCCTATCTCCTGCGGAGCCCGTCTATTCCCCATGGTCCTTACGGAGTCGCAGCATCCTCTACGGAC
The DNA here is from genome assembly GCF_028390025.1 of Pseudophryne corroboree. Taxonomy (NCBI): domain Eukaryota; kingdom Metazoa; phylum Chordata; class Amphibia; order Anura; family Myobatrachidae; genus Pseudophryne; species Pseudophryne corroboree. Next base: position 603,745,093 of record NC_086449.1, on the reverse strand, counting down.
TACGAGAAATAGATTTACCGGTAAGTAAAATCTTATTATTGTATTGAATGAAGATCAGGCTGTGTATATAAGGTGTATGTGAAACAAATGAATTGTGTGAATGTACACACACATTGCTTAATGTACAAAGTTATTACAAATATTGTATAAAATGACCTTAAGGCTGTGTTTATGAAACATAAATGCATTCTGTGCTTAGACTTGGGTCCCATCACCATGATCTCATTATGGTATGCAATTATTCCAAAATACGGAAAAATCCCATATCCAAAATACCTCTGGACCCAAGCATTTTGGATAAGGGATACTCAACCTGTATCAACAAATGATATATTGCGAGTACATTGTCGGGTGTGTACAGCCGACATGACTGTGATCTTAGTCATTCACAGACTCACCGTATCGGCGCTGCAACATAATATATATATATATATATATATATATATATATATATATATATATATATATATATATATATATATATATATATATATATATATATATATATATATATATATATATATATTCTCTTGCTTAACTATTGGTACATCTAGCTGTGTGTATGACTGACCGACCTGTTAAGTGGCCGCAGGAACCACCAACAATAATATCACAACTGGACAGGCAAATTGAATTGCTTGCACAGCTGTGATGTCTGACCACACAGGTTGGTAAGTGCACATCGGTAGGTAGATCTGTTGCTTACCAAGCTTAAGAGATAAGTGGGGGCCCGTGAGCAATCCCCACCCTCCAGTACCTGTTGCCAGCAGCGCCTCTTTACAGTGATGTCTTTGGAAAGGGAGTGCATATGCAGAAGATAGCAAAGACTCTGGCACAGTACTAGTGTCTTTGCTAAAAAAACAGGACCACTGGTTAAGTAAAGGTTTTGTTTTGTTTTGTTTAATTATTGTTTAAGACATGGAATTGTGCAGCCGGGTCTCACGGAAGATGAATTGTGGAGAGCAAAATATGTGTATGATTCTGCCTTCCACCCTGATACCGAGGAAAAGATGATTCTGATTGGAAGGATGTCCGCTCAGGTGCCAATGAATATGACCATCACAGGATGCATGATGACCTTTTACAGGTGAGAAGCAAGACTAACTTCATTTGATGCTTTACCTGTATATTTCCTATTCTGTTGAATGCAGTTTTCTCAGTTTCAGTCACATTTGTCCCCATGTCCGTTTTGTTTGTATGATAATCCCCTCACAATACAATGTTAGCCTAGTTGCAGACGTCAGTGTGACGCAGTTTTGGGTACCATCCCTTCATAGAGGCACTATTTGTACTGGTCAGCACTGGGCTAGGGGTGGTATTCATGTGACCGCCGGTCAGCTGACCGACAGTCACATGACCTCCTCCGTGAGCCCGACGGCTCACTATCCCGATGGTCTGCATGCCGACCAACAGGGACTATTTCCACTCGTGGGTGTCCACGACACCCATAGAGTGGGAATAGAACCAGTGGCGACCGCAGGTCGCCACCGAGCCCGCAGCGTGGCGAACGCAGCGAGCCCGCAAGGGGCTTGCTGCACTCGCCCCTCCCCGCCGGGATCCCGGCGTCGGTATGCTGCCGGGATCCCGGCGTCAGTAAGGTGACCGGCGGTCAGGAGACCGCCGGTCACCAGTACTACACCCCTGGGCTAGGCCTCTTCAAGGAGAACCCACACTCTCGTATGACCCTCTATTATAGTTTGCAATGATTTGGCAGCATAGCATGTGTTTAGGTGTTTAAAGCTAACATTAGTCTTGGAGAAATCCTACTGCATGGATTATGCAATGAACGCTGAATCACTTCCCATTAATAGATACACTTCCAATGAATTTATATATCTGTATATGAAGAATGAAATCAAATCTGATATGTAGCCTTTGCTCCAGGTAGCATGTGAAACCTCATTTTCTGCTTGAGGAGATGCAATGAGCAGGGCAGACATTATGTGTGTATATTTGTCAGAGGTCACCAGAAAGGTTGCACTGTGCATACGTGAATAGAACTGGAGCCCAGATGTTCATGTTACATCCCCACTGACTGCTGCCTCTAAGCTGCGTCATATAAATGCCTGTAAATGCTGTTTTATATTTTTAGAACGACGCCAGCCGTGATCTTTTGGCAGTGGATTAATCAGTCTTTTAATGCCATCGTTAACTACACAAACAGGAGTGGAGATGCTCCCATCACAGGAAGGTAAGAGGATGTACTGAATGTGGCTACCGTATTTGCTAGTCACTTTTTCATTCCTTTGCCAATATAGGTTTATACTATAGTCTTTTGCATGTGGAAAGTGAGGGTCATTGTGTCAAAATAATAACTGGCTGAAGATTGTTGTCAGAGATTGGAAGTGGGACATTTGTTTTATATATGCATATTTGTTTATAATTCAAGGTCATGTTTGCATTCTTGTAAAATATTATTGTCCTCCACTGAAAAGGCCAACTTGTTACGAGACTGACCACGTGTTTATATTTGGAAGTTTGATCAGCATTTCATACGGAATATGGGATTTCCTCATTTTAATGGTCTGATTTTGCACATAAATCCAAAAATCTGATTTTGTTTTATTTTGCTGGGATGGATATTGAAAGAACAGCTAGGGTGGTGAAGAAACTTATTTGGAGCGGTCTCCAATTTAGCAGGGGTCCACAGAGTCCCTTTATTCCCACAGATTTATTACCGCAAGGTTATAATCGGTACTTAGACACTAGGTACTTAGATACTAGGTCTTACACCAAATTGTACATATATGGGGGTATGTCGAGCAGTTGTTTGTAAATTATTATACTGGGCGGGATGTACTAAATGACATTGCGGCCCAATGCCACAATGCTAATCGCATATGTACTTACATATGCGATTAGCATTGCGGAGGACGGCTCTTCCGATAAGAGCTGTACTCCGCGATCCCCTGCGGCAGCCTGACTTCTGGGATTCGGTCCCGCGAGTCAGTCTGCTCATGCGCAGAATGACTGGGGGCGGGCGCGGGGCATGCTGGGAGGGATCTGATCTGATCCCTCACACAGTGCTGCGGAGAGAAGCCCATAGGCTTCTATGGGGTATCGCCAGCAAAAGCTGGAAAACCCCTCCGTGGCGCTGACCTGGCGGCTGGGGCATAGCACATTCCGAAAATGCGGTAAACGGAAGTTTACTGCATTTTCTGTTTAGTACATCTCGCCCACTGTGTTTATACAGTTTTTGTTTTGCTTTTAATTACAATTTTTTTTTGAGGCCGTGGGCAATATGTAATAGCCTGCTAAGTGCCGGGTGTTTGGGAATTTTTGCAAGTCTGCCTGTATTTTTAAAGCGCCAATCATTTGACATGGCAAATTGACCTGTTTTGCCTTGTAAATGATTGCTGCTTTAAAAATACTGAAAGATTCCTGAACAGCCTGAACTTTGCAGGCTATTACATATTGGGGGTAATTCCAAGTTGATCGCAGCAGGAATTCTGCAATTGGGCAAAACCATGTGCACTGCAGGGGAGGCAGATATAACATGTGCAGAGAGAGTTAGATTTGGGTGTGGTGTGTTCAATCTGCAATCTAATTTGCAGTGTAAGAATAAAGCAGCCAGTATTTACCCTGCACAGAAATAAAATAACCCACCCAAATCTAACTCTCTGCAAATGTTATATCTGCCACACCTGCAGTGCACATGGTTTTGCCCAACTGCTAAAAAAATTCCTGCTGCGATCAACTTGGAATTACCCCCATTGCTCCATATCTCTGATTATGCCCATTTAGTCTTGGTCTTCTATGCTAATAAGCTGGATATAATTGTAATTATTGGCAAAACAAAAATTACGCTTTTCTAGGCACTTAAAATGTTTATTAAACTGGTATATTTTTTCTGGTCTAGCATTGACCTTTTAACTTTATTTCGCCACGCATGTCTCTACTAATGGTTTCAAATCTGTTTTGTTTCGTTATCACATTCATGATTTTGTTTTCTTTTTTGTTGTATAAGTAATGTTGGTTGCTGCTAACTACCAGAAAGCATTGAGTGAAGCCCTGGTGTAATAGCAGTGTGCAAATAAAAAGTCAGTCTGGCCTGTGTTTAAGTACCTGTGAGCGCCTTGAGTCCTACTGGAGAAAAAGCGCTGCGTAAATAAAATGATTATCTCCGCCAGCTGTGTGGTGTACACTGGTAGCACTACTTTTTGTTTTCTCCACTTTCACCTACAGTTATTGTTTCATATGCAATTAGGTTTAGTTAGTAATATTTTTTTGCCACATTAAAATAGTTGACATTTACAAGAAACTGCGGGTGTTTATGATGACATATATATGTAATAACCGTCATAAAGAAACCAATTTATTATTATTAATTACATTTAGTCATTCACACCAGTCCCTGCCCTAATGGAGCTCACAATCTATATTCCCCACACACCTAAAGCATAGAGATGAAATGCACTGTACTGTAACAGCACAGCCCATTAATGCAGGTGTCATTATAATCACTGTATGCTTAAAGTGGTGAAAGCACTGTCCACTGGTGTCCAGCTCCAACACTATCCTAGGTAAGCGGAATACTGAATGTGGTTCTGGGAGAGGGGAAAGCATATTACATGAGACCTTTCAAACAATGGCCTATTAAACCATCCCAGCATACTTAAGCTGAAAGATCTGCAATGGTTTCTCTTTGATGGTTTCCAGAACAAAGCACTACGCGGTGTTCCACTATGTAAACATCCTGGAATACATTGGTGGATGCTATGACTGTACCTTTGTGCCATTGTAGGGCATAGTTCCTAAATTCCACCTACCTTTCATTATTGTCATTCGTTTACATGCTTTCACGTAATGCTTTTCCCGTGCACAGTCACACACTTTTACCTCTTGTTGTTTTAGCGAACTGGGAACAGCTTATGTTTCCGCCACCACAGGTGCTGTTGCCACTGCTCTAGGACTTAACGCACTAACCAAGGTATTTCATGTGTTGTGCTTATATGATGTCTTTAATTATCCAACTGACTAATATCCATTTCATCAGTGTTTACTTGTAACCTTTCATGTCCAGCAGGTGATGCAGGAATCAGGTAACTGTGCCTGAAATATGGGGTGAGCCTTGTATGTGACGTTACAGTATAAATGATTTATTGAGCAACTGATGTCCTATGCCTTGGCTGTATCAAAATATCTGTTCTAATATGCAGGGAATCCGCATCTCACTTATAAAGACTGGCGTTCATCCTGCACTAATAGGGCTCAAATCTCCAATTTATTTTTCTGCTTGAATTGTGCATAGTACAGGGAAATATGTGCTGCAGCCTGCTGTGTACATAATATGGGCCCATTCTGAGGTCTCTCGGACCTGCTCTGCAATATAAAATTTCTGATAAATGACCATGAACCTAAACAAAACAGAAGGTGTAACTGCACTGAGAGAGTAGACCCTTAAAATCCTGACATGGATAACCACAATTTTGTATGTAAGATGGTCAGGGGGTGCACCCTGCAATATTATCTTGCATACAGAAGAATGTACCCAAACCTCAAAGAAATTCCTTTTGGGGAACATTCTTCTGCATTTCCTTCCTTTTTTATGTGTGAAAGTGGCCATGACCTTAAGGATGTTGTATGCTTGTATACTGTGAAAGGATTATTACATATGAATTGAGGGCTGATATGATGGAATTATGTGCAGAGGCAAAAAGAACAGCAAATTTGAGTTTGTAATATCTTTCCTGAAAATAGGTAAGTCTTCTAATAAGCATATTATTACGCTCCTAATTATTTCATTAGACAAATCCAAAAGAAATTCAAACTAGAGTGTCATATTAAATAGCACTTTATTAGGGACAACTATTCCCCATCACCATAAACCTGTATAGTCATTCTTTGTGCTGTGGCTTATCCCAGAAAAGCAGTTCAACACATTAGATCCAAAATCTTGAACCTGAGATGTGACGTGAGGGCCAGCAGGTGTGTAAAAGGTTCTGTAGTCGGAAGAACACGACTCGAGGATAGACACCAGACCCAATCAATACAGCTAAGTATAATTTCCTGGCTCTTGCATAATGCACAGTATGGACATTTATGAAAGACTCAAAAAACAAAAAAAATTGATTCAATCACTGTTTGTCACATTTATGACAGGTATGCAGATTTATTTATGTGTCTTTATTCTGGTGTTTTTGGCGAGTAATGTATGAATAGTGAGATGTATGATCATCACTTTTGCCCTCTAAGGGGTCCATTCAGTTAGGCAAGAAAGGGGTCCTGCGAGCTGTGTTCTCAGTAAATTTGCGCACTGAATTGCATTTGCAAATTAATTTCTTAAATTGCATTGTATTTTCCCAGCAAATTCTGTTTTTTTGTTTTTGTTTTTTTCATGCACTTGTCACAGATTATTTTTTGAAGAAAAGTTGTGCAAGCTTGACGCAAGTCCCACAAATCGTTATTTCTAATTGAATCTCGCTGATGCGCACATTGCTGCAATGTATGCGAGTTGCGTGATGTAAGTTTCCTATCGCAAACTAGCATTTAATTGAATTGACCCCTAAGACTACTTGGCTACTCAGTGATTCTCTCTGGCTACAAATGAAGTCTTTTAAGCAGAGCTGAATCCATCCCAAGCATGTTGGTACTACCTAGACATCCACAAATCAGTTATCCTGATTGCTAAAGTTTCTTGTAAATCAAACTGAGAATCTAAGCTGTCTTCATCCCAAATAGGGGTGTAACAGATGCAACCAAGCTTAAATTAAATGTACAGTATTAAATTACGAGGGAAGTATTTAATTTTTTTTTCGTCAGTCAAGTTTGCATGCGCTCAAACCATTTAGTGAAGCAGCTGGACCAGTCTGAAGCAGGTATGTCTTCTACACTGCAGCTTCTGGTGACTCAAAACATGTCCCATGCATTTTGTACTTGATTTGTGGGGACAAGAAGAAGTTGCAGGTGGCCAGAGCTTGACTGTACGATGAATGACCAAGCTCCTGGATGCGTTCATGTGCAAGAAAATACAGCACTTTCCTGGACTTGTGAGCAGGTGCACTGTCTTGATAGAGCCTGGAATTGGCTTCCAGCACTTACGGCAGTCATTGATTGGCGTACCAGTCCCCATTGTACGCTGTGAATGTACGCTGCTGCACAGTCGGTACAGTAGCTACATAACCAGTCTAGGCCATAAAAACAGCCACCATTTGCTTGGCCACGGCACACTGCGCTTACATCGGAACTTCTGTGGTGGCGCACCTCCAACTGTGTTCCACTGGGCCGACTGTTGTGTGGTCTCTGGGTCGACACTGTAGATGCAGGATTCGTGTCCTACATCAAACTATGGTCACCCTGGTTTGATTACGGTCACCTGCACGGTAGCATCGGTCTCCTCTGTGATGGCACAAGTCGACTGCAGCACTCCTAGTCTTACAGGGACCGTCTCCCGCTACGAAATTCTGCAAACCATTCATTCACAATGGTTTGGGATGGTGCTTCCTCCCCCAAAGCAGCTTGTAGTCAGTCATAACTCTCTTCCTGTTGCAGAACACTCTTGTAGTTGTAGATCCAGTGGCCTCTGTTCAGCTCCATAATGAGTTTGTGAAGGAAGTAAACATGCTGACTTCTTCGGTTCTGTGCCTTGACCTTTCACAAGAACTTTACTCCAAGATTACAAGTTACAACCAGACAGGTTGTTTCTACTCTAGCTATGCATTGCACACCCCTCGTACTAGTAGGGGGAACCAGCATATGCCGGTCCACCTCTGTCTGCCCCCACTTCTTACCCCGTTCCAGTTGTCTACAATGCGAGTTGTTGGATCCTTAGGTGCATACAACAGCTCCCACTGCACAAGTCAGATAAGGGACAGACCTTAGGAAATTATCATTTACTAGTTACCAGCCTGTCAAAATGACGGAACAACATAACAGTGATGTCAGCGCCGGCGGCTGTGCACTCTCGAGCAGAGCAACACATTAATTGCTCTGTCGGGCGCCTTCTAGTGGCCGCTGGCGCACAAAATGCTTGAATTCCTCCCATAGAAGTGAGGAGCAGTATTAGCGTTTTATTATGTAGGATGGTGGTGTTAGTTTCGTTTGCTTGAAGTAGTAAAAAGCCAGCAGAGCTAGTGAGGGATTTCCAATTGTAGAATACATATGGTAATACATTATTATTATTAATATTATTATTATTATTTTCTTTTTACTGAGAATAGTGGCATAATTTCTGGAGACAGCAGAAACATTTTCCTGAAGGCACCAGCTCAGTATAGACACCTGGGGGCAGAGCCGCCATTAGAGGGTACAGGATATATTTGTTTACTAGCTATTTACATTCAGAATGCTCTCTTTTGTTCACACAGATGTTCACTTACAGATGGAGCCACGCTAAGCGTTGTTACTTCTGTGCCTAGGCGTGCCTAACGCCATGAGCGCCGCTGTGCGTGCCCGTTACGGAGATGCGCCCCAACTGATCACCTTGTCACGCTGGGAGTGCACGCCTGCGATGGAGTAGCCTCAGATGAGCATGGCTCCATCTGTATTTAGGGAGGCCAAAGCCATGGGGTGAAATGGCACGGTACTCATTTGTGTACAAGGCATTTGCCATGGAAGGTAGATATGCGGGAAAGTAGATGAGCATGTTGTCTTTTTACAATTCCACGTAGCATACACTTATGTGGATATCCTGGTCCGTGTATTACAATGCATCCGGAAAGTATTCACAGCGCTTCACTTTTCTCTATCGTCCTAGTGGATGCTGGGGTTCCTGAAAGGACCATGGGGAATAGCGGCTCCGCAGGAGACAGGGCACAAAAAGTAAAGCTTTTCAAGATCAGGTGGTGTGCACTGGCTCCTCCCCCTATGACCCTCCTCCAGACTCCAGTTAGATTTTTGTGCCCGGCCGAGAAGGGTGCAATCTAGGTGGCTCTCCTAAAGAGCTGCTTAGAAAAAGTTTAGCTAGGTTTTTTATTTTACAGTGATTCCTGCTGGCGACAGGATCACTGCAGCGAGGGACTGAGGGGAGAAGGAGTCAACTCACCTGCGTGCAGGATGGATTGGCTTCTTGGCTACTGGACATCAAGCTCCAGAGGGACGATCACAGGTACAGCCTGGATGGTCACCGGAGCCGCGCCGCCGGCCCCCTTGCAGATGCTGAAGTCAGAAGAGGTCCAGAATCGGCGGCTGAAGACTCCTGCAGTCTTCTAAAGGTAGCGCACAGCACTGCAGCTGTGCGCCATTTTCCTCTCAGCACACTTCACACGGCAGTCACTGAGGGTGCAGGGCGCTGGGAGGGGGGCGCCCTGGGAGGCAAATGTAACCTATATAAAGGCTAAAAATACCTCACATATAGCCCCCAGAGGCTATATGGAGATATTTAACCCCTGCCTGATTTCTCTAAATAGCGGGAGACGAGCCCGCCAGAAAAGGGGCGGGGCCTATCTCCTCAGCACACGGCGCCATTTCCTCTCACAGCTCCGCTGGTCAGGACGGCTCCCAAGTCTCTCCCCTGCACTGCACTACAGAAACAGGGTAAAACAGAGAGGGGGGGCAAATTTATGGCGATATTTTGATATAACAAAGCAGCTATAAGGGAGCACTTATTATAAGGCTATCCCTGATATATATATATATATATATATATATATATATATATATATATATATAGCGCTTTTGGTGTGTGCTGGCAAACTCTCCCTCTGTCTCCCCAAAGGGCTAGTGGGTCCTGTCTTCGTTAGGAGCATTCCCTGTGTGTCTGCTGTGTGTCGGTACGTGTGTGTCGACATGTATGAGGACGATATTGGCGTGGAGGCGGAGCAATTGCCAAATATGAGGATGTCACCCCCTAGGGAGTCGACACCAGAATGGATGCCTTTATTTATGGAACTACGGGATAGTGTCAACACGCTAAAGCAGTCGTTTGACGACATGAGACGGCCGGACAATCAATTAGTGCCTGTCCAGGCGACTCAAACACCGTCAGGGGCTGTGAAACGCCCTTTGCCTCAGTCGGTCGACACAGACCCAGACACAGGCGATGACTCCAGTGGTGACGGTGACGAATCAACCGTATTTTCGAGTAGGGCCACACGTTATATGATTTTGGCAATGAAGGAGGCGTTACATTTAGCTGATACTACAGGTACCACTAAACAGGGTATTATGTGGGGTGTGAAAAAACTACCTATAGTTTTTCCTGAATCAGAAGAACTAAATGACGTGTGTAATGAAGCGTGGGTTGCCCCTGATAAAAAGCTGATAATTTCAAAGAAATTACTGGCATTATACCCTTTCCCGCCAGAGGTTAGGGAGCGCTGGGAAACACCTCCTAGGGTGGACAAGGCGCTAACACGCTTATCTAAACAAGTGGCGTTACCCTCTCCTGAGACGGCCGCACTTAAAGATCCATCAGATAGGAGGATGGAAAATATCCAAAAAAGTATATACACACATGCAGGTGTTATACTACGACCAGCTATAGCGACTGCCTGGATGTGCAGTGCTGGGGTAGTTTGGTCAGAGTCCCTGATTGAAAATATTGATACCCTGGACAGGGACAATATTTTACTGTCGTTAGAACAAATAAAGGATGCATTTCTTTATATGCGTGATGCACAGAGGGATATCTGCACACTGGCATCACGGGTAAGTGCTATGTCCATTTCGGCCAGAAGAGCTTTATGGACGCGACAGTGGACAGGCGATGCGGATTCAAAACGGCATATGGAAGTTTTGCAGTATAAAGGGGAGGAGTTATTTGGAGTCGGTCTATCAGATTTGGTGGCCACGGCTACAGCCGGGAAATCCACCTTTCTACCTCAAGTCACTCCCCAACAGAAAAAGGCACCGACCTTTCAACCGCAGCCCTTTCGTTCCTTTAAAAATAAGAGAGCAAAGGGCTATTCATATCTGCCACGAGGCAGAGGTCGAGGGAAGAGACAGCAACAGGCAGCTCCTTCCCAGGATCAGAAGCCCTCCCCGGCTTCTACAAAAGCCTCAGCATGACGCTGGGGCTTCTCAAGCGGACTCGGGGACGGTGGGGGGTCGTCTCAAAAATTACAGCGCGCAGTGGGCTCACTCGCAAGTAGATCCCTGGATCCTGCAGATAATATCTCAGGGGTACAGGTTGGAATTAGAGACAGATCCACCTCGCCGTTTCCTGAAGTCTGCTTTACCAACGTCCCCCTCCGAAAGGGAGACGGTTTTGGAAGCCATTCACAAGCTGTACTCTCAGCAGGTGATAGTCAAGGTACCTCTTCTGCAACAAGGGAAGGGGTATTATTCCACTCTTTTTGTGGTACCGAAGCCGGATGGCTCGGTAAGGCCTATTCTAAATCTGAAGTCCTTGAACCTGTACATAAAGAAGTTCAAGTTCAAGATGGAGTCACTCAGAGCAGTGATAGCGAACCTGGAAGAGGGGGACTTTATGGTATCCTTGGACATCAAGGATGCGTATCTCCACGTTCCAATTTACCCCTCACACCAGGGGTACCTCAGGTTCGTTGTACAAAACTGTCACTATCAGTTTCAGACGCTGCCGTTCGGATTGTCCACGGCACCTCGGGTCTTTACAAAGGTAATGGCCGAGATGATGATTCTTCTTCGAAGAAAAGGCGTATTAATTATCCCATACTTGGACGATCTCCTAATAAGGGCAAGGTCCAGAGAACAGCTAGAGATGGGATTAGCACTGTCTCAAGAAGTGCTAAAACAGCACGGGTGGATTCTGAATATTCCAAAATCCCAGTTAATGCCGACAACTCGTCTGCTGTTCCTAGGGATGATTCTGGACACGGTTCAGAAAAAGGTTTTTCTCCCGGAGGAAAAAGCCAAGGAGTTATCCGAGCTTGTCAGGAACCTCCTAAAACCAGAAAAGGTGTCTGTACATCAATGCACAAGAGTCCTGGGAAAAATGGTGGCTTCTTACGAAGCAATTCCATTAGGCAGATTCCACGCAAGAATTTTCCAAAGGGATCTGTTGGACAAATGGTCAGGCTCGCATCTTCAGATGCACCTACGGATAACCCTGTCTCCAAGGACAAGGGTGTCTCTTCTGTGGTGGTTGCAGAGTCCTCATCTATTGGAGGGCCGCAGATTCGGCATACAGGATTGGATCCTGGTGACCACGGACGCCAGCCTGAGAGGCTGGGGAGCAGTCACACAAGGAAGAAACTTCCAGGGAGTATGGACGAGCCTGGAAACGTCTCTTCACATAAACATTCTGGAACTAAGAGCAATATACAATGCTCTAAGCCAGGCAGAACCTCTGCTTCAAGGAAAACCGGTGTTGATCCAGTCGGACAACATCACGGCAGTCGCCCATGTGAACAGACAGGGCGGCACAAGAAGCAGGAGTGCAATGGCAGAAGCTGCAAGGATTCTTCGCTGGGCAGAGAATCATGTGATAGCACTGTCAGCAGTGTTCATCCCGGGAGTGGACAACTGGGAAGCAGACTTCCTCAGCAGACACGATCTTCACCCGGGAGAGTGGGGACTTCATCCAGAAGTCTTCCACATGCTGGTAACCCGTTGGGAAAGACCAATGGTGGACATGATGGCGTCTCGCCTCAACAAAAAACTGGACAGGTATTGCGCCAGGTCAAGAGATCCGCAGGCAATAGCTGTGGACGCGCTGGTAACGCCTTGGGTGTACCAGTCGGTGTATGTGTTTCCTCCTCTGCCTCTCATACCAAAAGTATTGAGAATTATACGGCAAAGAGGCGTGAGAACGATACTAGTGGTTCCGGATTGGCCAAGAAGGACTTGGTACCCGGAACTTCAAGAGATGATCACGGAAGATCCGTGGCCTCTACCTCTATGGAGGGACTTGCTTCAGCAGGGTCCCTGTCTGTTTCAAGACTTACCGCGGCTGCGTTTGACGGCATGGCGGTTGAACGCCGGATCCTAAAGGAAAAAGGCATGCCGGAAGAAGTCATTCCTACTTTGATTAAAGCAAGGAAGGAAGTAACCGTGCAACATTATCACCGAATTTGGCGAAAATATGTTGCGTGGTGCGAAGATCGGAGTGCTCCGACGGAGGAATTTCAACTGGGTCGATTCCTACATTTCCTGCAATCAGGATTGTCTATGGGTCTCAAATTGGGATCTATTAAGGTTCAAATTTCGGCCCTGTCGATTTTCTTTCAAAAAGAATTGGCTTCAGTCCCTGAAGTCCAGACCTTTGTTAAGGGAGTGCTGCATATACAGCCTCCTGTGGTGCCTCCAGTGGCACCGTGGGATCTCAATGTGGTTTTGGACTTCCTAAAATCTCATTGGTTTGAACCACTAAAAAAGGTGGATTTGAAATATCTCACATGGAAAGTGACCATGCTTCTAGCCCTGGCTTCGGCCAGGAGAGTGTCAGAACTGGCAGCTTTATCTTACAAAAGCCCATATCTGATTTTCCATTCGGACAGGGCAGAACTGCGGACTCGTCCGCATTTTCTCCCTAAGGTGGTGTCAGCATTTCATCTGAACCAGCCTATTGTAGTGCCTGCGGCTACAAGTGACTTGGAGGACTCCAAGTTACTGGACGTTGTCAGAGCATTAAAAATATATATTGCAAGGACAGCTGGAGTCAGAAAATCTGACTCGTTGTTTATATTGTATGCACCCAACAAGATGGGTGCTCCTGCGTCTAAGCAGACGATTGCTCGTTGGATCTGTAGCACAATCCAACTTGCACATTCTGTGGCAGGCCTGCCACAGCCTAAATCTGTAAAGGCCCACTCCACAAGGAAGGTGGGCTCATCTTGGGCGGCTGCCCGAGGGGTCTCGGCATTACAACTCTGCCGAGCAGCTACGTGGTCAGGGGAGAACACGTTTGTAAAATTTTACAAATTTGATACTCTGGCTAAGGAGGACCTGGAGTTCTCTCATTCGGTGCTGCAGAGTCATCCGCACTCTCCCGCCCGTTTGGGAGCTTTGGTATAATCCCCATGGTCCTTTCAGGAACCCCAGCATCCACTAGGACGATAGAGAAAATAAGATTTTACTTACCGATAAATCTATTTCTCGGAGTCCGTAGTGGATGCTGGGCGCCCATCCCAAGTGCGGATTATCTGCAATAATTGTACATAGTTATTGTTAACTAATTCGGGTTATTGTTGAAGGAAGCCATCTTTCAGAGGCTCCGCTGTTATCATACTGTTAACTGGGTTTAGATCACAAGTTGTACGGTGTGATTGGTGTGGCTGGTATGAGTCTTACCCGGGATTCAAAATCCTCCCTTATTGTGTACGCTCGTCCGGGCACAGTACCTAACTGGAGTCTGGAGGAGGGTCATAGGGGGAGGAGCCAGTGCACACCACCTGATCTGGAAAAGCTTTACTTTTTGTGCCCTGTCTCCTGCGGAGCCGCTATTCCCCATGGTCCTTTCAGGAACCCCAGCATCCACTACGGACTCCGAGAAATAGATTTATCGGTAAGTAAAATCTTATTTTTCCACATTTTGTTATGTTACAGCCTTATTCCTAAATGGAATAAATCATTTTTTCCCTCAAAATTCTACACTCAATACCCCATAATGACAACGTTAAAGTTTTGGTTTTTTTAGATTTTTGCAGATATATTAAAAATAAAAAAACTAAGAAATCGCATATACCGTATATACTCGAGTATAAGTCGACCCGAAAATAAGCAGAGGCACCTAATTTTACCACAAAAACCTGGGAAAACTTATTGACTCGAGTATAAGCCTAGGGTGGGAAATGCAGCTTTAGACGTACACAGCCCTCAGTGCCAGATATGCTGCCAGATATGCCCCACAGTGCCAGATATGCCCTCATGCTGCCAGATATGCCCCACAGTGCCAGATATGCCCCATGGTGCCAGATGTGCCCCACGGTGCCAGATGTGCCCCACGCTGCCAGATGTGCCCTCACGCTGCCAGATGTGCCCTCACGCTGCCAGATGTGCCCTCACGCTGCCAGATGTGCCCTCACGCTGCCAGATGTGCCCTCACGCTGCCAGATGTGCCCTCACGCTGCCAGATGTGCCCTCACGCTGCCAGATGTGCCCCACAGTGCCAGTTTGTTACTTACCCTCCGTCGCTCCCGCGCTGTCTTCTGAAGGAGGGACACGGAGGGCACAGTGCGCGACTTTCCTGTGTCCCTCCTGCATCTCTGGCGGCAGCGGCGTGTGTGTGTTAAAGGAAGTGCCGGTGTTAAAGGAAGTGCCGGTTAACACACACACGCCGCTGCCGCCGGAGAAGCAGGAGGGACACAGGAGAGCCGTGCTCTGTGCCCTCCGTGTCCCTCCTACAACTGACTCGAGTATAAGCCGAAGTGGCTTATTCAGCACAAAAAAAGGTGCTGAAAAAGTCGGCTTATACTCGAGTATATACGGTACATAAGTATTCACAGCCTTTGCCATGAAGCTCAAAATTGAGCTCAGGTGCATCCTATTTCCACTGATCATCCTTGATGTTCCTACAGCTTAATTGGAGTCCACCTGTGGTACACTCAGTTGATTTTACATGATTTGGAAAGGCGCACACCTGTCTTTATAAGGTCCTACACTCGGCAGTGCATGTCTGAGCACAAACCAAGCATGAAGTCAAATTAATTGTCTATAGATCTCCGAGACAGGATTGTCTCTAGGCACAAATCTGGGGAAGAGTACAGAAAAGTATCTGCTGCTTTTGAAGGTCCCAATGAGCACAGTGGCCGCCATCATCCGTAAATGGAAGAAGTTTGGAACCACCAGGACTCTTCCTAGTGCTGGTCGGCCATCTAAACTGAGTGATCAGTGGAGAAGGACCCTAGTCAGGAATGTGTCCAAGAACCCTATGGTCACTCTGCCAGAGCTATGGCATTCCTCTATGTAGATAGGAGAACCTTCCAGAAGGACAACCCTCTCTGCAGCAATCCACCAATCAGACCTGTATGGTAGAGTGGCCAGACGGAAGCCACTCCTTAGTTAAAAGCACATGGCAGCCCGCCTGAAGTTTGCCAAAATGCACCTGAAGGACTCTCTGACCATGAGAAACAAAATTCTCAGGTCTGAGGAGACAAAGATTGAACTCTTTGGCGTGAATGCCAACCGTCATGTTTGGAGGAAACCAGGCACCGCTCATCACCAGGCCGATTCCATCCCTACAGTGAATCATGGTGGTGGCAGCATCATGCTGTGGGGACGTTTTTCAGCAGCAGGAACTGGGAGACTAGTCAAGATAGAGGGAAAGATGATTGCAGCAATGTAGAGACATCCTGGATGTAAACCTGCTCCAGAGAGCTCTTGACCTCAGACTGGGGCGACGGTTCATCTTTCAGCAGGACAACGACCCTAAGCACACAGCCAAGATATCAAAGGAGTGGCTTCAGGACCACTCTGTGAATGTTCTTGAGTGGCCCAGCCAGAGCCCAGACTTGAATCCGATTGAGCATCTCTGGAGAGATCTGAAAATAGCTATGCACCGACGCTTCCCATCCGACCTGATGGAGCTTGAGAGGTGCTGCAAAGAGGAATGGGCAAAACTACCCAAAGATAGGTGTGCCAAGCTTGTGGCATCATATTCAAAAAGACTTGAGGCTGTAATTGCTGCCAAAGGTGCATCAACAAAGTATTGAGCAAAGGCTGTGAATACTTATGTACATGTGATTTCTTAGTTTTTGATTTTTAATAAATTTGCAAAAATCTCAAACTTTTTTTCACGTCATTATGAGGTATTGTGTGTAGAATTTTGAGGGGAAAAATGAAGTTATTCCATTTTGGAATAAGGCTGTAACATTTCAAAATGTAGAAAAAGTGAAACGCTGTGAATACTTTCTGGATGCACTGTATATGGGCAAACACGTGCACAGAGTGCCTGAGACTAGTCGGGTTACTCTGTCTAGTATATTAAAGCAAAGGAAAACTAAAACTGGCCTTTTTTCTTGTCTGTTATTTCAGCATGTCTCACCACTAATAGGAAGATTTGTTCCTTTTGCTGCTGTTGCTGCTGCTAACTGTATCAATATCCCGTTAATGAGGCAACGGTAAGACATACTGTATTCTGGATATAATAATAAAAAATCTGGCAATCAAGATGACGATGGGAAAGCTTAACTCTATGACTCTTTACACCTTACCCAATGTATATCAGCATTATAGACCTAACAGTGACCCCTCACATTGTACCAACAGCGATCCTACATAATATCTCAATACAGGGACACTAGAGACCGTTCTTGAAATTAGTATATGATACAACACACTTCTGTTGGGGACTAGTGTACACAATAGTCTGATGGCATTAAAGGGCAGGATCACAAGGGAGAGAGGCCAGGGTGCCAGAGGAGGGTGGCTCCTAGTCAACTAGAAGGTGGTAACATAGGGGGCAGTTTGAGAAGACAGGTGCAATGTGTGAGCGTAATAAAGGTTGACAACCACAGTGAGGAGAGCTGCAGGTGCCACGGCTCTCCCAGATGTGACTTCTTGCAGAGCAGGGTGGGAATTGATGGTCGGAGAGAACGGCAGCGGAGGCGGGATGAGTGGTGGTGTCATGGTAACTGGAATATAGTCAGATTGCACTGCACATACATGTGTAAAACTGTGACAGACCAGAGTCAAGATTTTGTTTGGTGTTTCCTGAAAACAGGAATCCCTATATATGGCTAGTGTTCACTCTAGGCTGTTGTAGCAGGGCGCCGCGCCCTGCCCATTTTGCGGCACCCTGCTAGAACAGCCGCCCGCTTCCTGCCCTCCCAGCGTGTAAAGATGCCGTGCGCATGCGCGCGGCATCCATTCACGCATTGGGAGAGAGCTGGGGGAAGCCCAGCACCGACGGAGGTACTGGGCACGCCCCCAAAAGTGAGGTCGCCGGCCACAGACGCCCTCTATAGTAACGTCTGTGGGCCGCACCGCCCACTAAAATGACGTAGGCGTGGCCACCCCCCAAAATTTGCGTGGCCGCACCCCCGTTTCGCGCACATATGCCCCCGGAGTCCGGCACCATGCCCCTTTTCACTTCTAGAGTAAATACTATATGGCATAATATAAGAGGCATCGAAAGTCACTACATTACGCCTATACTCCTATACAATGCAGTTTTCTGTTTTTAGGGGGTATTTCAGAGTTGATCGCAGCAGCAAATTTGTTAGCATTTGGGCAAAACCATGTGCACTGCAGGTTGGACAGATATAACATGTGCAGAGAGAGTTAGATTTGGGTGGGTTATTTTGGGGGTAATTCCAAGTTGATCACAGCAGGAAATTTTTTAGCAGTTGGGCAAAACCATGTGCACTGCAGGGGGGGCAGATATAACATTTGCAGAGAGAGTTAGATTTGGGTGGGTTATTTTGTTTCTGTGCAGGGTAAATACTAGCTGCTTTATTTTTACACTGCAATTTAGATTGCAGATTGAACTCACCACACCTAAATCTATCTCTCTCTGCACATGTTATATCTGCCTCCCCTGAAGTTCACATGGTTTTGCCCAACTGCTAAAAAATTTCCTGCTGCGATCAACTTGGAATTATCCCCTTTGTTTCTGTGCAGGGTAAATAATTGCTGCTTTATTTTTACACTGCAAGTTAGATTTCAGTTTCAGCACACCCCACCCAAATCTAACTCTCTCTGCACATGTTATATCTGCCTCTCCTGCAGTGCACATGGGCCCTCATTCCGAGTTGTTTGCACGGCTGCTTAGAGCAGCTAGCGAGCTAACGCTAAGCTGCCGCCCTCTGGGAGTGTATCTTAGTGCCGATTTTTTGCCTGATCGGTGTGCTGCGAACGAAAGCAGCTAGCGATCAACTCGGAATGACCACCATGGTTTTACACAACTGCTAACAAATTTGCTGCCGCGATGAACTCTGAATTACCCCCCCCCCCCCCCCCCCCCCCCGTCACTTTATTCCACTAACTTGCAGCACTGGCCAAAATAGCTTTATAGTATTATAGTAAGGGTGGTGTAATAAAGATTATTGTATATTGTGCAAACAAAACTGTTCACAGGCATTACCTACTGGTAATGGAGGCAGGAGTTTATGGGAAAGAAAAGACAATTGAAGTGTTAAGAATTCTTTTTTAAAAGAAATGGGAGTTGGAAGATGTGATTGTGTTAGTGTGTTTTCTCCTGTAGATTAGTTCTTTTCTGTTTCGTGGACATTTCAGACCTGTTCACAATTAGTTGATATTTAATTCTAAATAGTAATTCTCTATTGATATTCCTTGCTTTCTCTGTTTATATGTTCACACATTTGCTTTTATAAGATAAATCTATAAAATGATTTACAGATTAAAAAAAATATTGATGGCATCTCCCACGGTACTGATAGGATGTGTTTCCTGTCTAACCCAGTGGTGTTTGTTTTTTGTTTTTTACAAGTGAACACACAACTATTTGGGGGGCATTCAAGTGTTTAAAAAGTCAGTTGGGTGTCTGTTTATTTCCTATCTAATAGGCAGGAAAAAACAGACACAGACATCCAACCGACTTTTCAAACTTTTGAATTCCCTCCATTGAGTGAGGACTGTCCAGTGCAAGTAACATATTGCTGTATTCCATTTCAAAGGGAGTTGAAGCATGGCATTCCAATCACAGATGAGAATGGGAACCGAATCGGGGAATCTGCTAATGCTGCTAAACAGGCCATCAGTCAGGTGGTGGTTTCTAGGATCCTGATGGCCGCCCCTGGCATGGGTGTGTATATATTATTACATACACAGTAGGGGACTGTAAACTTCTATAGCAGTGGTTCCCAAACTTTCTTGAATTGTGGTGCTCTAGAGCATCAGTATTTTTATCACTAGGCCAAAGGTTTCTTATTGAGGAGCTCTGCAAAAGTTAATAAATTTAAGTAAATTGTGCTTTCCGGTCATCCTTAGGTTTTGTTATGTGGTAGTGCTCAGGGTTGTGATTCTGCTGGTCCATATATTTTATGATTGGCAGCCACCAGCACCGATTATTGGCTATCACGCTGACCATAAATAATTGGAATTGGTACTGGACACCCAGTTTGGGAACCACTGTCCTATAGCAATGTTTCTGCTGCTGGGTACACTGGTATTCCACAGGGAATAATATCGGGGTGTAGAGTTGGATTTTTGATCCGAGGCCCCAACAGGCTAAAGCTTTGACTGTTCCCAGGATGCATTGCACCACCTCCTCTATAACCTCACCTCCAGGCACTGGAGCTCAGTTTGTAAGTTGGTGCCTGCAGAGCAGGCAGCTAACAGGTGGGGCTGTTCTAGGCAGCCCTGAAAAGAGCTTTTTTTTTTTTTTAAGACTTCAAGGGCCGCAGCACTTTTATGTCAGCCTGACATTCTGTGCTGCGGCTCCATCACCTCCCCAGCAGCGCTGCATACTCCCGCGGCCTGGTTCCCGGGTACTTGAGACGGAGGCGCACCGGACTTAAGGAACACACCTCTGATGCTCTCCTGGATCGCGTGGCTGCACATCAGGGAATAGGTAAGAGGGTGCCCCAGGTGGGACCCGCCGGTAAATCGCGATCTGGTCGCGGCCCCAGGAGACGGACAGCGCCACTGGCGTGGACAATGTACTGCACAGGGACCCCACTATATCCACCAGGGCAAGGGAGCACAGGTCAGATTGACTAAAATCCGTTTGTTATAGGCTCCACAGTTCCCAGTGGTGAGGACCAGCATAGGGGATAAGGCGCTGACCTGTAGCCCCTCCCCCCAGCTCCGGGATGCCATCTACTGCTGGTGTTCCCGCCCTGGAGCTGCATTTCTCTCTCCCTCACTCCGTGACTGAGATTTTGGCGCCATCTTCACTACTAGCTGGTCTGATCTCCGGGACTGCAGGGCTCTTTCTCCTCTGTAAAGCCGCCTGCTTCATCAGCGCTGTGCATTTACAGGCACATAAGTATTCTACATGTCATTTTAGACCGTGTTAGTTAAGAACAAGTGTACTGCTATCTGAATATTTGGTACAAGTATTCTGTGATATACATCCAGTATCTACTGTGCATTTTTATAGCTATACTCAGCAGGGACGTGTGGTGAGCTAAATAGCTCAGGAGGCACTGTCTAGCACCAGAGCCAGATTTACACACAATATATGAGCCAAAGCGTACATCTGGGCATTATACACAGGTGCAGCAGTATAAACTCCTGGAAATTTGGTGAAATTTGGTTAGAGGTGGGTGGAAAGGATACACAGGTGAGGCACTGCCTCACCTGCCATAGACTTTTTACTCCAGAGTTTTGGCTATAAAAATTATTAGAATAACGCAAAGAAGATATTTCAAACATATTCTTTGTATTTTTCATATACTTTATACAGTCAAAACTCTGGCACAAGCGTTAGTATGACAGAAAAGGCTCTGCCTCACCCCACCGCACGTCACTGATACTCATACATAGTTATATGTAATTTACTAGTCCAGTGCAGTTTTATTGTTTATATGTAATAACTTCTGCATTGTACATGTAACTCAGTGTGCCTGTAGCTACTGTGTGGGATTCCATTCTCCTGTATCACATATTGCTATCACTATATTCTGTACCCTGAGGGGCTAGGTGCGTCAGGGTCCTATATATACGATGGCGTACATCACAGGTTCTCAAACTCGGTCCTTAGGACCCCACACGGTTTATGTTTTGCAGGTCACCTGTAGATTTTTAAAATGTGACAGTTGGTGATACACAGTGCAGCTGCCGGGTGACATGGAAAACGTGAACCGTGTGGGGTCCTGAGGACCGAGTTTGAGAACCACTGGCGTACATAAATCATCAAGACTGCACTCGAAGCCGCATGGCAATTATGGAAGTATCAGAAATCCTCCGTTGGACGGAACGCCATCTGCCAGCAATATCGGCAGTGTTCATCCCCAGAGTCCTCAACTGGGAAGCGGATGTCCTCAGTCGTCAGGACATTCACGCCGGAAAGTGAAGTCTTCATCCAGAAGTCTTTCAACTCCTAGTGGACAAGTGGGGCCTACCAGATGTAGACCTGATGGCGTCTCGACACAATCACAAGGTTCCGGTCTTCGGATTAAGGACAAGAGATCCTCAAGCAGCGTTCATAGACGCACTGGCAATTCCATAGAAATGGCTGCCATACGTGTTCCCTCCAGTGTCACTCCTGCCCAGGGTTCTACGGAAGTTCAAGCAAGAAAGAGGAACGCTACTTCTAGTCGCTCCAGCGTGGCCCAGACTGCATTGGTTCTCAGACCTGCAGGGTCTATCGATAGAGCGTCCTATTCTACTTTCTCAATGCCCAGACCTCCTCATTCAGGGCCCTTGTGTCTATCTGGACCTGGCCAGACTGGCTTTGACGGCGTGGCTCTTGAAGCTTCACTCCTGAGGGACAACGGATTCTCCGAGGCAGTTATTCAAACTATGTTGAAGGCTCGCAAACCGGCTTCTCCACGGATTTATTACAGGGTCTGGAACTCTTACTTCACATGGTATGCTGCTAAGAATTTTGATACCTATTTGTTCAGTACTTCTAGGCTTTTCTGCAACAAGATTGAAAAAGGACTCCGCTGCGCAATGAAATTGGAAACATGAACAAAAGCTGACGTATGCTGAGATATATTATAAAAAAAGAATTTAATATGACAATAAAAAAAAATTCAAACAATAAACCATATAATCTGGACTTAAACCTTATAGGTAAATAGTCAAATGCCCTGTACTGGATATCAGATAAAACAAGCACTTGTGATGTGAGCGGTAACCATATGCAACATTTGTATCCAACAAATAGAAACAATATCGGATCCTGAGTAAGAATGAAATGTTAAAATGTAGAGTAGTTCATAGGTTTTAGAAAGGTAACTTCAGTCCCATGAATGTTTTAATATAGCTCCGCTATGTAGAAATGCTCAGATGTCAGATAAAGTCACAATTACCTCTCCCGTGGGCTGGTTTCTAACCGAGCATCCTCTGTTAGATTATCCTGCGTTGTCCACCACGTAGCTGTCACTGGGAGGGAGAGTGAAAAGCTTGCACCGGGCAGAGTCCTACACGGAGACGCTGCTGGAGGTATAAAGGAGCCGCTGTGGAGACTATGTTGCCAATGCCGCTCGGCGGGCCTCTATGTCAGCTGCGGCGTACAAAGAATGATGAGCTGCTGCAGGGGCTGTAAGGCCAATATTGGTCTAGTAATATAGATGAAAGTGCTAATCGTGCAAAATGCTTGTTAGGCAGAGTGTAAAAGTCCAGTAAGTAAAAAGGAATTGAGGAGTCCTGACCGGTTTCGTCACGCTCCACGTGACTTTCTCAAAGGTATATCCCCTCAGTCCAGGTATCGGTATATAAAGCAAATGATCAATTAATTAATTAAGAAACTCTGCAACGTCCGCTTGTCAAATAGTAAAATACTTAGTAATTCACAACAGAGTGTTTTGTAGGGAACAAAAAGGCAGACACAATGTTATATAGACCTTTCATGTCACGGAAAACAGAGGAAACCTATTACGCCAAAATAAATTCAGTAAATTATAAACTCTGAGGTAGATAGATCAATATATATAAACATACATGTGAACAAACATTTTGTACATATTTATACCATATAGTGTTTATTTTATATATTTCAGAAAAAAATTAACATTAATTAAAAAACCAAGATGGACTGAAGAGAAATTAGAATTATTAACAACAATTAAAAAAACATTTATTTGAAAAAATAATAATCTAAAGTCAAGTTTGAACTCTGCTCTCTCTAAAGAGCTGATAGGAGCATTAGCTGGATGTGCCACTGAATCTCAAGTTAAGAAAGAGTGGATAACAAACCTATATAGTAGTCAATATCCCGTGTAATTAATGGTATTAATATAAAAACCACAATCCATACTTCATTCACTGCACTATATCTAATAGACTATATATATATATATGAGTGCACATTGGATATCGAAGGAATATGTAGATACAATGTTCCTACATATTCTTAGGGTAAGTATGAACATAGAATTAAAAATAAATAATGCGTTTTCAAAAGTTAATGATTAGATCAATATTTTTTATTTTTTTTATAGAATCAGGTTTGAACTCTACTCTCTGAAGAACTGATAGGGGCATTAGCTAGGTGTACCACTGATTCTCAAGTTAAGAAAGGGAAAATAACAAACCTATATATTAGTCAGTGTCCCGTATAATTAGTAATATTAATTAAAAAAATAATAACCACAATCTGTACTTAGTTATCTGCACTATATCTGATGGACTATATATATAAGTGCACATTGAATAAAGAGGGAATATATGAATACAATGTTCCTACATATTCTTAGAGTGAGTATGAACATAGAATTAAAGATAAATGATGCATTTTCAAAAAAATAAAAGGACTAAATATTTCTGCTAAAAATGGGGGAAGGAACGAGACATAGCAATAAGGCCTAGATTTAGGCCTTCGTCTGTCCTCTCTCAAGATTCATATATCTGCCTTGTCTGTGTGGTTTCAGAGAAAATTGCGTCTATTCCTGACGTTCATACTTTCACTCAGGGCGTTTTACGGATTCAGCCTCCCTATGTCCCTCCTGTGGCTCCATGGGATCTGTCTGTTGTCTTAAGTGCCCTACAAGAGTCTCCATTTGAACCTCTTGAGTCTGTGGATCTTAAATGTCTTACACTTAAGGTCGTGTTTTTACTGGCTATTGCCACTGCTAGGAAGGTGTCGGACTTAGGCGCCTTGTCCTGTCGTCCACCCTTTCTGATTTTTCACCGTGACCGGTCAGTTCTTCAAACTCGCCCTGGTTATCTACCCAAGGTGGTATCATCTTTTCATCTTAACCAAGAGATTGTGGTTCTGGCCTTTATCTCTTCTGGTTTATCCTCCAAAGTGCAGTCTTTGGATGTGGTACGGGCTCTACGTATTTACGTAGAGAGGACTGCCTCCATCAGGAGGTCAGATGCCCTTTTTGTACTTTTTGGTTTTCACAAACGTGGCTGGCCTGCGAATAAGCAAACCTTGGCGAGATGGATTAGAATGGTGGGTGCACAAGCTTGTGCGCAGACTGGTCTACCAGCTCCTGTTGCTATCAAGGCCCATTCTACTCTGTCTATTGGACCTTCTTGGGCGGCTCGCCGTGGCGTATCCGCTGAACAATTGTGCAAGGCGGCTACATGGTCCTCTGTGAACACATTCATCAGGTTCTATGCCTTTGATACTTCCGCCTCCCAGGATGCTTCCTTTGGATGCTGGGTTCTTGTACCCACTACAGTGCGTCTACTCCCATGAGGAACTGCTTTAGGACATCCCCGATGGTATTCTACAGGGAATAACCGTGTACCCCGCAGCAGAAGAGGAGTTTTATGGTAGACTTACCATCGTTAAATCTCTTTCTGCGAGGTACACTGGATTCCACAGGGCGCCCACCCTGGCGCACTTAGCTTCTTTGGGTTTGTATGGCATTACCCTAGTCCCTTCGCCTGTCGTGAGAATGTGGTTCTATGTGACTAACCTCTACAGTCTCTTTTGCCTGCTACTGCATTGGACTGGTTAACGAAACTGAGCTCCAGTGCCTGTTGCCGGGTTATAGAGGAGGAGGTGCAATGCATCCTGGGAACAGTCAAAGCTTTAGCCTGTTGGTGCCTCAGATGAAGATCCAACTCTACACCCCGATGTTATTCCCTGTGGAATCCAGTGTACCTCGCAGAAAGAGATTTAACTATGGTAAGTCTACCATAAATCTCCTTTTCTCTAATGTCCAGACTTGTCTTGTCTGCAGCATTTTTATTCTGTATTTTGTACGGTGCTTTAGATAACTAAACAGTATACAAATATAAACAGTTCACCACAGTATTGAGAGACAAAAACAAATACAATCTTGTTCTCTTTATTATTATTAATTGTTTGTTACTTATATAGAGCCATATTCAGTAGTCCTTTACAATTATGAACAAACACTAATAAAACAAGCCTTGGTAGTAACAGACAGTTATGAAGGCCCAGCTTACAATCTGTAGGAATATAGGCATTGATACACAAGGATAGATGCTACCTATTGCATATTGGTCCAGCCAGATTGCAGAGGTTCTTGGTAGATGTGCCCAAATGTATGATAGGAACATCATCACTGAATTCTCCCTCGTCGTCGTCTCCTCCCTTCCATACCACTTCTCAAGTATACACTAACTTTTATAGATATAACAATTTTCCCCATAAAATATATAGGGGTATATGCAATTGTGGTCGAATTCCCGAAATTGGCGAATTTCGGGTCATTTTCGACCAAAAAAAAAAATTCGCCTATGCAATGCAGTGTTTTCCGACCAAAAAACGGACTTTCAAAATTCGACTTTTTGAAATTCGACTTTTTGCAAATTCGACTTTTCTGCAATGATACAAGTGCTGCAATTCGACCAAAGCATATTCAATTCAAGTTTGGAAATTCGACAGCAGTGCTTTTAGACAGCAAATTCGTCATTTTCAATCCGCCACACTTTGGAGGGTGAAAACAAATAAAAAAAATTTAAACATGTTTTTTTTGGTGTTTTTTTTTTTGGGAATAGCAGATCTATTTATATTAGAAGGGATTAGGTACTTTTTTTTTGGGGGGGGGAGGCACAAATATTATTTATATATTTTTAAAAATATTATTTTTTTTATTTATTTATTTTTTATTGCTGGAACGGTAAAATCAGAAAAAAAAATGGCGTGGGGTCCCCCCTCCAAAGCATAACCAGCCTCGGGCTCATTGAGCTGGTCCTGGTTCTAAAAATGCGGGGAAAAAATTGACAGGGGATCCCCCGTATTTTTAAAACCAGCACCGGGCTCTGCGCCTGGTGCTGGTGCCAAAAATACGGGGGACAAAAAGAGTAGGGGTCCCCCGTATTTTTAACACTAGCATCGGGCTCCACTAGCTGGACAGATAATGCCACAGCCGGGGGTCACTTTTATGCCGTGCCCTGCGGCCGTGGCATCAAATATCCAACTAGTCACCCCTGGCCGGGGTACCCTGGGGGAGTGGGGACCCCTTCAATCAAGGGGTCCCCCCCCCCCAGCCACCCAAGGGCCAGGGGTGAAGCCCGAGGCTGTCCCCCCCCATCCAATGGGCTGCGGATGGGGGGGCTGATAGCCTTTGTGATAAAAAAAAGATATTGTTTTTTCCATTAGTACTACAAGTCCCAGCAAGCCTCCCCCGCAAGCTGGTACTTGGAGAACCACAAGTACCAGCATGCGGGAGAAAAGCGGGCCCGCTGGTACCTGTAGTACTACTGGGAAAAAAATACCCAAATAAAAACAGGACACACACACCGTTGACAGTAAAACTTTATTTCACACTACCGACACACACATACTTACCTATGTTCACACGCCGACATCGGTCCTCTTCTCCATGTAGAATCCACGGATACCTGAAAAGCAAAGTTCAATATACTCACCTCAGGGTCCAGAGATAAATCCACGTACTTGGCAAAAAAAGAAAACGCAAATACCCGCTCCAGAACGGACTGAAAGGGGTCCCATGCTGACACATGGGACACCTTTCCACGAATGAGACCTGTCAGTGACAGCTGTCACTGACAGGTCTCTAAGCCAATCAGGAAGCGCAACTTCGTTGCGCTCACCTGATTGGCTGATCGCTGTGACAGCGCATCGCACAGCTCCCTCCATTATATTCAATGGTGGGAACTTAGCGGCTAGCGGTGAGGTCACCCGCCGGTCAGCGGCTGACCGGCGGGTGACCCCACCGCTAGCCGCAAAGTTCCCACCATTGAAAGTAATGGAGCGGCTTTGCGAGGCGCTGTCAGAGTACAGACGGCGTCCAGCCAATCAGGTGAGCGCCACGGCAGTAGCGCTTCCTGATTGGCTGAAGGGACATCAGTGACAGGAGTCACGTGATGTCCCGGCATTCGGGGAAAGGAGTCTAATGTGAAAACATTGGACCCCTTTCATTAGTCCGGTGGATCGTGTTCGGTTTGTTTTTTTACAAAGTACGTGGATTTACCTCTGGACCTGGACCTCTGGACGCTGGAAGGTGAGTATAATTTTTTGACAGGTACCCTCGGATCGTCGGAGATCGTTGCAGTCGGCGTGTCAACACAGGTAAGTATGTGTGTGTCGGCGTATGAAATAAAGTTTTACTATCAAGGTGTGTGTGTCCTGTTTTTATTTGGGTATTTTTTTCCCAGTAGTACTACAGGTACCAGCGGGCCCGTTTTTCTCCCGCATGCTGGTACTTGTGGTTCTCCAAGTACCAGCTTGCGGGGGAGGCTTGCTGGGACTTGTAGTACTAATGGAAAAAACAATATCTTTTTTTTTATCACAAAGGCTATCAGCCCCCCCATCCGCAGCCCATTGGATGGGGGGGGACAGCCTCGGGCTTCACCCCTGGCCCTTGGGTGGCTGGGGGGGGGGGGGGCCCTTGATTGAAGGGGTCCCCACTCCCCCAGGGTACCCCGGCCAGGGGTGACTAGTTGGATATTTGATGCCACGGCCGCAGGGCACGGCATAAAAGTGACCCCCGGCTGTGGCATTATCTGTCCAGCTAGTGGAGCCCGATGCTGGTGTTAAAAATACGGGGGACCCCTACTCTTTTTGTCCCCCGTATTTTTGGCACCAGCATCAGGCGCAGAGCCGGTGCTGGTTTTAAAAATACGGGGGATCCCTGGCCGATTTTTCCCCTGCATTTTTAGAACCAGGACCAGCTCGATGAGCCCGAGGCTGGTTATGCTTTGGAGGGGGGACCCCACGCCATTTTTTTTTTCGGGTTTTTCCCCGTTTTTTCCCGTTTTTTAAAATCGCGGCCAAATCGGACGATTTTCGCCCGCGACTCTGGCGAATCCGTTTTTCATTGCATATGGTGAATTCCGGAAGCCACCTTCCGGAATTCACCTGGCGAATTTGGTCGAATTGAAAAAACGGCGATAATTGCCGCGAATTCGCCCGCTATTGCATATACCCCATACAATCTTCCATCACTGCATTTTACAGAAAGTCATATTTTGGTTACTTAAGTTGATTGAAGATATCTGAATGTCAGCATATATGGTTTAGATGTAAGTCTGTTTATTTTGGCCACTGAAAATAATTGATTGTTTGAAAGCATACTTCTAAAATATTCCTTGCATTAGACTATAGCTGCTTTATGGGAGTAATATTGCTATTTATCACATGAACACAAAGCACACATTACACAACTGCAAATTATTCTGAATGAGCCTGCACTCCAGCATTGAACATGTACTTCTCTTTTGTGTGTGGTTTCACAAAGGAAAAATTAACTGTCAGCAGATATTTGTATTGTCGCCCTATTTTACCTAACAACGATTTGCTATCCTTTTTACAACTGTGCAAAGTTTAGGGACACTAATATTTAATTCTATTGTTACAAGAGTAGAGTTCCAAGCAGCAGTGTGTGGTGTTCCACTATACTGTACAGGAGCTCTGGCAGTAGCTGGGCCTCACTTGTGGGATACAGATTACCAGCCAGTTGGTAAAAATAATTTGCAGAACGTTGGATCCATGAAAGTTATGTACATTTTAGATGCTTTTTATGTGTTAACTTTAAACAAGTGATTAGTTATGAATATTTTACCCCATTGCTAACACATACACTATTGTTAATTTACAGCTATCCCTCCGTTTATAATGAACAGTTTGGAAAAGAAAGCTTTTCTTAAGGTAATGTGTATATTCTGTGTTGTCGCTGCATAGAACTGTAGTATGTTTACATGCACAATGCTTTCAATGCCGCCCAATCTCTCACAAACTGCTGTCGTGTTGTTTTGTTCAGAGATTTCCCTGGATGAGTGCCCCTATACAAGTTGGAATAGTGGGATTCTGGTAAGTGTTTGTGCTATATTTTTCTACTTTTAAATATTTTTGTGAAATAAGTCTCAATTAGTCTCCACAATATGTGGAGAAGCATTGCTCAACAGGGTTGTGTCCAGTTCTATTTTTAAGAATAAATTGTATGAGTTTCTTTAAATCCAGACGTGTCCACATATCCGGCGTGACGGAGCCGCTCTGAGAGGGGTTGTGTACTGTTTTTTCTTTTTTTTTCTTTCAGTTTTGCATCACAGATGCAGCAAAACACCACCTGGAGGGGGCAATTCAGTTAGACCTGTAAATTTAAAGGATGTGAAAAACGGTGGTAGCCTTGGCCTTTTAACGCTTCACACTATTCAGTTAGAACCCTTTTTTGTCGCCTGGTAATTTACCCTGTGATCGGGCATTAACCAAAAAAATTCAGGATAAGTTCCCAGATCTACAGATGTGTCCTCGTTCATTGTTACCGCAATGCGCATACACACGCGCACATGCATTGCAGCAGCACTATGCTGCATATACACGCACCCACCACTTTGCCATTCATTGCAGATGTTGTGAGTTGTGTGCCACATCGTGGCAACAACGACTGAGAACATATCTGTATGTGTTTAATATGGTTTGGGTACCCAATAACAGGGTGTTTATCAGGAATTTATTTCTGGTCTGCTCAGACCCAAAAAGAATTCTCCATTAACTGCATGCTACATTCTGGGCTAATTGAATAGTTCTGGGGGATCAATTGGCCTGCGCTAAATTAACACGGCTAATTGAATCCCCCACACACACACACACAAACACACACACAGTGTACTGCAGACCCTGGGCTGTGACTTTAACTGCACAGGAATTGGTTTTACACACATGCAAAGTTACAGATGAAGCACATTGGAAGTTGGTTTGAGAAAAAGCTGCGGCTGCTGCATTGTAGCACTTCTTATACAGGTTTACATTCATTCGCACAGATGTACGAATCTCACACATCAGATTGATCGGAGCAATCTACAAAAACAGTTTTGTCGCCTTCACTTGTTTTGTTTGTGCAAATAAGATGCACATTTTGAGCGAAAACGGCACTGCGCAGCCAAGGCGGCCAGGGAGAAGATACTTCGGATGCGACTGAAGACCCGGTGTATCAGGGCACATTTGTATGTTTACATTTGTAATAGTTACTTATGTTTCCCCTACTGACTTGCTGATTAAGGGGTATATTCAATAAGAGTTGGATCCATTCCGACATGCAGTTGTCTGAATGGATCCGACAACTCCTATTCAATGGACAGCCAAATCCGACTGTCTGATTTGGCCGTACACAGGGTCCTGTCAGGCCGCTGCTGTCAGCTGCTGCGGATGCGCTGACAGCAGCAGCAAGGGGAGCAGAGCTCGGCGGCCGTGAGCGGGGGGGTGGCTGTGGGAGACATGTGTGGAGCGGCTGGGGGAGGCGCTGCAGGGTGAGAGGTGCTGCGGGGGGAGCAGAGATCGTCGGCTGCGGGGGAGGCGCTGCAGGGAGAGAGGTGCCTGTCTGTTCCCCCTGCAGCACCGCTCCTCTCCTCACCTCAGTCCGACTTGTTTTCAAGTCGGATTGAGTTTGTCGGAAAGGAGGACAAAACCTGTCGGATTTGGCCCCATTTCCGACAGAAGCACATGGATCGGCGTCTGTTCCGCCGATCCACGTGTTTTCTGACTTGTCGGGAAAAAATCAGCCCCTATTGAATAGGTCGGAACCCCTTCCGACCTATTTCTGTCGTAAGCTGCCGTCCTTCCGACAGTTATGGAATATACCCGTAAGTCTGTATTTCATGCATGCAGATGGTCAAATGGGTCAAACAATGTGGTTACTATTACAGGTTGAGTATCCTTTATCCAAAATGCTTGGGACCAGAGGTATTTTGGATATCGGATTTTTCCGTATTTTGGAATAATTGCATACCATAATGAGATATCATGGTGATGGGACCTAAGTCTAAGCACAGAATGCATTTATGTTTCATATACACTTTATACACACAGCCTGAAGGTAATTTTAGCCAATATTTTTAATATCTTTGTGCATTAAACAAAGTGTGTGTACATTCACACAATTCATTTATGTTTGATATACACCTTATACACACAGCCTGAAGGTCATTTAATACAATATTTTTAATAACTTTGTGTATTAAACAAAGTTTGTGTATATTGAGCCATCAGAAAACAAAGGTTTCACTATTTCGGTCTCACTCAAAAAATTCCGTATTTCGGAATATTCCGTATTTCGGAATATTTGGATATGGGATACTCAACCTGTACTACACATATCTACATTTATTAACACAAGGGGGGAGATTACATTAGGTTCAGGTTTCCTCCCACACTGTGTTAACCTGTATAAAGTGCCGGAAATAATTCAATTAGACGTCCCATGATCCGTCCAACTGATTAATTATGTTTTAAAGAAATGTCTTTTTTGCTTTAAAGAGATTTATACATGTTTTTACTTTTCCAGTTTGGTATTTGCAACGCCTCTCTGCTGTGCACTTTTTCCCCAAAACAGGTAAGCTTCAATTACACATCGGCTAGGAGCAAGGCTAACACCTTCCTCGTTAGAACACCTCTCTTATCCACCTATCATGTTTTAGAAAACCTCATTGTTTTCTTTCAAATTCTAATAAACCTATTGATCATATGTATTTAGAGCTGTATGAATTCATATTTTGGATAAGTGCCTCTTATGATTGATGAGAAAGGAGAAGGGGTTGCCTTCTTTACTAGTCTCCATACAGATAGGTTTTTGTTTTTCTATAATTATCATTTTTCTTTTCACAGCAGCATAGGTTAACTTAAATATTTTCACTTAGGTTCCTAAACCATTTACATATTTGTAAATTCCGCTAGTAACCGTTTCATATAAAGAAGTATGTATGTTATATTTATGTTCCAGGCAAACCATTAATCAGTAAGTCCTCTCCTGCCTAACCAGTAGGTCTCAGTGACCGCGCATCACTGGTAGGACCTTTGGGGTGTGTTGCCTGGGATTCCACAGTTTGGCAGCCATTTCCTTTTGCTTGTGAGATGGATGCTTCTCCCAAAAAAAAAAAAAAAACACTGGAAGAGTGGCGAACGCAGCTGATAAGATGGGTTTACAGCTTGTCAAACGTGCCCAGAGATGTAACAGATATTGGGCCTGATTCAGAGCAGGACACAGTGCTGATGTTCATGTAATTAAGTGATTTTTTTTTTATGCTACTGTGCGCATGCAAAAATCCCTAAAAACTCCTACGATGCATGCATTACACAGAGTGTACGCGCACAGTCACTGTGTAATTAAGGCGCACAGTACCAGTAAAGTCTTGGAAAAGTGATGGCATTCTTGGGTGGTTACTGGGAGATGGCTCCGCACATGTGTGGACATGGTCCATACCATGGGTGTCTTACGATATTGTCGCTGGCAGGGTTGATGAAAATGGTTGTGTACACACGCTCATCTGCTCACCTAGGAGGTCAGACACAAATGGGGAAACTGCATTGACCATAAGGCTGGTGTAACTTTAGGCGATGCATCAAAAGACATGCCAATCTGCCGACAGTGGGCGCCTCAGTCCTTGCACCAGGGAAGTGCGTTATAGCGACAGTTGCATAAAGTTGCAGGTGGGCAGCCGCCAATAGACCCAGATATGGCCTCATCTCTGCCCACCTCTGAATCGGCCAGATTGTCATTAATGGGGGTGAGAATCTTCCCAGACACAGTTGTGCCAGCCATTATTGATTAGAAAGTCTAAGGGGTATATGCAATTGCCGGCGAATCGCGGCAATTTTTTGCCCGTTTTTTAATTCTACACAATTCGACCGTCGAATTCCGGCAGGTGGGTGCCGGAATTCAACATATTCAATAAAAAACGGATTCGACAGTCCCGCTGTCGAAAAACGGCCGATTTGACGGATTTTGATTAGACTTGTAAAAATTTAAAAAAAAAACGGGAAAAACCCCGATAAAAAAAATTGCGTGGGATCCCCCCTCCTAAGCATAACCAGCATCGGGCTCTTCGAGCCGGTCCTGGTTCTAAAAATCCGGGGGGAAAACTGACAGGGGATCCCCCCGTATTTTTAAAACCAGCACCGGGCTCTGCGCCTGGTGCTGGTGCAAAAAATACGGGGGACAAAAAGCGTAGGGGTCCCCCGTATTTTTTACACCAGCATCGGGCTCCACTAGCTGGACAGATAATGCCACAGCCGGGGGTCACTTTTATACAGCGCCCTGCGGCCGTGGCATTAAATATCCAACTAGTCACCCCTGGCCGGGGTACCCTGGGGGAGTGGGGACCCCTTCAATCAGGGGGTCCCCCCCAGCCACCCAAGGGCCAGGGGTGAAGCCCGAGGCTGTCCCCCCCCCATCCAAGGGCTGCGGATGGGGGGCTGATAGCCTTGAGTAAAATGATAGAATATTGTTTTTTCCATAAGAACTACAAGTCCCAGCAAGCCTCCCCCCGCAAGCTGGTACTTGGAGAACCACAAGTACCAGCATGCGGGTGGAAAAACGGGCCCGCTGGTACCTGTAGTTCTACTGGGGGAAAAATACCCAAATAAAAACAGTAGACACACACCGTGAAAGTAGAACTTTATTTCATACATGCCGACACATACATACTTACCTATGTTGACCCGCCGACTGCCACGTCTCCTGATCCGACGATCCAGGGTACCTGTGAATAAAATTATACTCACCTGATCCAGTGTCCTGTGATTTGTAATCCACGTACTTGGCAAAACAACAAAACGGCAACCCGGACCAAACGGACTGAAAGGGGAACCCATGTTTACACATTGGACCCCTTTCCACGAATGCCGGTACCCCACGTGACTCCTGTCACAGAGGGTCCCTTCAGCCAATCAGCGAGCGCAACGTCGTGGCACTCTGCTAATTGGCTATGCGCGTCTGAGCTGTCAGACAACGCATCGCAAAGCCTTACCATTATATTCAATGGTGGGAACTTTGCGGTCAGCGACTGACCGCGGGTAACCCCACCGCTGACCGCAAAGTTCCCACCATTGAAACTAATGGAGGGAGCTGTGCAATGCGCTGTCTGCCAGCTCAGACGCACATACAGCAATCAGGAGAGTGCAACGAAGTGACGCTTCCTAATTGGCTGAAGAGACCTTTCTGTGAGAGCAGTCACGGGGGTGTATCTGCATTCGGGGAAAGGGGTCCCATGTATAAACATGGGACCCCTTTCAGTCCGCCTGGTCCGGGTGTTCGTTTTTTTTTTTTGTGCCAAGTACGTGGATTATAATAAAAGACCACAGGACACTGGATCAGGTGAGTATAATTTTATTTTCAGGTACACCGTGGATTCTACTTGGACAAGTGGACAGAGGTCGGCGTGTGAACATAGGTAAGTATGTGTCGACATGTGTGAAATAAAGTTTTACTCTCACGATGTGCGTGTCCTGTTTTTATTTGGGTGTTTTTTTCCAGTAGAACTACAGGTACCAGCGGGCCCGTTTTTCTCCCGCATGCTGGTACTTGTGGTTCTCCAAGTACCAGCTTGCGGGGGAGGCTTGCTGGGACTTGTAGTACTACTGGAAAAAACAATATTCTTTAAATTTTCAAAAGGCTATCAGCCCCCCATCCGCAGCCCTTGGATGGGGGGGACAGCCTCGGGCTTCACCCCTGGCCCTTGGGTGGCTGGAGGGGGGGACCCCTTGATTGACGGGGTCCCCACTCCTCCAGGGTACCCCGGCCAGGGGTGACTAGTTGCGTATTTAATGCCACGGCCGCAGGGCGCTGTATAAAAGTGACCCCCGGCTGTGGCATTATCTACCCAGCTAGTGGAGCCCGATGCTGGTGTAAAAAAATACGGGGGACCCCTACGGTTTTTGTCCCCCGTATTTTTTGCACCAGCACCAGGCGCAGAGCCTGGTGCTGGTTTTAAAAATATGGGGGATCCCATGTCTGTTTTTCCCCGGATTTTTAGAACCAGGACCGGCTCGAAGAGCCCGAGGCTGGTTATGCTTAGGAGGGGGGACCCCACGCATTTTTTTTTTCTTTCTGATTTTTACCATTCCATTTTTAAAAAAATATATATATTTTTAAAAATATATAAATAATACTTGTGCCTCCAAAATAGACAAACCAAGTACCTAATCCCTTCTAATATAAATAGATATGCTATTACCAATAAAAAAAAACACAAAAAAACATGTTTTTAAAAATTATTAGATTCCGCCAGCAAAGTGTGGCGGATTGAAAATGACGAATTTACTGTCTAAAAGCACTGTTGTCGAATTTACAATCTTCAATTGAATATACTTTTGTCGAATTGCCGCATTTGTACCATTGCAGAAATGTCGAATTTGACAAATGTCGAATTTCAAAAAGTCGAATTTTGAAAGGCCGTTTTTTTGACGAAAAGTACTGAATTGCATTGTCGAATTTTTTTTGGGGAGCGAAAATGTCCCGTTTTTCGACATTTTCGGGAATTCGACCGCAATTGCATATACCCCTAAATTGGGTTTGTTTTTGTTTTGATTGTTTTTGGAATGGATTTTACAGCATAAGCTATTTTGTCATGAGATCATTGTCACTGATTTACACAGCCATTACTATTCCAGTGTCACCGTTTTTTGTGTTCTCTTTCGAGTTTCAAAGGTTACAATCAACTTGTTAATTAATAATCTCTGTTTTGTTTTTTTTGCTTAGCTCAATGTCTGTGTCAGGTCTGGAGCCTGAACTGCAAGCAGAAATTAAAAAGAAAAACCCAGGACTGGAGCGAGTGTTCTTCAATAAAGGGTTATAATCCTATCCACACATCGGTCATGGCGCACCATGCATTTTCAGAAAATGTATGTCCTTGACCTTATAGGAAAAAAGCAGGTCCTAAACCCTTTTATTAATATAACAAATTTGTTTTATACGTTTTAAAGAAATGTTGCTGACTTTTTTTTTTTTTTAAATGAATTTTATTAGACCACACAATGGAAAGCACCAATCCAATGTTAATTTTATTTTTACAGGTTCAAGTTGGTCAGTGTGTATGTACTGAACATTAATTTGTCGTTAACTGTAGCATAGTGCATTGCCAGTTCATTAATCATCTCCCAATATGGTGACCAAACTGCTCCGTCTGCTTGCAGGCTGCCAGCTAGTATTAGACATTGTTGGGAAATAGTAAAATAAAAAAATGTATTGTCTTTGTGGCCAAAAATATGGTAGAACATATGATGGTGCGTGTTGGTTTCTCTACAAGAGCCAGTCTTATGTTGGGGTAGACTTCACTTATCCGTTTATTTCTTTCAGATGTTACTCCTTTATTTTTGCACATATCCACATTGGTTTACAGATGTAGAGTTTATTTTTTGAAAATTTGATTTACAACACTTTTTTCAAACCGTGAAATCCTGTCTCAGCTGCCAGATATTCTACTTTTTTTTTCCGGAACATTGTTTTTGTTTGTTTGTTTCCTTTTATGTACTGTACATGATTTTAACACCCATACCTATATAGTAAAACAGCAGACTGGTAATCCGGTTAAGGATAATTGGTAAATAATCTTGACTGCCAAAAGTTCATTTAGTTGTGATTATTAGATTTATCAATATCTGTGAATATTGTTAAATATTCACAGAACAAATTCTTAACATCATACAGAAGAGCTGTCCAAGCAACAATCACACTGTTGGGGATGTACGAATATGAAGTAAGATCAGTTCCTCAATGTAGAACCATTTTCATTCTAGCTGTAGAAGAAACTGATTTTTTTTTTCTGAAGTCTTTATAAAAAATACTATGCTTGTTATATAGTTGGAAAGTAAAAGCATACAAGGTAGAAACCGTTTTATTATCTCTGCCAGAAGTAAAAAAATATTATTTTTTAAATAAAGACTTTTTGATTTTGGACAAACATGGGCTTTCGGTAGACTGATTTAGAGTACAATTTGCACACAGGTGGTAAACCATGCATTCCAATTAAAAAGGAGAAGTTGATGAAGGGAACTTGAATCTCCCTGGTTCAGAAAAATGACAACCAGGGCAAACTGTTTATAAAATTTCTAGTATGTTATTTAGAATATTTTAGCGCATTTGAAGTTCTGAACTAGTGATTTAATATTGGTTGTACCTATAGTACAAACATTGGGGCAGATGTATTAAGCCTGGAGACTGCATAAGGAAGTGATAAACCAGTGATATGTGCAAGGTGATAAACGCACCAGTCAATCAGCTCCTAACTGTTAATTTACATATTGGAACTGATTGGCTGGTGCGTTTATCACCTTGCACATATCACTGGTTTATCACTTCCTTATACCTTCTCCAGGTTCATACATCTGCCCCAATGTCACTGGATTGTCCTTCCCTTTAAATTGTGGCTTGTCTGCATACCCCTAAAATAAAAACATGCTTGGCAACTGTTAATGTTGGTATTAGCAAGCAGAACCACTCTACGGAATGATTGAGTGTGTCCGTAAGAGCACCATTCCCCTTGTTAATAAATGAAAGGGTGCTACGTAGCTGAGGGTACAACCTTGCTTATTTATATTACACTTTAGGCTGTTGTGTAATTGGCTAATAATTATTTAAATGGCCATGCATCTAAGAGTCAGAAAGGCAAGGATAAAGGAGAAGTTATGATCCATTCCTGTTATCCTACCAATACACTAGTTGTTATTACTCTATACCAGTGGTTCTCAAACTCGGTCCTCAGGACCCCACACAGTGCATGTTTTGCAGGTCACCCAGCAGGTGCACAGGTGTATTAATTACTCACTGACACATTTTAAAAGGTCCACAGGTGGAGTTAATTATTTCACTTATGATTCTGTGAGGAGATCTGCAAAACATGCACCGTGTGGGGTCCTGAGGACCGAGTTTGAGAACCTGTGCTCTATACCATCCGACACTGAGCAACTGAGTTGCCTCTATACTGTATTGGTGCCACCGAGCCTCATGTGCCTGGTACAGAAAGAGGGGTTTATGCAAGTCTTATGATTTGCAGTACCCATATATGTAATCACACACTGTATTATCATCTGTATCCCCTAAACGGCAGTTTACTAGGTCATTTTGCAACAATAGTAGCAACAATCTTTTTGCTACTATGGTGCTAGATGTAGTGTGCCCTTTTCCCCCACAAGCTGTTATTACTGTAGCTAATTTTCTTTTTCTTTTTTTTTTCGATGGCCAACTAAACTAATGAGGCATCTAAATGAACAGACTATATAAGGGTAAGATAAAAAAAAAATTGTTTCATATAGCTGGTGGAATCCAAAAGTAGGATTAGGATGAATTGTGGGACTGTAGACAAATTCCTGTGTCCCAGTCTGAGCATCACAACTTGATAAATACAGATGATATGTTATAATATAATAGCCTATTTTATTTCAAATTTAGACTTCGCTGTGAAATTGCATTTTGCTAGGGCAAGGATGAACTTTTGATTGAATGACACGTGCCCTGTACTAATGCGGTTACAGGAAGTCAAGGTAAAACATACTGCATGTTGCCTATTCAGTTGTGTCCACAAGAACGGTCACAGTGAGCGCAGCACACACTGTTGCAGCTGACATGAGACAAAGCCAGCAAAATGGATCTGTACCCGGCAGTTTTAGATGTATACTTGGAGGAATGGTCACACTGCCAGTTAGGGGTGTATCTATTAAAGGTCGATTTTAGATTTTATTTTTTATTGATGAAACTCAATCAATGTATTTCCAGGGCTAAACACGCATTTACTAACATTTAAAAATGAATATTAAAAATTCATGTTAGTGAATGTATGTTTCAGACCCTGAAAATCAACATCAATTGAGATCGATTTGAAATCTGTAAAGATTGATGAAAATCGACCTTTAGTAAGTAAATCCCTAACAGTAGTCTATTCCACCTGTTCGTATGCACAGTTGTTTAGCCAAATAGTGGGGCTTGTATTAAAATTGGTATACTGCAGTACATTATAATCCAGAACCTCTGTATGATGATCTAGTTTAGGGGTTTTTTATATTCATTTTGCAAAAATATTAACATTTAGTTGACTAAACACCATTCCATAAGTAAAGTGTACACATATGGTAATGTGAACTGATTTGCTCTGGTTTGGTTGATATACTCTGAGAGGCATGCATTACCTTTCATGCTTACAGATATTTTTGCTTTGGATTCTTGCTTCATTTTCAAATCAAAACATATAGAATAGATACATTTAATCATTTCTGTTAAATAACAACCTTGTAAAAACAAGACTATGCAAACAGTCATTGTGTACTCCTGATCTACTAACACTTACAGTACCATACTGTGCTCACAAAACCATACCGTACTTTCCGGCACACTACATCTTCTCTCCCGGAGGGGAAGTACATGGTGCAACTGCTAAGGCATAGCCTCATTGCAAAATGTCCCTATTCCTGGCAGCGATTGGTGAGACCAGGATAACGCGTAATAAATCTGTTTCCTGGCAGCCAGGTTAACCATAGCTCCTTCCTAGCTGTAGCAAAGGATGTTACAAGAACCCTCTTTATAAAAGAATATATATATTTCTAGCTGGTCGCTGCCATTTTATTGTTTCATTGAAGCTATGTTTTGTTTTACTTATTTCTGCTGAATGTTCCTACAGACACTGTGAGAATCACACTATAGGGATGATATTCATGCTTTCGCGTGTAATATTACCGTGGGCATACCTGCAACTTAGCTACTTATGTGACATAGAGACATGGGGAGGTGTATTTCCCACGTATTACATTTCATGCCAGTCTTGTAAACATGAGAAATTACTTACCGGTATACTGCTTTCACAGTACCGCCCCAGCTCTGACCCGGATGCTGAACATGGTTTTATCTTGTGTCACATCCCTTTCACTCTGTACCTTGGACCCAGGTCGGTGTTCATACGGTCATCCGTGTCCTCTGCTGTTCTTTCACTGTTAGCGCTCAGAGATGAGATCATCACTGAGAGCCCCCGATCTTTCTTTGCAACTGGACCCGGGTTGAATAACCCAGGTTCCTGTTTCACACTGAGCCGACCCAGGTAGTGGACCTAGAGTACACCACCCGAGTTGACCCTTTCACCCTGAGCCAGGACCCCAGTTGTGTCAGCTTGCCCTGGCAATATCCCAGGGCAGAGTTTTGGTTACGAAAGAATATTAATGTCCAAACCAGATAATTTCCCTGCATTTCTCATTTAGCTATCAGTTTATTTAAAGGCCCTTTAGCAGATGTTTTAACAATCTATTTTGTTGTGATATGCTGGGGTGTAGTTAGTTTACAGATTTTATATTTACATTTTTGTCTCTTTGGCTGAGTTTGATTTTATGTCTCATTTAGCATTTCTTTTCTCATAGTACCCGATATCCACCATGTATTTTAGCAGATGAGTGTATACACACGTCAGTCTTCAAGATTTATGAACCTGCTGTATCAGGCCATGCTGTCATTGACAGCTGAAGTACATTGTTTAAAAAAACATGCAATATAGAAAATGCAATATAGAATGTTTTTGTTGAAGGTGTTTTAATGATGTACTGTAAGTCTTACCCTGCAGAGCTCCTTGCCTTTCACATTTTATGTGTATACAGAATAGTGTATTCTTTGGTGGCACAGCTAATCTAGTACTTATGTACTGAGCTTGTACGGTTTACCCAGACGTACTGTAATTATTGCTATACTCAGACAAGTGTATTCTCTGAGATTTCCCAGTGTTGAATATATTTAAAATTCTAGTTTTGAAGTGTATTTAAAAATCCTCTGCTTTTCAAAAGAAGATCGCTCTAGGTTTTGTATAGTGCCTATACACAGTATTCAGTAGCATCATACAGTATTTCCGTTAGGCCTTTTCTTTGGAAGCTTTTGTTCTAACAGTTCATGTTTTTTAGTTTTAAATCTTTTGGTTAGTAATTGTTAGGTACATTGCTGAGTGATCTGTGGCTCTTGTTCAGAAGCCTGCTACCCCGAAGCATCCAGATGTTTTACATGTTCTGTTTTTATAGTCACCAATTTTAAATCTACTTGTTTTTTGTGTATTTAGGTATGTAGGACATCATTTATATTCTGTATAAATGTGTGAGATATGACTACTTAAGATATATTTACTTATGAAAATGAAAGTAGATATTTGGTGGAAATGTTTCTCCTGGGACCCCCTGGCTCTGTTCTGTGGGCACTGCTTAATAAATACAGGTGTAGTCACGCTCATCCGTCCTGCAGATTGGCGTATTCACGGCAATCCAGGTGCGGTAAGTCTACCTTCAACTAGGACGTGTGCATCTAAATATGCAAGCCCATAGGAATACATGAGTGGCATACTAAATGGAACCCATGCCTCGGCTCCAGGGGATGCCTGATCTGTTGCCTAGAGCACGGTAGATCAGCCAGACAGGCAGCTACCACAGCCATAATGTCATGTAAAATTCCTACCACCATAATGTTGCAGTAGGATAGGACAGTTGGGTGGTGGTCACACTGCAGCCTACTGATCCCATTATGCACCCTATACAGCATATATAATAATACAGAGTAGGGAAATCCACCAAACTTCATTCAAGGAGATGTGAAAGTGCATTCTATTAAACTATCCTTTTTTTTTTTTTAAGTGGCATTGAGTTTTGTGGTTTAGTTCTTTTCCATGGGTGCTGCTAAAATAGTTGTCTTTAGTAAAATAGATCCAATGTTGGGTCAGTAAAGTTTCGATGTTTTAGACTTATTTCCATTCTCTGGTCATTTTCCATGCATCATTCACCAGACACCTTGTATTCCTTCTGAAGTCTTTTTTGGTGCTAATTTCAGGAGGATGAAGAAATGGGGATCACTCTTTAGCTACCTGTACCATCAGTTGAAAGAGTAGGCTATTGAAGTGACCAGTAAATGGAATGTATGGTTCGTGCTGTAGTTATAAATGTGTGAGTTGTGCTGTGATAGAATAGGTTATTAGCTTAAACTTCTTGAGTAAGACTGATATAAAATAGTACAATTAGAAAGACTGACTGTACTTTCAGAATGAGTCGTTATTGAGTACAGAGTGAAGAATATATAATTAGTGTGTGTAAACAAAACATTTAACAGATCTGAAGCTTAAAGGTGCATACACACTAGGCAATTTTGAGCTCAAAGTAGCTCACTTTTGGCGTTTTGAACTACTTTGAGCTCAGAATCGCCTAGTGTGTGTGGCCTGACGGTGAGCGCTGATGCGCGCTCCCGCATCATCGTCTGCCTGTTTTACCGGCTGAGTGAACCACTTTCCACAGTCTCCTACTGTGGAAAGTGGTTCACCCCCATGAAAATGGCTGGGCCAGGTGAAAATCACTCTGTGTATGCACTGTGCGATTTTCTGCCCATCGATTTTTCACATCATCGCTCTGCATACACACTGGGCAAAAACATCCAGTGTGTATGCACCTTAAGGCTTGGTACACACTTAGCTGACCAATCTATTGATTTGTAAGGTTTATACACAAATGATCTTGTGACATATGTAATGGATTCTGCAGCTGATATATCGTGCTGTTACATGCACAGTGATGCACTCACAATCTATTGTTCATTGGCTAAACGAGCGAGATATCGCTTAGTGTGTACCCAGCCTTTGTAATTTTTTAAATGGAGTTTTATATCCTGAAATCCTGGACTATTCTAATTTTCTGCACTTTCTCTTCCATATTGTGCCAAAGCTCTCTGTAGTCTGCTGACA
Organism: Pseudophryne corroboree; assembly: GCF_028390025.1. Classification (NCBI taxonomy): domain Eukaryota; kingdom Metazoa; phylum Chordata; class Amphibia; order Anura; family Myobatrachidae; genus Pseudophryne; species Pseudophryne corroboree. The sequence goes on along the minus strand of NC_086449.1, from coordinate 603,701,824 downwards.
AGAATCCAGATGGGCATTTCGCATACTGCAGATTTTTTAGCAATTCAGAATTAGCTTTAGCATATTCCATGGAATGTTCTGCAAGTATTTCCCATACACAAACTACATAACTGCAGAGATCCAACTGCACCATGGCAATAAAGGCTACAATTAAAACGGTTTCAAATATAACACCAGGTTTAGCAGGTTATTCAATAAATGTATCTGGAATTTAATAAACTCCACAAATGGCATAAGTGCCTGTCCTGCAGCATATTTATATTTACAGGAAGATCTTTCCATTGTTTGCTGAATCAAAGTGTTATTGGGTTGAAAAATTAGAATGTGTGTTTGAATTCCAAAGCATTCCTAATTTAGAACCATTTTAGTGACCAGTGTTTAATCTTCCCCTGCTAACCATTTTCCCACAACACAGGTTAGGGGAAGGAAGCTTTATGCTTCTTTAAATAACCCCTTCAGTCCACATCTATTCAATAAATTGTCCCTGCCTACTGTGCCATAACTTTTTGAGATGCTGTACACAACGTACTGTACCTTTACTTTAAAAAAAATATATATATATATATATATATATATATATATATATATATATATATATTATTTATTTCTGGCTAGAGATAAGCGGGTTCGAATTTACTCTGTTCTAAAAACGGCATCTTACTGGCTCATGGATGTCACGTTTTGGATAGCCAATAGAAAAAGTCCGGATAAAACCGAACTGGCGTTAATTCTGGCGTTAAATCCGAACCCGCTCATCTCTAATTCTGGCACATTTATACGTAAAATAGTAAGTAATAGTATAACTACCACCAATTCTCGGCAGCTATGACCCCTGAATTTCTAAAACCAGTATTGAGACTTGCCAAATCAGACTTATTTTGCATTTCTTGCCTCTTTAAATCCAGCAGCCAAAGCCACCAGTAAGCAATGGCTTTGAAAACCCATTCTTTAGTAGATGTACCCAGTTTTCTCCCTTTTTTTACTAAAAGTTCAAAACTTCTAAGTGTGGATTAGTTGCTGTAGGTTATGTTTTTTTTGTCAGTGAATAAAGCACAATTTCAAATATTTTGTACATGATCAGCGATGTGGGTGTTAAGCTGGCCATACACTAGAACGATTTTAGGCATGAATACACGATTTGGACGCCTCTATTAATGCATCCTGTGCAAATCATGCGTTATTTGGGTACGATTACAATGCGATGCGCGGGTCGAATGGCGCATCCTATGATCATACGTGCAGCCCATATTATCCATTGTAATTAAATTATTATCGTACCATGTTTTTTTTGCACGTAATATTGTATGCACATCGTGTGTCATAAAAACACCAAGTCGTGACTTTGGGACTGCCAGGGAGCAACCAGGGGAGTTCAAGGAAAATCATGAGACGGCTCGCATCTGATGCTGGCCGTTCTAATGTATAGCCAGCTTATGAACAGGGGGACATACAGTAGCATGGTCGAATAGGGAAACTGGTTAGGGATAGAGTACAGGCAGATCACTGCATTGTCAAGTCATTACCCTGCATCTCATTATTCTTTTCTTTTTTCTTTAATCCCCAAATGTCGGGAACAGGCAATATTTATGATGTTTATTCATTTATATTTTGCAAAATGTGCCATTTTTTTTATACTTGCCTTGTGTTTAATTCTGCCAGCGATTATGTCTTAAGCGTTCTCTTTATTGTACACATCTTTATTTCAATTGCTTTTCTTTTGTAACCAAAGAATATTCATTTTCAGATGACCATAACCAAAGCTTCAGTCTATTAAGGGTTGTTTTGTTTTGTTTTTACAAATTGTATTCATTCATGTTCATAGTATTATTAAAGAGAACAAACTGGAAACATAATTATAATGTAGTTGTGAAATGTTTTAGATAAAACAATATGTGCAATAAGATCTAATGCAGGTTTGAAAACAAAATGTGATTATCTAAATGAGGTTGTACAGTGATCAACTGCAATTTGTGTTTTATTAATGAAATAATAGTGAGAAAAAGTCTATTAGGAAACATGTAAATGTTCTATCTGAATTTAACTAGCTGAATCTAAATAAAAACAATACTGGTGATAAGTCACGTTCTCTTGTATTTTGTCTATAAAAGCATATGTATATATGGGTGTAGTAGGTGTTGCCGGCGGTCAGGCTCCCGGCGACCAGCATACCAGCGCCAGAATCCCGACTGCTGGCATACAGACAGCTGGGCGAGTGCAAATGAGCCCCTTGTGGGCACGGTGGCGCGCCATGCTATCTATTCTTCCTCCAGGGGGGTCGTGGACCCCCAAGAGGGAGACAAACTGTCGGTATGCCGGCGGTTGGGATTCTGGCGCCGGTATGCTGGTCACCGGGAGCCCGACCACCGGCAAAGTGAAGATCACCCGTATATATAGTGAAAAGCATGTCCACTAGTGTTGGGATGCAGTCAGAGTGCCAGCTGTCAAAATACCAACGCCGGAATCCCGACACCCTTCAGAATCCCAACACTGGAACTCTGAAAGGGACCGGACACCGACAGAAGAATTCTGACCGTAAGTATGGTGTAATGGTTAGCATTACTGCCTCACAGCACTAAGGTCATGGGTTCGGTTCCCACTATGGCCCTGTGTGGAGTTTGTATATTCTCCCCGTACTTGCGTGGGTTTCCTCCGGGCACTCCAGCAGTTTCCTCCCACAATCCAAAAAATACTGGTAGGTTAATTGGCTCCCAACAAAATTAACCCTAGCATGGATCTGTGTGTGTGTGTGTACATTTGATAGGGAATATAGATTGTAAGTTCCACTGGGGCAGAGACTGATGTGAAAGGGTAAATATTGTCTCTACAGCGCTGCGGAATATGTGTGCGCTATATAAATAAATGGTATTAATAATTTCTCTTACGTCCTAGAGGATGCTGTGGACTCCAAAAGGACCATGGGGTATAGACGGGATCCGCAGGAGACATGGGCACACTAAGACTTTGAATGGGTGTGAAGTGGCTCTTCCCTCTATGCCCCTCCTCCAGACCTCAGTTAGATCCTGTGCCCAGAGAGACTGGACACACACTAGGGGAGCTCTGAAAAGACTTTCTGTTAGGTTTTTTATTTTCAGGGAGACCTGCTGGCTACAGGCTCCCTGCTTCGTGGGAGAGAAGCAGACCTACTTCTTCTGAGTTCAAAGGCTCTGCTTCTTAGGCTGCTGGACACCATTAGCTCCAGAGGGTTCGATCACTTGGTGCGCCTAGCTGCTTGTTCCCGGAGCCGCGCCGTCAACCACCTCACAGAGCCAGAAGAAAAAAGCCGAGTGAGTATAAAGAAGATCAGAAGACTTCAGTGACGGCAGAAGACTTCAGTAATGAGGTACCGCGCATCGCGCCATGCTCCCACACACACTTCGGGCGGCACTTGCAGGGCGCAGGGGGGGCGCCCTGGGCAGCATGATTACTGCAGTTCAGCACTGGCTAGAATATATATATTAGAAGTGCCTAGGCACTAAATATAGCACCCACCAGTATAAATATTTAAAATTTGAGTGGGACTACAGCGCGTCGGTGAGGGGGCGTTGCTTAGCCCTCACAGCTTACCAGCGCCATTTTCTCTTCACAGGAGCAGAGACGCTGGCCCGGACCTCCACTCACCTGCACAAGTAACAGGGAGCAAAACGGGGGGGGGGGGGGGGGGGGGGGGGCACAGCAATTTGGTGCTATTAACCCTTTAATAACGGCCCAAACAGGTCTGAGGCACTGTGTATTTGCTCTCAGTACCGGGATAGACGCTGGGGTGTGAACTGGTAAACTCCCTCTGTTTCTCTAACAGGCTTTCCTGTAGGTCTGTCCCCTATAGCCAGTGTGTTTGTCGGTACGTGTGTGTCAACATGTCTGAGGCTGAGTGCTCCTCCCCGGATGAAGTTGCAGGGGGGGCAGATAAGGCGCTGGGAGTGACTCTGTCGGCACCGCCGACTGCTGATTGGGTGGATATGTTGAGTACATTGAATGCAAATGTGGTGTTATTGACTAAAAGGCTGGATAAATCTGATGCTCAGACACAAACGTGGAGAAAATCCATGGAGGACGCCTTGTCTCAGGTACAGGCCCCCTCAGGGTCACGAAAGCGTTCATTTACACAGATGGCGGATACTGATACCGACACGGACTCTGATTCCAGTGTCGACTATAGTGAGGCCAGTTTAAATCCAAAACTGGTTAAGAGTATTCCGTACATGATTGTGGCAATTAGACGTTTTACATATTTCAGAAGTACCTACTGTTCCTGATACAAATGGTTTGTTTGTATAAGGGTAAAAAGCCAGAGGTGACTTTTCCCCCCTCTCATGAGCTGAACACTCTTTGTGAAAAAGCTTGGGAATCTCCTGACAAAAGGTGGCAGATTCCCAAGAGAATTCTAATGGCATATCCTTTCCCCTTTGACAGGGAAAAGTGGGAGTCATCTCCCAATGTGGACAAGGCTCTATCACGACTGTCCAAGAAGGTGGTTCTTCCGTCTCCTGACACTGCTGCCCTAAAGGACCCTGCGGATCGTAAGCAGGAAACGACCTTAAAATCCATTTATGTCACTACGGGTGCACTGTTCAGACCGGCCGTGGCGTCGGCATGGGTGAGTAGTGCTGTTGGCAAGTGGGCAGATAATTTGGCATCTGACATGGATACCCTGGATAGGGATAGCATTCTTTTGACTCTGTTATATCAGGGACGCTGCAGCTTACCTAAAGGATGCGGCAAGGGATATTGGTCTCTTGGGATCAAGGGCCAATGCCATGGCAGTCTTGGCCAGGAGAGCGCTGTGGATTCATCAATGGAATCAGTGGCGTAACTAGAAATTTTTCTCCCCCAAGCCAAAAAATTCTTCGGCGCCCCCTCCCCTTTCATGCTCCATAATTGGGAGCAAGAAAGGGATAAATATGCGTGCGCCTTCGGCGCGCGCTGCAAAAAAGGGCGTGGTTACGTTGGAATGAGCGTGGTTTCGCATAAAGGGGCGTGGCATTGCAGGAAAAGACTACCTTATACCCCAGTTTTGCAACATGCACGCCCATACGTTGGCCACCACAGGAAAGAAAAATAATCCTGATTCATGCCCCTTACATTATTTGTCATTTTTCCTCCTTATAGTAATGCCCAGTATACATTATGCCACATACTGCAATGGCCCTTAGACATTATGCCGCACACAATAATGCACATGACACAATATGCACACACTGTAATGCCCCCGACACATTATGCCACACACCGTAATGCCTGTGACACATTATGCCACACACCGTAATGCCTGTGACACATTATGACAGGAATCGCAATGCCCGTTATACATTATGCTACACACTGCAATGCCCCTGATACATTATAGCACATACAATGTCTGTGACACATTATGACACACACCGCAATGTCCGTGATACATTATGCCACACACTGCAATGCCCGATACATTATAGCACATACAATGCCTGTGACACATTATGCCACACACTGCAATGACCTTGAGACATTATACCACAATGCCCGTGATATAGTATACCATACACCGTAATGCCTGTGACACATACCGCAATGCCCTGCCCGTTATACCCTATGCCACACACCGCAATGCCCGTTATGTATTATGCCACACTGCAATGACCCTGAGACATAATACCACATTGCTCGTGATATAGTATACCACACACCGTAATGCCTGACACATTATGACACACACCGCAATGTCCGTGATACATTATGCCACACACTGCAATGACCCTGAGACATTATACCACATATCACAATGCCCGCGATATAGTATACCATACACCGTAATGCCTGTGACACATTATGACACACACCGCAATGTCCGTGATACATTATGCCACACACCGTAATGCCCATTACACATTAATCCTACAGTAAGGCTTCTAATTACTTTTCAATTACCTGCTCGTTGTCAGGGGTTTCATGCACTGGGTGTCATGCTCGTTGCCAGGGGTTTCATGCTCTTGGTTCCATGCACAGTGCCAGGGGTTTTCATGCTCAGGGTGTCATGCTCGTTGCCAGGGGTTTCATGCACTGGGTGTCATGCCCGTTGCCAGGTGTTTCGTGCACTGGGTGTCATGCTCGTTGCTAGGAGGTAGTCCTTGTTGCTAGGGCTGTGCTCCCAGTGCCACATATGTCCCCAGTGCCAGATATTCCCCCACGGTGCCAGGTACTCACATGCCCCAGTGCCAAATATAGCCCCCCCCCATATGTGCCAGGTACACATATACCCCCCCAGTGCCACATATTCCCCCCCAGTGCCACATATTCCCCCCCCAGTGCCACATATGCCCCCCGTGCCATATATGCCCCCCGTGCCATATATGCCCCCCGTGCCATATATGCCCCCCGTGCCATATATGCCCCCCCGTGCCATATATGCCCCCCGTGCCATATATGCCCCCCGTGCCAGATATTCCCCCAGTGCCAGATATTCCCCCCCAGTGCCATATATGCCCCCAGTGCCAGATATTCCCCCCCAGTGCCATATATGCCCCAGTGCCAGATATTCCCCCCCCCCCCCAGTGCCATATATGCCCCCAGTGCCAGATATTTCTTCCCCCCCCCCCGCCGCCGCCGCTTTATGGAGGGACTCGGAGGGCACAGCTCGCCTCTCCTGTGTCCCTCCTGCTGCATCATCTCCGGCGGCCGCGGGTCTAATAGGGGGAAGTGCCGGTTTGTGAGTTAATTAGAGCTCATGGACGGCACTTCCCCCTATTAGACCCGCGGCCGCCGGAGATGATGCAGGAGGGACACAGGAGAGGCGAGCTGTGCACTCCGTGTCCCTCCAACAAGCGGCGGAGGGAAGGAGACCGCAGACTGACATGCGGACGCTCGTCCGCATGTCAGTCTGCTGTAAATCAGTGGCGCCCCCGCAGCCCCTCGCCCCCAAGCCACCGCGAGGGCTGCGGGGGCAGTAGTTACGCCACTGAATGGAATGCTGATGCCGACTCTTAGAAAGCTATGGAAGCTCTCCCTTATAAAGGTAGGGTCTTGTTTGGTGACTGCCTCGCTGACCTGGTGTCTACTGCTACAGCGGGTAAGTAATCCTTTCTTCCTTATGTTCCTGCACAACAGAAGAAGACGCTGCATTATCAGATGCAGTCCTTTCGGCCTAATAAATACAAAAAAGGGAGAGGGTCGTCCTTCCTTGCCTAGAGGACGGGGAAAAAGGTCTCCTGCTGTGCCAAGCTCCCAGCAGCAGAAGTCCTCCCCGGCTTCTGCCAAGTCCACCGCATGGCGCTGGGGCTCCTCTACGGGAGTCCGTACCTGTGGGGGCGCGTCTCCGACTCTTCAGTCAGGGCTGGTTTCACTCGGGCCTGGATCCTTGGGTGTTAGACATAGTGTCCCAAGGGTACAAGCTGGAGTTTCAGGAGGTGCCCCCCCCCCCCACCGATTTTTCAAATCAGCCTTGCCAGTTTCTATCCCAGAAAGGGAAGTAGTGCGTGTTGATACAAAAGCAGTGTCAACAGCGTGTCATTGTCACGGTACCCCCGTCTCAACAGGAAGAAGGGTTTTATCGTACCTATTTGTCGTACCAAAGCCGGATGGCTCAGTCAGACCGATCCTGAACCTAAAATCCCTCAATCTGTATTTGAAAACTTTCAAGTTCAAGATGGAATCTCTTCAGGCAGTGATCTCCAGTCTGGAAGGGGGGGATTTTATGGCGTCAGTCGACATAAAAGATGCCTACTTACATGTCCCAATATATCCTCCACATCAAGATTTCCTGAGGTTTGCGGTTCAGGATTGTCATTACCAATTTCAGACGTTGCCGTTTGGTCTTTCCACGGCCCCTGAGGATCTTCACCAAAGTAATGGCATAAATGATGGTGCTCCTACGCAAGCAGGGTGTCACAATTATCCCGTACTTGGACGATCTCCTGATAAAGGCGAGATCAAAGGAGCAGTTGCTAAGAAGCGTGGCACTCTCCATGACAGTGCTGCAACAACATGGTTGGATTCTAAATTTGTCAAAGTCACAGTTGATTCCGACAACTCGGCTGTCTTTCTTGGGCATGATCCTGGACACGGAACTGCAGAGAGTGTTTCTCCCTGCGGAAAAAGCTCTAGAAATCCGGACCATGGTCAAGGAGATTCTGAAACCGGCAAGAGTGTCAATCCATCAATGCATTCGGGTGCTGGGGAAGATGGTTGCAGCTTACGAAGCCATTCCATTTGGCAGGTTTCATGCCCGGGTGTTTCAGTGGGACCTGTTGTACAAGTGGACCGGGTCTCACCTGCACATGCACCGGAAAATAAGTATCTTCCAGGACCAAAATATCTCTCCTGTGGTGGCTTCAAAGTTCTCACCTCCTAGAGGGGCGCAGGTTCGGGATCCAGGATTGGGTCTTGGTGACCACGGATGCAAGTCTCCCGAGGCTGGGGAGCAGTCACACAGGGACAAAATTTCCAGGGAAAATGGTCAAACCAGGAAGCTTGTCTGCACATAAACGTTCTGGAATTAAGAGCCATCTACAATGGCCTACTGCAAGCGGAACACTTCGAGGTCTACCTGTCCTGATTCAGTCGGACAACGTAACAGCGGTGGCGTACATAAACCGCCAGGGCAGAACAAAGAGCAGAGCAGCAATGGTGGAGGGCACAAAAGTTCTCCGCTGGGCAGAAAAACATGTAAGCGCTCTGTCAGCGGTCTTCCTTCCGGGCGTGGACAACTGGGAAACAGATTTCCTCAGCAGACACGATCTCCATCCAGGAGAGTGGGGTCTTCATCAAGAGGTTTTTGCAGAAGTGACAAGTCATTGGGGAATTCCTCAAATAGACATGATGGCGTCTCGCCTCAACAATAAGCTTCAGAGATCTTGTTCCAGGTCAAGGGACCCTCAAGCCAGTGCAGTGGACGCCTTGGTGACTCCGTGGGTGTTTCAGTCGGTATATGTGTTCCCTCCACTTCCACTTATTCCAAAAGTTATAAGGATCATAAGAACAAGGGTTCAGGCGGTACTCATTGTTCCAGATTGGCCAAGGAGAACCTGGTATCCGGATCTTCAGGAATTGCTCATAGAAGATCCCTGGCCTCTTCCTCTCAGAGAGGATCTGTTACTGCAGGGGCCGTGCGTCTTCCAGGACTTACCGCGGTTGCGTTTGACGGCGTGGAAGTTGAACGCCAAATGCTAGCTCGAAAGGGTATTCCCGGGGAAGTCATCCCCACTCTCCTTAAGGCTAGAAAGGAGGTCATGGCGAAGCATTATCACCGTATTTGGAGAAAGTATGTGTCTTGGTGTGAAGCCAAGAAGGCTCCTACGGAGGAGTTTCAGCTGGGTCGTTTCCTCCATTTTTTGCAGGCAGGTGTGGATGCAGGCCTGAAATTAGGTTCCATTAAAGTGCAGATTTCGGCTTTATCTATTTTCTTTCAGAAAGAATTGGCCACCCTTCCAGAAGTTCAGACTTTCGTGAAGGGAGTACTGCACATCCATCCTCCGTTTGTGCCACCCGTGGCACCGTGGGATCTTGACGTGGTGTTGCAATTTCTTATGTCTCACTGGTTTGAACCTTTACGAAAGATTGAGTTGAAATTTCTCACTTGGAAGGTGGTCATGCTTTTGGCCTTGGCGTCCGCAAGACGGGTGTCGGAATTGGTGCCTTTGTCTCACAAGAGCCCCTATTTGATTTTCCATGAGGATAGAGCGGAATTTCTGCCGAAGGTGGTTTCTTCTTTTCACATAAACCAACCTATTGTGGTACCCGTGGCTACGGATACCTTGGCTGTTTCAAAGTCTCTTGATGTAGTCAGAGCTTTGAAAATTTATGTCGCCAGAACGGCTCAAATTAGGAAATCAGAGGCTCTGTTTGTCCTATATGATCCCAACAAAATTGGGGCTCCTGCTTCCAAGCAGACTATTGCCCGCTGGATCTGTAATACGATTCGGCATGTACATTCTACGGCTGGATTGCCGTTGCCAGTGAAAGCCCATTATACTAGGAAGGTGGGCTCATCTTGGGCGGCTGCCCAAGGAGTCTCGGCGCTTCAACTTTGCCGAGCAGCTACGTGGTCGGGTTCAAACACTTTTGCTAAGTTCTACAAGTTTGATACCCTGGCTGATAAGGACCTCATGTTTGCTCAATCGGTGCTGCAGTGTCGTCCGCACTCTCCCGCCTGGTCTGGAGCTTTGGTATAGACCCCATGGTCCTTTTGGAGTCCCCAGCATCCTCTAGGACGTAAGAGAAAATAGGATTTTAATAACTACCGGTAAATCCTTTTTTCCTAGTTCGTAGAGGATGCTGGGCGCCCGTCCCTGTGCGGACTGTTTTAGCAGTAGTATTGATAGTTATTGCTTTGGTTACACAGAGGTTGTGTATCGGTTATGTTCAGCTTGTTGCTGTTGTGAGTTCATGCTGTTAACTGGTATCTTAAAAGCCATGTTGTGCGGTGTGTTGTGGTGTGGGCTGGTGTGTTTCTCACCCTTGGTTAACCAAAATCCTTTTCCTCGAAATGTCCGTCTCCCTGGGCACAGTTCCTGTAACTGACGTCTGGAGGAGGGGCATAGAGGGAGGAGCCAGTTCACACCCACTCAAAGTCTTAGTGTGCCCATGTCTCCTGCGGATCCCGTCTATACCCCATGGTCCTTTTGGAGTCCCCAGCATCCTCTACGGACTAGGAGAAAAGGATTTTACCGGTAGGTATTAAAATCCTATTAAACCTTGCAGGGGTTAGCTTTAGGGTTGAGTAAGGGAGTGTTGGTTTAGTTGCCGGAGGGGGGGGGGGGGGGTTTGGGGGCTAGGTTAGGCTGCAGGGAGGGTTAGGGTTAGTCACCCCTGGGGGGGGGGGGAGATTAGGGTCAGGCTGCAGGGGAAATAGGGTTAGGTTTAGACGGCGGGGAGGGGACTTAAGTTTAGGCACCACCGGGGGGTGTTTAGGGTCAGGCACTAAGGGTGAAGGTTGGGGAGGTGGGAGAACACCCCCACACTTACCCCTATCGTCTTGTCAGCATCGGGATCCCTGCGTCGGTGTTATGACTGCTGGGATATCAAACACCGGCATTTCATACTGGAACCCTAGTGCATAGGATGAACGTGAGTGCGCAACTTGACATCTCATGTCACATGAGGTATTTCAGTCAAGACGTTCCTGAGTTCTCCTGACTGCCGTTGAATATTTGCATTTATGTCAGAGATTACGTTCCAGATTTTTGTGCAACTCTGAAATAGGCCTTAACATGCAAACATGGAGCAGTATTGAAGTGCTGAAACCTGTGTCTGAAGTAACAGAAAATACTGCTCTATGAAGCGTGGCAATTGGCTCAACGAGTTTGAAATACAGACATGAGATGTCCCAATGGGCAGATTTTTTAAAGCTTCTAAAAATGGAAAGTGGTTGTGTTATCCATAGCAACCAATCAGATTATGCTATTATTTCTCTATTGCATCATGAATAAATGATAGAATCTGATTGCTATGGGCAACACCACCACTTCTCAATCGTATTTTTTTCAGGATACAATAGACAAATGGCATAATCTGATTGGGCAATACCACTACTTTTCATTTTTAGAAGCTTTAGTAAATCTATCCCCAAGGCTGTTCTGTATCGTCTAACCTGCATGTCTTTAATTAACAGGAAACCAGGAATAGGCCAATTGCAAGGTCTAAAGGTTATTGCTTAGTGGTAACGTGCTTATTTGTTTATAAGTGGCATTTCCATAAATGATTTGTGTGTCCAATAAAATTATAGTATTTCACATTAACATAAGTCTCCTTTAACAACCCTAGTTCTCTGGTACAGAGTTCTCCAAGGAGAGACAATGGGTGTCTGTCCTCATTGCTCTTGTATTGGATAGTTCCTGTTATGAGACCCTTCTGATCAGTGAGATAATGTGCTGGAGTCGGGTTCAGTATGATTTACCTTCGGACACAATACCAACGGTCAAAATACTGACATTTATTATGCCGACATGTTCGACACATCCCATCACATGGCGAGCATACTTCGGGTACGGTGCCTCCCTGTGCTCTGCACACTATTATATTACCCCTCCAGGTCCACTGGGATGGTACATTATGAACAAGTCTGTTTTGGGGCAAAAATGCCTTAAAAACACGTCAGCATTTTTAACATGCCGGTATAATGAATGTCTGTATTTTGGCCGTGTCGGTATTTTGACTGTCAATGGCTGTTGGGATTACGACCGTCGGATTGTGTCCGTCTGTAAATCAACTGTTACCCCTAAAGTCATCTAATCATAGCAGCACTAACTTTCTCTACAGGAAATACAGGCGCATATGGCTCTCCCATTGGCTTCTCAGTGTTGCATGGCCATACTCCCTGATGTTGGGATTAAGGGCCTGATTCAGACCTGATCGCTGCTGTGCATTTTCGCACAGTGGGCAATCAGGTAAAATTTGCGCGTTTGTATGCACCGCAATGCGCACACGCGTCGGCAAACAGCGGCCATTGCCGTTAGCGACAGGATCGTGCGAAAATTGAATTTGCACGGGCATTCACAAGGTGACTGACAGGAAGAGGCAATTTGTGGGTGGTAACTGACCGTTTACTGGGAGTATCTGACTCGATCAGGAAGTACTGTTAGCACTCTAGGAGTAAGTCCTGGGCTGCGCACACACTGAGTGAGGTGCGAATGGATTTGCAGCTGCCCGTATGCAATCGCACACTTGCACAGGCAAATTTCCACTCCCACTTGGGTGGTGACTAACCGAGCGCAGGACAACAACATTAGCAGCACAGTGATCAGGTCTGAATCACCCCTTAAGTTCTGACTGCCTGGGATAGTGTGATACTCTACCAATTTGTTACTGTTACATCTCGTTTGACACAGCTGGGAGGTATACAAATGTGCCGTGAACCCCCAAACCATCCCCTAATCCCTTATGCACCATACCTTGACAGTATCATGCACAAAGTACCCCTAACCTTCCATTGTCCTACATTATGATCTCCCATAGACATGCCACCCCTTGCCAAATATTATACCCGTCACCCCTGTCCCTTGTTGCCTATTTTATGCCACCCCTCTACCATCTCTAATTTTACTTTGGTGTCCAGCAGCGGAGAGGTGAAGTGGATACTCAACTACAACATCACCGTTGTGGAACAAAGGCGACAGCCCACGCTTGTGACTCCCTCTGATGAGCGCAGTACTGCTCTGCATCGGCACTTCCTGTCCATATGTAGTTGCAGCACTATGCCCCCTTCCTGCACAAATTATTTTGGATTCAATGGAGAATGGACGGAGAGTGCTGATAGTCATTTACTATATATAGCAATGTATCTGGTGGGGGCTCAATTATGCCACCCTAGCCCAGTATCAGGACCTTACAAATTTAATTTAATTGTTTATTGTATATAGAAATGCTATATTAGGCAAATTACTATTCCAGATTTACAGTTTAGCATATATTTCAGTACTGGTCAAAATATCCAATGCAAAATGATACCATGTACTAAGATAAGTATAGCGGGCTAAATGTAATATGATGCAAGTTCAAGTGTGCGTACAAACAAATGTGAGTTTGACAGAAGGCTGCACAGATGAGTGAGATCCGAGCATGCTTCTGTGTGTAAAAGTCACAAAATGGTTAAAAAAAAAAAAAATCAGGAAGAAAAAGGCTTGCCCCTTCTCCACAAGCATAACTAGTCCAAGCCTCTTTGAGCTGACCCCTTGGTTCCAAAAATAGAGTTTGGGGGGGGGGGGGGGGAGAGAGAGAGAAATACATAGGGGGTTAATGACACAGCCAAGGCACACACATGATGAGGTCCCCTGGCCAAAGTATTCATCCGTCCCCTAATCAGTCAGACCAGGTAGGGGATTCCTGGGGAAGAGGGAACAGTCCCCAATAAAAGGGTCCTTCCCCCATCTCCAGGGCACCAAGGCCTGTGCTGAAGCCCAGGGCTATCCCTAACACCCCTGAGCGGTGGGTGTGGAGTTTATTGCAATTCAGTAAAAGTTAGAATAATAATTTACAGGAGGGGCATTAATGGCCTGCTGGTACCTATAATAAAATAACCACAAGACACAGACACACACACCGTAGAAAGTAGAACTTTAATCTACAGACTCGCATATACTTGCCTTGTCCATGGTACCGGTCCATTTCTCCAAGTAGAATACACTACATGTATAGGGAAACACAATCCATACTCCCCTACCCCTTGGAGAAGATCAGTCCACTGGTCCGGTAGCATCAAAATAAAAAGATTAACCAAAGCAGCTGGACCAAGAGGAACTATATGTGTATACACCTTAGATGGCTTCTCCGCTAATGCTGGAACCCACGTGGGTTCCGACAGTTGCAGAGCCGCCATCCACTCAGTGCCTATTACCATGGGAACAGGCTGCTGATTGGCTGTGACTGCACTGACTGTCAATCAGTCATGAAATACAGTACAGTTCTGTTCACCAACTTTAAACACGGAAAAGGCATATTACTAAGAATGTAGAGTAGTGAATGTATACAGTAATTATATGATATTGCTGTATTAAAATTATTTCTGTGATGGAATACAGTGTAATCTAGCCGAAAATATTTGGTACGGAACCAGTTTCTATGAAGAGCAGTCCCCTGACTTCTGCGTCGCTGGATACCAGAACAACGTCAGAGATGTTACACAAGGGATGGGATTAAAATATTTACTAAGGACAGTATTTGGGGTCTTATGGCCAGTTATGAAAGATCTTAGTTCCCTTTATGTTTCACAAATAATAGTTTTATTTATATAGCACTTTTCTTTATATAGCACTTTTCTCCAATAGAATTGAATGCACTTTACATTTAATAAAAACACCTATACACTGAAGGCGAGGCAGCCAATTTGGGTGCACTACAGTTGTTACAATGAGGAATTACAGCAAACAGTACAATTATAGCGCATAGCAATGAGCAAGACAAATTACAAACAAAATTATTATCCATATACATTACCTCATTGTTTATCCTATACACAATGCATGAGGTAGCCATTTTGGGCAAACTACATGGTTCAAGGGCTGTATATGCAATAGATAGAAAAATGATACACAGTAGTTGAAATGTAAAATACACATCATATAAATATCACAACAGTTCCATATGATATGTTCACCATATTGTTCATCCTATCCAAACCAGAAGAGTCAGCCTGCACTGCTTGTGTCAGTGGGTAGCATAAACAATATGTAGACGTATGATACACAGTAGGGATGCTAAAGACATGTCAAATACATGAAACATACACCCACCAGCTATAACCATAAATCCAGCTAATATTGTGTAGGCCCCCCTTGTGTTGCCAAAACAGGTCTAACCTGTGATGCATTGACTCCACAAGACCTCTGAAGGTGTCCAGTGATAGCTGGCACCAAGACATTAGCAGATCCTTTAAGTCCTGTAAGTTGTGAGGTGGGGTGTAAAAGGCTTAAACTTGTTTTTCCAGCACATTCTACAGATGTTCGATCGTATTGAGATCTGGGGAATTTAGAAGCCAAGTCAATATCTTGAACTCTATTATGTACAGTATAAAGTAAAATTTTCACTGTGCTTATATACTGATATGGCTGAAGTAACCACCATACACAAGTATTTATAAGGTAAAAAAGAAATAGATATTATTTATTAAATGTATACCATCACATTCATGTATTATAAAATATATGCTTTATAATGGCACACCTGGCAGTTAAAACCAGAGTCCAAAATGATTAATTAAAAAAAGCTCCATTATTACAGTATATCTGGTTTACTACATCAGTTCGGCATATTACTGATGACTAAAGTGTTTCCACACAGCAGAGGATTTAGTGCCATTGATCCAGATATTTTAGGCAGATAGTTTAATGTTTGTCTGAGAGCATTTAGTACACAGCTGTTACATGTGCAGTACCCTTACCCTCCAGCCGACACCAAAAATTGGGGGAATACCGCTAATAATTGGTGAAGTCTCTTTGCGGTTGCCGACTGGTTAGAAGGGGATCAGGTGCTTACCATGTAACCGATTTCATGCCTATTGGGAGCTTTTTCAAAGCTCTTTGAAATGATGGTTTTGTTACCTTTTCCAGCCTGATGAGCATCAACAACTCTTCTTCTGAGGACCCAAAAAATCCTTGTTCGTGGCATGGTAAACTTCCACAAACGTGTTTTGAACATCAGACAGGTTGTTCAGTCACACCTGATTGTCATCCCATAGATTGAAAATACCTCTAATTTCAACTTCAAAATATCTGCTAAGCCTAAAGGTTCACATACTTTTGCTACTTACAGATATGTGTCTGGATCATTTTCCGCAATAAAAAAGTTAGTTAGTACTGTACATATAATTTTTTTGTCTCTTTTGTTCTATTTGGTTCTCTTCATTTACTTTTATGACTTGTGGGGAAATCTTAGATAGTTTTAGGCCAACTTTCAGCAGAAATATAGAACATTCTGAAGGGTTCACAAACTTACAAGCACCACTGTACATCTTGCTATTCAAATAATCTGCCTAGGGTTAAAGCAGTTATAATTTTGAGGCTGACAGGGCGAAACATGTAAGACCAAAGGTGTTTTGTGGTGCCAGGCCTTGCCTCTGTGTATTAACAACTGTATTGTGCCACTTCTCTTTTTTCAACAATGTACGCGGACCATTTTTGAAGCCCCCCTACCCCCCCCCCCACCCAATGCGCGCGCACTCCTAGGAAAGTTGGCATGGCCTTACACATAATGCCCACATTAGAGCTCCTTACATATAATGGCCACAGTAATAGCTGCTCACACATACTGCCCCATTAATGCCAGTTACACATAATGCTCCAGTATAGTGCCATTTACACATAATGCCCCATTATAGTGGCAGTTACACATACTACCCCAGTATAGTGCCAGTTACACACAATGCCCCAATATCATGCCAGTTACACATAATGCCCCAGTATAGTGCCGGCAGGGCACTCACCACCACTGCAGGACAGGTCCCATCCAGACTCCTGCACACCACAGGTCCTGGGTCCACTCTGCAACCCGCGCACAGCCATTCCTCCTGCCTGCAGCCAGCAGAGCAGACCTCCGTTGAGATCTCTCTCTAAAGCTGCCTCACATCACCGCCCGGAGCTGTCTCCTATACAGTGTACAGAGGGGAGAAAACTACATCTCCCATGATGCCATGCACTGTAGACAGCTCTACACTCTGCTGCTGCCTTGGCAGGTCCCCGAGCCAGAGAAAATGCTTCTCCAGGCCAGAGGTTTCCCACCACTGCTCTATAGAAATGTCTCTTCATCCGACATCCATATCCAAACATTTCCGCCTCATAAAACCATTTTGACATGCAGATTATTAAAAAGTAATATGCACAATTTGGCATATAACATTAAACTATATAAAGTACAGTATATATGTGTGTATAGATTAAAAAAAAGATAGATACACACAGACAAATGTGTCATCATACACGACTTATGCTCCTCCACCATGAGTAATGATTCTCAGACTTTAGTATTTTTTCCCCTAAATTTAATGACTGTATTTGCATTGCAGATACATACAAAGTAGTTTGTAGTGTAAACATTTAGGATTAGTATTTTTGTTTGTACAGGCATTGTTACAAAATTGCAGGTTAAGCACAATGATGAATTGTACGAAGAGATCTTCCGTTTTATGCCTTTTTACACAGGCTAGCGTTTCAGTTACAGATGGAGACGCGCTCATCTGATGCGGCTCCATCGCATAGCAGCGTTCCCGGCGTGACTATGCGATCTGTCCGCCTAGTCACGCCGGGAGCGCACAGAGACGCTCCCATTCAAGTGGGACGCCCAGGCACAGGTGGAGCCATGATCAGCGTGGCTCCATCTGTATATACACCAGTGTCCAGGTATCCATCCACCTTTTCTAGTTTTATAGCATTAGCAATGCGATTAATACGATTAATACACTTAAAAAAAGAAAGAAAAGAAAAAGGCTGCAGCGAGGATTAGTTTCACAGTCTTTGGCACACCAGGTGTGTGTGTGTGTGTGTGTGTGTGTGTGTGTGTGTGTGTGTGTGTGTGTGTGTGTGTGTGTGTGTGTGTGTGTGTGTGTACACACATCTGCATATACTATGTAGTATTTTATAGACCTTGTGGTCCAAACTACTGAAAAAAAGATTCTCATTCAAAAATTACTGGGTCCCAAATATTGCCTAGAACAGATCCCATTCCTGTACATCAGGGATGGGGAACCTTCGGCCCTCCAGCTGTTGTTGAACTACACATACCAGCATGCCTTGCTACAGTTTTGCTATTTGGCCATGCTAAAACTGTTGCAGGGCATGCTGGGATGTGTAGTTCAACAACAGCTGGAGGGCCGAAGGTTCCCCATCCCTGCTGTACATGAACTGGTAGAAACTCCTATTCTGTCCACTAGATGGAGATGTTTTAATGAAATGTTCCATGAGACAACTATTTATTAAGTTACGTGCAGTATAAACTGCAAGCATATACCATTGTGCTTTACAATTGGAAACAAAACAGAACTAACTTTAGAAGTACAGAATAAAAGCTTAAAGCAAGTCTTCTTTAGATGTACAATATAGACCCAATTGGTGCTTAATAATACATACAAACAGCAGTATATAAAAAAAATAAAATACACAATTAATTAGAACATGATAATAATTTATGCAACTGTAGCAACTGGTTGTGCACACTATCGGGGTCCGCCAGAGGCAATGGTAATATCAAAGCAGCAGACGGTGTGTAGTAGCAACCGGTCTTTGGCGGTACCGATGGTGAGGGAGACTGTGGTCACCGGTGTGCAGTTGGTTTGTATGCACACTACCGGGGTCCGCCAGGAGCAATGGTGGTGGCAGAGCAGCAGCTGGTAAATGGCAGCAACGGCCAGACATTGGCAGCAACGATGTCAGAGGAGGCTGCGGTCCGCTGGATGGCATGGTGGCTGTGCTGGAAAGTGAGCTGTAATGTAAGCGGCGTGCTGGCCTCAGCGGTGGTGATCCCGTTGTCTGTATATCCAATTTTGGCATGGTGGATCTCTCGATACTGCAGTAACCCAGGTGTCAGGAGATGAAAAACGTTGTACCTTCAAGGCGTTTCACTGCAATTCAAGGCAGCTTTATCAAGTACAAGTCATTATACTTATCTGTACAAGCAGGCAGGACCTAATTCATTTTCCTATATATATATATATATATATATATAATATTGCACAGTTCTCTCCAGTGACATAAGTATATTCTACAGCTGAGACACGAATTAATAAGTAGTAACGGGTTTTTTGCATTTATATACAAATGCTTTGTATATAAAAAAAATTACAGCTCTCTCCAATATTGGGGGTAATTCCAAGTTGATCGCAGCAGGAATTTAGTTAGCAATTGGGTAAAACCATGTGCACTGCAGGGGAGGCAGATATAACATGTGCAGAGAGAGTTAGATTTGGGTGGGTTATTTTATTTCTGTACAGGGTAAATCCTGGCTGCTTTATTTTTACACTGCAAATTAGATTGCAGATTGAACACACCACACCCAAATCTAACTCTCTGCACATGTTAAATCTGCCTCCCTGCAGTGCACATGGTTTTGCCCAGTTGCTCACTAAATTCTTGCTGCGATCAACTTGGAATTACCCCCATTGCACAGTAGAGATATGAATTGAGTAGTAACAGGTTTTCTGCATGAATAAATAAATGTCTTCTAGAGAAATATTACACTATTCTTTCCAATAGCACAAGTAATTTGCACAGCAGCAAGCTACTGAGTAGATCTTCATAATACTTTATTTTAATAGCACTATAATGAAATGCCACACAGTTCTTTTCAATATGCACAAAATCATATCATTGCAGTTACTTAGCAAATCTTTCACAGAGTCCAGGCTAGCTTCACCATAAAGAAATATCGGCCCTCATTCTGAGTTGATCGGTCGCAAGGCGAATTTAGCAGAGTTACACACGCTAAGCCGCCGCCTACTGGGAGTGAATCTTAGCTTCTTAAAATTGCGACCGATGTATTCGCAATATTGCGATTACTAACTACTTAGCAGTTTCAGAGTAGCTCCAGACTTACTCTGCCTGTGCGATCATTTCAGTGCTTGTCGTTCCTGGTTGACGTCACAAACACACCCAGCGTTCGCCCAGGCACTCCCACCGTTTCTCCGGCCACTCCTGCGTTTTTTCCGGAAACGGTAGCGTTTTCAGCCAAACGCCCCTGAAACTCCGTGTTTCCGCCCAGTAACACCCATTTCCTGTCAATCACATTACGATCGCCGGAGCGAAGAAAAAGCCGTGAGTAAAAATACTTTCTTCATAGTAAAGTTACTTGGCGCAGTCGCAGTGCGAACATTGCGCATGCGTACTAAGCGGATTTTCACTGCGATGCGATGAAAAATACCGAGCGAACAACTCGGAATGAGGGCCATATCATCAGGTAACAGGCTTTCCAAATTATACAGGCATATTAACTTTGCTCAGCAGCTCAGAGCATAATTGGAAGTATGCATCAGGACAAGACAGGATCACACTGATTGCAACCCACAACAGAAGGGGTTATTCAGACTTGATTGCTGTTGTGCAAATTCGCAAGCCGGATGATTATCGACTGACTGCGCATATGTACAGATCATAGTACGCATGAGCGACGCCAAACAGCAAAAAAATCCAGCAATTTTTTTGTTCACTAGTCATACGCAAGTTGCTTGACAGGAAGCCGGCATTTGGAGGTGGTAACTGGTCGTTTTCTGGGAGTGTCAGGAAAAATGCAGGCGTGGCCAAGTGTTTTCAGGGAGGGTGTGTGACGTCAGTTCCGGCCCCTATCAGCCTGATTCTATCGCACTGTACGAGTAGGTCCAGGGGTACGCATAAACTGGAAAAATCATTTGAAGGTGAGTGAGTTGTGAACAGATTTGCAGCTGACTGGCAATCGCCGAGATTTTCGCAAGCCATACGCAGACTTGCACAGGGCGGGTTTTCACTCTGTCAGAGTGGCGACTATTTGATCGCAGATCTCTACAAATTTGCAAAGGAGCGATCCGGTCTAAATAACCCTCTGAGTGTCCAGGGTGACTTCTTATGAGGGCTGGGAACATCCAATCAGCACCATTCAAAGAACAAAGCAGTATTCGAACTCCAGCTGCAGCAATTAGGAGTCAGAATGAAGCACATCACAATGAGACCTAGGGGTTTATTTACTAATATTCGTGTTTGTGCTGTTTTTAAGGAAGTTTGATCTCGAATGGTATCGGGTGCATTTTCCTGCAACTTTTTTAATCCTGATACGGTAATTTACTAAACCGCCGAGTTTTCAACATTCTTATTTTCCGATGTCGATGTGATTCATAATGTCGGGCAGTGTTTTACGGGAGTGATTAGTAAAACACTGCCTGACAAAACACAAGGAATCCCGGACGGATCTGTGAGATCCGTGCAAGGCTTCATTGTGTGCATTCTGAGAAGTGCAGAATGGGTTAAAAATTTTAAAAAAATTGCGTGGGGTCCCCCCTCCTAAGCATAATCAGCCTCGGGCGCTTTGAGCCGGTCCTGGAATACATGGAAAAAACTGACTGGGGTTCCCCCATATTTAAACAACCAGCACCAGGCTCTGCGCCTGGTCCTGGTGCCAAAAATACAGGGGGACAAAAAACGTAGACCGCAAAGTTCCCACCATTGGATATAATGTAGCGCCGCTACGCTACACTGTATCCACAGTACTCCGCCTGACTGACAGTGCAGGAGCGCACAGCCAATCAGGAGAGTGCCATTATGTGGCACTCCCTGATTGACTGAAGGGACCCTCTTTGACAGGAGTCACGGGGGGTCCCGACATTCGGGGAAAGTGGATCCATGTGTAAACATGGATCCCCTTTCAGTTCGTGGGTTGGGTGAGCGGTTTGTTTTTTTGCCAAGTACGTGGATTATAACTTTTAAGAAGAGGACCGATCTACACCGGATTCTTTGTAAGTATATTTTTATTTACAGGTACCCCTGGATTCTACTGGACAAGGAGACCAAGTGCTTCGGGTCAACATAGGTAAGTATGTTTGTATGTGTGCATGTATGTGCATTAAACTTTTACTTTCACGGTGTGTGTGTGTTTTGTTTTTATTTGGGTATTTTTTTGGAGTAGAACTACAGGAACCAGGGGGCCCATTCCCCCCCCCCGCATGCTGGTACTTGTGGTTCTCCAAGTACCAGCTTGCGGGGGAGGCTTGCTGGGACTTGTAGTTCTGCTACAAAAAACAATATTCTTTTTTTACACAAAAGGCTATCAGCCTCCCATCCACCGCCCACGGATGGGGGGGACAGCCTCGGGTTTCACCCCTGGTCCTTGGGTGGCTGGAAGGGGGGACCCCTTGATTTAAGGGGACCCCACTCTTCCAGGGTACCCCGGCCAGGGGTGACTAGTTGGGGATTTAATGCCAGGGCCGCAAGTGTCCCCCGGCTGTGGCATTATCTCTCTGACTAGTGGAGCCCAGTGCTGGTGGTAAAAATATGGGGGACCCCTACGTTTTTTTTGTCCCCCGTATTTTTTGCACCAGGACCAGGCGCAGAGCCCGGTGCTGGTTGTTTAAATATGGGGGAACCCCAGTCATTTTTTTCCCCCTGTATGTTTACAACCAGGACGGGCTCAAAGAGCCCGAGGCTGGTTATGTTTAGGAGGGGGGACCCCACGCATTTTTTTTTTCAATTTTAACCCATTCCCACCCCTTCCCACTGATAAGCATGCACAGATCTCACTGATCCGTGCATGCCTATCAGAATACGGGGGGGGAAAGCAGGTCTATTTGAAAATGGCTTTTTTTTACGATTTGTACTTTTTCCCGGCAGTGTTTGGCTTTTGACGGCAGTGATTGAGAATACGAATTTTTAGTAAATTGCAGAGTTGAATAAAATAACAGGCGTATTTGACGGATGGTGTATTCAGTCGTTTTTCTCTTACGTCCTAGAGGATGCTGGGGTCTCCGTAAGGACCATGGGGTATAGACAGGCTCTGCAGGAGACATGGGCACTATAAAGAACTTTAGAATGGGTGTGCACTGGCTCCTCCCTCTATGCCCCTCCTCCAGACCTCAGTTAGATCCTGTGCCCAGAGGAGACTGGGTGCATTACAGGGTAGCTCTCCTGAGTTTCTCTGAAAAAAGAATTTTGTTAGGTTTGTTATTTTCAGGGAGCACTGCTGGCAACAGGCTCCCTGCATCGTGGGACTGAGGAGAGAGAAGCAGACCTACTTAAGTGATAGGCTCTGCTTCTTAGGCTACTGGACACCATTAGCTCCAGAGGGTCGGAACGCAGGTCTCACCCTAGCCGTTCGTCCCGGAGCCACGCCGCCGTCCTCCTCGCAGAGCCGGAAGATAGAAGCCGGGTAAGTATTAGAAGAAAGAAGACTTCAAAGGCGGCAGAAGACTTCAGTTCTTCTCTGAGGTAACGCGCAGCGGTAACGCTGCGCGCCATTGCTCCCACACACAACACACACTGCAGGCACGGATGGGTGCAGGGCGCAGGGGGGGCGCCCTGGGCAGCAATAATAAACCTCTAGGACTGGCTAATATATTATATAGGCTGCGGAGGCAGTAGATATTCAATCCCCCGCCAGTGTTTGTAAATTTGAGCGGGACCGATGCCCGCCACTGAGGGGGCGGAGCTTGGTACCACAGCACTAACCAGCGCCATTTTCTCCACAGTACACTGCAGAGACGCTGGCTCCCCAGACTCTCCCCTGCTGAACACAGTGACAGAGGGCAAAAAGAGGGGACGGGGGGGGGGGGGGCACTTATAATTGGCGCAGTGAGTGTATATTGTCATATATATATATATATATATATATATATAAAAGCGCTGTTTATCTGGGAATTGTTTCCAGTGTCAGTTGGCGCTGGGTGTGTGCTGGCATACTCTCTCTCTGTCTCTCCAAAGGGCCTTATTGGGGAACTGTCTCCAGATAGAAATTTCACTGAGTGTGTGGGGGTATCGGTACGTGTGTGTCGGCATGTCTGAAGCGGATGGCTCTTCTAGGGAGGAGGTGGAGCAGATGATTGTGGTGTCTCCGTCGGCAACGCCGACACCTGACTGGTTGGATATGTGGAATGTTTTAAATGCAAATGTGGCTTTATTACATAAGAGGTTGGACAAAGCAGAGTCCAGAGATAAAGCAGGGAGTCAATCCATGGCTTTAACTGTGTCACAGCGCCCTTCTGGGTCTCAGAAACGCCCACTGTCCCAAGTAGCAGACACTGATACCGACACGGAGTCTGACTCCAGTGTCGACTACGATGATGCGAGGTTACACCCAAGGGTGGCCAAAAGTATTCATTATATGATTATTGCAATTAAAGATGTTTTGCATATCACAGATGACCCCTCTGTCCCTGACACGAGGGTACACATTTTTAAAGAAAAGAAACCTGAGGTAACTTTCCCCCCATCTCATGAGCTGAATGAGTTATTTGAAAAAGCTTGGGAAACTCCAGACAAGAAACTGCAGATTCCCAAGAGAATTCTTATGGCGTATCCTTTCCCGGCTAAGGACAGGGTACGGTGGGAATCCTCGCCCAGAGTAGACAAGGCATTAACGCGCTTGTCCAAAAAGGTGGCGCTGCCGTCTCCAGATACAGCAGCCCTCAGGGATCCTGCTGATTGCAGGCAGGAAACTACCTTGAAGTCAATTTATACACATACGGGTGCCTTGCTCAGACCGGCAATAGCGTCGGCTTGGGTTTGTAGCGATGTAGCAGCCTGGACAGATACCTTGTCAGCTGACATTGATACCCTGGATAGGGATACCATTTTATTGACCTTGGGTCACATTAAAGACGCAGTCCTATATATGAGAGATGCTCAGAAAGACGTTGGCCTGCTGG
This sequence comes from Pseudophryne corroboree, assembly GCF_028390025.1. Taxonomy (NCBI): domain Eukaryota; kingdom Metazoa; phylum Chordata; class Amphibia; order Anura; family Myobatrachidae; genus Pseudophryne; species Pseudophryne corroboree. The sequence goes on along the minus strand of NC_086449.1, from coordinate 603,677,052 downwards.
GTTCGAGAGCCAACGCCATGGCGATCTCTGCCAGGCGAGCCCTGTGGTCCCGCCAATGGACGGGTGATGCCGACTCAAAGAGGCATATGGAGGTTTTGCCTTACAAGGGTGAGGACTTATTTGGGGAAGGCCTCACGGACCTGGTTTCCATGGCTACTGCAGGTAAATCTACTTTTTTACCTTATGTTTCCTCACAGCAAAAGAAAACGCCACAATATCAGATGCAGTCCTTTCGGTCGCATAAGTCCAGAAGAGGTCGGGGATCTTCTTTTCTTGCCAGGGGTAAAGGTAGAGGGGGAAAAACTGCTGGCTACGGCTAGTACCCAGGAGCAGAAGTCCTCCCCGGCTTCTACTAAATCCACCGCATGACGCTGGGGCTCCACTGAGGGAGTCCGCCCCGGTGGGGGCACGTCTTCGACTCTTCAGCCACGTCTGGGTTTAATCAGAGGTGGATCCCTGGGCAATGGAAATTGTATTCCAGGGTTACAAGCTGGAATTCAAAGACGTGCCTCCTCGACGGTTTTTCAAATCGGCCTTACCAGCTTCTTCCCCAGAAAGGGAGGTAGTTTTAGCTGCAATTAAAAAACTGTGTCATCAACAAGTGGTTGTCAAGGTTCCCCTACTTCAACAGGGGAAGGGGTACTATTCAACCCTGTTTGTGGTCCCAAAACCGGATGGCTCGGTCAGACCCATTCTGAATTTAAAATCCCTAAACCTGTACTTGAAAAGGTTCAAATTCAAGATGGAATCGCTCAGGACTGTTATCGCCAGCCTGGAAGGGGGGGATTTTATGGTATCACTAGACATAAAGGATGCATATCTTCATGTCCCCATATATCCGCCTCATCAGGCGTACCTGAGATTCGCTGTACAGGACTGTCATTACCAGTTTCAGACGTTGCCGTTTGGGCTTTCCACGGCCCCGAGGATTTTCACCAAGGTAATGGCGGAAATGATGATGCTCCTGCGCAAGCAGGGAGTCACAATTATCCCGTACTTGGATGATCTCCTGATAAAAGCGAGATCGAGAGAACAATTGCTGAAAAGCGTGTCGCTCTCCCTAAGCGTGCTGCAGCAACACGGCTGGATTCTCAATCTACCAAAGTCACAGTTGGTTCCAACGACCCGGTTGACTTTCTTGGGCATGATTCTAGACACGGAACAAAAGAGGGTTTTTCTCCCGGTGGAAAAAGCCCAGGAACTCCAGAATTTGGTCTGGGACCTGTTGAAACCGAGAACTGTGTCGGTCCATCACTGCACGCGAGTTCTGGGGAAAATGGTGGTGTCTTACGAGGCCATTCCCTTCGGCAGGTTCCATGCGGGGATTTTTCAGTGGGACCTTCTGGACAAGTGGTCCGGGTCCCATCTACACATTCATCAAAAGATCAGCCTGTCCCCCAGGGCCAGGGTGTCTCTCTTGTGGTGGCTGCAGAGTGCTCACCTACTAGAGGGTCGCAGGTTCGGCATTCAGGACTGGGTTCTGGTGACCACGGACGCGAGCCTCCGAGGATGGGGAGCAGTCACACAAGGAAGAAACTTCCAGGGACTATGGTCAAGCCAGGAGGCTTGTCTACACATCAACGTACTGGAATTGAGGGCCATATACAACGGCCTGCGTCAGGCGGAGAATCTTCTTCGCGACCTACCGGTTCTGATTCAGTCAGACAATGTCACAGCCGTGGCTCATGTAAACCGCCAAAGCGGGACAAGAAGCAGAGTGGCAATGGCGGAAGCCACCAGGATTCTTCGCTGGGCGGAAAATCATGTAAGCGCTTTGACAGCAGTCTTCATTCCGGGAGTAGACAACTGGGAAGCAGATTTACTCAGCAGACACGATCTCCATCCAGGGGAGTGGGGACTTCATCAAGAAGTCTTTTCAGAGATAACAAGTCTGTGGGGGCTTCCTCAAATAGACATGATGGCGTCACGTCTCAACAAGAAGCTGCAGAGGTATTGTGCCAGGTCAAGGGACCCTCAGGCAGTAGCAGTGGACGCCCTGGTGACACCGTGGGTGTTTCAGTCGGTCTATGTGTTCCCTCCTCTTCCACTCATCTCAAAGATATTGAGAATCATAAGAAGAAAAAGAGTGCAGACAATACTCATTGTTCCAGATTTGCCTCGAAGGGCCTGGTATTCGGATCTTCAGGAAATGCTCACAGAAGATCCGTGGCCTCTTCCTCTCAGAGAGGACCTGTTGCAACAGGGGCCCTGTCTGTTCCAAGACTTACCGCGGCTGCGTTTGACGGCATGGCGGTTGAACGCCGAATCCTAGCTGGGAAGGGCATTCCGGAAGAAGTCATCCCTACTCTGATAAGGGCTAGGAAGGAGGTGACGGAGAAACATTATCACCGTATCTGGAGGAAGTACGTATCTTGGTGTGAAACCTAGAATGCTCCTGCGGAAGTTTTCCATCTGGGCCGTTTTCTCCACTTTCTGCAGACAGGAGTGGATATGGGCCTAAAATTAGGCTCCATGAAGGTACAGATTTCGGCACTATCAATTTTCTTTCAGAAGGAATTAGCTTCTCTCCCAGAGGTCCAGACTTTTGTAAAGGGAGTGCTGCACATACAGCCTTCTTTTGTGCCTCCAGTGGCACCATGGGACATTAACGTGGCGTTACAGTTCCTGAAATCTCACTGGTTTGAGCCACTTCAAACAGTGGAATTAAAATTTCTCACTTGGAAGGTGGTCATGTTGTTGGCCTTGGCATCTGCAAGGCGGGTGTCTGAGTTGGCGGCTTTATCTCACAAAAGCCCCTATCTGATTTTCCATGTGGATAGAGCGGAGTTGCGGACTCGTCCTCAATTTTTGCCTAAGGTGGTCTCATCGTTTCATATGAACCAACCTATTGTGGTGCCTGTGGCTACGGGGGACTTGGAGGATTCCAAGTCCCTTGATGTAGTCAGGGCCTTGAAAATTTATGTAGCCAGGATGGCTCGGGTTAGGAAAACAGAGGCTCTGTTTGTCCTGTATGCTGCCAACAAGGTTGGCGCTCCTGCTTCTAAGCAGACTATTGCTCGCTGGATCTGTAACACAATTCAGCAGGCTCATTCTACGGCGGGATTGCCGTTACCAAATTCAGTAAAAGCCCATTCCACTAGGAAGGTGGGCTCTTCTTGGGCGGCTGCCCGAGGCGTCTCGGCATTACAGCTTTGCCGAGCGGCGACTTGGTCGGCTTCAAACACTTTTGCGAAATTCTACAAGTTTGAAACCCTGGCTGATGAGGACCTACTGTTTGCTCAATCGGTGCTGCAGAGTCATCCGCACTCTCCCGCCCGGTCTGGAGCTTGGGTATAATCCCCATGGTCCTTACGGAGTCCCCAGCATCCTCTAGGACGTAAGAGAAAATAAGATTTTAAACCTACCGGTAAATCTTTTTCTCCTAGTCCGTAGAGGATGCTGGGCGCCCGTCCCAGTGCGGACAAAATTCTGCAAGACTTGTATATATTTATTGCTTACATAAGGGTTATGTTACAGTTTTGATCAGTCTCTGACTGATGCTGTTTGTTTCATACTGTTGACTGGTTCGTATATTCCAGGTTATACGGTGTGGATGGTGTGGGCTGGTATGAATCTTGGAATCTTGGATTAACAAAATCCTTTCCTCGTACTGTCCGTCTCCTCTGGGCACAATTTCTCTAACTGAGGTCTGGAGGAGGGGCATAGAGGGAGGAGCCAGTGCACACCCATTCTAAATTTCTTTATAGTGCCCATGTCTCCTGCGGAGCCCGTCTATACCCCATGGTCCTTACGGAGTCCCCAGCATCCTCTATGGACTAGGAGAAAAAGATTTACCGGTAGGTTTAAAATCTTATTTTTTTTCTGCCTTTAAAAAAAATACGAATGCCCTCATCACTGCTGAGATTTCTGTTTAGTAATTTTCTGAGATGTCTCTTTGAAAAAAAAAAAACTAAATCGGTCAAAATCGGTAGCTTAGTAAATATACCTCCTAGTCTGAATAGCTGACTGGTAACAAGTAAAGTGATTGGAGCTCACAGAACTAACCTGACCATGATCTACTAAGCTTCACTTATTACATATTCTGACAATATATAGTGACATTCTCGCAAAGTAGTTCATCGTGCAGTATCTGAGTACTCAAATAAGGGTTATGACTCATCATACAGCTTTTCTGGGTTTAAATAAATAAATGATGCTTTAAGGTCTATACACACTTAACGATAAAATGAGCGACGTCGCTCATTTTCCCCCTCCTTGAGCGACGTCGCTCATTTTATCGTTAAGTGTGTATGCCGCCAGCGACGACCGATGCGCGGCCCCGCGGGTCGGCAACGATCGTCGCTGTCGGTATCATGTGCACTGCAGGGGAGGCAGATATAACATGTGCAGAGAGAGTTAGATTTGGGTGTGGTGTGTTCAATCTGCAATCTAATTTGCAGTGTAACAATAAAGCAGCCAGTATTTACCCTGCACAGAAACACTATAACCCACCCAAATCTAACTCTCTCTGCAAATGTTATATCTGCCCCCGCCCCCCCCCCTTGCAGTGCACATGGTTTTGCCCAACTGCTAAAAAAATTCCTGCTGCGATCAACTTGGAATTACCCCCAAAAACAATATTAATAGTCTGGAAATGTGTGGAAATTAATGTTATTGAGGTTAATAATACTGTAGGAACAAAAACACCCCTAAATTCTGTTCTCTTAGCTGTTTTGATTATTTCTTTAAACCAAAACCTGCAAGGGTGGTTTTGTCAAAACCAGAGCAGATCCAAAACACGAAGTAGATCCAGATCCAAAACCAAAACCTGAAAAATGGCCCGGTGCACACCTCTAGATTATACAGTAACACACCATTTTATAGACTGGATAATAACAGACAGGCAAGAAGGTGAGAGGGCCCTGCTTGCAGTCTTACAACATACCGCCCAACATCGGGAGCCTACCAACTGCCCCCCCACCAGGATACTGCGGCCTGCGGGTGGAACAGTAGGACAGTCCCAAAAATCAGGACAGTTGGGGGGTATGCTTACAATATAATTATTTTGTACACAGAAACAGGGTTGGACTGGCCCACAGCGGTAAAGGGGAAGCACCCAGTGGGTCCCACTACCTGAGGGTTCACCCCCTCCTCTAGGAATCTGGATCTGGACTGTGCACTTGCATTATACATTATACATATGCTGTATTAAAGTGTACAGGACTTTTCTTTATATTCTACAGTGCATTGCTGTTATTAATTTGGTACATTTTGATGCATGCATTGCAGTATTTACTATATATACAGTATATTTATAAAGGGCACCAGACAGTGCACAATCTATTGGGCAGCCAAGCCTCTGTGGAGTCTGGCCACTCCCCTAAGTATGGGCCCCTACCACTGCATTCCCCCCGGTTGGCCCTTCATGCCCCAGTCTGACACTACATACTGTACAAATTGGAGTAAAATAGATATCCCTTTTATGTGCACTTCTCTATACATTTGATGGGGTCACAAGAGTGAAGAAAGTGTAATTCTTTCAATATGGACCTTGCATCAAAATTAGTTCACTGATAAGAGTTCCAGCATTTACAAACATAGATGTACTTCAATCCAGTTCTTATCATACAGGAAATTGGGGGAGTGAAAGGTGGCAGTGTACATAGAGTTCCTGTGCTTGCTAGATAGACATCCTTCCACTGTGAAATCTGTGGAAGAACAATCCTAAGTTAGCACTTGGTCATGGGAAGCAGGGGAGTAGCCGGAACTTTGTGGGCCCAATAACAACATGTTGGAGGTGCCCCTGCTGCAGAGAAACACCTCTCTGCAGCAGCTGTTAATTTTACGCCCCATAGTAGCACCCTAGTTTATTTTATGAGTCACGGTGTGCCTTAAGGTGCATACACAGTGGACGTTTTTGCCCAGTGTGTATGCAGAGCAATGATGTGAACATCGCTGGGCAGAAAATCGCACAGTGCATACACACTGAGCGATTTTCACCCGGCCCAGCGATGTTAATGGGGATGAATCACTCTTTCCATAGTAGGAGACTGAGGAAAGTGGTTCACTCGGCTAGTAAAATGGGCCGACGGGCAGCCAGCGATGATGCAGGAATGCGCATAAACGCTCACCGCCCGGCCATACACAGTAGGCGATTTTGAGCTCAAAGTAGCTCAAAACGACAAAAGTGAGCTACTTTGAGCTCAAATTCGCCTAGTGTGTATGCACCTTTAGTTAATGTTTTGTCACACTACAGTTTTCATGTAGTTTTGCTCTATTCTATTCAGTCTATTGTACATAGGGGATGTCGTAGGATTAGGGCAGATGGGATCCCTGACTGTAAGTACTAGGGTTAGGTTTAGGGTTGGGGTTAGGCACTGGGAGGGGGGGGGGGGGGTTGGACTGCGGTAGGCTGCAAGAGGGGATGGCTAGGGTTTGGCTGCGGGAGGGGTGGGTTAGGGTTAGAATACTTACTGGGATCTGTCGAGATCCTGAACGGCGGGATACTGCTGTCAGTATTCTGACTGTTTGGATCCTGACAGCCAGGATTCAGATACCGTCCGCATACTCTACATAGTAGATACAACAGGCAACTTTGGCAAAACTGATACCCAGGTAGTAGTGCAAAAAACTTTATAACCCATAGCAACCAATTAGATTCTGTGCTAAACCAGTACAGTTTCCAAAATGAAAGCAAACACTGAACTGGTTGCTAAAGGATATATTTTTTTTTTACAGATGAAACAATAGACTATAAAAATGATCAAACTATAGAAAAGAAATGCATAAATGCACAATGGTGGAGGAAGCGCTGGATCACAATCCAGTAACAAGCGAGGTCAGAGAGGCTTGATTATACCTGTTCATTTGTTTTTATAAATATCCCCCAACTATTTCATTTTAGACACCCCCTACCTCTCCATACTATCCTTTTTCATTTCATCAGGCTTTTCTTGTTGTTGCATGGACTACTCCATACCAAACTGAAACAGAAAGTGCAATGTGATGCCTAGCTGCCTGCATGACTTGTGCACTAGTACACACAGACACAGGGGGTGATTCTGACCTGATCTCTGGGCTGCTAACTTTGCTGTCCTGCGTTCAGATAGTCACCGGCCCCAGGGAAAGTGTAAATTCACTGTGCAAGTGTGCGATCGCATGTGTACGCCGAGCTGCAAAAATCCACTGTGTGCAGTCTCTGCGCAGCCCAGGACTTACTCCTACAGTGCAATGAGAACAGCTGATCAGGGACGGAGCTGATGTCAGACACCCTCCCTGAAAACGCTTGGGCACGCCTGCGTTTTTCCTGACACTCCCAATAAATGGTCAGTTACCACCCACATGCTTCCTGTCAGTCACCTAGCGGATGCCCCGTGCAAATGAAATTTTTGCACTATCCTGTCGCTGACCGGCAATGTCCGTTGTTGTTGTCCGACGCGCATGCGCATTGCGGTGCATGCACATGCGCAGTTATTACCTGATCGCCCGCTGGGCGAAAACGCACAGCAGCGATCAGGTCTGAATCAGGCTCATATTGCATACTGTACATGGTGGGACGCATTATTTACATGTAGTATACTCCTGCAATGTCATGGTATTCAGGATCACCTCTTTGCTATGCAGCAATACTCACCTGAAGGTGACACTGCTATCTACATCATTTTTTTTGAACACCCTGAATTTCTGGGATATCAGCAGAAACAATGTATCATACATGACAATACAACAGACACATGTGTTCTCCCCTTGTAGTATTTGGAAAGCTCAGGACTACACTGACAACAGCTCTGAATGAGAGTCTGATCACCTACACAGCAACCTTCCATTGTGATGGCAGCCTAGTTTCCATAGGAACTGAGGGAGGGAGCTTGCAGTTACAGGCTTCATGAGCTCATTGCTGTTCTGCCTCCCTAGAAGGAGGAGGGAGGGGTAGCAGCCTGCCATCCTCAGCATCAGCCCAGTCGCAGCTGCTGATGTGCGCCTCATACAGTCTGCAGCAGCAGCAGCAGCAAAATGGAATCAGCATTCAGACTGCTCAGATTTCATCTCTGCCAGACCTCAACATGGTGAGTGCTTTCCGGCTGTATTCTTCATTTGGGTGTAAGAAGGCCTTTCTCATTGTCATCATTGCAGAGGAGATCTGTGCTATAGTCATCTAATGATGGAGAGGCTTGTTTATAACGACAGGTTAACATAGCATCATGTATTTGGAGGATTCATTTTAAATGGCTAAATGTATTTTGTTAGACCATCTGATAAAACTGTATTATCTGCTTTGTACATTTGCTTCCATTTATTTAATTGCAAATGGTTCCAGAAATTGTAGTATTCGGGCTGGGCCTCACCTTCACTCCCATCTGCAAGACACAGCATCTCGGGGGAGTTGGAATCTATTTATTTTCTGGTCATGTGCAACGCTATGTATTTATATTTTATTGGCAAACACCTCTGCCTTGTACAAAAAAATATAAGAAAAGAGCTGAGTTGAAAAAATGATAAGGTTTAAAATGGCTGCAGTGACAGAAGCTCTGGTAACATATTAGCAAAAGAATGAATGACAGTGTGCATGTGGATTACAGTGAAGAGAGAGGTTATCTGCCGTCATTTCAGTGTGATCTGTATATTTACTGAGCTATAGAGAGCCTAGAGTGTGCTGAGATATTTAAGTCATGCGTCTTCGGTCCTGCTACAACTGCAGCCATTTACCAAACAATCACAATGGGAAAAGGTCATTTAAGAAACACAAAAGCGTAGATCCACATTGGAAAAGCTCTTTTGGACTTTGTGTTCCTATAGGTTTACAAGGATGTGTGTGCATCTGTGAGCCAACCAGGTGGTGTTTTTGGGGGCACTGGAGTTGGTAGTGGACAATGGCAAGATTTAGGCAGTTCATGGGCATACCTTGCCAAGTGTGGAGGCAAAGGAATGGACCTACTTTAGAACTGAAGTGTAGACAATGAGCTTTCATTGGCATGACGGAATTATTTACATGAGTTAGAGCACAGGTTCTCAAACTCGATCCTCAGGACCCCACACAGTTCATGTTTTCCAGGTCACCTGGGGATTTTCAGAATATGACAGTTGGTGATACACAGTGCACCTTTTGACCCAGTGCACCGGTTGGGTGACATAGAAAATGTGAAATGTGTGGGGTCCTGAGGACCGAGTTTGAGGACCACTGAGTTTAGGGGGATAAAGAAGGAATATTTTTAGTAGTGTTCTATGCTGAGGGACCCCACAAACTAATATTTTGGACTAGGTTAAAGCTGTTGGTCCTTTGGCCTTGTCCTATACTACTATACACCTTCATGTTGCACATTAGGAGAGAAGCCAACACACATCTAGCAATTTAAACTTTCTTCACAAAATTCAGACATGCAATAAAGATGTTTTCCTGTCCCATCACTGTTGTGATTTCCTTAGGCCAGAAATGAAACTAAACTGAGCAAGCATCTTTGGAGAAGATCAGCAACTGTGACTGAAGGGTTGGTCCTAAAGGAGGCTGTACTTTTCCATTTGATATTTGTTCCTTTTCGTGGGTTACTACTTACTATGGTATAATTTTTATTGTCTCCAGTGATATTTGAATTAGGGGAAAAGTGTGTTTCATGGCACTGATAGAAAACACTGGTTACAGTGATATTTTTGTGGCAGCAGTGCTCTTTTTATTTGTCATGTGCTTTTCCTGTAACGTATTGATTTGTGCAGTAAATACTGACTTGCACTGTGCAGTGAATCTGGAGAACACACCGTGCTTTTAGACGTTTACATAGGGACATATTGTTTTACATTCATTATTTCTATTAATTTTCTCATTTACTGGCCTACAGTATTTTTCCATGCAGATAAATCAAATGTTCGTTATGATTTTTAATTGTAGATCCTGGCATTAGTTATCCCTATTTTTCTGGTGTTCATATTTATCCAGATATGTTTTTTTCCCAATCTCTTGTGTGATTTGCTTTGTGCCCTGCACCGTCTCAGCACGGTATACAATTCTCTGCACAATATCTTTCTATACAGCACCTATAGGCAGTGCGTTGTTTACTCCATTATGGAATGAATAGTCCCACTGTAATGGCATATGCACAGTACATGCATGTTATACACCGGCCTATACACATGGGCCCTCATTCCGAGTTGATCGGTCGCAAGGCGAATTTAGCAGAGTTACACACGCTAAGCCGCCGCCTACTGGGAGTGAATCTTAGCTTCTTAAAATTGCGACCGATGTATTCGCAATATTGCGATTACTAACTACTTAGCAGTTTCAGAGTAGCTCCAGACTTACTCTGCCTGTGCGATCATTTCAGTGCTTGTCGTTCCTGGTTGACGTCACAAACACACCCAGCGTTCGCCCAGGCACTCCCACCGTTTCCCCGGCCACTCCTGCGTTTTTTCCGGAAACGGTAGCGTTTTCAGCCACACGCCCCTGAAACGCCGTGTTTCCGCCCAGTAACACCCATTTCCTGTCAATCACATTACGATCGCCGGAGCGAAGAAAAAGCCGTGAGTAAAATTACTTTCTTCATAGTAAAGTTACTTGGCGCAGTCGCAGTGCGAACATTGCGCATGCGTACTAAGCGGATTTTCACTGCGATGCGATGAAAAATACAGAGCGAACAACTCGGAATGAGGGCCATGGTCCTGTAGTCTGACACACTGTCTGAGACTAAGGGGCCTATTTACTAAGCCTTGGAAGGAGATAAAGTGGACAGAGGTAAAGTACCAGCCAACCAGCTCCTAACTGTCATTTTTCAAACACAGCCTGTTACATGGCAGTTGGAAGCTGATTGGCTGGTACTTTAAGGGGGAGATTTATTAAATAGTGGAGAGAAAGTGGAAAAGTTGCTTATACCAACCGATCAGTTTTTAGCTATCATTTGTCTAGCACGGCCTGTAAAATGACAGTTAGAAGTTGATTGGTTGGTATGGGTAACTTATACACTTAAGGCGAGATGTACTACGCATTGCATCCATGGTGTGATACATCTCGCCAATTATCAGGTACATATTGATGCTAATAACGCTGGTATGTACCTAGAAATGCAATTAAAATTGCAAAGGACAGTTCTCCTAATAAGAGCTGTCCTTTGTGATAGGACTTACACGTTTAATGCACTGGAGTCCTTCTGTGCACACTCAGAATGACATGTGCCACCATGGGGGTTGCTGGAAAGGTTCCCATTGGATCCCTCTCAAAAGTCAGACCACATAAAGATCTATCACCTTCCATAGCTCGGTACATAAGGAAATGTGGCCAAAGCTCATAAAATTGCACTTCCGGAGTTTAGGCCGCCTTTTCATGCTTGGTACATCTCGCCCATAATCTCTCTCCAGGATTTCAAACATCTTCGCCTAAGGGTGAGATGTGTTATTATCACATTTTCTCTGTGCTAAAAGATATACTGCATTGTGCAGGATGTATTAGCCCAACAATATATTAAAAAGAGAGTCACCAGCAGGGCCGGCCTGCCCATCTGGCACTTCTGGCAAATGACAGAAGGGCCGATGATCTGCGATGGTCTGATCTGCTGGTCTGGTCACACAGAAAGCCAGGATGGCCACACACAACACCGCTTCCGGCTCTCTGTTTGCTCGCGCCCCCCCTCCTCCTCCTCCTCCTCCCAAAGTGCCTGTTTCAAGGAAATATGGCAGTGTGCCGGGACTCCACACCCCCATGACTTGCGACACGCCTCTCATGAGCAGTGTCCGCGAACACCTTTCACCTCTCACGTGCACACGAATACCAGGGCCTAGAAGCGTCTCCAGTCCGTCCCTGGTCACCAGAGAGGTGTTATGGTAACTCACCCCTCTAGCAATCTCTGCCCTGTCTGTTTCACAACCCCCTAGTGATGTATTATGTAATGGCTACTGGGTGGCAGCAGTGTGCATATATGATAAATCTTGAATAACCATTAGATCTCATTCTTAGTTAACTGGGTCATTCCAACTGCATGTGCACAAGGATATCTGGTGGTTGTGGCTGGAACATGTAAGTAACAATAGCGCCATCCTCAGATGGTTCTATGGCCCTCATTCCGAGTTGTTCGCTCGCAAGCTGCTTTTAGCAGCTTTGCACACGCTAAGCCGCCGCCTACTGGGAGTGAATCTTAGCTTATCAAAATTGCGAACGAAAGATTAGCAGAATTGAGAATAGACACTTCTTAGCAGTTTCTGAGTAGCTGCGATCAGTTCAGTCAGTTTCGTTCCTGGTTTGACGTCACAAACACACCCAGCGTTCGCCCAGACACTCCTCCGTTTCTCCAGCCACTCCCGCGTTTTTCCCAGAAACTGTAGCGTTTTTTCACACACACCCATAAAACGTCCAGTTTCCGCCCAGAAACACCCACTTCCTGTCAATCACATTACGAACACCAGAACGAAGAAAAAACCTTGTAATGCCGTGAGTAAAATACCTAACTGCATAGCAAATTTACTTGGCGCAGTCGCACTGCGGACATTGCGCATGCGCATTAGCGACTAATCGCTCTGTTGCGAAAAAAAATAACGAGCGAACAACTCGGAATGACCCCCCATGTGTAACTAAAGCAGCAAACAAAAGCTAACTTCGCTAAGTATTGTAGCAGGGTTATTATGAGAAGCTGAAGGCACTGCTGGAGAAATCTGAACTTTTTAATATATATTGGAGAAATTATAATCACTTGACACCTTTGCCCCGTCACATGGTCTCCAGAGATCGTTGTGCACATCATCAACACAGAGTTGTTGTTACTTTTTACCCATCTACTCTTTCATTTTTAAGCCTACCTAAACTGGTCTGGTCTGGTCTGTATTCTTTTTTTTCGGATTTACTTGTTTATGTATCACAAATATGATATCATCACTTCTTTGTAATTGCACATAAATGATCTCTGTATCCAGTGTCTCAGCTGAAACACCTAAAGTAGACAGAAAACAGAAGTGCTGTAGTGTGTCTGGCAGACCGTTAGAAATGTCAGCACTCCTGGGAAGATTCACATGTAGCAAACCTCATTGTATCCAGGAAATTGAGGGCTATTCACTAGTAATGCGGTTTTCTATAACTGTGTTTCTCTAGCTATAAATACTCCAGCCAAATAACCCTTCTTTTTAAAGTGCATTCAGGCTATTTGTCAAATAGGCCCCTCGCTCATTATCTCTCACTGCCCGTTCATGTGTCTCCCACTGCCCATATCTGTTTCCCCCTCCATAGCTCCATTACTACCACCTCGCTCCATGATGTCTATTTTATCTCTGATTTCCCCCTCCATACTGTAGCTCTCTCTCATTACCCCCTCCATAGCTCACTCACTGCCAGCTCCTTTCATATCACACTGGCCCCCTCGCAGCTCACTCACTGACCCCCTCACTGCCCCTCTCACAGTATTTACTGACCCCCCTCACAGAAGTTACTCACCTCCTTGCCACCTCACAAACTGCCCCCCATAGCATATACTGCCTTACAACGTATACTGCCTTTCACAGTACTCACTGACCCGTTCACAGGACATATTACCCCCCTCAGTACAAATATTGCCCCCTTACAACGTATACTGCTGATCACAGCACATTCTGCCCTCCTCACAGCACATACTGCTCCCCCCAGCACTCAGTGCCCTCCTCACAGCACATACTGCTCCCCCCAGCACTCAGTGCCATCCTCACAGCACTCACTGCTTCACCTCACAGCGTTTTAGCCTGCTCACAGCACATACTGCCCCACCCAGCACTCAGTGCCATCCTCACAGCACTCACTGCCCTGCCTAACAGCATTTCAGCCCCCTCACATCACACACACTGGCGTATCTATAATGGGTGCAGTGTGTGCAGTGCACACGGGCCCCTGGGTCCAGAGGGAACCCACACCGCACACACTGCACCCATTTCTTCTATACTTACCTTTCCGGCGTCCATCGGTGACTGTGTGTGGGCCCCCTCCTCTCCTGTAGCCGTCACCACCGCTGCTAGTGCACTGAGCGCTAGAGACTCTGGCACAGTGCCAGAGTCTACAGCGCGTGCGCAGGACTCTGAAAAAAATGACGTGCCGGCCATTTTTTCAGAGTCCTGCGCATGCGCTGTAGACACTGGCACTGTGCCAGTGTGCCAGAGTCTCTAGCACTCAGTGCGCTAGCAGCGGCGGTGACGGCTGCAGGAGACGAGGGGGCCAACACACGGAGTCTACACACGCCTCCCCTCCTCTCTAGAAATGCCGCTGATCACACACTTCCCCCCTAATGGCACTCACTACCCTCTTCACATTGCTCACTGCCCCCCACAGCATTTTCAGCCCCCTCATAGTATTCACAGTCTCCCTCCCTAGCATTCACTGTCCATTCACAGCACTTACTGCCCTCCTCACAGTACTTACTGCCACCTCACAAATTGACTTGGCCCCTGCAGCAAGCGCCTTCTTCAGATGGTGTTAGCCATTGTAGTGCCACAATAAGAAATTGGGCCTCTTAAACATTAGTAAAAGTTTTTTTGCCCTTGGTACTTTTAAGTCACATGGACACTACTGCAGCACACAAGCGATGTGCCACTGCTTTCTCTGAACGGGATCAGTACTAAATCCCGCTGGACGGGATCCCGGCGGTCGAAATACAGACGCCGGAATCCCGACGGGTGGCGAGCGGAACGCAGCCCCTTGCAGGCTCGCTTCGCTCGCTACACTCGGCACACTATTATATTCTCCCTCTATGGGTGTCTTGGACACCCACGGAGGGAGAATATGTCGGGATTGTGCCGGTCGGGATTCCGTCGTCGGTATTTCGACCGCCGGGATTCCGTCCGGTGGGATCTTGACCGCCTCCCCTCTGAACTGCTGTTTTAAAATATTTTACTACTTAGCTTATTTGAGCCTGGCAACAAAGATTTGAAAACAGAAGTTCAAGAGGATGAAGAAGTGTAGTGTGGTGAACACAGTGGGGTATAATTAAATAAAACATTTTAGGGCCCATTCATGCCCCACTCTAATGCCGCCCCAAATGTTTATTTTGGTTGGCAGGTAAGAAGGCGGTGGAAGCGTGGACCAGGGCCAGCACCAGGCCCCTCCAACAAGTCCAGGCCTGGGTAATAAGTACTCAACCCCCCCCCCCCCTTCCCTCTCGGCACCACTGCTCCCAGCTCACTCATACCTTCACTGACCCCTTCACAGCATTCACTGCCCAGCTCACAACGCTCCCTCTCCCCTCCACCCCCACTCCAGGCAGTGCAACAAACCTACATACTTTCCTCAGGCCTAGTGTCCCAGTCAGTAACAGCATCCTCTAAGAGCCGACTCTACTCTTGCTACGGAGAAAATATCTGATGTGCAAAAGTGAAGCTTAGAAAACAATCTCTCCCTCCACACACAGCTACACATTTACCAACAGTATGTTTCTGCCCTCTAATGCCCTGGCTCTGTCTTTCTCTCTTACACACACAATGGTTCTGTTTTTTGTTTTGCACTGTCGCTGCTCAGTAATGGGCACATAGGCTCTGCCGCTCTGCCCCCAAGCCCTCATGATGCACTGCAGCAGAGGAATGACATAAACATACAGTAATTCTTAATATTCCCTTCCTTGAACAAAGTAGTCTGCATATCATTACTAGTATTAAAAAAGTAAAGAATTAGAACTCTGGGGTAAAAACTGTAATCAGGGACAATTGGCAATTATAGGATATCTCAGTTCAGGGCATTGTCCAAAAAAACATTTTGTGTACTTCCAATATCCTAATTCATTTCTTCTTGCACACAATACTGAGCTGTCCTAACATCTTATAACAATGGGGGTCATTCCGAGTTGATCGCTAGCTGCATTTGTTCGCTGTGCAGCAATCATGCAAAAAAACTGCATTTCTGCGCATGCGTATGCGGCGCAATGCGCACGCGCAACGATCGATGTAGTTTTACACCGGGTCTAGCGATGCATTTCAGTCGCACTGGCAGCCGCAGAGTGATTGACATGAAGTGGGCGTTTCTGGGTGTCAACTGACCGTTTTCATGTAGTGTACGGAAAAACGCAGGCATGTCTGGAAAAATGCAGGCGTGGCTGGGCGAACGCAGGGCATGTTTGTGATGTCAAATCCGGAACAGAATGGTCTGAAGTGATCGCAAACGCTGAGTAGGTTTTGTGCTACTCTGAAACTGCACAAAATAAATTTGTAGCTGCTCTGCGATAGAACCGTTCGCACTTCTGCTAAGCTAAAATACACTCCCAGTGGGCGGCAGCATAGCGTTTGCACGGCTGCTAAAAACTGCTAGCGAGCAATCAACTCGGAATGACCCCCAATGTACAGTATGGGCCCCAGCAGTGCTTTGCCTCTCCATAGTTTATCTACTCCCCTGTTATTGTATTTCTTTCTATTTGTTTACCCATATTGTGCTGAGCCTTATCTTAATGCTAGACTTGAAAAAAGGATTAATCCAAATCATGTTTTAGAACCTTAATATCACCCGGATTATTTGAATAAAAATTTATTTTTATGAATATCTAAATATGAGGGAAGTATAAGGACATAAAATATTTATGGATGTTACAAAAGGAAACATTTTTATACAACTGCAGTGCCATGCCTACCCACAACCTCAATCAAATAATCTATATATTTTGAAGTAGATGTTGTCTTCACTGTGTGGGTGTGCGGGCTGCTGGTTTAAGGTTTACTGCGCAAAAAAAAAAAAAAAAAAGTTTCTTTTAACCCTAAAATATCCAAGTTAACTTAATGCTGACCAGTAGTCATCATCATAACATACGTGCAGAGGCGGATTGGCCCACCAGGACACCATGACAGATTCCGATGGGCTGGTCCCTTATCCCCCTCAGCCAGGCTGTTTCACACTTAGGCTGGGCTGGCTCACACTGCTTCCAGTACTTGCGGTTAACTGGAACGCAATCCGGAAGTTAAGTTAGAAAGGAATTCTGGGTGCCGCTAGCCGTGAAAAGTGGTGAAGCTGTTCTATCAACGGGGGACCTGAAGAACGTTAACCAGCCCAGCAATATCCTCTCTCTGGCCCCGGCCAAAGGTCCCTTCAATGAGCCCGGCCTGGGAGCAGCAGCATAGCGATGGTCGGAGCCGGGTTTTCTATACCCGCCGCCACCTTAGCTCCCGCACTCTCACTGGACTGGCCAGAGCGGCATCTGAGCACTGAAGGGGACCCGGCAGAGAGGTTATTTTTAATTACATTCTTTGCATTACCATGATGGTGTAAGAGTTAGGGCGTCCCCGGTCACAGTGTATGGTTTGGGGACTGGACAGGAGCAGGATGTATCTTGTTCTCAGGATGTCAGCTGATCAGGCTGCACTCACAGCCAGCCCTGGGACAATCTCTAATGCAAAGTCCTTCAGCCCTATAGCTGCCCAATGTCTGTCCATGATGATGGGCCTATTTCTCTTTCATTCATCTGGGGGACGCTGCGCTGTTACTTGTGGGTTAGAGTGTGTGGTGGATGGGAGTTTGGCACAGAACCTATCAAAACTAACTCCTCCCCCCTCTAACCCCTCCCATCTCCAGCCTACCACTAGATCACCTCAGTTTTAGTTTTGTGCCTGAGGAGTACGGGCACAGATTTCCTTATCTATAGATTTTAGTTAGGTTTTATTTATTTGTTTTAGGTTTTTCAGCTATACTTAGTCCCTGTTTACAGGTGACAAGTATAACAGGAGTGGGGTTAAACAGTTATGCATTTTACCCACTCCATTTCGCCTCTGGGGAGTCACCATACTTATGTCACTGGGGCTTGCTCGTTTCGGGCTCAGATCCGAGGAGGCAAAAATCTGTCAAGGTAGGACTGCCACAATCTGCAGGCATGGGCGGCTACTTTCATAAAATTTCAAAAAAGATTGGCTGTCATTCCGGAAGTTCAGACTTTCCTTCAGGGTGTACTCAGGATTCAACCTCCTTTTGTACCTCCGGATCCACCGTGGGATTTAAATCTGGTTCTTCAGGCTCTCCAGAAGCCTCCGTTTGAACCATTAAATTCTGTTGAGTTACGCTTTCTTACTCTAAAAGTGTTTTTTCTCTTGGCCATTGCTTCGGCTAGGCGTGTTTCAGAGTTAGCGGCGCTTTCTTGTAGACCACCTTTGTTGGTTTTTCACGACAATCGAGTTGTTTTACGTACGAAGCCTTCCTTTTTGCCTAAAGTTGTGTCGGCTTCAGTTTCCATATGATTTAGGACATTGTTCTTCCGGCGTTTGTCCCAGACTCTTCTGGAGGGGATTGCCATTTGGCCTGATTGGATGTTGTTAGAGCATTACGCATTTATTTGTCCCGTACAGAATCTATTCGACGTACGGATACATTATTGATTTTGTTTGCTGCGCCCAAGCGTGGCTGGCCGGCCTCTAAAAATACAGTGGCGCGCTTGGTTACTTCTGCTATTAGGCAAGCTTATGTTTCCTTGGTGTTACCTGTTCCTGATTATTTGAGGGCTCATTCGACTAGAGCTGTTGGGGCCTCTTGGGCTGTGCGCGGTGGAGTATTTGTCGAGCAGTTATGTCGAGCGGCAACCTGGTCTTCCGTGCATACCTTCACAAAGTTCTACCGTTTCCATACTTTTGGTTTGGAGTCTGCCTCTGTTGGGCGTCAGATTTTACAGACGGCTCCTCTAATTAGCTTGCTTTGGGAAATCCCACAAGTAACAGCGCAGCGTCCCCCAGATGGATGAAAGAGAAATAGGGATTTTTGTTACTTACGTAAAATCTCTTTCTCTGATTCCATCTGGGGGACGCTGCGATCCCTCCCGTACTTTTGTCTAGTTTCTTGGTCATGTTCTATTCTGTCTCCTCCGTCTTTGCTAAACGTTAACTGAGGTGATCTAGTGGTAGGCTGGAGATGGGAGGGGTTAGAGGGGGGAGGAGTTAGTTTTGATAGGTTCTGTGCCAAACTCCCATCCACACACTCTAACCCACAAGTAACAGCGCAGCGTCCTCCAGATGGAATCAGAGAAAGAGATTTTACGGTAAGTAACAAAAATCCCTATTTATGTAATGCAGTGGCTACATATGTAATGTGGTGCTATTTGTATAATGCGGTGCTATACGTGTAATATGGTGCTATTCATGTTATTTGTATAATTTGGTGCTGTACGTGTAATGTGGTGCTATTTGTGTTATGTGGTGTTATTTCTATAATGCGCTGCTATACGTGTAGTGTGGTGCTATACATATAATGATGTGCTATACATGTAGTGAGGTGCTGTATGTATAATGCGGTGCTATTCGTGTTACTGTATGTGGTGTTATTTGTGTAAATAAGTGCTGTATGTGTAGTCAGGGCCGGTGCCACCATCAGGCAGCTTTAGGCAGCTTCCATTAAACTTACTTTTTTTTTTTAATCAACTGCCCCTGGAGGATGCGCCCACAGATTATGTGTCCCAGGCAATCCCCCCACCGCATCCCCCGAGCCTGTCACTTCCACACACAGCTGCATGTTCGGCTCCGCTGTCGCCGCCCTCCTCCGATTCCAGTCAAACAGCAGAATAGCCGCTGTTCTGCCGCTTGACTGGGATCGGTGGAGGCGGCGACGGAGCCGAACAGCATGTTGTGTGTGGAAGTGACAGGCTCGGGGGATGCGGGGGGGGGGGGGAGAGGGCGCGGGTGCAGTTTATCCTGATGGAGCGGAAGAAGCAGCGGAGCCCAGCCAAGCATGCTGCTGCGGCTGTGTGCGGTAGTGACTCAGTGGCTGCTTCTCAGTATGGAGACGCTGAGGAACGGTGGAGGCGGCAGGGGCAGAGCCGTGAATGCTGCAGCTGTGCGGGTAAGTGATGGGCTCGGGAGATGCCAGGGAGCAGAGGATGCAGGGAGCAGTGGTGGATCAGCAGCCCGAATCCTGGAGATCAGGTCAATGCACCCTGCTTGCCATGTTAACCCGTAGACCCTGTGTCACAACAGCGGTGCACACGGCTGGTAAGAGCAGAGACACAAGTGGCCAGAGTGTGGACAGGAGCGCAGTATGTGTGTGTATATGTGCAATGCATGCTGTGTATATAAATATATATATATATATGTGTGTGTGTGTGCATTCTATATGTGTGTGATATTTGTGTGCATGCTGTGCCTGTGTATATATCTATGTGTGTGTGTGTGTGTGTGTGTGTGTGTGTGTGTGTGTGTGTGTGTGTGTGTGTGTGTGTGTGTGTGTGCGCGTATGTTGTATGTGTGTATATATGCATGCTGTATGTGTGTGTGTGTATCTATGTGCATGCTGTATGTGTGGGTGATATGTATGTGTATATGTGAGTGTGTGTATATCTGCATGTAATATGTGTGTATATGTGGACGCACTGTATTCCCCTATCGCAGACACATAGCGTTCAGTTTCTGCGGCCCTATGAGGGGGTTCAGTATAATATACGGTCGGCCGGGATGCCGTCCGTCAGTATACCGACAACAGCATCCCGACCGTCAGTATGCCAGCAGCAGGGTGAGTGCAAAGAATCAGCTTACGGGCTCGATGCACTCGCCATGCTTCAGCCTCGGTGGCATGCTGCGCTTGCCACAGGTTCTATTCCCACTCTATGGGTGTTGTGGACACCAACAAGTGGGAATAGCCCGTTAGCTGGTATTCCGGCTGTTAGAAGTGTCAGTGGTCGGGATCCCAGCGTCGGAATCCTGACCGTCGCCAACTTAACTGCATCCCCTATGAGGAGCCCTATTAACAAGTGCAGGCTTTTCACCCCACAGAATTATTAACAATGAGATATAGTGCCTATCTATAATATAAAACAACAGATTGTGGTACTGTATTATACTGTACCTTACCTGGTTTTGGGACTGGGTTCAATTTAACATGTCATTTATGTAATACTGTAAATATCTAGTTTTTCTTTTTCTGCTATTTACACAGCCTCTAGATCACACCTCACACTTCATGTCTTTATTAGAACTAATTTTTACTGATAGAGGGGGGGGCTGTAGGCTGAACTTTTGCCTAGGGTGCCAAAAAACCTTGCACCGGCCCTGTGTGTAGTGTAGTGCTATACATGTAATGCAGTGCTGAACGTATAAAGTGGTGCTATTTGTATAATAATGTGGTAGCTATGTATGTAATCAGGGGCGGATTGGCCACTGGGACAGATTCCACTGCACTGTGCTCCCTCCCTGTACTGTTCTGTGTGTAGTGTGTGCTCCTCCTCCCTGTACTGTGCTGTATGTAGTGTGTGCTCCCCCTCCTTTTACTTTGAAACATATAAGGTTAAAGAAAGGGGTTTGTAGAATGAAAAATCAATAACATCAGAAGTAGACTAAAGGCATGACTGCAGTGTCAGTAGACACTGAAAGTGGGCATATCAGTCCTTGTATATTCAGACGTACAGATGTGCATCAGGGAACGGCATTGTAGCAGCATATGCATAAAGTCGCAGGTAAACATTAGCATAGTGTAAAGCAAAGAAAGCCCCAACTGTGTCTATCTCAGAATCAGAACCTCTGAGGAGGGACCCCTCCCTCTTGACGGACCCCTCCTCCATAACAGACTCTGCCCCCATTAGGGCTGCTTTCATAAATTTCCCGGGCTGGTGTTCGATCCCAATCCGCCCCTGCATACGTGTATCCCACAACTCATGTACCTTCCATTAGTTCAGACCAGTGGTTCCCAAACTTTTTTGGTTCAGGGCACCCTTTAGTGTCTCAGACTTTTTCGTGGCACCCCTAGGTGAGGACGGGGCCAAACTCCGAGAAGGGCTGAAGACATAGTGACACACACACTGCGTTCTGGAGGTGGGGATAGTGAGACACATTGTGTCCTTGGAACGGACGGACATTAGCTTGGGAGAAGGTAGAGACCTATGCAGACATTTAACATAGAAAGAGTGGGCAGAGCAGGACTGCAGAGATTGTGACACTATGGGAGAAAGACCACATCACTGGGAGTGCAGCATGTATACAGGAGATGCTGTTGGTTGTGGGTCCTGAGTGGCAGCGCTTCCAATTGCTCCCCCTGCCATTTTTCTCATTGCTCTGCAGCTGCATTGGGGAGAAAGATGAGGTGTGTGAGGGCAATATATCATCGCTGAGCACTGCCAGAGACCATCCTGAATCTACATTGGGTATTTGGACCTTTACCTCTGACCACACCATGTCTCCACATGCAGGCACTGATCACCAATGCATTTGATTGGGTGATCAGCGCGTTTCCCCCCTTCCTCCTCACATGGACCGCGCTGACCTCCCAGATGGGGCACCCCAGTAAGTGTGCTGAGGCACCCTAGGGTGCCGTGGCGCACAGTTTGAGAACTGCTGGTTTAGACACTTTTGTGCTAACTAGGCGCCTTTTGCACTTCCACATTTCCCCACCATTCCATTGAGTCCCAATTTGGTGCATTAAGGTTAAAGCCAGGTAGAGAGTGTTGATGGAGGTATCCAGGTGCTAAGTACAAGATAAAGTCAGGTCTATCACAGTTTTGGTCCTACAGAGCTCCCATAGCAGGATACAGGAGCTAGTTTGTACTGCAGACCTACGTAATTACTGTTTCAATTACAGTATTAATGCAGCCATACAGGCCACGCATACGCAGCATAAGCAGACACCGTAATATACAATCATGTGCGGCCCAGAATAATCAAGAGGTGAAACCCATGGGGCACTTGTTTCCCCCGCCACCCATCATCCTATCTTGCCCCTGCGTGAACGATAAGGGCTGATTTTCGACCATTAATTTGCGGTTAAGAAATGTAGCTGTTTTTTTTGTATGCACCTCTATAGGATGACATTATTTGGTTCCTGAGATGTAATGACAATTATGGTTTTAATTAATGGTTATTGATCATAGCGTCAACCTGAGTAAGGTTGACAGACATTAGGTCGACAACAACAGGTCGACAGGCAGTTGCCCGACCTGACAAAAAGGTTGACATGGAACGGGTCGACATTAGCTTTTTGGTGTTGTTTACTCCATAAAATGACCAGGAACCCCAATAAGTGCACCACGTCCCCTTGCATGACTCACTTCACTTGGCATACTTCGGGCAAGGTATCTTGGTCCGCTACCGCTGCACTCAGCACAGGTTACTATTCCCAATCGTAGTCCACGTGGATGGTAAAGTATGAAAAAATTGAAAATGAAAAAAATTGTAAAAAAACTCATGTCAAACTTTTCTTGTGTTGACTTTCCTGTGTCGACCTTCTAAAGTGTTGACCTTTCCCATGTCAACCCTTTTGCCATGTTGACCTTTTGTCCATGTCGACCTAATGCAAGTCCACCAATGGTGGTCGACCTAATGACTGTCGATCTTAGTCATGTCAACCTAGCATCCGGATACCTTAATAAATGCTATATTGCAATACAATGTATAATAGTTGGACATTCCTGGATTCTTTTTTATATATTTCATGTATAATTCGCTTGCTTATAGAAATTCTTCTAACCTTACTATGGACATTTAGCTCTCTGTAGATACCACCTGTCTCTGACTAGCTATCTCTCTGTCATTATAACATATGCGTGCTCATGTGATTGCTATCATTCTGGGCCCCAGACCTTTTGGCAATCTAGCAATGCCCCTTGGAATAAGTTCAATGTTTTATGATCTTTTTAAACCTCAAGGCATGTGTTATGTAGCAAGCTGAATGTAAGCCCACTGCTCAAGGAAATTTTCCAACTGATGCCATGTCAATTGAAACTGTAAAACAGAAGAAGGCTGATGGTCTCTAGGGTTCCAGGAGCAGTTATACAGATGTATCCTCATACATCTAGCCTCAATACACCACGCAGCAGGAGATGCCTGGCACCAGTGAGCTTACAGGTCTCATGAAACACATCTAGCGTCAGGCGTCTTTTGCTGAAAAAGCATCTAAATCATAACAGAATGCGACTAGGATGCACTAGGAGACTGTGTTGATTTATTTGCTATGCAAAACTGGTATATCTGTGTGCGACTGAGTCTGTATATGAAGCACAGCAGAACTTGGTATGGAAAAAAACTGCTGCCACTTCATCATAGCACTTGTATGCAGATTTGAAGACTCAGTTGCACACAGATATACAAGTGTCATATATCAGCACCAGGGACGAGCCTTGAGGTAAATGGCTCAGGAGGCACTGGCTAGCACCAGAGCCAGAGGGAAAAGGAGTAGGTCAGTGAAGAAGATGGTGCTGCTATATGATTCAAATAAGTAAATGGGATTTGTGAACTATGGAATAAGTTATACATACCTCCCAACTTTTAGGCTGCAGAAGCGGGACTCCTCCGCGCGTCAAAGCCGCGTCCATCCAAAAAGGAGGCGTAATCTTGAACCGCCTGCCACGCCTCCCATTTTCATCACTATGGGGGCATGCTCAGCGCTCTGTAAGCTGCTGGCATGCTCCCAGTCCTTATGTCTCTTGTGTATAGATGCTGCGCACAGTGTCTATTCAGTGCTGCTCTACAGCAGAGTGGTAAGTGACAGGAGGCCTCCGAACTGACCCCCCATCTCCCCCCACACACACACACCGCGGGACACAACGGACAGTCTTAAAAATACGGGACTGTCCCGCAGAAATCGGGACAGTCGGGAGGTATGGCTAGAAAGTGGTAAGTCTAGTCCTTGATCCTTTGTTTGTCCTCCACATTGGTGTAATGTTGTTCTTGTGGGATAAATCTGCTCTCTTGTGACCCTGACCAACAACTAAAATCTGCGTGTTCATAACATTACCATATTAACATGCATAACAAGACACTATACTGCTGTATGCTCTGCACTGCTGTGACAGCCGACAAATGATCCTGTAAATTTTACACCATGTACAAAAAATGCCTCGATCATTTCTGTATACATTGTGCTTAGCCTTTCAACTGAATTAATTCCTGAAAAACATTATTTGTCATCATAAAGCTCTTCTGCATTAAAATTCATTACCCTAGGCAGTCCATGTAATAGCATTACTGAAAATTTATTATTTGGGAATGGGATCCGTGTTGCATTCCACTGTATGCTCCCAGCTTCCTACTCTGGGTTTATCTGTCTGCTGTAGTAATTAATGCTAATTAGAATTTTCAGGTCAGTGATGTGGGAAAGTACTAAAAGGACAATTTCTGTCTTTATTTTAAGGTTATTCTTCCAACTGGATTAACATTAAGTAGGTTATCATGACAGATCCACGAAAGGCCCAGAATTACAATTTACATTTAATGAAAGATCAGCAGTTATTATTATATTATTTATTTATGAAGTGACAACATCTTCCGCAGTCATGTATATAATAAATAATACATACAGGGCAAAATAACAAGTGCATGATTTTATCATATACACAGACAATATGAATGAGAAACCTGCTCAAAGAATTTCCCAACTGTGGAACATGCTAGCACTTATAATCTTCACTAAATGAATTCCCATCTGCTTACCAATGTTTATTAAAATTGTTTATAAAAATGTTTTGCACAAATTTTATGTAAGCTGTAAATTACGAATTTTAACTGTGTTATAGCCGGTTGGTATCGCGCCGACCGCCAGTCACCATAACGACCCTGGGATCCTGGCATTGAGATGGCCAGTGGGGGGTGAGAGCGCAATGAAGCCCCTTGCGGGCTCGGTGGCGAGTGCACCCACGAGTGTGAATAGTCCATGTTAGTCGGCACGCCGACTGCAGGGGGTGGGATGTAGGTGCCGGAATTGTGACTGGCGGTAATCCCGTTATAGCTACATACAGAAAAGGCTGGTTTCATTAATAGAAATGTCACACTCGGATGTGCAATACCAGGTGTGCCAAGAACAAAAGTTTAAGGCCGTCTTAAAAGCATTGCAGGCTCTGGGTAAAGCAATGCTCTGGGGCCCCTAACCAACCCATTCACAGGAACCAATTGAAAAAAATCATAACATGCCCCTCCTGCGGGCCATCTCTTCACATGCTTCCATACAGTGAATGGCTATCAGTACTCTGATTGGTGGTTAGCTCCACCCATCCACCAATCAGCATTCTGACTGCCATTCACTGCCTGGCTGCAGGCTGGGAGGCAGTTAGAGAATGTTGCCTAACCGCTGTGATTATGTGACCTCCACCCACCCCTTCTTGAAGGCCCCTAGTACTGTGGGACCCTGGGCAGCTGCTGTTAAGTTGGCCCTGCATTGGTTATAATAAGAAATTACAATTATCGAGTATAAAACCTGATATTGATAAATATGCTCCTAACAGAGATGAGCACCATTTTAACAGTGAATAAGATCATGCAATAGGGCAGAGCTAATACAGGCCTGATCGGCACATTACAGCCAACTAGTCACTACTGGAAACCCAGAGAATATCCAGAACAAATGTGCGGCATCTCTACCTCCTAACATTTCAAAGATGGCAATACAATGTGTTGTGAAGACAATTAACTTTATTGATGGTTCAACCTATGGGTGAATGTCATACTTTTAGATGATCATAAAACACAGTTTCCAATACGCAACGACAGATGTTACAATCACCAGACACATCATAATGTAATGAATACACTGTAGGACGGGGCCTCCTAAAGACATTTGCAATACAAACAACATCTTTACTTTTGAAATCAATGGAAAAAATATCATATAATTGATTGTATTATATGTACACATAGCAGTATTTTCCAGCTTTATAATACAAAGGATCACCCCCAAATAGTTTTACCCATCCTAGTGTATCCATGCCTATTTCCCTATAGATTGTAAGCTTGCAAGCAGGACCTCCTACCTCTATGACTGTGTTTATTACCCAGTTTTGTTTTATCATTGTGTCCAGTTGTAAAGTGCAACGGAATTTGCTGCACTATATAAGAAACTGTTAATAAATAAATAAATAAATAGTGCAAGCTACAGCCCCTATTTCGTAAGGGACGCAAAAGTACAAAAATCGCAATCCAGCTATGTTTGTATTTCTGCGCCTGTGCAGCAGCCACAATGCGCATGCTTGAACTATCAAAGTGCGATCGCATCCCAGATGGATACAATCAAACTTTGACAGCGGCGGCCGCTGGGGGATGTCAGCGCGGCGTTTCGGGGGAGTGGTCTGTTTTTGGGGCAGCTGCATGGCGTCAAACGCAGCCGCTCCAGTTAAGAAAAGGGTGGTGGTGCAGATGCATACGCATATGTAGGGGGGTATCAGCAAACCCCCAGGATTGCAATCACAGTGCTGGACAGGACTTGGCATGCTGGGCGGCCTTGCCCTGTGCTGGGTGGGCCCCAGCATGCGATCATACTGAGCAGCAGATTCTGCTACTCAACCTGAATAGGGTCCAATGAACGTTTTCAGTATACAGTAGTTGGAAGCCACAGAATCACCAGCAATGTCAGCCATGAGTTCCTATATTATGACCTTGTAAAATAACGTTGTGCTCCATATAAAGTTACAACTGCAGAGCAGTACAGTTTATTATTGTTTTTAAATATGACAAAATAAACAATGAGCTAAACTTCTATATTTCAGCACCAGGGCCGGTTCGAGCCCTTTTTGCGCCCCGGGCAGGACATAGGGGCGTGGCTTCATACAGAGGGCGTGGTCAGTTACGCCCCCTGTACAGTAGTAGCGCCGCTGAAATGCTGAGCGGTGCGCGTAGCGTCTAGTTCCCTTCGTGGAGAGGACCTTTGCTGTGCGGTGCGCGATGACGTCATCGCACACCGCACAGTAAAGGTCCTCTCCTCGAAGGGAAACTAGACACTACACGTCTAGTTCCCTGACGCCCTTCACAGCGGGACGCAGCGGCAGCGGGACACAGCGGGGGGTACAGCACTGCAGTAGCAGATCTTGCCATGGTGCGGCGCCCTCCGGATAGTGCCAGCGCCCTCCGGAAGGCGGCGCCCCGGGCAAAAGTCCTGCTTGCCCGTGGCAAGATCCGCTACTGTTCAGCACTAACAGGCAAGGAATTTATCTGGAATTATGGAATTTGGGGCAGTACGGATGGTGTAATGGTTAGCATTACTGCCTCACAGAACTGAGGTCATGGGTTCGATTCCCACCTTGTCCCTAACTGTGCGGAGTTTGTATATTCTCCCCGTACTTGCGTGGGTTTCCTCCGGTTGCTCCGGTTTCCTCCCACAATCCAAAAATATACTGGTAGGTCAATTGGATCCCAACACAAATTAACCCTAGTATGAATGTGTGCTCGTGTACATGTGATAGGGAATATAGGCCCTCATTCCGAGTTGTTCGCTCGCAAGGCGATTTTAGCAGTATTGCACACGCTAAGCCGCCGCCTACTGGGAGTGAATCTTAGCTTCTTAAAATTGCGAACGAAAGATTCGCAATATTGCGATTACACATCTCGTAGCAGTTTCAGAGTAGCTTCAGACTTACTCGGCATCTGCGCTCAGTTCAGTGCTTATCATTCCTGGTTTGACGTCGCAAACACACCCAGCGTTCGCCCAGACACTCCTCCGTTTCTCCAGCCACTCCCGCGTTTTTTCCGGAAACGGTAGCGTTTTTTCCCACACGCCCATAAAACGGCCTGTTTCCGCCCAGTAACACCCATTTCCTGTCAATCACACTACGATCGCCTGAGCGAAGAAAAAGCCGTGAGTAAAAATCCACACTTCATAGCAAATTTACTTGGCGCAGTAGCAGTGCGGACATTGCGCATGCGCACTAAGCGGAAAAACGCTGCGATGCAAAGAAATTTTCCGAGCGAACGACTCGGAATGACCTCCCTAGATTGTAAGCTCTACTGGGGCAGGGACCGATGTGAATGGCCAAATATTCTCTGTAAAGCGCTTCGGAATATGTGTGCGCTATATAAATAACTGGTAATAATAATAATTATTATTATTTCAAAAGCCTGGAGAGAATTGCTTGCTGTGTTTCTTTTAATTAATTTGATAAAATAAGATATAATTTTGCTATTTAAACTGTAATAATTTATATGAAGTTACTCTTTAAATGCGCTTGAGACACTGTAAGATGTTTATAGCAGTTTAATGGTTATCTACTCCGTAGCTCGATGCCGTCTCGTGCTGACATATGTCTCTCATGTACACGGGACTCTCCCATTTTTTCTACAGCAAGCCCTAATCATTTTCCCTATGTTTCTGAAGAACCATATTGAGGCATGGATTACCATTTATTGTTCCCTAGGCCATCATTCCTGTGCAAGTGACATCCCTCCACACCGCCATGATCACTCTCTCGTGTCTGAAATAAATGGAAATTATTAACTCCATGTTTAATTTTGCTACATTTTCCTCAGCTTTACATTTTAGGGCCTCATTCAGCATCAGTTGCAAATGCGAATAATCGCACAATGAGTGATTAGCAACACAATGCGCATGCTTACACAACCATACATTAGGCAGTGCGCATGCGGCAAGTCTGGTTTCTGTGATCGTAACTAGATATCTGCAAACATATCATTTAGCAACGATAAAAAGGAGTGATGGAGATGTTTCAGTGGGATGGGTCCACAATTTCTGCGATGAGGGGCATGTAATGGGTGTGTCGTGGGCGCTGCAATAGCAATATATATTATAATGTTTCTGATGGTCAAGCTAATAGTTGCAACATCCCATGCTGTTTACAGTGATGCATGGAATGCTGGTTAGTGTACTGCATGCCTAATTAAATAAGATTATCTCTATATTTAATTAAATCTACAAAATTACACTTTTCTTTAGGTATGTATGTATGTATGTTGTCATATGTAAACTCATTTTAGCAGTATTGTGCATAATTTATTACTAATGCAAGCAACACGTTACTTTAACATCTTACTGTACATGTATGTGTATTTACACCATGACCCTTAATGCCTGCCTAACATTATTCTGATAGAATAGAACAAAAAACATCCCAGTTTTGTGCTGACATCGAAGAATGATTGACTTGCTTGCACAGTCTATCTTTCCTTGCGATACCGACCCCGCAGGAGTGCGCATCAGTATAGCATCGGTATCGCAAACTGCCTAACACAGTGCGATGTGCACTAACTTTCCTTGCGATTTTGAATATATAGTCAAAATTGAAAGGATAAATGTCACCGTGTGTACACACCTTAAGAGCTGCATTGATTCCTATGATTTTGAGTGAATGTGTGCAATGTTGTATTTGTAGCTAGGTGTGCAACGGGAGTGGGCCAGGGACGTGCAGTCAAGGGAGGCAGGGGAGGCAGTGCCTCCCTTGTCATTAATGATTAAACTTATATAAATAAGATACGTATGACACAGCTACTGTGTCATAAGTATATGCTTCAGCCTCTATATTATTTAAATGTTTTTTTGTGTGTAAAGATGTTTGAAATGTGTATCAGAGCCCTGTAAGCGGCATCTCTGGAAGTACCTCTTTGACAGGGGCGTGCTTTTAGCCCATATGAAAGCATGCCCCTGTCACTAGAACAGATGTAATTGGGCAGTGGGCAGGGCTGTTCTGCAGATGGGCCAGTCCAGCTAAGCAGCACCAACTCTCCCCTCTTCCAGCTGCCACAAACAATAGCCACCCACACCCCATCCAGCTTACATGTGCGGCTGCCGAATCTCCCTATTCCCCCGTCCGGCTTACATCAGCGGCTGCCAAGTCCCCCCATCTGGCTTACAACAGCGGCTGCCAAGTCGTCGTCCCCCCCAGCTTACATCCGCGGCTGCCAAGGCCCCCCCCAGCTCACAACAGCGGCTGCCAAGTTCCCCCAACCCCAGCTTATATCAGCGGCTGCCAAGTCCCCCCCCCCCCCAAAGCTTACATCAGCAGCTGCCAAGTTCCCCCCCAGCTTACTTCAGCGGCTGCCAAGCCCCCCCCCCCCCCAGCTTACAACAGCGGCTGCCAAGTTCCCCCTCCCCCAGCTTACATCAGCGGCTGCCAAGTTCCCCCCCCCCAGCTTACTTCAGCGGCTGCCAAGTTCCGCCCCAGCTTACTTCAGCGGCTGCCAAGTCCCCCCCCCCCCCCCCAGCTTACAACAGCGGCTGCCAAGTCCCCCCCCAGCTTACATCAGAGGCTGCCAAGTCCCCCCCCCCAGCTTACATCAGCGGCTGCCAAGTCCCCCCCCCCAGCTTACATTAGCGGCTGCCAAGTCCCCCCCCCCCAGCTTACATCAGCAGCTGCCAAGTTTCCCTCCCCCGTCCGGCTTACATCAGCGGCTGACAAGTTTCCCCCCTCCCCTGTCCGGCTTACATCAGCGGCTGCCAAGATCTCTGGGTTTTGGAACAAGGAAGAAAAGATTGGTCTTAGGCGGCGCACTAATACAAATGATTTTAAATGTAAAATATAACTTATTTCATATACTTAATAAGCCTGTAACTGTGAAATATTAAAATGAATTAAAGGACAAGTGAAAGACAAAGTGCAACCTGTGATTATTAGAAAACCACACACTACACCCACTATGCTGTGCAATGTCTCTATAGATAGATAGAGACATTGCACAGCATAGTGGGTGTAGTGTGTGGTTTTTTAATAATCACAGGTTGCACTTTGTCTTTCACTTGTCCTTTAATTCATTTTAATATTTCACAGTTACAGGCTTTTTAAGTATATGAAATAAAAGTTATATTTTAAATTTAAAATCATTTGTATTAGTGCGCCACCTAAGACCAATCTTTTCTTCCTTGTTCCAAAACCTATCTATATATATTGGCAACAATATATGTGTGGCAGCACCCCCAGTTGATACACAAGACAAGGAATTGTTATGAATTGTAAGTTGGGGTTTCTTAATTGTTCAATTTAGAATACAGTACTAGTGCAGTAGTTTTCCCATCCCCCCCTTTTTCTTTGTAAAATTCATCAGCAGCTGCCAAGTCTCCCCCCTCGCCCATTCCCCACCGGAGTATAAATCAGCAGCATTACCTCTTTTAAAGCCGCAGGGAGAACACAGCTGCATGGGAGGTCCTGCCCCCTCCCAGGGCCGCCGACTGGTAGATGTTAGATCCAAGTGGCCTACGGGACATTTTATGTCAGGGGGAGGAGCCACGACACAAGGGGGAGGAGCTAAGCCAGCAGGATAGTTCCTCTGCTATCCACGCCACCAACTATTAGTTTAGTAACCCGTTGGCAAGCGTACTTTTCGTATACCCTGTTAGGCCGTAGTTCCTCCCCCTGCTGATGTGTCTCCTCCCCTAGTGATGTCAGAAGGTCCCTTCTCCCACTCCGATTTAGAACCAACCCGAGCCGACTGTCACACACAGCGCCAGCTCAGGGGAATGTCTGTGGGCTGCAGTGATGAGGCGGCCACTGCTGCATCCAGGCATGCAGGCTGTAAAGCTGGTGTGGCGCTACCAACCTCCCCAACCTGATCGCAGGCCGTATCCACCTCCGTGTTCAAGCTCCCCAGGGAATAGACGAGTGTGAGCTCAGCTACCAGTGGAGCGGAACCCATTAGCTGCCCGAGTGTCCGTCCTGTGTGAGCATGGAGGAAGCAGCCGGGACCTGGGAGCTGCAAAGAGAAGATGAGATCCTTTTCTAACTTATGCTCACTGAGTCCCTCCCACTGCCATCCTGCCCCCTCTTCCCACCACTACTCCTATTCCTGCCCACCCTACTATTACTTCCTGCCTGCCCCATACTCTGCACTACTGTTACTCAAATCATGTCCCCAACTTCTTCCATCCTTCCCCTACTACTACACTAAGTTGGGCCCCTGCTCCCTACTACTACTCCCAGCCTGCCCCCACTGCTCCTCACTACTACTACTCTCAGCCTGCCCCCTGCTCTCCACCTCTACTACTACTCTCAACCTGGCCCCTGCTCTCCACCACTACTACTGCTCTCAAACTGCCCCCTGCTCTGCACTTCTACTGCTCCCATCCTGCCCCCTGCTTCCAACTAGAGTGTACAGAGCTTGTGCTCCATGCCTCACAGTACACTACCCATTCTAACTAACACCCCCGTCCTCCTGAACATACAGTACCCGTTCAAGCCAGCGGGTACATACACTACCCACTTTACTACCTCTTCCCCCCCAGTTCCAGGGACACATATTCTCCACCCTACACACTGGCCCCCTAGACACAGTACCCCCCCCCCTCCCCCCACAAAGGAGCAGTAGCCATTAGCAGTAGCGGGCATTGGCTTGGCGGCGGTAGGAGTCTTCGGCGGGACTCGACGGACATTATGGCTGCAGTGCCTCACCAGCCACTGACCTCACCGCACGCCACTGGAGTGGGCTAAATTTGCGATGGGATTATATAATCACAGATGAGATTGTGGGTTTGGCAAAGGGTCTTTGCAGATTTGCGATTGCGATCAGTGTGCATTCAGTCGCAATTGCAATAGTACACATATATACGTATTTTGGGGGTAATTCCAAGTTGATCGCAGCAGGAATTTTGTTAGCAGTTGGGTAAAACCATGTGCACTGCAGGGGGGGCAGATATAACATGTGCAGAGAGAGTTAGATTTGGGTGGGTTATTTTGTTTCTGTGCAGGGTAAATACTGGCTGCTTTATTTTTACACTGCAATTTAGATTGCAGATTGAACTCACCACACCCAGATCTATCTCTCTCTGCACATGTTACATCTGCTGCCCCCTGCAGTGCACATGGTTTTGCCCAACTGCTAACAAAATTCCTGCTGCGATCAACTCAGAATTACCCCCTTTAGCAGGTACTTAGGTTTAGTAGGAGGATTTCTCGCACAGGAATTGGTATAAAGTTGCAGATTACCTGACTTTTGCCTTTTTACATAGACTGAATACATTTCCTCAGTTTTATATCTTCCTTTACTTATACTGTATTGTACTAGGTATTTAGGATTAGTATCTCTGTAGCAAAGGAATTGGTATAAAGTTGCAGATTAAGCATAATGATGCATGGTGAGGGTCACTCATATCGGTCTCTTGACTTTTTTACCCTATATTGTAAATAGCTAAATTCGCAAACAGACTCTTTTCGGCCATTTGCGCATGCGCAAACTTTCACTTTACAATCGCATCCCGGAAGGACACAATTGCAAAGTGACTGACAGTCGGTGAGCGTTCGGGTGCTGTGACGCGGCGTTGGGGGGAGTGGTGCAGGAAACACAGGCATGTCACGGCCATTTTCGGGGTGGTCCAATTATGTTGCCTGCATTTCTTGTGATGGAATACATGGTGGCAGTGCGCCTTGCTGCGTATGTCACCTTGCTGCGTATTCAGGGGGCTACCACTATTTGACGATTTCTGCAATGTGATCGCAATTGAATTGATGTTACATCGCTCGGCAGCGCATCACATGCTGGGCGGTCTTGCCCTGTGCTGGGCGGCCCCCAGCATGCAATTTTATCAGTAGCAGTTTTGCTTTTTTTACGGAACTGCTATTGAAGCCTTTTTCCCTTTTGCTTCTTAATTCATATAAAGTATGCCAGGTGCTTGGGATTACTGTTGTGGCACAGCTAAGTCGCATTGTCCGTATAGCAAAAAAAATAGTAAGAATAACACTTAGTGCGCTTAGCAGCTGGAAATTACGTGATCTTAAAAAGAGGTTCTTACTACCTCCACCACAATATGTACAAAAAACCGAGATCAAGATACCACTTCACCAGCGCTTTGGTGACAAATTGGCAGCTCCAAGTCTCATGGGCTGTTTCACCCCTTCCTCCGTTGTATTAGCACATATGTTATGCGCACCAATGATATATCAATTAGGAACCGGAGGATAAAGGAAATGAGATAATAGTGTAATAATGTTTAAAATTACACATTTAGGGACAAATTCAGTAAGGATTGCAAAAATTACAAATTAGCAAAAATTGCGAGCAAAAGCAAAATTGCGAAAGCACACGCAAACGGAAAACTGCAACACTAATTGAATTTAATAAAAAGAAGGTGGCCTTGTGAATTGTGCAAATATTGCGAAAACCATCCTAATAATCGCAATTTTTGCGTACATATTACAAATGTATGCAATTTTTGTGTACATGTTTCTGATGTTGCATTTTTTTGCTAACAACAGTGTTTTACCCTTAAAAATTGCACAACCTACTTTCCTGCACCCAAATTAAAGAAACTACTCAACAATTGTAAATCAATTCAACCATCACTTAATTGGTCAAATGATCTTGTGGTAATTTAGCAAATATTATCTTAAAGACACCATAGTGTTTTTCTTCAAACATTGACTAATGTCCATAACGTGTTCAAATATATTCAACTAGAGAGAATGTGAATTCTAGCCTCTAAACCCTACACATCAAGAATTATTGGTATATGTTTTAACAAACACACTTTTTTTGGAGTCAAAATATTTTAATTCGGAAACAACAGTAACATTTTTATAAAAAAAAAAAGTGTTTTATTGATTGTGAAGTGGTCAAACATTACATATTATTGTTTCTTTGCTTTTATTTACATACCTTACTTTAAGGAATTATGTGTAAATAATATTTGTTTCAACAAGTATACAAATGGAGCAGAATTTGCAAAACTTGAAAACAAAAAGATGGTGTTGCTGCTCTGCAACCAGTAGCGGATCTTGCTACGGGCAAGCAGGACTTTTGCCCGGGGCGCCGCCTTCCGGAGGGCACCGGCGCCATCCGGAGGGCGCCGCACCATGGCAAGATCCGCCACTGTGCCCCCCGCTGTACCCCCCCTGCTGGTCCCCGCTGTGAAGGGAACCAGACGCTATGTGTCTAGTTTCCCTTCGTGGAGAGGACCTTTGATGTGCGGTGCGCAATGATGTCATCGCGCACCGCACAGCATTGTGGCAGAGACGCTAGGGGTCATAATTGACCTATGCATCCGAGGAGAGGAGCGGCGCCGGCGGAGGTCTGCAGCGGTCTGGAATAAGGACCGGGGATGTAAGTATACTTTTTTCTTTCAGCGGCGCTACAAATGGGGGCGTAACTGACCACGCCCCTGTATTAAGCCACGCCCCAAACGTTTTTGCCCGGGGCGCCACAAGGGCAAGAACCGGCCCTGTCTTTAACATATGTTTATGTGTGTAGCGCACAAATAAAATTTAAAAAAAGAAAAAAATGTATGTGGCTATGTTTTGTTCTAACAAAAAAATGTTGGTTGTTTAAAAAAAATTCAATGTTAGGAAGCTAAGTGTCATTCAGCAGACACTACTAAGCAAAATGCTTGTAAAGGTTATTTTACATTTGCTTCTATTAAATAGTGTAGTTGTCAAACCTTGATTGTTAGTAAGTGTAAACACAAATCGGTTAGTAACATATATTTTCACAATCAACATGTGTTACAGAGTTAAACACAGAGCCGGCCTTAGGCATAGGCAAACTAGGCAATTGCCTAGGGCATTTGGTATGCTTAGGGGCACCAGCAGCTTCTGCTGATTAAAATGATATGCGGCATGCCTATATTCTGTGTGTGACTGCGGCTGTATCTGCATACAAAATGCTACGTTGCAGTGTAGTCCTGGAAATCGCTGTAATGCATACTTGCCTACCTGACCCTCTCCATGAGGGAGAAAATGCTCTGTTCCTGGACTTTCCTGGTAATGTATGATTGTCATCACCTGTGGTGAAACACCTTTCTTATCAATTATCTAGCTCACCACAGGTGATGGCAATCATACATTACCAGGAGAGTCCAGGAACAGAGCATTTTCTCCCTCATGGAGAGGGTCAGGTAGGCAAGTATGCTGTAATGTAGCATTTCATATGCAGATATAGCCGCAGTCACACACAGAATATAGGCATGCTGCATATCATTTTAATCAGCAGAAGCTGCTTGTGCATCCTAGCCACATAGTAATGCAAATAAGATGCATTTTTATAAACAAAAGGCACCTGACATTAGCAGAGCTACCAGCTGACTCATGCCAGGCATCTCCTGCAGAACAAGCGGCGGTGCTAGGGGGCACCAGCAAAAATCTTGCCTAGGGCATCATATTGGTTAGGGCCGGCTCTGGTTAAACAATACCTTACATGTTTCTAAGTTCCAATGCAGCTGAATGAAGTGATTTGTGGTCTGAGGTGTGAGCTTATTCAGCTGGGTGTAATGAAGCAATGATTGCAGTATACATGCAGTCTACAACTGAGGTCAGTTTGTGCAATTATTAAGGTAGACCTGTAGTCACTCAGAAACTGAACATCAGAAATGTGCGATCTGTTGTAAAAATTGCAAATGCACCGCCCATCAGCATACACCCGCAACACGCCCCTGATAGTAGTTTTTGCGAGTCCAGCCCTTTAGTACGCCCCCTACATGCCTACTTTACGTAGTGCATACGCATTTTTTGCTAATTCTCAGAAATTGTTTTTTTTTCTAAGTTTTTGCTATTTAAGTTGCAGAATTTGCGTTTTTACGCTTTTTTTGCTAATTTTGCTGATTTGTGATCCTTGCTGAATTAGGCCCTTAATACAAGACAATTAAAATTACAAAAAAAGAAATCCACAATGAGATGGCTTCCGGTGAATAGCAGTGTGAGCAAACAATTACTGGCTCTAGGAGAGAACTGATGTGCAGTCAGTTCTTAAAAGCATGTGAACATAAGAGTCCTCCCGGCTGCAGCTGTGGGTCCCTCCTCTGTTGCAGATCGTTTCCTCCGCCGTCAGGTAAGTATGAGCTACCGTCACGCACCGGTCGTCAACCTCACGAGCACCCACCCTGCACGCTGAGCTAGCCTTGAGAAAGACCCTAGGAGGGTTGGAACGCGTGGGTGCTCATGAGGCTGACGACCTGTGCATGACGGTAGCTCACACTTACCTGACGGCGGAGGAGACGATCTGGAACAGAGGAGGGGTGAAACAGCCCATGAGAGTTGGAGCTGCCAATTTGTCACCAAAGCGCTGGTGAAGTGGTATCTTGATCTCGTTTTTTTTTATGTACGCATTGTCCGTATGGTGCTAAACTGGGCTATTTGGCACAATTTGAGGAAGTGTGCACGTGACATCACTGACATGCCAGCATAACTGCCCATGCTACCAGCTGAGTGCACACTTCACACACGTACAACATATGCAAGCCAATACATGACAACTTACATATACATCCTTGTGGTTGCCGCATACATTTATGGCCATCCTATTGCACTATATATTTCAATAACCAACATTCATTATGTTTTTAGTGTTTACAAAAAAAGCAAAACTAGGGCAGTGGTTAGGGCATTCGGTTAATGGACAGATGAGTCTTATGTTACCAAAGACCTACAGACTCCACAATCATAAATCAATCCTTGGGTATATGTACAGTATTGAATGAAGGTTATCAGGGTCTTTGGAAGCAACGCCACTGTAGAATATAGAATGTGGCAAGTGATGGCATTCCATCAGAGACACATTGTTCCCTGCTTTCCCATCTAAGAATGCTAGAAGTCTAACAATGGATGTACTGTATCAGTTTGTAACAATAGCAGATTAAACAAGAGCCCTACACTACCAGCCCTATATCCCAAGGCAGTCATATGTAGATTTCCCATTTAAATTCCTTCTCACTGTAATGAGTTAGGCGCACACTGAAGTTATCACATCTTTTCAGCAATCCCCTGGTGAAGCCTAAGCTACGGAAATCCTCAGCCATGTGACAGCACGTTAGGCAGAGCAGATGTGATTAAGCACCACACAATAAGGAAAGTTGGCATGTCTCTCCTTGTACTGTATTATATACTTTCTAGAAATGCAGCTCAGGATTTCCAAGCATCCATTCAGTACTACATAGACCCCATTATCTCTCTCCACTTCATCTCTCTCCAAGTTTTGATACATTTCCCCCTACGTATCACGATGCTGATTAGAAACTGAGGTGAGATTAGTGCTCAATGACGTACAGCAGTATATTAAAAAGTTTAGGCGTGTAAAGTTCTAATTTTAATATCATATGTATTATGTGTAAAAATTCTTCCACATGACTTTTTAGTTAGATATTGGGAGTGACCAGATTTGCTGAATTGCAGCAGAGAAGGTCTGACAAGCTGAATATACAGAAATCCCGGTGAATAGCTGATCGCATTTGTCAGTGGACAGATGGTCTGTTGTGATGGACTGTACAGCCTCTCCTTATCAGACGTGTAGACTCACACTGAGGAGTAGCTATTGAAAACATGCGTTGCATAATTTTTTTTATATACAAATATGATGATTCTCGGTAGAAACTGAATTTATTTGTTGAGAAGTAATGTGCCATGGTGGGGACTCCGAGTTGATCGCTCGCTAGCAGTTTTTAGCAGCCATGCAAACGCATTGTCGCCGCCCACTGGGGAGAGTATTTTCGCTTTGCAGAAGTGCGAACGCCTGTGCAGCAGAGAGCCTGCAAAAACATTTTGTGCAAAACAAGACCAGCCCTGGATTTACTCTTTGTGTGCATTGATTCTAACGTTGGAGGGTTGGCTTTTGACGTCACACACCCGCCCAGCGGTCATCCAACCACTCCTGCATTTTCCCTGGCAGGCCTGCGTTTTTCTAAGCACTCCCTGAAAAAACGGTCAGTTGACACCCAGAAACGCCCCTTTCCTGTCAGTCATCTTGCGGCCGCCAGTGCGAATGAAAACGTTGCTAGAACCTGTGCAAAACCACAAAGGCCTTTGTACCCGTACGTCGCGCGTGCGCATTGCGGTGCATACGCATGCACAGAAATGCAGAGTTTTAGCCTGATCGCTGCGCTGCGAACAACGGCAGCTAGCGATCAACTCAGAATGACCCCCCATGTATGTTGCATGGCACCCCCTTAAGAAGGCTGTTTTTGCAATCTGTATACAGTTATATTTAAACTGTACAAATATTCAAGGAGCTGTTTGTTTTAGAAGAAGAGAAGAGAGATGGGAAGAGCTTTTGATTTTACAATAATTTTTTATTACACTCCATATGCCTTTCTGTCATCCGTGCTGGAAGAAACAAATGTCTCCAGATGGTTATCTTTTGTCCAGACACTACTTTGGAATTGATAAATAATGCCTTGTGTCCCAACAGCAAGGGGTTTCAACTGGAAAATACATGGTCACTGCATACAGCACCGCACTGCTGCTGCCTCCAGGGCTGGGAATGCCCCCCCCCCC
Source organism: Pseudophryne corroboree (assembly GCF_028390025.1). NCBI lineage: Eukaryota > Metazoa > Chordata > Amphibia > Anura > Myobatrachidae > Pseudophryne > Pseudophryne corroboree. Next base: position 603,637,357 of record NC_086449.1, on the reverse strand, counting down.
TCCCATTGTATGACAGGGGCTGGAGCTTTACCTGCTGTTCCTCAGTAGCATATCCTGGCTGGAAGAAATGATGTTTCAGGGCTATTTGTCAATATCTGCACTGTTACTGTGATGTCACTTACTTAATCACTTTATTTCTGGGTTTGGACCTGGCTGAGCTACTGCACATGTGTGGGCAACCGCTTGGTAATTACCAGAGAGAGATCTGAAATCATCTAAAGGTGGCTTTAGCTAACAGGGCAAGCTCCAAAAAGCTTTGTACTGGAAATCTGATTTTTACTCCATCTCATAGAAAGCTACAAGGGACCTTACATAGAAGATATATCAGACATCTGATGCATTACCCCTTGTTAAAAACTCCCAAATTCCCAAAATGCAGACAGTCTCCAAAAACAACTGTGCTCAGAGGATAGATTACATTTTTTGTGATTTATAAATAGGTCCCTTAATGTAACCGACAGAAACAAGTGCTAACATTGTCTGAGGGAAAAACACGTAGCGTTAAAGCATCATTATTTTACTTAACTTAGGGGGTAATTTAGATTTGATCGCTGCTGTGACTGTTACGATACACAGCATGAAACACACGGAAAGTAATAACTGCCACCAAAATTATTTAGTATTAATGCTCACATGACTATACTGTACATCACAGACCAAGTGTACAATCCAACACCAGCACGGCTGTGAGACACTGCTGATATAGTGAACGCAACATAACAGTAGAGGCTACATGGGGCCTACTGACAAACTGAACAAGTTACATATGCAAAGAAAGCATACAAGTGTTCACGCAGTAAAATGCAGTCAATTAATCAACACATAGACCTACACAGCTACTAAATATAAAAAACTGGATGTTATATTCACTCACCATTGGCACTACTTCTTTAAGAGGAAAGTGTTTCTTCTTGTAGCTGTGCGATTGACAAATTAATCTGCGATTACATCCACATCCCTATTTCGTGACACATTCTTGTGACAGTTCAATAAAGCAACATGGTTCAGTCTTCCTTGCCCCATTGTGGACCGCAGATACATTTTAAGACGCCGCAGGCTTTAAAATGACCTTTCTGAGCTGCAGGATGTTACAGGAGCAGTCAGTACGGGTATCAATAATTTTGTGATCTCTGGTAACATGTTTCTTAAGTGCTCTCCTTGGCCGTCTTTCAGGAAATCCACTACATCTTGAAAAGTAGCTAGGTAAACTCCTCATTGTTTTGCTATGTCCATGCACATGTCACGATGCACTGTCAGCCTGACCTCATCCAAATCATCCCCATGGAACTGCACAATACTTTTGCAGTCACCCTTTACAGTTAACAAATCCTCAACATCTTCCATGTGTTTGAAAGCTGAATCTGCAATCCAAGTACGCTGATGCTGTATCCATGACCTCGAAGTATTGCTGTTGGTATATAGCTTCTGGTGTTTAAAAGCTGTGTAGAGATGCACCTTCATCTTCCAGATGGTAGGGAATTTTTCTTGGTCTCGGCACTGTTGGGCTCTCCAAGTTCAGGTCATGTGCTGCTGTGGTAGTGCTTTCCCAAAATTCTTGGAACCCTTCTTCACGAAGACTCGATATGTCTTCCTTGAGCGTGTCAACCATCTGTCTAGCTTTCTGTAGGTGCAACTGGTACTTTTGGAGTGCAGCATTGACCGTTTCCATGCGCAAGAAGAATTTCAGCATGAGTTTCAATGAGAAAAAAGTGCAGAATTTCTGAAGCTGCAAAAACAGACCTTTGGCTTTACCTACTACATCACCTTTGTCATTTAAACGCAAGTCCTCGAGAAATTCTATTAGCGCACCGTAGTTGGAAGCAATGGATTGTGATGAGGCTGTTTTCATGGTCCAGCGTATTGGGCACAGAGGTCTCAAAGATGGTGCTTGTTTGCCTTGAAACCAGGTGAGTCACTTGTGCGAATTTCTGATCAGTGTTATGATGTCACGAATAAGTGCCAAGAAGTTGCGCATGCGGGAATGTTTTTGACAACGTGCAGTGCAATGGATGTACAGTGCTTGGGGCTCCTGTTCCTGGGTGCAAGCCTGTAGACTTGTTCAAATGCCAGTCGTAAAACTGGGCCTAATTCAGGTTGGATCGCAGTGAAAAGATGCGGGCGCATGTGCAGCGTCCATCATGTGCAAGGCGGGGCTTGTTGTTGTTTTTTAGGTCTCATACAATCAAATAAATATTTCCTCTGGCTCCAGATTTTCAGTCACAAAATGAAAGCACATAGGGGGTCATTCCGAGTTGATCGTAGCAGTGCTAAATTTAGCACAGCTACGATCATCTTCCCTGACATGCGGGGTGACGCCCAGCACAGGGCAAGTCCGCCCCGCATGTCAGTGCCGCCCTCACCCCACACAAATACAAAAGCATCGCACAGCAGCGATGCTTTTGTATTTCTGGAGTAACTCCCGGCCAGCGCAGCCCCTGCGGCTGGCTGGGAGTTGTTCATCGCTGCCTCTGGCCGCAGCGGCTGCGTGGGATGTCACGCAGCCGCCGCGGCCCCCCTCCCCTAATGGTCCGGCCATGCCTGCGTTGGCCGGACCGCGCCCCCTAAACGCCGGCTTAACGCTGCCGTACAGCCCCCTCCTGCCCAGCGACCGCCTCTGTCTCAGAGGCGATCGCTAGGCAACGACGACTGACATGCGCCGGCACACTGCGACGCCGGTGCATGCACAGTTCCGACCCGATCGCTGCGCTGCGACAAACTGCAGCAAGTGATCAGGTCGGAATGATCCCCATAGACACCTGTTCTTTGACGGTAATTTCGGCTGTCTCATCCATAATCACAGAGAAAAACTCAGCAGACTTTGGGCCTAATTCAGAGTTGATCGCAGCAGCAAATTTGTTAGCAGTTTGGCAAAACCATGGGGGTCATTCCGAGTTAATCGCTCGCTAGCTACTTTTTGCAGAGCTGCGATCAGATAGTCGCCGTCTATAGGGAAGTGTATTTTTGCTTTGCAAGTGTGCAAACACTTTTGCAGCCGAGCAGTACAAAAAAGTTTTGTGCAGTTTCTGAGTAGGTTTGAACTTATTAAGCCGCTGCGATCTCTTCAGCCTGTTCGTGTCCAGAATTGACGTCAGACACCCGCCCTGCAAACCGTTGGACACGCCTGCATTTTTCCAAACACTCTAAGAAAACGATCAGTTGACACCCACAAACGACCTCTTCCTGTCAAGCTTCTTGCGATCGGCTGTGCGAATGGATTCTTCACTAACTCCATCGCTCAGCAACGATCCGAGTTTTGACCTGATCGCACCGCAGTGAAAAAACCTAGCATGCGATTAGGTCGGAATGACACCCTATGTGCACTGCAGGGGGCTTGGGGCAGATATAACATGTGCAGAGAGAGTTACATTTGGGTGGGGTGCACTGAAACAAAATAACCCACCCAAATCTAACTCTCTCTTTTGTAGCTTCAAATGCTATCCATGGAAATTTGACTTTCCAGCTAGCTTGATAAGTCCGTCCCTTCTTTGGTCCAACTTCGCTGCTGCTGCTATTGCCGTTATTGGTGGTGGTTGACTGGCCACTGTTCGAGGCACTAGTGGAACTGGAAGTTGCACTGACATTGCTTGGTGGGTTTGTTTTTTTAATCAGAAATGTATCCATTTTGGTGCTCAAGGTTAATGAGTTGACAGCCTTGCTCTACATACAATAAAAAGCAATTAAAATGGGCACTAATAATTAACACAAATAGGGTAAAGCTGGCCATACACTGGAGCGATTATCAGGCCGATCTCACGATTTGGCCGCTATTGCACGATGCATCATATGAAAAAGGTGCAAATTGTACTGTACACAGGTACGATCACGATCCGATGCGCGGTCATTTGTCACATCTTCAGATCTTACCTGCTGCACGCAAGATCTGAAGATGCAACTAACTATCAGTTTGCTGGGAGTTGCAGATCTTACGATATATCTTATGTGAAATTACACACATACAATCTATTTTGCATCTGGGAAGCTGCCGGGGACTTCAAGGGAAATTGTGTCTGAAATCTTAAGATTTCAAATCGTTGTAATGTGTGGCCAGCTCACTGCTCCCCCCCTTGCAGATCTCTTTGCTCACTGCTCTCCCCAGTGGCGCACCCAGGGGGGGTTTCCGAGCACCCAGAAAACCCCCTCCACTAAAAAAAAAAAAAAAAAAAATTTTTTTTTTTTTTTTTTTTTTAAGCTGCATGAGTATTATTAATGGCTGTCTAGCGTCCTCTGCAGCCTGCTGTCTTCCTGGTGGCACTTGTAAGAGCAATAAAAGTTTATTTTAATTATAGTATATATATATATTTCCCTCATGTGCTTATCCATTCTTACTTTAATCATCTTCAACTGCATCAACTCCAGCAGTCTTCGGCCACCTGATACTTATTCCAGTGTCATCTGCTGATGTAACTATGTGTATTTACCCTGTACTTGTCCTATACTGTCATCAACTGTAAGTTGCTGTTTTCCTGTTTGATTATTCATGTACTCTGTAATTGGGCGCTGCGGAACCCTTGTGGCGCCATATAAATAAAGGATAATAATAATAATAATAATAATATATCCATGTGCATACATATATACACATGTATATACATACATACATACATATAAACACACACACACATGATATATATATATATATATATATACACGTGTGTGTGTGTGTGTGTGTGTGTGTGTGTGTGTGTGTGTGTGTGTGTGTGTGTGTGTATATATATATATATATATATATATATACTGTATGTGTGTACACACAAATATATATATATGCATGTTTAATATGCTGTGTGTATGTATATATATATATATGTGTGTAGATATGTGTGTGTGTGTGTGTGTGTGTGTGTGTGTGTGTGTGTGTGTGTGTGTGTGTGTGTGTGTGTGTGTATATATGTACACTAGTTTTACGGACCCAGCATATGCTGGGTCACCTCAGTCCCCACCCCCGTGATTGGCTCCGCCCAGTTCTGGAAACCCCCCCATGCAAATCCTGCGTTTGCCACTGCTCCCCCCTTGCAGCCCTTATTGCTCACTGCTCCCCTGTTGTAGTCCTCCTCGCATCACTAGGGGGGATACGGGGGGGGGGGTGTCACCCGGTTGTTAGCCTTTAAGGGGGTGACATCAAAACGAGCCGCACTCACCCCCGCACCCCCGCTGCATGAGCCTGAGGGGAGGAGAGCGCAGTGCGCATCTCTACTGCCTCTCATTGTGTTCCGTCTGCACCGGCCAATTAGAGCTTGCAGACCAGCAAGGTTTAAGTGACTCACAAGCCAGCGCCATAATTCAAAGGGCCGCCGGAGATGGGACACAGCAAGGGGAAGGAGACGAGCGCTGTGCTTTCTCCCCTCAGGCAATGCAGCACCAGTACCAGCACCAGCAGCACTACCAGCGGCAGCACCAGCAGCACCGGTGCCTGCACCACCAGTGGCAGCGCCAATGCCAACAGCAGCACCAGTGCCAACACCACCAGCACAAGCTATGGAGGGGGTGAGAACTTTTACTGGGGCATTGTATGTGTATATGGCACTGCTGGGGGACATTATGTATATATATATGGCACTGCTGGGGGGGCATTGTGTGTGTATATGGTCCTGCTGGGGGATATTATGTGTCTATACGGCACTGCTGGGGGCATTATGTGTGTATGTGTGTATATGGCCCTGCTGGGGGTATTGTGTGTGTATATATGGCACTACTGGGGGGCATTATGTGTATATAGGGCACTGCTGGGGAGCATTATGTGCATATACGGCACTGCTGGGGGTCATTATGTGTATATATGGCACTGCTGGGGGACATTATGTGTATATACAGCACTGCTGGGGAGCATTATGTGCATATATGGCACTGCTGGGGGGCATTGTGTGTGTATATGGCCCTGCTGGGGGACATTATATGTATATACAGCACTGCTGGGTGACATTATGTGTATATAAAGCACTGCTGGGTGACATTATGTGTATATAAAGCACTGCTGGGGGGCATTGTGTGTATATATGGCTCTGCTGGGGGGCATTATGTGTATATACGGTACTGCTGGGGGTCATTTTGTGTGTATAGGGCATTGCTGGGGAGCAATATGTGTATATACGGCACTGCTGGGGGATATTATGTGTCTATACGGCACTGCTGGAGGGCATTATGTTTGTGTGTGTGTATATGGCCCTGCTGGGGGCATTGTATGTATATATGGCACTACTGGGGGGCATTATGTGTGTATAGGGCACTGCTGGGGAGCATTATGTGCATATACGGCACTGCTGGGGGTCATTATGTGTATATACGGCACTGCTGGGGGACATTATGTGTATATACAGCACTGCTGGGGAGCATTATGTGCATATACGGCACTGCTGGGGGGCATTGTGTGTGTATATGGCCCTGATGGGGTGCATTATGTGTATATACAGCACTGCTGGGGGACATTATGTGTATATAAAGCACTGCTGGGGGGCATTGTGTGTATATATGGCCCTGCTGGGGGGCATTATGTGTATATACGGCACTGCTGGGGGACATTTTGTGTGTATAGGGCACTGCTGGGGAGCAAATGTGTATATACGGCACTGCTGGGGGATATTATGTGTCTATACGGCACTGCTGGGGGGCATTATGTGTGTATGTGTGTATATGGCCCTGCTGGGGGCATTGTGTGTATATATGGCACTACTGGGGGGCATTATGTGTGTATAGGGCACTGCTGGGGAGCATTATGTGCATATACGGCACTGCTGGGGGTCATTATGTGTATATATGGCACTGCTGGGGGACATTATGTGTACATACAGCACTGCTGGGGAGCATTATGTGCATATACGGCACTGCTGGGGGCAGGGCCGGCAACAGAAATCTTGGGGCCCCATACACTGATATCTCTGGGGGCCCCCTACCCCCTCAACTCTTCCCCTCAATATAAATGTGTGTATATATATATATATATATATATAAATATACAGTATATACATACACACGCACACATATACATACACATACACATATACAAACATACATATATAAGCACACATATATGATATAAAAAAATGGAAGGAAAGTATACCCAAATGGCGCATTGCTGCTGCAGTGCCTAGAGGTTTAGAAATAAATGTCACCACATTTAACATATACAATCGAAACAAAAAAATATAAACCTCCCTGGTACATTCAGCGCAAGAGCCTATAGCAAAGAAAAGACCAGTCTTTTCTTTGCTATAGGCTCTTGCGCTGAATGTACCAGGGAAGCACACATACATGTACATATACTACACAGACACAAACATACATATATAGACACAGACCTACAGATTGTCACAACGGTGAGGGAGACTGCAAGGACCCAGGAGGGACTGACCTTGTCTGTAGGGACATCACATTGGTAAAGCTGCAGTCGGCTGCTGTCTGATATTCTCAGTCAGTGTGCTTGGCAGTGCTGTGCCGCTCAGCTCCTCGGAGTCAGCGGCAGCAGCAGGGACGGGCTGGCGCGGGTTCATGCGTAGTGACGCCGCGACGCTGCCAACACAGCACGGGACCAGCTCAGACCAAGTGATGGGGTATGCGGCGGGGGTGGTGTTTGTATTGGGAAGTAATTGTCTGTTAATTGACGTATGGGCGTCCCGGAGTGCACGGGAGCCACAGCTTTCTTGGGCGCTGCCTACACATTTCTTGTGCCCCTGATGCTCGGGGCCCCTCTGATCCTTGGGGCCCCATACGGGTGTCCCCTTTGACCCCCCCTGTCGCCGGGCCTGGCTGGGGGGCATTGTGTGTGTATATGGCCCTGCTGGGGGACATTATGTGTATATACAGCACTGCTGGGGGACATTATGTGTATATAAAGCACTGCTGGGGGGCATTGTGTTTATATATGGCCCTGCTGGGGGGCATTATGTGTATATACGGCACTGCTGGGGGACATTTTGTGTGTATAGGGCACTGCTGGGGAGCAATATGTGTATATACGGCACTGCTGGGGGATATTATGTGTCTATACGGCACTGCTGGGGGGCATTATGTGTGTATGTGTGTATATGGCCCTGCTGGGGGCATTGTGTGTATATATGGCACTACTGGGGGGCATTATGTGTGTATAGGGCACTGCTGGGGAGCATTATGTGCATATACGGCACTGCTGGGGGTCATTATGTGTATATACGGCACTGCTGGGGGACATTATGTGTATATACAGCACTGCTGGGGAGCATTATGTGCATATACGGCACTGCTCGGGGGCATTGTGTGTGTATATGGCCCTGCTGGGGGACATTATGTGTATATACAGAACTGCTGGGGGACATTATGTGTATATAAAGCACTGCTGGGGGGCATTGTGTGTATATATGGCCCTGCTGGGGGGCATTATGTGTATATACGGCACTGCTGGGGGACATTTTGTGTGTATAGGACACTGCTGGGGAGCAATATGTGTATATACGGCACTGCTGGGGGAGATTATGTGTATATACAGCACTGCTGGGGGAGATTATGTGTATATACGGCACTGCTGGGGGAGATTATGTGTGTATACGGCACTGCTGGGGGACATTATGTGTATATACGGCACTGCTGGTGGGGGCATTGTGTGTGTATATGGCGGGCATACACAGGAATAGATCTGCACGCTCGTCAATCAGTTGCAGCTACAGGCGTGTTTGAGGGGGGTGCTGGACATCAGGGGGTGCCTGTACGCACCAGGCACCCCCCGTGCGCACGCCTATGAAAGAAGTCCGAATATAGCTGAAGTGAACCTGGGTTCACACAATAAAGCAGAAATGATGCTGCCATCCAGAATTTATTTCTAAAAGAGCTTATACTTAGCTCTTAACACTAATACTAACTTTACTTTAAACTTTTTAAATAGTGATATTAAATTTACCTCCTTATTATTGTTTATTATATTTGGCAGTGGCTGGAGTTGGGCAAGCTGCCAGCTCCTTCACATCCCCCGGAAGCTCCTCACAGTACAGGGGCGGCCGGGCGTGTACACAGCTGCCGCAGTGGCGCATGACGTAATTGCGCCATGCCACGGCCGCAAACCCAAGAGACCAAGAGATTGACTGTGAGCTAGTGGTGGAGCCGCTGGCCGAGAAAACACCGGCGGCAGGGGGAATGAACGGGTGGCTGCGGAAGTTACTATTTACCGGGCGGGCGGCTGCCTATGGTCCCGTTGATGCTCATCATTTTCTGTGGGTGCTCGGGCCAAGGAACACCCACGGAATCGGCGCCTATGCCTGGAATAAAGGAGCATATTTATCAAAGGTTGTAAGCCCTATAGCCAGTGAAAACATCTAGGAGTTAGACTTAGTGCCAGTGAAAGCACTGCTGTCGTCAGTAGTAACCGCCGCCAGTAATGTCATTTGCTAATTATGAATATGCACCAAAATCTGTTACTGCATTTATATACAGTTTGACAGACTGGAAACCTTCACTGTGAAATATGTGATTTGAGTCAAACTAGAATAAATAGCATTAACACTTATGCAGTTGTCATACAATAGAAGAGCTGTTGATATCATACAATGGAAGCAGGAAGGAAAGGATTAGGGCCTAGTTCAGCATGGATCGCTATTCTGAGAAATTGCAGTTGTCTGCGAGTAGAAAGGCGTCGCCCCAACGGGAAGAAAAACGCCCCGTGCAAGTGTGCGAATGCATCACAGATCACTATCCATTCGCAGATGCATAAGCAATTTCTGGAACAACAAAGATTTTTTGCCGTCTGAGGAGATGTAAGTAGTCCTGATCTGCGATTGAGACGGCCAGGAAGTGGTCTGCGCTGACGTCAGAGACCCTTCCCAAATGCGCCTGGACACGCCTATATATTTTGTCTGACACACCCAGAAATTGGCAGGTTTCCGCCCAGAAACGCCGGCTGCCTGTCAGTCAAACAACGGCTACATTGCGATTATGATGTGTACGCAATTTCTGATGTTATTACCCCTCATGCATGTTCAATGTGAGCGCTACGCATGTGCAGTCGTTCGATAATTGCTCAATTTGCGATTTCTCTAAATAGCAATCCATGCTGAATTAGGCCCCTAGACATACATCCCAACTGTCCTGATTTTCGTGGAACAGTCCCTTTGTTTTGGGACTGTCCCGCTGTCCCACCCGCGGGCCGTAGTGGGGGGACAATTGGGAGGCTCCTGTCAGTCACTGCTCTCACTAGCGACGGAGGGGGGGGCATGCCAGCAGCTCATAGGGCGATGGCCATGGCCCCATAGTGACGAACACGGGTGCACGGCTCGCGATCGCAACTCTACCGTGAAGCCACGCCCCTTTCTTATAGGTCACACTCGCTTTTTGGGCAGGCGCGGCTTTGCTGCGCCATAGTGTCCCTCTTCCTCTTCTCCCAATGTTGGGAGGTTAGCCTAAAGGCCCGTACACACTGGTCGATATATCGGCCGTTCTCTTGAACGGCCGATATATCGCGGGACCGTCGGCCAGTGTGTACGGCCGATACGTCTGTGAACTCCGTCGTTCACAGACGTATCGCGTCGGCCGCGCAGCACAGCCGACGGCCAATATATCTACCAATATATTGGCGCGTCGCTGTGTGTGTACGGGGCGGTCGGCCGACCGCCCGTACACATGCTTTGGCGGCCGGCGGTGATTGACAGCTGAACTGGGCGGGCGTGTGTACACGCTCGCCCAGTTCATGACGTCAGTCCCCGACGGATCGGGCAGTGTGTATGCTGAACACACTGCCCGATCCGTCCATAGATATATCTGCAGATCAATTGATCTGCAGATATATCTACTAGTGTGTACCCACCTTAAGACAATAAACAGAATGGTGCATTCTACAGTCTAGAGCAGTGAGAGGCATGCTAATACTCTTCTGGGGCCTCATGGGTGGCCATCTAACAAGCATATGACCTAAAATCTCAGTAAGCCATACATTTATTCGAAGATAAAGACATCTACTGTATCTGTAACATCATAGCAGCATTGGGAATTTCCCATTAGGCACGTGACGCATGTGCCTAGGGGTAGCACTTGTTTGGGTAGCAGCACTCAGATGTAGGGATGGCCATCGGTGGGTTATCCATCGATGGTCACCATCGATGGCACCATTGATGGATAACCTCGATGGTGTAAAACCATCTGTAAGGGAACCATTGATCGTTTTACCCATCGATGGTCACTCCTGCATTACTGTAAAATGAACTGCGAGCTAATCAAAGCCCAGGGGTGTGGCTTCACAGGTGTCAGGGGGTGTGGCTAAGCTCAGTGCCCTGACACTTAGATTAAAAATGAATAAATAAATTGGGTAGCACTCATCCATTGATGGTTGGAAACCATCTGGTTCTCCCCCATCAATGGTAAAAGTTATTGATTTAAAATCATCGATGGTTGATGGCCATCCCTATTTGCATGCATGTGTTGGTATTGTCAGCCCAAAAAGTACGAGTAACTGCAAAATATATCCACTGTACTGTACCATATGCCATCTTGAATGAAGTGTAAATGGGTAGGACATGCACATACTTCCCCTGTAAGCTGTACTACTTAGCAAATGTTTAAATATGCAGTACTTTTTTTTTATTTGTATTTTTTTTAAATCATAGTGGCTTTTTTATTAGTCTATTAAATTGGCTATCATCAAATAACAGCTTATAACCAATCAATGAAAATAATAAACTTAGGCAATAGGGAGTGGCCTATACAGTAGTGCCTAGGGACGCCCTCACCCCTAAATCCGTTCCTGCATAGCAGGCATTCTAAGCAAGTGTTACAGCAATAACAAATGTGACAATAAAGCAGGAAGGTGCTGAAAGGACAGTATTCCGCCCATCAGTAATGTAGAGCAAGGTATCATTTCATATGGACACATCTGGGGCTTAGATGTTTAGATCAGTGTTACCTGGAACCATAGATTACAAAAGAATATACAGAGTTTCCAGTACAAAGTAAGGATACTGGAACCTTCTGAATCACAGCATGGGAAGAGGATGTATACAGAGGCAGAACTCTGGGAGGCAACGGAGTCATCTGCCGCCGGGCTCCTGCTCTGAAGGGGGGCACCTCTCCTCCCATTCTGTGACACCATTGAATTAAGTTAATTGATATCTTTCGCTGTCTTTTCAGTGGCCGACTTCCTCACTGGTCCCTGCACTTTACATATCACACCCTCTTTATTATGCTGAATATACACATTTTACAAGTATCACACCCAGGATTAGAAACCACAACCTATTACACTGGAAGCAGACCCTTACTGATGAAGCTGTTTGCTCCTGTATAGGAAATATGAGAATTGTAACTATATGAAGATACTTCTCTGACAATTACACGTAACTTCATATAGTTAGAATTCTCATGCTTCCTCTAAAGCAGGCATGTCCAAACTGCGGCCCTCCAGCTGTTGTGAAACTACATATCCCAGCATGCCCTGACACAGTTTTGCTGTCAGAGAATGCTAAACCTGTGTCAGGGCATGCTGGGATGTGTAGTTTCTCAACAGCTGGAGGGCCGCAGTTTGGACATGTCTGGTCTAGAGGAGCAAATAACTCCATCAGTAAAGTGTCTGCTGTTAGTGTAAGAGGTCATGAGTTCTAATCCTGGGTATGACTGCTAAGAAATGTGTGATTTAAATATAAGACAGTGAAATGTATAAATACAGTATATAAATTTTTTTCAGAGCACGCCATATACACACACACACACACACACACACACACACACACACACACACACACACACACACATATACACACACGCACACATACATACATATATTTATCTTAATATAGGAAATAGGGGGGCACCAATATTTACCTTGCCTCCGGGCAACTGTGACGAACTTACGCCACTGGATGTATATGTAGCAGAACAATACCCTGCACATAAAATGAACCCTAGAGAGGATTGCAGCATTATCTCTGAGTCTGTAGTCTCTCCTCACATCAGTCTGAAGTCTAGCACTCCATGCATTATACTGCTAGCGGCAATGATAAAAATAACCCTGCCTCAGATCATTATGCTACATTTTAACGATTGATCCAGAGAAAGTGCTCTTGCATGCTTCCTTTACCCATCAGCCGGTGACAATTAGCTCAGAATGTTGGCAGCTGAAGAACCATGTACATGTCCTGAGAAGTCCTGTGTCTACCACAATTTATAAAAAAAATGTTTTAATCATTTTATCAAGTAAAGAAATGTGCTGCGGATATACTGTAGGTATCCGGATGATAAGTCTACAGTCTAAAGGTCGACACTACATGGTCGACATGGTCTAAGGGTCAACATGACAATGGTCAATGCAGCGTTTGCTCGATCTGAGTTTTGGGAATTATTTTTTCCATTTTTTCAACTTGTTCATCCTTTACCATCCACGCACGTGGATTACAATTGAAAATGGTAACCTTGCCCAAAGCATGGCGAGTGAAGCGGCACACTAACTGGGGTTCCATGTGCTGGAACTAAAACTTGACACCAAAAAAACATGAAAAACTCATGTTGACCTTTTCATGTGTCAACCTTGTGCATGTCGACCATTTGGTGTCGACACTTTGACTGTTATACCAGAACTGCGTAAATATGGGGAAACTGTATTTTTGTTCTGTTTTGAAAAGTGTAGTGATCAGGGGGATCGGTATGAAATACCTCCAATCAAAATCCCGACGTTCAAAATCCCGACACCAATTGACCGATGGTCAAAATCCCGACATGGACAAAATACCGACATTTAAAATACCGACACGGTCAAAATACCGACATGTAAAATGCCGACAGGTCAAAATACCGACATGAGTTTTTCATGATTTTTTTCATTGAAACCGACTTGTTCATACTTTACCATCCCAGTGGACCTGGAGGGGGAATATAATAGTGTGCCGAGCGCAGCGACGCACCGTGCCCGAAGCATGGCGAGCGCAGCGAGCCATGCGAGGGGACGCAGTACACTTTATATGGTGTCCATGTTGACTTATGTCGACATACACACAAAAAACAACCAAAAACGCATGTCGGTATTTTGACCTGTCGGCATTTTACATGTCGGTATTTTGACCTTGTCGGTATTTTAAATGTCGGTATTTTGTCCATGTCGGGACTTTGACCATGTCGGGATTTTGACCATCGGTCAATTGGTGTCGGGATTTTGAACGTCGGGATTTTGATTGGAGGTAAACTGACTGCATCCCGTGATCAGGGCATCCAAACCCGTTTCTTAGACTTGGAGTGCCATCTTAAGAAAATGAGTTTAAACGGAGAGTCAAAAAATTTTTTTTCACAGTTTAGGGGAAATGTACTAAGCCTTGTGGAGAGAGATAAAGTGGAAAGAGGCAAAGTATCAACCAATTGGCTCCTTTCATGTTACAGACTGTTTTGAAAAATTACAGGAGTTTATTGGCTGGTAGTTTATCTCTTTCTACTTTATTTTTCTCCAATGCTTAGTACAACTGCTCCTTTACCGCCCATTAATTAGGTAAGGCATACCACCCAACTGTCCCAATTCCAGCAGGACAGTCCTGCTAATTAGATACTGTCTGGTGGTCCCACCCGCGAGCCATAGGGTCCCGTGGGCTGGGGGGTTGCAAAGTTTTTGATCACCTACTGCTTTGTTCTGCAAAGCAGCGGGTGATCTCTCAATAGATGTCGTGCACATGAGCACAGCATCTATACAGTGCAGGGAGGTGAGCCGGGGGCTGCCTAGCTGCTCTGGGAATGCTGGGCTTGTCCCCAAAATGCTGAATACAGGGCCGTGCTTTGAGGCCATGCACACTCACCCAAGGCCAAGCGCTCTACCACCAGATGACATGCCCCCTTTTTTGGTCACGCAAGCCTGCAGCGTGTGAGGGTACCGATCCAAGGGAAACAAACGTTGGGAGGTATTAGTAAGGGTCTTTGTTGGGACTCCATTTATGTGCCATCCCAGAGCACCCCCTTGTGTACTAGACCAGAGCTGCCACTTATGTGCCAGCCTAGAGCCCCCTTATGCCAGCCTTGAGCCTCCACTGACGTGTAAGAGGATAGGCCCCCTCATGTAACTTATCTCTCCAAAAATTACCTCCTGGTGAACATCTCCTAGTTTGTGTCTGAGTCTTTCTCCCTTAAACGGTCCATCTGCTTCCACAGCCACTGAGTCCATGTGCAGCACTGTGGTATGCACTGGCAGTCACGTGCACACTGGCATATCTATAATGGGTGCAGTGTGTGTGGTGCAAACGGACCCCTGAGTCCAGAGGGGGCCCACACCACACACGCTGCACCCATTATTTTGAATACTCACCCTCCCATTTTCAGTGTTCTGCGTATGCGCAATAGAGAAATCACTGGGAAAATGTCTGCCGCACCATTTTCTCAGTGATCTGCACATGTGCAGTAGAGTCTGAGCCCTCTAGTGCTCAGACTCACCAGCGCTGTCGGCAGAGAGGAGGGGGCCTGCACAGAGGAGGCAGCACAAGGGCCTCCGCCTCTCTTAAAGCGCCCCTGCACGTGCAGCTGTGGAGTGTTCTGGCACAGCAGTGATGTCACCGAGCTACACTGCCGCCACAGAGCATATACTGCCTCCATACTGACAGAGGTGCCCAAGGCTCAGAAGGAATCCCAGATGGGGGACTGGACTTTAGCACGGGGCAGAACGGATTTGGCCCATGGGCAGTAGTCTGGCTGTCCCTGGTAGAGATGAAGCAAACTTGGTTTAAAAAAAAGTGATCCAATACTTGTTACAGGGCATGTGTACTAAGGGCCTAATTCAGCCTGAGTTGTAGTTTTGTGAAAAATCACAAAACTACAACTCATTGTTCTAGCAAGCAGGGTAGGGGGGGGGGGGGGGGGCAGCACAGGGCAAGGCCACCCCACATGCTGGGTCCTTCCCCCCCCTCACTGAAATGTGAGTGCATCGCAGCGGCTTTGTGTGACATCACACAGCGGCTTCGTGTGACATTGCAGCGGCTTCGTGTGACATCGCAGCGGCTTCGTGTGACATCACACTGCCTCCGTAGGCCATCACGAAAATGGTCCAGACATGCCTGCATTGTCTGGGCCACGCCCCCCATCCCCGCGCTAGAATGCAACCACCAAAAATGCTGCTTCACCGCCCCGGTCGCGACTTAGGTTCTATGTCCAATCTAAACAGCGATTTCCTCACTTCAGCGTACTATGCTGAATCGGATCCTAAGCATTGGAAAGAGATAAAGTACCAGCCTATCAGCTCCTAACTGCCATGTTACAGGCTGTGTTGAAAAATGACAGGAGCTGGTTGGTTGGTACTTTTTCTCTCTCCAAGGCTTAGTACATAGGGGGTAATTCAGACCTGATCGTAGCAGCAAATTTATTAGCAGTTGGGCAAAACCATGCGCACTGCAGGTGTGGCAGATAGAACATGTGCAGAGAGAGTTAGATTTGGGTGGGTTATTATGTTTCTGTGCAGGGTAAATACTGGCTGCTTTTTAGTCATACCTTTAATTGAGTAAATGTGCTGGTTTATGCCATATGGGCTGTACGTTGTGCTTATGACTGCAGCACAGCTGGCACACATTAAGATGTGCATCTGAAAAAAGCCTAATTATCCCATATAGTTAGTCCAAATTTATGTTGCACAAAGGGCACACTAATCAAGAATAGATTTTTAATAAGGAGTTAATGTGCTAAGATTTTACTTTTACAATCAGTAACAAAAATGGCGCAACTACTGTAGGTTTCATTAGATTTGATTTAATGTGTTAACTTTTTTTCTATCTATCTATCTATCTATCTATCTATCTATCTATCTATCTATCTATTTATTATTATTATTATTATTATTATTTCCATTATTTTAGGCCTACTATTCTAAAGAGACACAAACGTACAGAATGTTAGGTCTAAACGTTTCATTTTGGAAAAGACAGGGGTTATATAATCCATGATGATCTGTCTGATCAACTTCAGTAGCCAAGTAAGACAGTTGACAGGAATCACGTTCGTTGCTGTATATTCAGGGGGTGAACAAGTAATGCTGGCAAACATTTTTGAAAAGTATCTAGCAAAACAACATATTACTGTATGTGACTAATAACTGAATTTAAACACTTAACTGGCGAAACCGTTTTTCAATATTTTATTTACTATACCTTAAAAAGTATTTATTTAAAATAGTTAATATTATATTATGCCCTTCTGCAGAACGGATCTCCTCGTCAAAAACTGGGGACACAGTGATTGAACACTGTTCCTGTGACTTGCCCCTCTAGCCAAGTGTCAGGATCGCCAATGTGTGTCGGTTGTTCGCTGTTCAGCACTGGAGTATTGTAATAATAAGAATTTACTCACCGGTAATTCTATTTCTCGTAGTCCGTAGTGGATGCTGGGAACTCCGTAAGGACCATGGGGAATAGACGGGCTCCGCAGGAGACTGGGCACTCTAAAGAAAAGATTAGGTACTATCTGGTGTGCACTGGCTCCTCCCTCTATGCCCCTCCTCCAGACCTCAGTTAGGGAAACTGTGCCCGGAAGAGCTGACACAACAAGGAAAGGATTTGGAATCCAGGGTAAGACTCATACCAGCCACACCAATCACACCGTACAACTCGTGATACTATACCCAGTTAACAGTATGAACAACAACTGAGCCTCAGTAACAGACGGCTCATAACAATAACCCTTTAGTTAAGCAATAACTATATACATGTATTGCAGAGAGTCCGCACTTGGGACGGGCGCCCAGCATCCACTACGGACTACGAGAAATAGAATTACCGGTGAGTAAATTCTTATTTTCTCTGACGTCCTAGTGGATGCTGGGAACTCCGTAAGGACCATGGGGATTATACCAAAGCTCCCAAACGGGCGGGAGAGTGCGGATGACTCTGCAGCACCAAATGAGCAAAGGCAAGGTCCTCCTCAGCCAGGGTATCAAACTTGTAGAACTTAGCAAATGTGTTTGAACCCGACCAAGTAGCAGCTCGGCAAAGCTGTAAAGCCGAGACCCCTCGGGCAGCCGCCCAAGAAGAGCCCACCTTCCTTGTGGAATGGGCTTTTACTGATTTAGGATGCGGCAATCCTGCCGCAGAATGAGCTTGCTGAATCGTGTTACAGATCCAGCGCGCAATAGTTTGCTTTGAAGCAGGAGCACCCAGCTTGTTGGGTGCATGCAGGATAAACAGCGAGTCAGTTTTCCTGACTCTAGCCGTCCTGGCTACATAGATTTTCAAAGCCCTGACTACATCTAGTAACTTGGAGTCCTCCAAGTCCTGAGTAGCCGCAGGCACCACAATAGGTTGGTTCAAATGAAACGCTGATACCACCCTAGGGAGAAATTGGGGACGAGTCCTCAATTCTGCCCTGTCCATATGGAAGATCAGATAAGGGCTTTTACACGACAAAGCCGCCAATTCTGACACACGCCTAGCCGACGCTAAGGCCAACAGCATGACCACTTTCCATGTGAGATATTTTAGCTCCACGGTCTTAAGTGGCTCAAACCAGTGGGATTTCAGGAAATCCAACACAACGTTAAGATCCCAAGGTGCCACTGGAGGCACAAAAGGGGGCTGAATATGCAGCACTCCCTTAACAAACGTCTGAACTTCAGGCAGTGAAGCCAGTTCTTTTTGAAAGAAAATAGATAGGGCCGAAATCTGGACCTTTATGGATCCTAATTTTAAGCTCATAGTCACTCCTGACTGGTGGAAGTGCAGGAATCGACCCAGCTGGAATTCCTCTGTAGGGGCCTTTCTGGCCTCACACCAAGCAACATATTTTCGCCATATACGGTGATAATGTTGTGCTATCACATCTTTCCTAGCCTTTATCAGCGTAGGAATCACTTCATCTGGAATGCCCTTTTCCGTTAGGATCCGGCGTTCAACCGCCATGCCGTCAAACGCAGCCGCGGTAAGTCTTGGAACAGACAGGGCCCCTGTTGCAACAGGTCCTGTCTGAGAGGCAGAGGCCATGGGTCCTCTGAGATAATTTCTTGTAGTTCTGGGTACCAAGTTCTTCTTGGCCAATCCGGAACGATGAGTACAGTTCTTACTCCCCTCTTTCTTACTATCCTCAGTACCTTGGGTATGAGAGGAAGAGGAGGGAACACATAAACCGACTGGTACACCCACGGGGTCACTAGTGCGTCCACAGCTATCGCCTGAGGGTCCCTTGACCTGGCGCAATATTTTTTTAGCTTTTTGTTGAGGCGGGACGCCATCATGTCCACCTGTGGCCATTCCCAACGGTTTACAATCTGCTTGAAGACTTCTGGATGAAGTCCCCACTCTCCCGGGTGGAGGTCGTGCCTGCTGAGGAAGTCTGCTTCTCAGTTGTCCACTCCCGGAATGAACACTGCTGACAGTGCTAGCACGTGATTTTCCGCCCATCGGAGAATCCTTGTGGCTTCTGCCATCGCCATCCTGCTTCTTGTGCCGCCCTGTCGGTTTACATGGGCGACCGCCGTGATGTTGTCTGATTGAATCAGCACTGGTTGGTTTTGAAGCAGGGGCTCTGCTTGACTCAGGGCGTTGTAAATGGCCCTTAGTTCCAGTATATTTATGTGTAGTGAAGTCTCCTGACTTGACCACTGTCCTTGGAAGTTCCTTCCCTGAGTGACTGCCCCCCAGCCTCGGAGGCTTGCGTCCGTGGTCACCAGGACCCAGTCCTGTATGCTGAATCTGCGGCCCTCGAGAAGATGAGCACTCTGCAGCCACCACAGCAGAGACACCCTGGCCCTTGGGGACAGGGTGATCAACCGATGCATCTGAAGATGCGATCCGGACCATTTGTCCAACAGATCCCACTGAAAGATCCTTGCATGGAACCTGCCGAAGGGAATTGCTTCGTAAGAAGCCACCATCTTTCCCAGGATTTGCGTGCAGTGATGCACCGACACCTGTTTTGGTTTCAGGACGTCCCTGACCAGAGATGACAATTCCTGGGCCTTCTCCACCGGGAGAAGCACATTCTTCTGTTCTGTGTCCAGAATCATGCCCAGGAAGAGCAGACGCGTCGCAGGAATCAGCTGCGACTTTGGGATATTTAGAATCCAGCCGTGCTGTTGCAACACTTCCCGAGAAAGTGCTACGCTGACTAACAACTGCTCTCTGGACCTCGCCTTTATAAGGAGATCGTCCAAATATGGGATAATTATAACTCCCTTCTTCCGAAGGAGTATCATCATTTCGGCCATTACCTTGGTAAATACTCTCGGTGCCGTGGACAGACCAAACGGCAACGTCTGGAATTGGTAATGACAATCCTGTACCACAAACCTGAGGTACTCCTGGTGAGGTGGGTAAACGGGGACATGCAAGTAAGCATCCTTGATGTCCAGCGACACCATAAAACCAACCTCTTCCAGGCTTGCAATAACCGCCCTGAGCGATTCCATTTTGAACTTGAACTTCCTTATATAAGTGTTCAAGGATTTTAAATTCAAAATGGGCCTCACCGAACCGTCTGGTTTCGGTACCACAAACATTGTGGAATAGTAACCCCGTCCCTGTTGAAGGAGGGGAACCTTGATTATCACCTGCTGGAGGTACAGCTTGTGAATTGCCGCCAATACCACCTCCCTTTCCCTGGGAGCAGCTGGTAAGGCTGATTTGAGGTAACGGCGAGGGGGAGTCGCCTCGAACTCCAGCTTGTATCCCTGAGATACAATTTGTACAGCCCAGAGATCCACTTGTGAGCGAACCCACTGGTTGCTGAAGTTTCGGAGACGCGCCCCCACCGCACCTGGCTCCGCCTGTGGAGCCCCAGCGTCATGCGGTGGACTTAGAGGAAGCGGGGGAGGATTTTTGTTCCTGGGAACTGGCTGCCTGGTGCAGCTTCTTTCCTCTACCCCTGCCTCTGGGCAGAAATGATGCGCCTCTGATCCGCTTGCCTTTCTGAGGCCGAAAGGACTGTACATGATAATACGGTGCTTTCTTAGGCTGTGAGGGAACCTGAGGTAAAAAAGTTGACTTCCCGGCTGTTGCCGTGGATACGAGGTCCGAGAGACCACCCCCAAACAATTCCTCACCCTTATAAGGCAACACCTCCATGTGTCTTTTAGAATCAGCATCACCTGTCCACTGCCGAGTCCATAATACTCTCCTGGCAGAAATGGACATCGCATTAATTCTAGATGCCAGCAGGCAAATGTCCCTCTGTGCATCCCGCATATATAAGACGACGTCTTTTATATGTTCTATGGTTAGCAAAATAGTATCCCTGTCGAGGGTATCAATGTTGTCTGACAGGGAATCAGAATATGCGGCTGCAGCACTACACATCCATGCTGAAGCAATAGCAGGTCTCAGTATAGTACCTGAGTGTGTATACACAGACTTCAGGATAGCTGCCTGCTTTCTATCCGCAGGCTCCTTTAAGGCGGCCGTATCCTGAGATGGCAGTGCCACCTTTTTTGATAAGCGTGTGAGCTCCTTGTCCACCCTAGGGGATGTTTCCCAACGTAACCTGTCCGTTGGCGGGAAAGGGTACGCCATCAGTAACCTCTTAGAAATCACTAGTTTCTTATCGGGGGAACTCCACGCTTCCTCACACAATTCATTTAATTCATCAGATGGGGGAAAAGTCACTGGCTGCTTTTTCTCCCCAAACATAATACCCTTCTTGGTAGTAACCGGGTTAATATCAGAAATGTGCAATACATTTTTCATTGCAGTAATCATGCATCGGATGGCTTTTGTAGACTGTGCATTTGTCTCATCATCATCTACACTGGAGTCAGACTCCGTGTCGACATCTGTGTCTACCATCTGAGCTAGCGGGCGTTTATGAGCCCCTGATGGCCTCTGAGACGTCTGGGCAGGCGCGGGCTGAGATCCCGGCTGTCCCAAGGCTGCTGCGTCATCGAACCTTTTATGTAAGGAGTTGATACTGTCGGTTAAAACCTTCCACATATCCATCCAATCCGGTGTCGGCCCCGTCGGGGGCGACACCACACTTATCTGCTCTTGCTCCGCCTCCACGTAACCCTCCTCATCAAACATGTCGACACAGCCGTACTGACACACCGCACACACACAGGGAATGCTCTGACTGAGGACAGGACCTCACAATGTCCATACCTCCCAACTGTCCCGATTTTCGCGGGACAGTCCCGTTTTTTGGGGACTGTCCCGCTGTCCCACCCGCGGGCCGCAGTGTCCCGCGGTGGGGGGGGGCAGTTGGGAGGCTCCGTCTCTCGCTGCCCTGCTTAGCAGAGCAGCGGAGAATAGACGCTGTGCGCATGCGCACAGCGTCTATTCAGTGCAGACAGAGGGAGAGGAGGCATGCCAGCGGCTCACAGAGCGCTGGGCATGCCCCCTCAGTGACGAAAACGGGGGCGTGACTCGCGATCGCGGGTCCTCCCGCGAAGCCACGCCCCCTTTTCGGAGGCCACACCCCCTTTTCGGGAGCGCGCGCGGCTTTGCCGCGCGAGTGTCCCGCTCCCCCGGGTAGGAAAGTTGGGAGGTATGCAATGTCCTTTGGGGAGACAGAGAGAGAGTATGCCAGCACACACCACAGCGCTATATAACACAGGGATTTACACTAAAAAGAGTGATTTTTCCCAATAGCTGCTTATTATCACAATTGCGCCTAAATTTATGTGCCCCCCCTCTCTTTTTTACCCTTGTTGTAATGGATACTGCAGGGGAGAGCCTGGGGAGCGTCCTTCCAGCGGAGCTGTGAAGAGAAAATGGCGCTGGTGTGCTGAGGAAGAAGGCCCCGCCCCCTCAGCGGCGGGCTTCTCCCGCATTTTGTATAATATTAATGGCAGGGTTTTTTGCATATATACAGTTTTATAAACTGTATTTTGTGCATTTTGTGCCAAAAGGTAATCTAATTGCTGCCCAGGGCGCCCCCCCCCCCCAGCGCCCTGCACCCAACAGTGATCGGAGTGTGTGGTGTGCTGTGGGAGCAATGGCGCACAGCTGCAGTGCTGTGCGCTACCTTAATGAAGACAGGAGTCTTCAGCCGCCGATTTCGTCGCTTCTTCTGTCTTCTGGCTCTGCAAGGGGGACGGCGGCGCGGCTCCGGGAACGGACGATCGAGGTCGGGCCCTGTGTTCGATCCCTCTGGAGCTAATGGTGTCCAGTAGCCTTAGAAGCACAAGCTAGCTGCAAGCAGGTAGGTTTGCTTCTCTCCCCTCAGTCCCTCGTAGCAGTGAGTCTGTTGCCAGCAGATCTCACTGAAAATAAAAAACCTAACAAATACTTTCTTTCTAGCAAGCTCAGGAGAGCCCACTAGGAGCACCCAGCTCTGGCTGGGCACAGATTCTAACTGAGGTCTGGAGGAGGGGCATAGAGGGAGGAGCCAGTGCACACCAGATAGTATCTAATCTTTTCTTTAGAGTGCCCAGTCTCCTGCGGAGCCCGTCTATTCCCCATGGTCCTTACGGAGTTCCCAGCATCCACTAGGACGTCAGAGAAATAAGGGTTGTTCCTGGGTTCTTGTTCTGGAAGGAGATACTATTAGACATTGCAAAGTGATGAGATTGTTCTACAAGGCAAAACATTCTTAAAATACATAGAAAAACTGTTCCATTTTATTCTGACAACATATTAAAGACATGTGAAGAGTAGGTGGAATCATTTAATGGGAGTATTGTGGTACTTCCTGGGAATGTTGCATTTGCTGGAGCCCTCCCTAAGAAACAGACATTCCTCGAGGTGCTAAGGGCTCTGGAATGACAGGAAGAGGGCTCTACCCGTGATCTAAGCATTAGGATGCTGCTATTTATTTGATTCATTGCTTTTATGAACAAATGGCTGGTTTTTGATGGATTAATGAATCAGGCCATGCTGACAGTGAGACTAATTTAAAAATAACTCTATGGAATGAGTTATTTGTATTCATGCATCTGTGTATCCTGCCCAGGAGCAGGAGACAGTTCTCACACATGACCCAATCATACATAGGCATCTCATTGCACTAGGATAAGGGGGTCTTTGAAGAAACATTAATCCCACTTGAGAGTTTCATACTAAAGACTGACCGCTGTCATTTCTGGGTGTTTCCTATAACGAAGTGCTGTGGAATTACACTTATAAGCCATATGGCATTGTTTGCATGATACAGCGAACAGTTATTTAAAACTCCTATGTAGGCGGATGAACTAGGATACGTTATCTAGAGCTGCAGAAATACAGTGACCTCTCTTTATAACACTCTCTTTGTAATCTATAAGTTGAATATATATCAACCTCAATAATAACGCCACCCTAAAAATTTCGGAAGACACAGCTGGGTAAATCTCGGATTTCACCATGGAATTCCTTTTTATGAGTTTCAGAGAAGCGGAAATAACCTTAAAAAATGGGTGGGTTATCACCGCTTCATGCATTTGCTTCTATATTACATCATATGCCTACATGTGCTATATGGAGGCCACTGAAATTGTATACACTTATTGACTGTTTTCAGGTATAGAATCATAGACTCAAGCCACTTGTCTAATCTGCATGTTTTTGAATAAAAAACATCTCTGATTTCCTCCCTACTTGATCATTAGTTTAAGATACAGGATAGAATAATTCTTTGCATGTGTTTAAATACTCTTATAGTATCAACATCTACCACCTCTGCTGAAAGATAATTCTACCTACTGTGTATACTAATCTTTCAGTGAAGCAATTGATTCTCAGATTTCTGCAAAACCTGCTAGACTTCAGTTTCAGTGCTGGTTTATAGAAATGAAGATGCAGCCAATCAGATTCTAGTTATTATCTTCTAGAAGGGCCTTGGTTTATGATAACTTGAATTTGATTGGTTGCTATGGGCAACATCACCCCTTAGTCTATATATCTTGCAGCTTTACTTCTTCTGTGGCTTGTCTGCTTTATTCGGCTTTAGGTTCCAGAATATAACATTATTATAGTAACAATTATCATACCTCTTAGTGGATCTAATCAAGAATTATGTAAAATGGACAATACCTTGACTCCAGATAACCACTCCTATAGTCACCAAATGCAGTGGTGACTAAACTACTAAAAGTCCTTTTTACACAGATACTATATAGATTTTTTTATTCCATTATATTTATGCATATGTATTGATTGTTTGCAATAGGTGTTAATTAAAAAAGGAGCCCTGCAATGCCACTTTATCCTCCTGGGCACACTGCTATGCTCCCAAAAAGCATTGTGAGGATACATATAATCTATATGCTGACATTTTTGCTTGAACCGTTGAGACGGCAGTTTAGAGAGCAGTAAATATCCTCTGTACAAACTCCGGTGTCAATGCTAATTGTAGTCCTCTGACCCTGGCATAGAGATACAAACAAGCATCGGACTAGCTAACAACAGAGCCGGCCCTAGCCAATTTGATGCCCTAGGCAAAATTTTGTCTGGTGCCCCCTAGCTCCGCCGCTAGTTCTGCATCTGTACCTGCAATACTCAGGTAGTGGGGCCCACCGGGTGGTTACCCTGTGGGCCAGTTCAACTCTGCACAATGCCATACAGTAATGACCATAATACATATAATTCCACACAGTAAAGGAACCTTACACATATGCCCCACATTAGTAATGCCCATAATACACATAATGCCACACAGTAATGCACCTTACACATATGCCCCACATTAGTAATGCCCAATACACATATACTGCCACACTTGCTGGTTATACAAAAAGATCAGTATCAAACATGTAGAAACTGTCCATTCTCTTCACTATTCAGTGTGTTTGCTGGTGTCTGTTACTCCCGTTAACTGCATGCCCTTTACTTTATACTGTGGGAGCTAAATGCTCTGCCCTCCAGTCTGATGTGTCCGAAAGTCACGCTGCACTGATGTTTAGAAATAGCACAACGCAACTTACTGACCACGTTACAGTGCTAGATGGCAGGGGAATTTTACGGTATGGACTGACTAGGAAATAAAGTGTGGGGAGAACACTGCCCATGTTATGTCCCTGCAGACACCTGGCATTTGCACAGGGATAAGGGACACAGGATGGCAGGGTCCCCCTCCCCCATGTGCACAAGCAGTATAGGTGATGTCAGGTTTCTGTGAAGCAGTCTTCCAAAATACACATGTGTTATCATAAGAAGCCATCCAGTAATAACCTTGTATAGTCAGTAAAAATGTCACAGGTCCAGGAATTGCATTTACTGGGCTTCTGCTGTCTGTCTGAGGTCTCACAAGTCAGGGGCATTCAAGCATGTCGGAGGAAGTTTAAGGCACAGTGTGCATTTTTTTTTACAAATGTAAACAGCAGTGTATACAAGTACTGATTGACTACATTTGGAAAGTAACAGTTAGTTTGCAGACTGTCCCTCTCAGCATGAGATACTGCAGGGACATGCTTGGGTGCCCCTAGACATGCTTGAATGCCCTAGGCAAATGCCTAGCCTGCCTATAGCTAAGGCCGGCTCTGGCTAACAAGGCTGGTGGAAGACAGCAGCAATAACAGTGTTACAGTGTAAGTAAATGAACAGAAGAAAGTTAATTTATAAAACAATGGGGGCCATTCCGAGTTGATCGTAGCTGTGCTAAATTTAGCACAGCTACGATCTTCTTCCCTGACATGCGGGGGGACGCCCAGCACAGGGTTAGTCCGCCGCGTATGTCAGTCCGGCCTTCCCCCGCAGAAGTGCAAAGGCGTCGCACAGCGGCGATGCCTTTGCACTTCAAGAGTAGCTCCAGACCAGCGCAGCTTTAACGTGCTGGCCGGGAGCTACTCATCGCTCCCCGGCCCGCAGCGGCTGCGTGTGACGTCACGCAGCTGCTGCGGCCCGCCCCACGTTCGGTCCGGCCACACCTGCATTGGCCGGACTGCACCCACGAAACGGCGGCCAACTGCCGCCGTTCCGCCCCACCCTCCCAGCAATCGCCTCTGCCTGTCAATCAGACAGAGGCAATCGCATCCCTGCTACGGCCTCCGGCCGACTGGCATGCGCCGGCGCACTACGGCGCCGGCGCATGTGCAGTAGGGACCCGTTCGCTCTGCTGCGTGAAACAGCAGCGAGCGAACGGGTTAGAATGACCCCCAATGTGTGGGAGAAGTAACATGCAGATAACAGCACACTGTTCAAGTAGATTGTAAATGGCATAAGTGCAAAGCTATACTATTAGAGTGCTGGCATCCAGTAATGGATGTGATAACTTAAATTAAAAGAAATATCATTAGTGTAGAAAATAGTGGTATAATGATCCCATAATTGCAACTGCCACAAAACTGACAATCCAGATGGAGATGTCTAGAGTAATGGAGGGCAGATTAGTAGGTATTTATATAATGGATAATGGATTGCAGTAATAAATGTATGCGTTTCACTCAGCAGGGGGAAAGATATAGATGTGCCACAATACTTTGTCACCTTCGTTATGAGAGAATGGCGCTCAGTCCATCAGTGGGTTTACATTTATCTCCTGTGCTGCTGATCCCCTGTGGAGACACCATGCGGTGCCGCAGAGCTCAAAGTAACGGGAAAGCAAAGGAAGACACTTACCGCATGGTGCCTTATGCTACTTATCAACTTACCGCATGGTGCCTTATGCTACTTATCAACTTACCGCATGGTGCCTTATGCTACTTATCAATTTACCGCATGGTGCCTTGTGCTACTTATCAACTTACCGCATGGTGCCTTATGCTACTTATCAACTTACCGCATGGTGCCTTATGCTACTTATCAATTTACCGCATGGTGCCTTATGCTACTTATCAACTTACCGCATGGTGCCTTATGCAACTTATCAACTTACCGCATGGTGCCTCATGCTACTTATCAAACTTTTAAGTAAATCCAGGTCACCTCTGTGCCACTCATGTGTGCCAGGTGTCTCAGCAGATTATAGATGCCACTTTATACTGGACATTGAGCGGCATGTGCTGGATAGATATGTGTGATCAGAGCCTGAGTAAGAACCTGTGTGTCCCAGGCAAGAAACTTTGTGCTCTCTTCATGTAGAAAATGAAATGTCTGTATATGTCGCATCATATCAATGTGCTATATAGTAATGTTTCTCCTGCAGGGTTCACAGATTATCCACAGGATAAACAATGGGATATGAGGTAGTGTCAGCGGATTAGCACCAACGATCAAAAGCTTTCAGCCTCCCAGAATGCAATAGGACAGTCCCCTGCATCCCCACCTCCTGGCTCAGGCAATTCAGTTTTTTTGTTGGTGTGACGGGAGCCGGACCACGATCTTTCGGCTGCTGATTTTGGCAGTCATAAGCTTGTTTTTTTAATTTATTTTTATTTTTTTGAGCGAGTTTTCTAAAAAGCGTCTTACATGCACCTTAGAAAGAGTCGCTCCAACAACTCTCCACCAGGTTGCGACAATGCCTAGCCATGTGTACAGTGCTGTTTCGGCGAGTGTCTGTGTAGGATGTACTAGCAAGTCCAGCTGACATTACCAGGCTGTGGACGGAGCACGGGGAGAAGGTAAGGTGTCAGTTCCGCTTAGAGGGGGAGACACAAGACACAGCCGCACTGTTTTCGGGAAGGAGACTACCGAATGCGGGTATGAGGAGGAAAGAGGGAGTGAGGTGCTAGAGTATGAGGAGGTAGTGAGGTGCAGGGGTATGAGGTGGAAAGAGGGAGTGAGGTGCTAAGGTATGAGGAGGTAGTGAGGTGCAGGGGTATGAGGAGGAAAGAGGGAGTGAGTTGCAGTGCCAGGGTGAGAGATGGAAGGAGGGAATGAGGTACAGGGGCCAGAGAAGGAGGGAGAGAGTGAGATACAGTGCAGGAGTGAGAAATGGAAGGAGGGAGTGAGGTACAGGGGTGAGAGAGGGAAGGAGACAGTGAGGAACAGTGCAGGGGTGAGAGATGGAAGGAGGGAGTGAGGTACAGGGGTGAGAGAAGGAAGAAGGCAGTGAGGTGGAGGGGAATGAGGAGGAAAGAGGCAGTGAGGTGCAGGGGTATGAGCAGGCAGTGAGGTGCAGGGGTATGAGGAGGGAGTGAGGTGCAGGGGTATGAGGAGGAAAGAGAGTGAGGTGTTGGGGTATGAGGAGGAAGGAGGGAGTGAGGTGCAGTGCAGGGGTGAGAGATGGAAGGAGGGAATTAGCTACAGGGGCCAGAGAAGTAGAGAGTGAGGTACAGTGGTGAGAGATAAAAGGGGGGAGTGAGGCACAGGGACAAGTGATGGAAGGAGATAGTGAGGTGCAGGGGTGAGAGATGGAAGGAGGGAGTGCGGTGCACTGCAAAGGTGAGAGATAGAAGAGGGAATGAGGTACAGGGGACAGAGTAGGAGGGAGTGATGGTGCGTACACACAGGGAGATATTTTCTTACAATTTTGACTATATAGTCAAAACCGTCAGAAAAGTTTGGCTTTCACCTTGCGATCCCGATTCGATGCCAATGTGCGGTCCCGCGCAATCGGCATCGCAAGCATAGATAGACTGTGCAGGCAAGTCAATTTTGACTCTCTCTATAGAAGAGATAGTCAAAATTGACACTTAGCCGAAATCACACGTAGTCAGTATCGCAAGCACACTCATTCTGTGCCGACCTAGCCCCTGACGGATAGTGAGAATCGGGCATAGCCTGAATCTCATTGTGTGTATGGACCTTTAGGTAAAGTGGTGAGAGATAGAAAGCAGGGAGTGAGGTACAAGGACAAGAGATGGAAGGAGATAGTGAAGTGCAGCGGTGAGAGATGGCAGGAGGGAGTGAAAAGTGCAGGGCGAAAGAAGGATAGAGGGTATGAGAGGAATAGGGGTAAGTAAGGGAAGGAGGAAATAAGAGTAGCAGGGGTGACACGTAGCAGGGGTGACCCGTGAGACATTAAGAAAAGCTGATGTAAAACAGTTACTGTATGGGGAAGAGGATGATGAACACAGGGGAGGTAGGAATCACAGGTTGGATAACTATATAACATGGTTTCTTTTATACTATATACTGTAGTTGCAAAAAGTATCTAAAGGTGGTTTACTTTATCATAATCCCTATAGTTTCTGGGATTCTAAGTGTACTCCAGATCCCAGGCCATTCTATTACATTTTCAATACCCCCACTTCTAAATACACACTTCGACCACTGCATACAACAATAACAACAACAGAGTACTCAACCCAGCTCTGTTATTATTGCTGTATGTGACTCTGGCTTACTAGCTGGTAACCATGGTGAATGGACAGGCCGAACTTTCTTGGCTCCTCCTCCTCGCACGGGTTTTGCCGGGAACTTCTTCCTCTGGCTGTCACCAGGGGCCTGTCACCTCTAGTCTGGCCCCTCTGCCCTGCCCCTGTCCCTGCTGTTTTGGCCCCCCTGTCCTGGTCCTGTCATTTCTGTCCTGTCCCTCTAGGCTAAAAAGCAATGTGCATTGTGCTTTGACTGGAAGGGAATCGGCAAAGCCTGGAAGGCTTCACTGAAGCTGGAAAGGCTTTTGTTGTCTATAAATGGCGTAAGCGATACAGGAGTAAATGTATGAAGCAGTGATAAGTGTGGAGAAGTGAGCCAGTGGAGAAGTTGCCCATGGCTACCAATCAGCTATTCTGTATAATTTTATCGTATGCAAATTATAAATGTTACTTCAATGCTGATTGGTTGCCATGGGCAAATTCTCCACTGGCTCACTTCTCCACTCTTATCACTGCTTCATACATTTACCCCACAGTTAGAAACAGCAGTAAGCTTATGCAAGCCACACCGTATGTGTAGACCACGCAAACCCAGAGCACTGATTACACACCCTGCGGTGGCACACAATAGGCCCTTCATGAATTTCAGCTCCAGGCCCATGCGGACCTTAATCTGGCACTGGGAATATGTGAAACTCTGACCTACAATTAAAAAAAGCTACAGCCAAATAAAAATACATTGAAAATGCAAGACCCATACATACATACATACATACATACATACATTGAAAAAGCCAGATCCAAATAAAGATATGTTGCAAAAAGCCAGATCAAAAAGCTAGGCTAACAAAAATAGTATGAAAATACCACATCCACATAATACATTGACAACATCCAGATCCAATGAAAATACCAGGTTAACATAAAAAAAGCCACATCCACTTAAAACTACATTAAAATGCCAGATTTACATAAAAATACATTTAAAAGTATCAGAGGTTGTGTGGTAACATGCTGGGGGACAGAGGTTGTGGGGTGACGGACTGTAACTGGGGGGCAGAGGTTGTGGGGTGACGGACTGTGACTGGGGGAAAGAAGTTGTGGGGTGAAGGACTGTGACAGGGGGCAGAATACCCTCCATGTGTACCTTTTTGGCAGGTACAGTACCTTTCTTTTATGGTCTGTACCGATTTTTGTCTCTCCAAACTTCCATTGAAAGTATAGGAAATGGGCGTTCGAATTTGTACTGATTTTTATGTGTAAAATGTTGGAGGGTATGGGACAGAGGTTGTGGGATGAAGGACTGTGACTGGGGGACAGAGGTTATGGAGTGAAGGACTGTGACTGGGGAACAGAGATTGCATACTCTCCAACATTTTACACACAAAAATCGGTACAAATTAGGAAAGGGGCGTGGCCACGGGTAAAGGGGACGTGGCCATGGGTAAAGGGGACATGGCCATGCCCCCTTTCCTATACTTTCAATGGGAGTTTGGAGAGTCAAAAATCGGTACAGACCATAAAAAAAGGTACTGTACCTGGAAAAAAGGTACAGTTGGAGGCTATGAGGTTTCTCCCCCCTCCTCCCTTCCACACTCTGGGGGTCATTCTGACCCGATCGCATGCTGCAGTTTATCGCAGCGGTGTGATCTGGTCAAAACTGCGCCGGCGCTGCAGTGCGCCGGCGCATGCCAGATGGCCGAAGGCCATCGGGACAGGCAGAGGCGGTCACTGGGCGAGGCGGAACGGCAGCGTTTGCCCGCCGTTTTGTGGGCGCGGTCCGGCCAACGCAGGCGTGGCTGGACCGAACGGGGGGGCGGGCCGCAGCGGCTGCGTGACGTCACACGCAGCCGCTGCGGGCCGGGGAGCGATGAGTAGCTCTCGGCCAGCACGCTAAAGCTGCACTGGTCGGGAGCTACTCTAGAAGTGCCTTTGCACGTCTGCGGGGGAGGGCCAGCACTGACATGCGGGGCGGGATAGCCCTGTGCTGGGCGTCCCCCGACATATCAGTGTGAATGATCGTAGCTGTGCTAAATTTAGCTCAGCTGGGGGCGTGGCCAAGGCGGACATGGAGTAGCACACGGGCTCTGTGGCTCTCCAGCTTCATCATCCTATAACTAGATCCTGTGTCCCCCCCTGGGCCCGAAAATAGCCCCATACCTGTGGGAACTCTTGGTGGGGCCGCCGTGTCGGACAGGGAGCTGTACCCTCGATTCCCGCTGCAGCCGGACTGTCTGTGCGAGCCGGGTGCCGGGGCCAGCTACACCACGTGACCGCGCTGGAGACTGCTGTCCGTCTCCGCTCCTGCTGCCGCTGTGTGGAGCCGAGACGAGGAGACTCTGCCTGACCTCTGCTACGGCACCGCCGCGGGTCCCGCCGCCGATCCCCTGATCACCACTGCGGCTTCTGCTCTACTCCCCTGTCTGCCTCTCGGAGAGGCACTTACACTGCTGGGTTACACTGCTGGGAGGACGGAGCTGGCCTTGGAGGGAGACGTGTGGGAGCATCTGTGTCTGCAGATCTCCCTACACTGACTATATATAAACTAATAGTGACTCCTTGGCTGGGCTGCCCCTATGGTTTATTGATATATACTGGGACACAGTGTGAGAAAATTGATACATTATCCTGTTGGCCCTCAAGCAGATGCTTCCGGGCAGCATTTAGACAGGCTGTCCCTGGACAGATTTGCTATACTGCCCTCTCCATACACACCCACTGGACAGTTTTGATATACTATGTGTCCATAGGCGGCAGCTGGGCAGTTTTGATATACTTCGCAGTTACACACGCAGCACCTGGACAGTTCTGATATACTATAATTTCTGGCTCTCTATTACCGGCTTGGCTGCAATGGTTAAACCACATCAATCTGCCGCGGCTGCGGCGAAGTTAGAGAAATTTGCTAGAAACCCTCCGACACGGTCCCAACAGGGGGGGGAGTTACAGTCGACCTCATCGCCGCCTTCTCCGTCGGCTGGCTCCTCTTCTGCGGAGGCTACGGATGCGGCATTGCAAAAGGTGCTGGATGCGGTCACAGCCAGCGAAGTCCGCTTGGCCGATAGGATCGGTCAGGTCCAAGCGGACTTATCCATTATTCATCAAGACCTTCAGCGGGTGCGAGAGAGAGTCGGTGAAGTTGAGACGCGCGTATCCACGTTGGATACGTACTTCTGCCCTGGAGTCGCAGATGTTGGAGGTAAATAAAAAGATGACCGATATGGAGGGGAGATTGAGGCGGAACAACGTGCGCTTCGTCGGCCTCCCTGAGAAAGAGGAGGGTGCCGCCCCTGAAAAATTTCTTGAGAAGTGGCTGTTGGACGTGTTTGGAGCGGAGGAATTCACCCCACATTTTGCGGTGGAACGCGCTCACAGAGTTCCGATGCGTCCTTTACCTCCAGGGGCACCCCCACGTACGTTCATTGCCAAGCTGCTTCATTACCGGGATAGGGATGTGATTCTGAAATTGGCCCACACTAGGGGCCCCCTCAAGTGGAACAGTTCTCCGATTTCAGTTTTTCCGGATTTCGCAATTGACGTGCAAAAAGATAGAGCTCAGTTCGTCCCTGTGAAACGCAGGCTGCGTGACCTGAACATCCCCTATGCCATGCTCTTTCCATCTAAACTGCAGTTGGTTTCGGATGGAGAAACTAAATTCTTCTTGACTCCTCGTGAGGCTTCGGTGTGGCTGGACAGACACTTTCCGGCACGGCGGGCGATGGCCGCTGACTGAACCCAAGCATTGGGTTTCTGGGAGGGATGTGTGCTCATTGTGTAGGGGTAAATGCTGGGATATCTTTAAAACTGTTATTCTACTTTCACTAATATGTTACGGTGCTTACTTATGCCCTTATGTCACAGTTTATTTCTGTGCTCAGATATGTGATAGATCTCTAGGATTATACCTGTTCGCCTACGGTTCACAAGTTCCAACTTCTTCCTTGTGTACGACTTGAACTATGAATTACGCGTTCCTCAGTAAACAGGAGTGTTTACGATGTGAATCACACATCTAAACAAATAAACCTTTTCCGAATCCAATTCACAGAACTGGTATTGTAACTACAATAAATTGCAATAAAAAGAGTTTTATTTTACTGGAACAATTCAAACTCGTCTTTTCTTTCTTTTACCACCGTTAGTAGAACAACCTAAACCAAACAGTTAGCGTGACAACATATTTCATATTGGTTTACACACATTGCCTAACAAATAGTAATACTTGGAACAATACATATATATGCAGTTAACGGTACCATAAGGGAAGGGGTTCCCCTATTACTCTGGAATTTTAGTCTGAGTACTCTCGCTACCTCGTTGGTGCACAAAAATGAGAATGTTGTGGTACTAGTGAGATGAGTCACTCCCAATATTGACGTCAAGTTAGATTCTCCGGCCTCTCCCTTAAATATTAACCTACGTGGGTCATTAACAGTGCCGCTTGAAACAATCCCGCATCCCTATCTTTCCCAAAACAACTTGTAAGGATTCTCAGTTTCCTGCAATGTTGGCAGAACAGTTGATTTGTAATCCTGTGGGATTTCTATTCTCCGTCTAATAGCGTAATAGTGAAAGCATGCAGTTAGTAGCCATCTTAACTGACAACGAAGCAATTAGTGTAGCCGGACAGTGATGTAATTAGAGGGATGAAAGAATGTAGGAAAGCGTTCAGTAGTATTTAAGCTGCCAAAGCTATTTCAATGAACTTTCACAAATAGTCTAGTCATTATAGCTTGCACTGTTTAGAGTGAACTTGTTCTGACACTGGGCTCCACAAGCATAAGTTCAATAAATGCTTATTGAATTTAGTAGTCAGGACCTGGCTGACAGTAACAATGTATTGGAGTGAATATGTAACACTGTATCTGGTGCTTACTCACTGTGCTGGGTTCTATTTCTGACAAAACGCTGCTGCGGGAGCTAAATAAGAGATACTTTCTTTATAAGCTATTCTAGTCCCGCCTCTCGTGTCCACCCAGCAGTTATACCATCTCTGAGGTGGGAATGTTTTAATCTATAAGCCGGCCCATGGAGGCTTTCAGGTCCGCCCTCGGTCCACCCAGTAGGGCGTTATGGTGCTGAGTCTCTCTTAGTGTGGCCGCCCACGACCGCCCTCCGGACCGCCTCTTGCTGTCACTCACCGCTCCCCGGCTGTAGTCCGGTGTTGACGCCGCCTCTGGTTTGCCCAGCGAGGTGTGGCTTCCGAGGCCGCACCGATGTTACTGCCCACAGACACCTTGCGCGTCACTCCGGTCCGCCTCCTCCGCTACGCACAGCGGGAGATCCCGATGCCGCTCACTGTGGTTGTCTGTCTTTCGGTCTCCATTTCACGGGGCTGCCGAGGGGCTCAATCAGTCGCTCTTTCCGGGGCAAAACGAACCCAGCACCAGGTATGTCGCACTTTTTAATCCCAGGTCAGTGGTGCGCAGTTCCTTCTCCCTCTCTCTCGTCCAGGTCACCTCTAACGGTTTTTTTAGAGGTGTTCTATATATAGCCCCCCTCCAGGGTGCCCGGATCAGTACCGATATTTGACACGAGCTGGTATTTCCACAGCAGCTTCGTGTCAGCACCCCTTTTAATGACAGGCAGTGGAACAGTCTCTTTCACCTGTATAGAGGTGGACAGTCTCAACTCCCCTCTGTGAGGGGGATCATACTCAAACTTTTTTCTATGAAAACAATTTTAATAGTTATTCTAATATCCCTCTGTGAGGGCTTTTGCACAATAACATTTACTTTTATTATTCATACTATCACCACATGCATTTAATAATAACATAACTAAGCATTATATACAGATAATGCACGAAGGAGGCTTAGCAGGGTATTACATACTCCCCTGCTTGAAATTTGCGTGTCCCCACGCATCACTCCACCTCTCCTCTTAATGAATTTGTAATAATATTTGACAGTTAACTGCATGAACCTGCTTAAATCTCAGATACATACATTTGGGTGTAACCTTAGTTACATACTTCATAACGCTTTAACATCGGTATCTAAGGGGTAACACTCCCTTTGTGCTCCTCTCTGATCTCCTCAGCTCAACTGGAGCGTGGGACTCAGGGATACTATAGCGTTCGCTTCCCATTACATCCGGCTGTACTATTTCTGCTGTAGAAGCAGCTTCCTCACTAGCAGAAACTTCTACATTGTACAATACTGGCCAACACAATTTGAACATGTCCATAGCGCTACTGAAAGCTGGATCAGTAATTGAGCACGATTCCTCTGCCTTTTCCTCCTGATTATCATGATCCAGTAAAGTCAGATTCAGGCACTTCTTCAACTGATTCCTATGTACTACCAAGGAAGACTTGCCCTTGTCCTTAGAGATCCTATATATTGATACAGTGGAACGTGGAATTTCAACGATCAGGTAGGGTGTTGACTCCCAATGACTATCCAGTTTACTGGTG
Source organism: Pseudophryne corroboree (assembly GCF_028390025.1). Lineage (NCBI taxonomy): Eukaryota > Metazoa > Chordata > Amphibia > Anura > Myobatrachidae > Pseudophryne > Pseudophryne corroboree. The sequence goes on along the minus strand of NC_086449.1, from coordinate 603,601,010 downwards.
CGTGATTTTTCTTTTTCCACACTACATCACCCACTTTCAGTGCCTCCGCGAGTGCCGTTTTATCGTAATAATCAGCTTGGTACTGTCGGACATTCTCCATTCTTCGTTCAATTATAGTCTGTGCTGCCTTTATTCTCCGTTTGTGTTCCCTCACCCAGTCACTCCGGGGAATTGTTTCTTGAGCGACTTCCGGGGGCAGATCCAATCTTAGGTCCACAGGTAATTTACCTTCTCGCCCAAACAACAAATAGTAAGGAGTATACCCGGTGGAGCTATGTTCTGCATTATTATACAAATATATAATCTCTGGGAGCAGTGTAGGCCACTCTTGCCGTTCCGGGGCTGGAATAGCCCTTAACATTTTGATTAGGGTTTGGTTCATTCTTTCACATAACCCATTACATTGTGGGTGGTATGCAGTGGTTCTCAACTTTTTGCACCCATATAAGTCACAGAGTTCTTTAAATAGTCTGGATTCAAAAGCAGGGCCTTGATCTGTCAAGATGTTTTCTGGATAACCATAAGGCCGTACAAACGCTCTCCACAACAGTTCCGCAGTAGTCTTTGCCGATAGATCTCGCACTGGAAGAGCCACTGCAAACTTGGTGTAGTGATCTATCATTGTGATGGCATACTGATACCCAGTTCGGCTGGTTTCCAATTTCACATGGTCAACGGTAAGTATTTCCAGTGGATGATGACTAATAATGGGATGAAGGGGTGCTTTCTGGTCAGAGGAGGCTTGCTTTCGAATGGTGCAACTTTGACAGTTGGTGCACCAATCCTCGATGTCTTTTCTCATATTGATCCAGAAGAACCGCTTCCTCAAGTGTGCCTCCAGTTTCTGAGTACTGAAATGCCCCGATTGATTATGGTATGCGCATAAGAGAGAATGTTTGTCTGCCGCAGGTATTACAATCTGGGTAACAGAGTGATGTGTTTTAGGATTAACTCCGCAACGAATGACGATACCCTTCCGTATCCGGAGACGTTCCCTTTGTCTCCAGAGTTTAAGGAGTTCAGGATCAGCAACCTGTCGTTCCTCTCTGGTCAACATCATCCCAGTGAGTAAAAGCGATTTTAACCGCCTTAGAACAGGGCTCTTTTCTTGTACTTGTCTCCAGTTTCCTTCCGGCGCATCTTTTCGTAAAACCTCCAAGTCCATGTCGGCAGCATCTTTTGCCCCAGTGAATAATACTTGCTGGCGTATTAACATGGCACGGAAAGCTGGCATTTCCACCTCCTCCCATCCTTCTTCATCAGGTCCACTGTCTGATTCCCTCGGCAACCGTGACAGCGCGTCGGCATTCGTATTACTTTGACCACTTCGATACTTGATCGTGAATTGATAGTTGGCTAATCGAGAAGCCCATCGTTGCTCTAATGCTCCCAGATGAGCTGTCGGTAGATGGGATAAAGGGTTGTTGTCAGTGAAAGCTATAAATGGTGTGGCAGCCAAATAGCCTTTAAATTTTTCCGTAACTGCCCACACTAAAGCTAAAAATTCCAATTTGAAGGCACTATAATTGGCATCATTTCTTTCAGTTTTCTTTAAGCTTCGGCTAGCGTACGCAATGACTCGTTCTTTACCATCTTGATGTTGAGACAGCACAGCCCCAAGGCCTTGATTACTGGCGTCGGTATACAAACGGAAAGGCCGACTATAATCTGGGTATGCCAATATGGGTGCCTTGGTCAGCAGGCTCTTTAATTCATCGAATGCAACTTGTTGAGTCTGGGTCCATTCTACCCGAACGTTTCTGCCATGTTGATTCTTAGACACCCCTCGAAGTAATGCGTGTAAAGGGGCTGCCACATGGGCAAACTTTTCTACGAATCTTCTATAATATCCAACAAATCCAAGGAACTGACGTACTTCTTTGATAGTGCTTGGAATAGGCCAATTCTGCACGGCCGCAATCTTTTCTGGATCGGGAACAATGCCTTTAGCACTCACAACATGCCCTAGATAGTGTACACTCGTCTTTAACAGATGACATTTGGATGGCTTTACCTTCAGGCCATACTCAGCTAGTCGCTTAAAACATATTGAAGGTGTTGTAGGTGCTCTTCATAGGTTCCCGAGTAAATGATAATGTCATCCAGATATAATAGCACCATTTCAAAGTTTTTATGGCCTAAGCAGTGCTCCATTACCCTTTGAAATGTCCCTGGAGCATTGCAGAGGCCGAAGGGCATGCGCTCAAACTCGTATAACCCCATGGGAGTTGTGAAAGCTGTTTTTTCTCTATCACCCGGGGCCATTTGAATCTGCCAATATCCGCTTGTCAGGTCCAAGGTCGAGAAATAAGTGGCAGATTTCAGAGCCACCAACGACTCCTCGATTCGTGGTAGCGGATAAGCGTCTTTGTGAGTTACTTGATTCAATTTTCTATAGTCGACGCAGAATCGTAAGCTGCCATCTTTTTTTCGTACCAAGACTATTGGTGCAGCCCAAGGACTATGACTTTCACGAATTACGCCGGATGCTTCCATCTCCTCCAGCATATGACGAACAGGTTGGTATAACATTGGAGCAAGTGGTCGGTACCGCTCTTTGATAGGTGGGGCATTTCCCGTAGGGATATAATGCTGAATATGATTTACCTTCCCAAAGTCAGCTGCATTCTTGCTAAAGGTGGTAGTATTTTCCTGTATCACTTGTAGTACCCCTGATTTCAACTCATCTGGGGTATCCTTATCCCCGATTTGAATCTCCTGCCACCATCTGGATTGCTCTTCATTTCCTGTAGCCCCGTTGGACAGATGTTCTGTAAGAGTCGTCAAGGATGTGATGTCCACCACATCTTGAAACGTTGCCCAAAGTAGTTTAGCAACAACTTGATGACGGTATACTTTAACAGGATGATCATGTGGATTGAGAATCCTTAGAGGCACCCTTCCGTCTTCTATAGTTACTAAAGCCCGTGCAACCACTATGTCACTCCTACTGGAAATGGAGCACGGTTCAACAATGGCATCATAATTCTGTCCTTGCGGCCCGCACTTAGCTTTTCCCCAAATTATTGTTTCCGAGTTAGGTTGTAGAATAATGGGCCTTCGGTCTACTGTCTTCACCTTGCCCACTTCGCCACTGACACTAATAAACCGTTGTTGACCTTGTAGTATACTAATGGTCTTATGTAAAGCCCGCTGACAAGCGGATGGTGCGTGGATTAATTCCACTCGCAAAGCTGCAATCAACTCATCCGGACATTGTTGTAACACATTCATTCCCACTATGATAGGAGGTACAGTGGGATCCTCTACATTAGTTATAAGACAGCCCTGTCTTGATAACTGGGCCTGTCCAATTTGAAAGTCCAATTCACAGTATCCCTGACAGGAGATATTCAGCCCATTGCTAGCAACAAGTCGTAGCCAAGCCGGTGGTGGTGGTAATATTCCCAGCCTTCCCCAATATTGTTGGAAAGCATTCTGCTGAATGGTGGTAACCTGGGATCCGGTATCCAAGGTAGCGGGTACTTGTACCCCGTCGATCCAGATGTTAATAACGGGGAGCTGCCCTATATATCGTGGGCACCATTCTTCTGGAGTAAGACCTATTCCGCATGTTCCCCCCGAGGGTTGGTCTCTGGCCTCGGGGCCTCTGCGTTTAAAGACTCTTCCTGCCGGCACACCCTTTCCACATGTCCACTCCGATTACATTTTCGACAAATGGGACGCCCTTGTGAATCGAATCTGTCTGTGGGCCTACGGCCTCTTCCTTGGGATGGCTCCCACCAGTCACTTCTTGTCCCTCGTCGGCCTCGACCCCAGTTTAATTCAGTCCGAGTGGGTGGGGTTTGTTTGACAAGTCTCTGTAGTTCCCTGTTCATTGCAGCCATCCCTACTGTAAGGTCTTCTATTTGGCCTTTCAATGTGAGGACCGGATCAGAAATAGGCGTTTGCATACTCTGCAGTGTAGCCTTCTTTAAGTTTACTGCCTCAGTGGGAGAATGTCCAGACGCGCCGTTCTCTTCTGACCGTTCCTGATACCCCGGCATTTCTGGGAAGGACACCTCCTTGTGTGATGTGGGACCAATCACCTTTATGGCCGCCTCCTTGAAATCCAGAAAAGAGGCAGTATTTTTCTGCATTCTCAAAAGTTTAAGCTGCTTCCTGACACTTTCACAATGTACACCATCAATAAATTGATTCACCAGAACCTCATCGACTTCTTTTATTTCTGTAGTGTCCATTTCTTGAACATCTCGTAGTGCCTCTTGTAAACTCAACGCAAAATCTCTTAACGACTCCCCAGGCAGCTGTTTGCGCGAATAGAAACGTGATTTCAACTCCGAGAGGGTACTAATGTCGAATGTGGTTGCCAAACGCTGGAACACTTGATCTACAGTTTTCCGCTCTTCCAAGGGCCACGATAATACCTCCCGTAAGGCCGATTCTTTTAGTTGACCAATTAAGATTTCCACTTGCTGCAGATTGGTTAACGAGTAAAGTCTAAACATAGCTTGTAGCTTTTTCTTGAATTCCGTCAATGTGTTTGGGCCCTTTCCGGAATAATTGGGCAACCACGGGGCCCCAAAATAGTAAGGAAGGGTAATCGGACTTGCATTGGCCATAGCCGCTGGTGCGCTTACCGCGCTCGTTGTGCTGATGTTGGTTGCACTTGCTGTGCTGGTTGTCGCTTGTTCGTTATCCGACATGGTTTTGGCGTTGGTTGCACTTGCTGTGCTTGTTGTCGCTTGTTCGCTATCCGACATGGTTTTTCTTGTTCGCAATCCTGTTCGTGGGACGCCAAATTATGTCACAGTTTATTTCTGTGCTCAGATATGTGATAGATCTCTAGGATTATACCTGTTCGCCTACGGTTCACAAGTTCCAACTTCTTCCTTGTGTACGACTTGAACTATGAATTACGCGTTCCTCAGTAAACAGGAGTGTTTACGATGTGAATCACACATCTAAACAAATAAACCTTTTCCGAATCCAATTCACAGAACTGGTATTGTAACTACAATAAATTGCAATAAAAAGAGTTTTATTTTACTGGAACAATTCAAACTCGTCTTTTCTTTCTTTCACCACCGTTAGTAGAACAACCTAAACCAAACAGTTAGCGTGACAACATATTTCATATTGGTTTACACACATTGCCTAACAAATAGTAATACTTGGAACAATACATATATATGCAGTTAACGGTACCTTAAGGGAAGGGGTTCCCCTATTACTCTGGAATTTTAGTCTGAGTACTCTCGCTACCTCGTTGGTGCACAAAAATGAGAATGTTGTGGTACTAGTGAGATGAGTCACTCCCAATATTGACGTCAAGTTAGATTCTCCGGCCTCTCCCTTAAATATTAACCTACGTGGGTCATTAACAGTGCCGCTTGAAACAATCCCGCATCCCTATCTTTCCCAAAACAACTTGTAAGGATTCTCAGTTTCCTGCAATGTTGGCAGAACAGTTGATTTGTAATCCTGTGGGATTTCTATTCTCCGTCTAATAGCGTAATAGTGAAAGCATGCAGTTAGTAGCCATCTTAACTGACAACGAAGCAATTAGTGTAGCCGGACAGTGATGTAATTAGCGGGATGAAAGAATGTAGGAAAGCGTTCAGTAGTATTTAAGCTGCCAAAGCTATTTCAATGAACTTTCACAAATAGTCTAGTCATTATAGCTTGCACTGTTTAGAGTGAACTTGTTCTGACACTGGGCTCCACAAGCATAAGTTCAATAAATGCTTATTGAATTTAGTAGTCAGGACCTGGCTGACAGTAACAATGTATTGGAGTGAATATGTAACACTGTATCTGGTGCTTACTCACTGTGCTGGGTTCTATTTCTGACAAAACGCTGCTGCGGGAGCTAAATAAGAGATACTTTCTTTATAAGCTATTCTAGTCCCGCCTCTCGTGTCCACCCAGCAGTTATACCATCTCTGAGGTGGGAATGTTTTAATCTATAAGCCGGCCCATGGAGGCTTTCAGGTCCGCCCTCGGTCCACCCAGTAGGGCGTTATGGTGCTGAGTCTCTCTTAGTGTGGCCGCCCACGACCGCCCTCCGGACCGCCTCTTGCTGTCACTCACCGCTCCCCGGCTGTAGTCCGGTGTTGACGCCGCCTCTGGTTTGCCCAGCGAGGTGTGGCTTCCGAGGCCGCACCGATGTTACTGCCCACAGACACCTTGCGCGTCACTCCGGTCCGCCTCCTCCGCTACGCACAGCGGGAGATCCCGATGCCGCTCACTGTGGTTGTCTGTCTTTCGGTCTCCATTTCACGGGGCTGCCGAGGGGCTCAATCAGTCGCTCTTTCCGGGGCAAAACGAACCCAGCACCAGGTATGTCGCACTTTTTAATCCCAGGTCAGTGGTGCGCAGTTCCTTCTCCCTCTCTCTCGTCCAGGTCACCTCTAACGGTTTTTTTAGAGGTGTTCTATATATAGCCCCCCTCCAGGGTGCCCGGATCAGTACCGATATTTGACACGAGCTGGTATTTCCACAGCAGCTTCGTGTCAGCACCCCTTTTAATGACAGGCAGTGGAACAGTCTCTTTCACCTGTATAGAGGTGGACAGTCTCAACTCCCCTGTGTGAGGGGGATCATACTCAATCAAACTTTTTTCTATGAAAACAATTTTAATAGTTATTCTAATATCCCTCTGTGAGGGCCTTTGCACAATAACATTTACTTTTATTATTCATACTATCACCACATGCATTTAATAATAACATAACTAAGCATTATATACAGATAATGCACGAAGGAGGCTAAGCAGGGTATTACACTTATATCTGCCTCATATTGCCCTGAACTAGCATCCTGTTCAGCTCTATAGATTACTCTCAGGCCCGCCTGGGTATATCCCTGTCCCGAAGTATGGTTCTAAGTGGTTCTTTAGATGGGGCTGTTCTGACGGCCCTAGGGGGGACATGAGTTTAGCTGGAGGTTACTCCTGCCGCAAGGTCATTTAATTCTTGGCCCCCCTTTTTGGGTCTCTCTTTTGTTTTATTTGACTTTATAAAATGTGTAAGGGTATTTCTTGCCTTAGTTGTTAGTGTTCGCTTTTTGGGAGAGTTGTTTGTTAGGGAATCAGGTATGCTGCAAGTTTTTAGTGGTATACGGGGTGGCGGTGGGGGTTATGTTACGAAAGTATTGTTTTGTTTTTATTCTCTGATATGCAGTGTGTTTGTTTCAGATGTGCTTCCTTTGCAACTGCACACGGGTATGGGTGAGTGGATATGTGCTTGGGTGGCTGGTCGCGGGTCATCTGCTTCATCGTTAAAAATGCTCTGTTATGGCTCTGGTCAGGTTACTGTCCTGGAATGTGAGGGGGATCAATGACAAAATCAAGCGTTCCTTGGTACTAAGGCAGATCAAACAATATGCATCGGATGTAATCTGTTTAATGGAGACCCACTTGGTAGGCACTAGACTTCTGTCCCTTAAAAAGCCGTGGGTGGGGTGGGCTTTTCATTCCACGCATACCTCGGCATCCCGGGGAGTGTCGATTCTGATTAGAAAGTCTGTTCCTTTCTTGCTTGATGGTGTACAAACAGATCAGTGGGGGAGATATGTGTTTCTAAAATGTAAAATCAACTCCGTTCCTTTACTGTTGCTAGCTGTGTATGTGCCCCCACCTTACTCGCCTGACGTTCTTAAAAAGGTGTCTACCTTCATGGCTGTGTCCCCGGGGGTGGCTGTCATATGTGTGGGTGACTTTAACAATGTCTTAAACCATGAACTGGATAGGTTATCCATGGCATCCTCCAACCCCCAGCCGAAGCGGTCTCCATTTGCAGATACTGTCTCTGAGCTGGGCTTGGTCGATCCCTGGAGATTGAAAATCCTGACCTGAGGCAATATTCATGTTTCTCACACTCCCACACTTCCTTCTCTAGGATAGACTTGGCTCTCCTCACTCGGGAGCTCCTGCCCATGATACATGGTGTTAAATATGAGACTAGGGGTATTTCGGACCACTCCCCTGTATCGGTACATATTGACTTAAGCTCTCAGAGGGGCCAAGCAGTATGGAAATTTAACCCCTTCTGGCTCACGCATATGGGTGCGGGATCCGAATTGGAAGCTAACTGGCTAGAATTTTTTAATTCACATGCGGACACTACCGACATCTCCTTATTGTGGGATACCTTTAAAGCTTTCATGAGAGGGACTTTGATCAAAAGAGTGGGTAGTCTTAAAACCTCCTTTAAGAAACATGAGGCTGAGCTGGAGGCTCGGGTTATTGCTTCTGAGATGATATACATACAGGATGGCTTGGACAACTCTAAATTAGACTGGCTCCATGCTCAGAAAGAATGGAAGGAGTATCTATGGGGGAAAACCCAGCACAGGCTTCTATTCTCCTCGCATGTTCAATACGCTACAGGGGATAGACCGGGCTCTTATTTGGCTAATCTTGCAAGGGGGGACCGTTCCTCTCATACGGTACTGGAGGTTGTGAACTCGGCCGGGACGGTATTAGACCGCACCCCCCAAATTGTCACGGAATTTGTATCATATTATCAAGCGTTATATAGCTCCACACTAACATGTTCCCCCATAGAATTGTGTAATTACTTGGATCGAATCCAGTTGCCCTGTATCTCCAGTGAGGCTAGAGCTCTTCTTGACGCTCCTCTGTCGTTGGAGGAGGTAGAGGCTGCGATCACCGCATCTCCAGATGGCAAGGCCTCTGGCCTTGATGGTATCCCGTCGGAGCTGTATAAGAAACACGTTAGATTTTTCGCCCCTCAGTTGCTTGCTCTATTTAATACTATATTTGAGCAAAATAGGCTTCCCCCTTCTATGGCGGAGGCATTGATTATAGTGATTCCCAAGCCAGATAAGGACCCCAAGAGGGTTGAGTCATATCGACCTATCTCTCTGCTACCCACGGATATTAAAATCCTGGCCAAGGTCCTGGCTTCTAGACTCAATCGGGTTATAACCCAAATCATTCACCCGGACCAAACAGGCTTTATGCCTGGTAAGTCCACTGCTGTTAATTTAAGGCGCTTGTTCACCCATTTTCAGGTTTCTCATGGGGAGGCCTGCTCTTCTGTTGTAGCCTCCTTAGATGCCGCAAAGGCCTTTGATTCGGTGGAGTGGGCCTTCTTGTGGGAAACCATGAGTAGATTTGGCATGGGTCCCAATTTTATCAAATATGTTAGATTGCTTTATTCTCTGCCCATGGCCAGGGTCTCGGTGAATGGATACGTATCACATTCCTTCCCCTTGTCCAGGGGAACGAGACAGGGTTGCCCGCTCTCCCCCACATTGTTCGCCATCGCTATTGAACCATTGGCATGTTTGATTAGAGCTAGTCCCGATATTATGGGTATTAAGGTGGGCGCAAGAGAAGATAGAATAGCATTATACGCTGATGATCTCCTGCTATTTGTTCAGGATTATGTCTCCTCTATGCCAATAATTCTGGATATGATCAACACCCATGGACAATTCTCTGGGCTCAAAATTAATTGGGATAAATCCAACATCACTCCACTTAAGGGTCCAATCCCGGTAGTCCCATTGATCCATATCCCGCTTAAGTGGGTAGACTCCTTTAAGTATCTGGGTATTTGGGTATCGAATGACCCTTGTACTTATGTTTCTCTTAATATTACGCCGCAGATTGTTTTTCTCCGCTCGAAAATTAAGGTTTGGGGGGCTTTGCCTCTGACTATTACTGGTAGGGTCAACTTAGTGAAAATGGTGTACCTCCCTAAGCTCCTCTATGTTCTTCAGCAATCACCTATATATATTGGCTTAAAAATATTCAGGCAAATTGACAGCCTACTGTCTTCCTTGATTTGGGCTAGCAGAAGAGCACGGTTGAAGATTGACACCCTGTCTAGACCAAGACTGACAGGAGGACTGGCCCTCCCTGTCTTTAAATTCTACTATTATGCATCGCAGTTGGCGCATATCTGGGAGTGGATGTCTGACTCCAACAGACTCACCTTACACTCACAAATGTTTCGGCAGGAGTATCCTGATGGCACGCTGTTGCAGTTGTTACTCTGTGGGAACGCTAAATTGTCTGAGGTCCCTATAATAAGGCAGGCCACTCTTGTGTGGAAGCGGGTACATACTATATTGCTGGGCCAGGGTATAGACCCAGACACTCCGTTAGATAATGTCCTTGGTCTCCCAGAATTGGCCTCGCTGCATATTAGGGCAGTGTGGGGTAGGTGGGGGGTTACATCCCTGGGGCAATTGTATAATGGCGATATATTGAAATCTTTCCAGCAGCTCCAACAGGACTATTATTTACCCTCCTCTTATTTTTATCGTTATTTGCAACTGAGACATGCGATTAATGTACAGTTTTCTAATACCCCTCCGAAGATTCTGGCCTCCCCAGTCAAGTTGCTCTTACAGAATCTGGGTAACGGGCATTTGGTATCCAGTATTTATACAAGTATGCTCCGGTCTCACTACTCTGACCCATTATCCTCTCTTAGAAATAAATGGGAATCGGACCTGGGAACAATTTCTGACGAGGTATGGGAGAATGCTCTTTGCTCCCCACGGTTATCTACCACCACCACTAGATATCAGCAAATCCAATTGTTTATTATACATAGAGTGTACATGACACCAGTGAGATTGGCCCGCATGGGCGGTACTCATACTACCAGATGTCCTAAATGTGGCAGTCTGGATGCTGATTTTTGGCACATTATTTGGCTTTGCCCCAGGATGGCAGTGTTTTGGTCTGGTGTTATTAGTATTATGGTGTCGACTGGTATTCCATTGGATGTGTGTACTCCGGTGGTATGTGTGTTGTCGGCTTTGGAGGAAGAGACCCTGGATGCTCCTAGCAGACGATATCTGATTAATCTGTGTGCTTTAGCCAAGGAGTGTGTCGCTAGATTATGGTTGGCTAAGGATGCTCCCACAGTACAGTCATGGGTTTCGCTTGTTAATGAAACAGCTGCTCACGAAAAATATGTATACATGGCTAGAAAAGCAAGGAAAAAGTATCACGACCTATGGGGCAGATGGCTCAGCTCTCCTAATTCAACGAACCATAGTGACTGATTACTTGCCACAATGTGACCAATATGTTGACGGGATGGAGGGATGGGCCATGTACCATGGGGATTGTGTGGAGGTGTGGAGGTGGGTCTGTACTGATGGCGTCGTTTTCCCTCTCGTGTATCGCCCATGGGGCCGCGGCCGGCCACCCACTTGCCTGGGTTTGAGGTTATGTGTTGTACAAATAGAGTTGGTTGATTAGTTTTTGAGATATATATGATTATTATAGCTGACTAAGGTGTCTCCTTATATGTCACTTCTCCTGATTTATAAATGTATATGCATGAGTGGAGCCTGCACATCTTACATGCTGTGATTGAATCTTTTTGGATGGAAATCTGCGCATTCCCTTATATGGAACACTGTATGTTTAGTAGTTTTGTTGTATTGTTTAATTGTAAAGTGAAAAACCAATAAAAATGATTGAATTTAAAAATTTTTTTTAGCTCAGCTACGATCATCTCGGAATGACCCCCTTTGGCAGGTAGCTGCGCACCCGTTCTGGCGCTCCCCACTGCTGTCGGCTCAGATAGTGAGCTGCCCCGCTAGTGGCCGCCCAAATGGAGCATAATATTTATATTATTGCATGATACGGCGCCGGCGCTCCCATCCCGCTGTATGCTCAGCTCAGCTGTGTGAGCTGTCCTGCCTGCTGCTGCCCGATCTCAGCTCAGATGGGCAGCACAAATGCAGAGCCGCTGGCGGGTAAACCTGCCCCACAAACCACCACCAGAGCCGGACCCTAGGTATTGCAATGTAAATGCCCTAAGCACCCGTACCGCTCCTTAGCTCACACGCTACGTCAATCAGGGTGAGTGCTCCGCTCCTCTCAGCAGTAATCTTCACCCTGTGCAGGCTCCGTCACCGGCACTTTTAGACTACAGGTGAAAAACCGGGAGGACCCCGGTGATTTGCAGGGCAGCGGGAGGCTCAGTTAAAAAACGGGAGCTTCCTGACGAATGAGGGAGGGTAGGCAAGTATGCTGTAAAAGGGTGTTAGCCTCGGGCTTCAGGAAATTCAATTACAGACCCTTTTTCTCACCCGGTAAATGTATTAACCCGTTCTCATTAAAAAGTTGATGGAAATCCCTATTTTAAGGTAAAATGTTGGGACTTGGGGGGTAATTCCAAGTTGATCGCAGCAAGAATTTTGTTAGCAGTTGGGCAAAACCGTGTGCACTGCAGGGGGGGCAGATATAACATGTGCAGAGAGAGTTAGATTTGGGTGTGGTGTGTTCAATCTGCAATCTAAATTGCAGTGTAAAAATAAAGCAGCCAGTATTTACCCTGCACAGAAACAAAATAACCCACCCAAATCTAACTCTCTCTGCACATGTTATATCTGCCTCCCCTGCAGTGCACATGGTTTTGCCCAACTGCTAAAAAAAATTCCTGCTGCAATCAACTTGGAATTACCCCCTTGGTTCAGAACCCACCTTGAATTTTTTAATTAGCTGAATTTGGCCAATAATGACATGTCATTTTGGGGGTGAATAAATGCAAAGTGCAGGAGAATAGGTTTAAATATGTGGGACAGGTATACTGGGATGCTGTATAAGTGGGAAAGGTGTTTTTAGGATTACAGGTGGGAGTTAGTGGTGGTTTTTAAGGTTTTTTAAAAGTTCCCTAAAATGACACAAACACCTACTAATTAGCATTTTTTTAAATCTCTAATTTTATGAGAGAACTTATATTGCAGAAAAACACATGCTTTCTATAATTTTATCACTGTTTTAGAATAATGCACATAACAGCCATTTGACTTTCACTGGTTTTGACGGCAAGCATTAATGGGCGAATTCTGTTTTTCCACATTTTTAATTGGATTGCACAAAAAAACGGGAGTGCGCATACAGGTGATAAGAGGATTTTTTGGGTGATATTCGCGGCTAATTGAGTTTCCATAATATATTTACAACTTGGCGACATTTCAAATTATGCGTGTCTACATGATGAACGTAGCATTAGGGTTTGGCTGTGGTTAAGGTTAGGTAGTGTTGCCGGCATGATGAACATGTCGACATTATGTCATTATTGACATATCAAATGTCGACTTGGAGACCTTGTCATCATTCACAATGGTGACATTTAGATTAAGTCGACATTCTCGTATAAATGTTGGACTCGTATTTGAGATCCTAGGATTAATTGTAGTTGGAGAATAGATACATCATTAAGCTTTGGATGTGGCTACTGTAGTATTATAGTAGTCTGTTGTTATTATTCAGCAGCATCATGTCAGTACTCTGGATGCTCTTTCCCTTGGCACATGAGATGATAGCTGTGTTAGTATTGTGACCAGCAATCATAGTATCTCATTTACATTCTGTACTGCAGTTGTGCAGGGAACAAGCTGCACAAAGGAGACCTGGCAGGATTCTGCAGCATAAGCAGACACAGACATTCTTTATCAGCCCATCTATTCAATCAGCCTGAAATCTTTCAGCCATCAGTCTTGTCCTTGTCACCTCAGAGACACCAGATTACCTTTAGTAAACAGTGTTCCTGTGTTACACCACCCAGAAGCTGGGATGCACCTTACAAAACCTTTACGAAACCTCATACATCTGGTAGTATAGATAACCATACCCCTTTCACACAGAAGATGAAATTACCGGGTGAATCAGTTCCACTCGGTAATTTCATGTAACACACGGGTCCTTTTTCTGTGTGAAAGGGTCAACCCGTGTTGTAATTCCCGGGACTTCGACCCAGGAATTTACCAGGGTCGGAGACACGGGAATTAGGACACGGGTTGACCCGTTCACACAGACAAAATACCCGTGTTGATCTGCAAATGCGCAGTGCAGGTGGGGCAGATGTAACATGTGCAGAGAGAGTTAGATTTGGGTGGGGTGTGTTCAAACTGAAATCTAAATTACAGTGTAAAAATAAAGCAGCCAGTATTTACCCTGCACAGAAACAAAATAACCCACCCAAATCTAACTCTCTCTGCACGTTATATCTGCCTCCCCTGCAGTGCACATGGTTTTGCCCATTAAAGAAAGATTTTGCTTTTGTAATCAGGTCTGAATTAGTTCTAAGGGTCTAATTCAGTTCTGATCGCCGCTGTGCGTTTTCGTATGCACCGCAATGCTCAGGCACTGTAAATGTGGGCATCCGCGGAAGTCTGTTTTAATGCATAATGCTAATGCAGTATCTGTTCAGCTATTGAGGGGGATCATGCATGTGCAAGTGGGAACCTGTGTGGCCCATTGATTTAATGCTGGCCTCAGCAACTGGCATCTTTTCTATCTGCACTTGCACCAGCCCCCTGATAGGTGCCGATCCGTCAGAAGCAGGCTGTCCTCCCCCGTACGCATTACTCAGAATCACACAGACCTTTTGATCATGCCCACGACACTCCCCTGACACTCTCACAAAATAGTGTGGTTACATGCGAACGCTATGCCACCGCCCGGTTCACTCCCCCAAATGCCCATTCCACGTAGAGACAGATCCGGCCAAGTTGGCAAAAATGCCTAAAGTGGCTTCTGCATATGTGTTATATGCAAAACTCACTGCTGGCAAACAAGAAGAGAGATCAGAAAGAACCCCATAGTGCAAATGTAATTGTCGCCGACTTGCGTGAAGTGCTGCATCAGCCCCTATGTTTGCTTGTCTATAGGCCTAATTCATGTTTCGGTGCACATGTTTACGCAGCTGCAATTTTTCAGCCTACTGACTTGATAATAATCACAAATGAAGCAGCCATCCAGAAATGGCGCATGCGCACAGCATCTATACATCACTGCTCTGCTAAGCAGAGCTACGAGTGACAGGGGTCCTCCCAACTCCCCCCCACTGTGGGACACTGCGGCCCGTGGGTGGGACAGCAGGACAGTGCCCAGAAAACAGGACTATTCTGTGAAAATCGGGACAGTTGGGAGGTTGTCCCTTCCTGTCAATCACTCTGCGTTCAAATTCTCACTGCGAGCGGCATCGCAAATGTACCTGGGTGCATGTGCAGTGCGATCTCGGGCCATGCGCAGTCGGGATGCAGTCAGTTTACCTCCAATTAAAATCCCGACGTTCAAAATCCCGACACCAATTGACCGATGGTCAAAATCCCGACACCAATTGACCGATGGTCAAAATCCCGACAAGGTCAAAATCCCGACATGGACAAAATACCGACATTTAAAATACCGACAAGGTCAAAATACCGACATGTAAAATGCCGACAGGTCAAAATACCGACCTGAGTTTTTCGTGATTTTTTTCATTGAAACCGACTTGTTCATACTTTACCATCCCAGTGGACCTGGAGGGGGAATATAATAGTGCGCCGAGCGCAGCGAGGCACCGGGCCCGAAGCATGGCAAGCGCAGCGAGCCATGCGAGGGGACGCGGTACACTTTATATGGTGTCCATGTTGACTTATGTGGACATACACACAAAAAAACAACAACAAAAACCGCATGTCGGTATTTTGACCTGTCGGCATTTTACATGTCGGTATTTTGATCTTGTCGGTATTTTAAATGTCGGCATTTTGTCCATGTTGGGATTTTGACCTTGTCGGGATTTTGACCATCGGTCAATTGGTGTCGGGATTTTGAACGTCGGGATTTTGATTGGAGGTATTTCATACCGATCCCGCGCAGTCTGCTGATAATCGCTCAATTGTGGTAACATTCGCATTGCATACAAACAATGGGGGCCCGGTGGCACGCTGCCAGGGGCAGAGAAAGCTGGCCAAATGCCTGCATATCGCAGTGCTGCCCTGTGATCTCACCAGCTCATTATCACAGTGCACACTGCAGCATTTTTTCACTTTTTTTTTTTAGTCAATTTGGCCACATCACATTTCCCATTATAAGTATGGGGAATGCGATGTGGCTTACTAAAAAAAAGTGAATTAATATTAAAGGGTTTGGAACAGTTTTTCATGAAAACTGCTCCAAATGCCCTTTAATACATTCAGGTGATACTAAAATAATGTGAAAAGGGTGTGAAAACACCCTTTTTCACATTTTTTTAGTAAAAATCATGTTAATAAATGGGCCTGTAAGGCATGGAACGCAGGTACGATAGCGTTTGCATGCTGAAGCCCTGTGAAGCACTGTGAACTGTAATAGATCATAGATGCCCAATTTTTTCGCACATCTACGATCCATGCTGAATTAGGCCCTGAGTTTCAGTGGGACAGGGCATATGTGAATGACAAATATTCTCTGTACAGCACAGCGTAATCGGTGGTGCTTTACTGTATGTATGTATGTATGTATGTATGTATAAATAAATATAATAACATTTGCAAGATTGTCATTGCATTTGTTTACTGCAGGTAATGCTAATTTTCGCAAAGTTTAGTGATTTTTTTTGGTACTGCACTTGCGCAAAAATCCTTAAAAAAACTCGGTGCACAGGCTGGATTAACCACTTAACTTTTTTTTTAGTAAAAAAAAAACCTCAGAAATTGTTAGGTTTTTTTATTCATGAATTAGGTGAAGAACATGTATTTAAATAAAAAAATTAATGTATTTATTTATTTATTTTTAGATTTGTAAAATATTGGGTTTTCAAACATTGGAACATCGGATCATCATCAATCACAGTGCCTGTGTAAAAAATAAAAATAATAAAAATAATACGGTAATAAAAAAAATAAAAAAACGCATGGAATGTGTAGTAGTAGCTGTGCTGGGTGTAAGCATCATCCAAATTAACTTCCCGCCTCCCGATGCCGCCGCCACCTTAAGGCCCGCCTACCAGTGACATCAGCTTTCAGTCACCGGTAGAGCAAGCTGTAAGGTAGATGCTAGTGCACTGAACACATCACTGCAACGTGCAATCGCATCTCTTCTGCAGCCCACAGTGCAGTGGTGCTCTGCACTGCAGCTGTATTTAAGGAATTGGGGACAAAGGGTACTTACCCCTGTGTACCAACCTAATCCAGCTCCGACGGTGCATGTGTTACACTGTGTATATTGCGACGTACAGTGGATCTGATTCAGTGGATCGGATTCAGAGGTGGACACAGTGGTAATGTCACACGCAAACAGCCGATGCTTCCAAATCACATTGCTCATGCATCCTAAGTTACCTCATGGAAAAGCAGAATGAATTTGGATTCTGGGAGATTTCAGTGGGCCTTCCAGGGAAGTAACTGGGTAGCTAGCCAGACGTGTGTGAAATGGATTGGGCACTCCTGTGCGGTGACTGTGAGGTGGCTATGCAGATGGACGGAGATGTACAGACTTATTAGGGTGTTATAGGAGTGTCATGAGCGTGTTGCTGAACTGGTTGCAGACTCAGATGCTGAATCGCTCCCATTGGAGACCATACCCTGACAGAGATTTGGCACATGGCGTGGGGCTGGTGCAAGTTTTGAAGGTGCAGCCAATGCATGCATCATTCTAGAGACTCACCAAGTAGGAATTAAGCATCTACAGATGCTGCAAGTGGGTGTCCCAGCCCTCGCCATGTTCAGCTGCACACTTGTACACCAGGGGAAGAGCTGTTACTAGTATTAGCATAAAGGTGTTGGCACTACTATGGCAGCAGTGTGAGACTCAGGGTCAGCCTCTATCTGTCAGTTGCTTGAGGCTACTGTATATAGGGCCCAATACAGACCTGATCGCTGGGCTGCAAATTACACTGTCCTGCAATCAGATAGTCGCCGCCCAGGGGGGAGTTAAAATTTGCCCCGTGCAAGTGTGCGATTGCATGTGTACGCTGTGCAAAAATTCCCCTCAGTCAGTGGACAGCTGCAAAACCGTTCGCATCACACTCACCATCAAATGTTTTTCCCATTCTGTGCAGTGTGTGCTCAATACTTACTCCTCCAGTGCAAAGAAATCAGGGTGATCGTGGCCGGAGCTGACATCACACACACTGACACTGCCAGAAAACGGGCAGTTACCACCCACAAAAATCTGCTTCCTGTCAATCACCCTGCAAACGCCCGTGTGATCGAAATTTTCGCACCACCCTGTTGCTGTTTGACGACACACGTGCACATTTTGGTGTATGCACCGTAGTTCGATAATTGCCCACTGTGCGAAAACGCACACCAGCGATCAGTTATGAATCGGGCCCATAGAGCAATTGGGGATTTCCACACCAGGTGGGCCAGTCAGAAGTGTGTCTAGCAATAATACTGTATCTATTGTAAGTAAGTGATACGGCAATCATCTGACATGATACAACAGCTGCTCCCAGCCCAGCCCTGTAACATAGCATAGTGCTGCATCCGCATCTGTGCACATAAACCGCACACTGTACACCAATCCCTCCCTCCTGTCTGTGATATACTGCTCCTCGCTATTTACTGCTCTTCTTGCTTATTGATCACCCTGGTTTTGGCTTCTATAAATCCATCTAGATTTATTAGTCATGTCTGCATTGTTCACATTTCTGGTTTTATAGAATGTACGTACATGCTCTCGCTCCCGAGTGTGAAGAAATTATCTTGTTCTATTAGCTGTGAGAGGGCTAACCCTGGTTTTATCTCCCAGCATACTGTAACTCCAGGGTTCTGTAGAGGTTATCGCAACCAGGCAGCTTATATTGGTAGGTACATAGACGATATGTTTTTAATTTGAGAGGGAGATCTGTGTTCAGCACATAGATTTGTGGAATATTTGAATCAAAATCAGTTTGGATTAAAACTCACTAGCACAATACATGAGACTAGGATTTCCTTTTTGGACATTGCCCTAGAAGTGAATAATGGTCATATAACCACATCTACTTTTAAAAAAGAAGTGGACTGCAATAAATTTCTAAACTATTCTAGCTGTCACTATTTACCATGGCTTAGAAACATACCAAAAAGCCATTATATGAGACACAGACGCAATTGTACAGACATTGCAGAATATGATCGACAAGCTCGTGATCTCACCCTTGCACTTATAGAACAAAACTATCCTGAGAATATGTTGAATGAAGCAAGGGAACAAGCTAGAGAGAGAGACCGAAAATCATTGTTGACCATTAATAACATTAATCCCATTCCTCTTCAGGAAAATATTGAGCTTAGATTTATAACTAAATATAATTCCAGCTCAAGAGAAATCAAATCCTTGATTAAGAAAAATATGTCCGTCTTGAAGGCAGATAAACTATTAGCACCGCTATTAGACGTAGAACCGCAGATTGTTTTCAAAAAAGCGAGAAACCTGCAGAGTTATCTTACCCCCAGTCACTATGTGGGTACATCTCAAGCAGTGAAAACAGATAAGACATGGCTTAACCATATTCCCCTGAAAAATGGCTGCTTTAGATGCGGTCGTGTAAAGTATATAACATGTAAACATATAATACATAATAGTACACACTTTTCTCGACAACCTATAACACTGAATTTGAGATCAAGGGACATATTGACTGTAACGCCACATATGTGATCTATTTGATCACATGTAAGTGTGGCGTGCAATATGTGGGTCGCACCACTAGAAAACTTAATATCAGGTTCTTAGAGCACAGACGAAATATATTGAAGGGTATAAGAACACACAGTTTGTCAGCACACACCAAAAATAAGCATCAGGGTAGTCTGGATGGCCCAGAGCTACAGGGGATTGAACATATACCAATAACAGCCAGGGGTGGTGATAGATATAATAGATTAAGTAGAAGAGAGGCATTCTGGATTTTCTCTCTAGGCTCTTTATCTCCGCCAGGTCTTAACGACAACATAGAAATGAACAACATATGAAGTCTAAACTGAACATCTTGGAATAAGAAGAAAAGTCTACTATGGGTGAGATAGAATTTAGCTAGATAGATGTTGTTAGATACAGTAGCTGCTCTCGGCTCTTGAGTCTTATGTGGCTTGCTTTGTGTCTTTCTGTTTGGAAAAGGACACCTTCAATTGGGCGGGCTTTAACATCTTGTCTTAATATTGATAAGTAGTATTTATATAAATCTTTTTCAATATTAATTTTTGCTGTTCCGTTTATATATATAGCTTTTCTCTTCCTCTATACTTTTTCCTAAAATCCTCCTTGTGGTTATAGAGCTATTATCTATAAAAACTTCTCTGGCAAAGATCAAGAAGTATTTATTCTTTGGGTTGGGTACTCTAGAGAAGAAGTTTGCTATATTGGACCTTCTTTAGAATATTTTCAGCAATTAATGCCCTCAGATCCTAAACCTCATATTGTCTGAGGATTGTCCGTAACATAAACTATAACCTTAACACTTAATTATTATAAATAAAGACACGGAGACTTGAATTTGGCAGAAATTGTTAGCTATTTATTTAAGTGAACCATTAACTGTAAATAATTAAACTAAAGTATGGTGGCTAGAAAGAACGGCTAAACAACCCTATCCCATAGATAACTATCTTATCACACAGAACAGACGTAAACCTTCCAACAAACAAATAGGTATCCGCTCAACCTCCATCCTGACTACCTACCCGTGAAGGTGATGAGGCTGCCACCCGTGAAGGCGGTCCAGCAGATGTAAAACCAGTCAGCGAAGGAGAGCGCACCTAAAATCAACAACCAAATGACCTCCAATTCACTCTTTAATCCAACAAATGTTAACTTGCCGTTCTTTCCCGCCACAACCCAAACCGTGACAACCCACAGCACGAAAATAGCCAACGCAACAACAAAACCAAACACCACCAGTAGGGAGGGAGGGTGGGACGACAAGAGCAGAAGAGGCTGACCCAGCCCCTTTCTCAGGCTTAAGAACCCATTCCACCTACCCCCAACATTCATTCCTATTGGCTAACAATAATACTCCCATAATGCCTTACCGTCCTGCCCCCAGACTAGCTGAGGTTTAACCCACTCCTCTCCTATTTTGTCAATTCGTTCTCCTAAACCTCATATAGTCTGAGGATTGTCCGTAACATAAACTATAACCTTAACACTTAATTATTATAAATAAAGACACGGAGACTTGAATTTGGCAGAAATTGTTAGCTATTTATTTAAGTGAACCATTAACTGTAAATAATTAAACTAAAGTATGGTGGCCAGAAAGAACGGCTAAACAACCCTATCCCATAGATAACTATCTTATGTCAAAGTCAGAAAAATATCACTATGCACACTGCCATATTTGCACCTCATACATGTCCGCGCTGCGCATGCGAGCGCTCTCCCGTGCGTGCGCATACCCGCTGTTACGTGCACCCGCAGGCGCACTGTATGCGCATTTACGGTAGAGTTTGTGTGCCCAGCGTGCGACTCAATCGTTACATAATTCAACCATATAATGTATTTTATAAGTTAATATCCCCCTGAGTCCAACAGGTATCAGTGGGTCTCAAATGGCTCTTTGACCTTAGAGATCCCCCAAACAATAGTTTGCATGTTGTGAGGGCTTCACATGGTGTTATGCATAGGTAAGCACAGGAATAGTAATTGAAGATTAATTGTATTCCAAATCAGTATCTTTCCCGCAGACGGAGTACAATAGCCTTTAATTACACTGAGCTTTGAGACTCAATGAGGAGGGCCAACACCTGTGTTTACCAATGGGTTAGGATTTGTCTCCAGAAGAATGATTGCTGAGATGTCATTGTCTCAACTGAGAGTAGACAGTGAGATAGTATTCGCCAAACAATAGCTTCCCACAAGACAGGAATGTGTTGGTCATCACCCATTGTTTTGCATAACCAAGGCCACTGATGCAGCTGGCTCACATGCTGTGAGGGACACACACACACACCTTGTTGTTGACACACCCCCAGAGCTGGAATGAGGGTATGATATACCCACTGGAGATCACAGGGCTCACTCACTCACTCACTCACTCACTCACACAGCTACCTGGCACCCAGCAGCATGGAGGCTACATCCCCAGGACTGACCTACAAACTAAAGGCTAAGTATTGAATTCACATGGCTAGATAAGGAAATCTAGATAGATTGCTTTAAGGTCAATGGTGCTGGATTAAATAGGATATTGTAACTTGGTTGTGTGATTGTTGGGTGTTTGTGTTGACACTCTGTGAAGTCTGTGATGAATTGGAACAGTAGACAATCTGTAGCATAGTATTTGTGGTATTTGTTTGCCTATGGTGATTTAAAATAGATTGTACTGGTTAGTTATAATATATATCTTGTTAATCATAAATACCACCATGCAGTTGCGTTTGGGCATGTGCTTGTGGCAGTGGCGGGCTGAGATGTGTGGTTACATTGTGATCTGGTCTTGTGATGAATATGCTCTGGTTATTGAGATACTGAAGTTGTTTGGAATGTGAAAGTGAATAAGATGGTTCTAGGAAGTTGGATTGAAATTGTGAAAGGTGATTTAGATGGTTTGGAATTGTAAAATCAGAACATATGCATTGTTCTGAGGCTTGGACATTTTGGAATAAAATGGAGTCTTGTGTCTTCTGCTATGTGATTGTGGTGTAGTAGAGAGTGCCATGTGTTTGGACCTGCAAATCTAAAATGGCTGCTGCCGGGTGTTTTCCCCTCCCCCTTTCAACCATGTGTTGCAGTCTTCATGGGAGTTTTTCTCAAAATGGAGTCTAGCTTCTGTCCCATGCGGTATTGTAGGGTTGTGTATATAGGGACAGCCAGTATGGGTAAGGTCAAGTATTTTCTCCACAAAGATTCTCAGCATTGAATAACTGCGCAGCGATTGTTCCTCACATGTGTAGTTTTATCTGCAACCATATTGTCTCTTATTTAATGTTATAAGTCATTCTCTCTCTCCTTCCCCTTTTAAAAGTAATTGTGTCTTTATTGTATTTTATGTGTAGTAACTTGGTTAGATATTCTATGTTATTTTGGTAGTGTATAGCTTGTATTGTATTATTCTTTTTGAACGTTCATTCTCTCACTAAAGGCGTTAGAACCTTAGACCGATATTTGATTGGTTATTATAAATGCATAAAGGTTTCTCAGAGCGTCATAGTCGCACATACAGCTTTTAAGCTAACAAGGTTACACTGCATTACATCTACACATTGTCACTGCACAAATGTTTACAGTATAAGTACATTCCTTAAGGTATAGTTAAGGGAGTACCCTTGCGGTACTTTTTGCGCCAATTGCGTACTGTGTTCTTTAACCTTTAACGTGTTTTTAATAGGACAAATATTATAGACATTGTCAATTGGGGAGCTCCTCCGGTCTTCACATATCTGCACTAGGTAACTTCAGCAGACATTATCGGTCAGCAAAGAGTGGAAGGTAGTATCCCTCGTTAAACCGTTTGGAGGTCGGGGATACTGCAGTGCTGACCAGATAAGCGCCTGCTTCACTTGGTAAGGAGTCCTGAGGGAATTCGGGAACTGGAAGGTAAGAACAGTACGTTATTGTCTTTGTAAATCTGGTTTTTATTTCTATTTGGTGCCAACTGCACACGCAGATTGGATGGTTTGTCTGTTTAAATAGGTTTAAAATTATTTTTAATCGCTCTGCATAGCGTGATAACTAAAAGGGGCTGGCATGATGATTTTTCTTTGTGACAAAAGGTCTGTCCCCCATTTTGTGTAAACCTCATGGATGGGGGAGGAGCAGCGGCCATTTTGGGAAGGTAAAAAAAAATATTTTTTTTTGAACGGCTGATTTTCAGTTGACTCAGGAAATAATCAGCCATCCATTGTCAAAAAGAAATCATCATTTAATGAGTTTTTTAATGCATTTATTTAATCTATATCATAGTCAATCATAAGTAATAGTGATTGGTACTTATATGTAAAATCTATATGCGTGTGCTTACATCAATGTATGTTATTAGATTAAATTTAGAATTGCATTTTCATCTGTGTACTTTCACATATCTCACCTTCCTGTTTGCCATTTGAATTGATAAACGTGCTAAGAGAGATTTGTCGCTATTTAAATAGTTAAAGTGTAAAAGTAATACATTAAGGGGTAAATTGTAAGACACACGCACAGCTTTACCTGAGATACAAGGAAAGACCTGTGTGGTGCTTGGTAGATGATTACAATTAAAGATCATCTACATTGATAAACGTGCTAATTGTATTTTTGTGGCCAGCGTACACGTGTCTCTAACAAAAGACTGAGACTCGCGAACGCAACACAAAGGCCGACGCACGCAGCGTATATTACGCAACGGAGCGTACGGGTACGCCCACGTAACTCAAATCACAAGTGTTAATTTTTTTCAACGCGATAAATAACGCAAGGCGATAAATCGCGCAAATCTATTCTAACATTCGAAATTTAAATTAACAGATCCTTCTCCTAATTGGTAACACATCTGGTCTAAAGAGAAATTTCTGCGCAGAAATAGAAATAGAAACAAAAGTGTATATGTGGTGAGTGAGTGTTTGTTTTTACAATTTTTGAGGTTGAACCACAAGAAAAGTATCGAGTTCTCGTGAAGGTACATACATGTAAGTGACGTGCATGGTGGCTAGGGAGGCATCCCTGGTTAAACATAAAATTTGAGCATTAGAGTGTAGCAGACCAGGAGGTCATACTGTAACAGACCAGGAGGTCGCATAACAGACCAGGAGGTCCAGGTACAGCAGACAAGGAAGTCCGCTATAGAGACAAGTAGCACAACACCAAGAAGGGTTGGTGCGGAACCCATATAGGCCATTAAGCTCTGGCTGAAGGAATTCGCAGCCGAAATTTTCGATTCCACTGGTCGCTCCGCACATAAGATTAGTTGCTTATGTGCTGAACGATTGTACCGCACGTAATTGTGTGCATTAGTAAACCTGACCGGTACTATTTGTGTACGAAGGTCATAAACGCTATTTGTACATTTTAACGTGATTTGTGAAATTTTTTTATTTTAAGGGAAGTTCGCTGGTCACTCAGGAACTATCCAACAACCGATACTTGCTGGGGAACGCGCCCCAGTAAATAAAGGTTCACAGGGGCCCTAGGTTGGGTACAACAGCTCTGGATACAGTGATTGTGTTACTGGCCAACGTGGGCGAGAAGTGAGTGGAGTACTCGGTAAACTTCACCGCCAGCCTGCCCCGGACATCTTGGTTTTTGTAAGGGTTCGCTGAAGAAAAGCAACACCTACGAGTTATGGGGGCCAGTTGTTCAGGCAGGGGGCGATCAACCTCGGTTCGGGTTGATTTAGTAAACCGACCAGTCGGGTCGGCAAGGTACGTGATGTGTGAAAAATACGGTTCACACACAGAGGTTTTATGTGATGAATGGGAGAGAATGACGGTACATGACGGGGAGAAATTCCCAAGAGTAGGTAGCTTCAGCCCAGAAGTGTTGCAAAATTTAAGGAGGAGGATATGTCTCATCAAATCAGCAAAGAGACGGAGCAAACATTATGATTGTTTAAACCTGTGGCAACAGGAAAGTGAATTTCAAAGAGAGGTAACTGACATATCTGACTTTCATCTTGGGAGGAGAGACATGGCAATGGAGAGGATTATGGTTGCAGAGAAATGGCACAATGTTGTACGATAAAAATGCACTTAGTAACTGTATTAAGAATTAAAGTGTTAAAATGTAACAATGTTTATGAAAATGAAAGTGTAAAAAAATTACAAATGTTAACCTGTGCAAGTCGCACCCCATGTCAAACTTCCCTCAGGAATACGAACAAGAAAGTGAACCCAACACGATGTCGGCACCTCTTCCAGCAGCCATCACACAAGACATCCAGGTGGACGTGACCAAATTGGTAAAGGCAATAATCAAACCCCCTAACGGAGGGTCAAGTGAGGTCGTGTCCACAGGTACGTACAAAGTTTTATATCACGCACAAACAAATGTACCCCATATTGTAAGACCAAAACAAGGTGATGTAATTGAGTTTAGTCCTGTCAGGGTGAATCACAGTCCCCAATGGGAAGACTGACGATCAGGGAATCATTCCCGTCAAGGACAGTGCAATGCGCCATCCCTGGTCCCGGACAGAATTGAGATCAATCATGTCTGATTACCCAGATCCTAGAAAAGATCTAAGTGTATGATCAAAGATTCACAGAAGGTATATGAACCCCCTAGACAACGACATAATCATGGTATCCAAGGAATCAGGTAGGTACAGGGAAAGCGGTTGATGGTGATGAGCATCCAAGCGTTTGAGGAGGCATCAAATCAACCAAAACCCCAGGCCATTGGCACATGGAGGAACTCAATGATTTGTGATCTTTGCAAAAGAGAAGGGCATTATGCCAGCAACTGTAATAGCCCACATAAAGTCAGACCCCCTAGACCCAGAAATGAGCAAAATTAAAACACACACAATTATAATCAGGGATCATATAGGAAGAATTTTGGGCCACACCCATGATATGTGGTCAGGAAAGGTGATCATTAGAACTGATGGTAAGCCTGAGGTAACGGTTAATAAATTGGGAGGTCATTCCCTGAAGACACAGGAATGACCAGGTGAAACGTTGTAAATGTATCTGTGAAATGTTTCTTTTTCTCTCTCCCCATCTCTGACGAATATTGGTAGGATTCAAACATTGCATATATACTTGGTCTTTGCAGAAGTCTACCAAACCCCACCATGACCAATCCGCATCAATGTATTCTGGCCAGATACAGACAATGGAATATGGAAGTGCTGGGGGGGAGGGACTGCGCAAGGAAACCATTAGACATGTAGATATGACAGCCTGATGATCTGACAATGTTTTAAAATGTTTGAAAAATGTTTTTTTTCTCTTTTCCTATTGATGGCTATTGTTGATTTAAGTAATATACACATGCATATAAATTGTTCTCTCTCTTTGTTTTTTTTTTTCTGTTGTTGTTTTCTCTCTCTTCTCACTCATGCTTTCATGTTTTAAAGATGGTATGTCACCCATCAGTTAGACAAATGGTAATGCAAGATTTTTGCTCCTTACAGAAAGATCGCTGGTTTGGAGGGAATATTGCATCACCAGAATGTTCGTTTGGAAGACTGAGAGACAGCACCTTTGAGAAGACAGCAGAACAAGAAGAACAACAATACGAGAGAACTAATTATCGTAACAAGTTTCTCTCCCCCTCAAACTGATTTTCTGTACCCCATTACAAATTTCTTCTTTTCTCCTCCTGTAAGATGGACTTGCCCCGAGAGACTGTGATATGGATTTTCCTGTTGACCATGACGTTGACCCGAGCAGTCTGTTTCGGTGAGAGTACCAGTGAGGTCGAGAAAGGATCCAGAAAGGTTCCAATGACTAAGACGGAGGTGTAAATTTCCAATAGCAACACAAGCACCGAGCAAAGGCGAGTACCGGAAACGATCTAACAGCCATGTTGTTTGTAAACATTGTTAGCTGAAAAGAAAACTGTATCTGTAGGCTCTGTAACAATGTAATTGAGGATGGGTGCATTAAGAAATGCCAATCCAGTTTTAATATCCATGTGGACCGGCATCCATTGAGTGACTATCACTCCTTAGTGGGTAGCGTGTTAAATAAAACAGATTGTTGGGTATGCTCCCAAGTACCTCAAGGTCATAGCAAATCAGGGCTAGTACCATTTCCTTTAACGGTAGGGGAGGTACTTGAGCTAAAGGGCGGGAGACCGGTGGACAGGAGGTTTAATATCTCTAGTCCTCCTAGTTTGAAGCTCCACCAATATCATGTGGATAGACCCCTAGTATGTTTTAACATTACCAATCCCCGAAAGCCGGGAAATTGGGAAGTGTCATGGAGTAACCAAACCATGACCTTTTCATATAGAGCAGATAGAATGCCGACAGATACAGAGCTTATACGCCACATAGCCAGTAGAGGAAAATCTTTCCGATATAGGTATACCCTAGGAAATAGGATCACGAGAGTTGGAGAGGTATCACTAGGATACAGTGCACAGATCGTACAAACTGATAGGTGTACTAGACAGATGGGAGAATTAGGGTTAGGAGAGTTCACATGGAAAATGTGTAACATGGTAATGACATATTCAGTCCCATATGTTCTCCCCGATGATGCATATTTCACATGCGGGAGAAAGGCGTATGAGCGGCTTGCCCCAAACTCAGAAGGATTGTGTTATATTGGAAAAGTACTACCTGAGGTAATGAGTCTAAGGAGTGGGGAAATTGTAATTCCAATG
Source organism: Pseudophryne corroboree (assembly GCF_028390025.1). Classification (NCBI taxonomy): domain Eukaryota; kingdom Metazoa; phylum Chordata; class Amphibia; order Anura; family Myobatrachidae; genus Pseudophryne; species Pseudophryne corroboree. The sequence continues at coordinate 603,573,055 of NC_086449.1, read as the reverse complement.
GATTTGATTTATGACCCAACGGTAGAAACAATGATGTGATGAAAATGCGATTATACGGTCCGTTTCTTTCACCTGTTTTTCCGGTTTCTCCTAGGTAAAAAGACCCACTTTTGACGAGGAGTTTGATGATCCTGTATACAGACAACGGATGGATTAAAGAAGAAGTTTTGACAACCTGATACACAGAGATTTGATGAACTTTGCCATAGATCCCCAGTTTCCCTAGAAATTTTAAAATTACGCTAGCCCAACATTTTTGTAAATCTATGGACATTGACAAAGCTTTTTGCTCGCACCTAATGGGCAAAAGCACAAAGAAGACTGCATTCAACAGACACCGAACAAGACCTCAATCGACGAATGTTCATTAACCTGACATAGAATACCACTGCATTTACCGTAATTATGTCTTATCTTCATCTCTACAACCCTCAGGTAATTACACACATAGTCGATAGGGAATACAGGCACAGATATCAGCAAGCACATATTCCCCCATTCATGTATCATCAACTAAAATGTGCTTCCCCATTTTGTTACAACCACAGCCGAAAAGAGCTCGGTAAAGTTTGACAGCCCATCCACAGACCCGTACCACGGGATAAGAAGGAATTCAAATGTATACTTCGCAATACCTCGAAGCTTGATTTAAAACACGTACGGCACGATGATACATGACCCCCCAAACATGGATTCATACACACATGCTTTTGCTATCTCACTAGGTCATACCCTTTTCACACCTTCTCTTTCTCCTCCCCAACCCAACCATGGAAATGTATTTACACTTGACATATATTTTTCTCCTTTTGAAATGTTTTAGGAAGTGGCAGTTATTGTTGACTGCCAAAGAGTGGACTGTCAAAGTCAGAAAAATATCACTATGCACACTGCCATATTTGCACCTCATACATGTCCGCGCTGCGCATGCGAGCGCTCTCCCGTGCGTGCGCATACCCGCTGTTACGTGCACCCGCAGGCGCACTGTATGCGCATTTACGGTAGAGTTTCTGTGTGCCCAGCGTGCGACTCAATCGTTACATAATTCAACCATATAATGTATTTTATAAGTTAATATCCCCCTGAGTCCAACAGGTATCAGTGGGTCTCAAATGGCTCTTTGACCTTAGAGATCCCCCAAACAATAGTTTGCATGTTGTGAGGGCTTCACATGGTGTTATGCATAGGTAAGCACAGGAATAGTAATTGAAGATTAATTGTATTCCAAATCAGTATCTTTCCCGCAGACGGAGTACAATAGCCTTTAATTACACTGAGCTTTGAGACTCAATGAGGAGGGCCAACACCTGTGTTTACCAATGGGTTAGGATTTGTCTCCAGAAGAATGATTGCTGAGATGTCATTGTCTCAACTGAGAGTAGACAGTGAGATAGTATTCGCCAAACAATAGCTTCCCACAAGACAGGAATGTGTTGGTCATCACCCATTGTTTTGCATAACCAAGGCCACTGATGCAGCTGGCTCACATGCTGTGAGGGACACACACACACCTTGTTGTTGACACACCCCCAGAGCTGGAATGAGGGTATGATATACCCACTGGAGATCACAGGGCTCACTCACTCACTCACTCACTCACTCACACAGCTACCTGGCACCCAGCAGCATGGAGGCTACATCCCCAGGACTGACCTACAAACTAAAGGCTAAGTATTGAATTCACATGGCTAGATAAGGAAATCTAGATAGATTGCTTTAAGGTCAATGGTGCTGGATTAAATAGGATATTGTAACTTGGTTGTGTGATTGTTGGGTGTTTGTGTTGACACTCTGTGAAGTCTGTGATGAATTGGAACAGTAGACAATCTGTAGCATAGTATTTGTGGTATTTGTTTGCCTATGGTGATTTAAAATAGATTGTACTGGTTAGTTATAATATATATCTTGTTAATCATAAATACCACCATGCAGTTGCGTTTGGGCATGTGCTTGTGGCAGTGGCGGGCTGAGATGTGTGGTTACATTGTGATCTGGTCTTGTGATGAATATGCTCTGGTTATTGAGATACTGAAGTTGTTTGGAATGTGAAAGTGAATAAGATGGTTCTAGGAAGTTGGATTGAAATTGTGAAAGGTGATTTAGATGGTTTGGAATTGTAAAATCAGAACATATGCATTGTTCTGAGGCTTGGACATTTTGGAATAAAATGGAGTCTTGTGTCTTCTGCTATGTGATTGTGGTGTAGTAGAGAGTGCCATGTGTTTGGACCTGCAAATCTAAAATGGCTGCTGCCGGGTGTTTTCCCCTCCCCCTTTCAACCATGTGTTGCAGTCTTCATGGGAGTTTTTCTCAAAATGGAGTCTAGCTTCTGTCCCATGCGGTATTGTAGGGTTGTGTATATAGGGACAGCCAGTATTGGTAAGGTCAAGTATTTTCTCCACAAAGATTCTCAGCATTGAATAACTGCGCAGCGATTGTTCCTCACATGTGTAGTTTTATCTGCAACCATATTGTCTCTTATTTAATGTTATAAGTCATTCTCTCTCTCCTTCCCCTTTTAAAAGTAATTGTGTCTTTATTGTATTTTATGTGTAGTAACTTGGTTAGATATTCTATGTTATTTTGGTAGTGTATAGCTTGTATTGTATTATTCTTTTTGAACGTTCATTCTCTCACTAAAGGCGTTAGAACCTTAGACCGATATTTGATTGGTTATTATAAATGCATAAAGGTTTCTCAGAGCGTCATAGTCGCACATACAGCTTTTAAGCTAACAAGGTTACACTGCATTACATCTACACATTGTCACTGCACAAATGTTTACAGTATAAGTACATTCCTTAAGGTATAGTTAAGGGAGTACCCTTGCGGTACTTTTTGCGCCAATTGCGTACTGTGTTCTTTAACCTTTAACGTGTTTTTAATAGGACAAATATTATAGACATTGTCACTTATCACACAGAACAGACGTAAACCTTCCAACAAACAAATAGGTATCCGCTCAACCTCCATCCTGACTACCCACCCGTGAAAGTGATGAGGCTGCCACCCGTGAAGGCGGTCCAGCAGATGTAAAACCAGTCAGCGAAGGAGAGCGCACCTAAAATCAACAACCAAATGACCTCCAATTCACTCTTTAATCCAACAAATGTTAACTTGCCGTTCTTTCCCACCAACAGCGAAGTTCTGTTCCACAGAAACTATGCACCGCCACCATACCCCTAACCTACCGAACCAACCACCGAAAACAGATCCTCCAGAAACATAGATAGTCCCTGTCCTGTCAAGTGCACACCATCCGGTCTAAACAAGTAGAAGTGCCGAAACTTGATCCGCTGATGCCAAACCATAGCACCGCCATGGGCCACCACAAACTTAGCCACCGCGGTATTCACCTTCCGGCGAGCCACATCGATCGCTCGACCATCCACCACTCCACGCCAACACAACCGCGGCACCATACAAGACCAGATAAGCCTACAACCTGGCCAAGCGTCAGAAATCACTTGCAGATCCTGCATAATGGCCAATCGAAGATTCACTGCCTTCCTCCTGCCTAGGTCGTTCCCTCCTAAGTGAATCACCAACAGTTTGGGGATGCCAAACCGCCGAACCTGCTCCATAAGCTACGCTTTCAGGTTATGCCAAAGCATACCACGCACACCTATCCACTGCACATCATCCGAGCCCACAAAGCAAGGAGCCCCTTCCGCAGCCAAAAATTTGGCTGCCCAATAAACATAGGAGTGGCCAATCACCCACTCATCACACACATCCACACGCCAACCTAAAAGGGGAAAAAACAGATAAACAAATGTGAATATGTGAGGTAAAACCAAACCCAGCCCAGAACAGGAACCAACTATCAGAACGAGGATCTGCCAAAAAGAAAAAATTTGAACAGAGGAATATAACTTTCCTCTGGAACAAGCTTCAGGCCAATCGAAGCAACAGAAATACACAAAAGGAAAAAACAAAATAACAAAAAAAGGGGGGGGGTTAGAGCTGGGAGGAAGGGGGATTGGGGGGAACACAGAATAACTCGGCTGGAGGTGAAACGTAAAAACCTGCTGAGGAACTTGTAATTAGATGCCAATTAGCCGAATTGAATAAATTAAGCCAAATCAGTTCGTCAGTTCAGGCAAAAAATCGCGAAGCACTCCAGACCCCCACTGCCAGCAGTGGCGAGTAGCTAGCCATCCGAGTAGGGAGGACAGGGGAGACAAACAATACAGTACGAACACACTGAACTGAAACACACAATGCAGTAACACAAACAACATGTTAGTAGAACAAACTCGCCTACGCAACAACGGGCCGAATGTAACTCTTATAAGCCGCCGACTTCCAGCGACCCAAAGCCTTAATTTCGTCCACGGCGCGCCCTGCAGCTGCTGCGGAAGTAGCGGCCCCTATTCTAAAGGAATGGGAACCAAAGTCCCTAGGCGAGAGGCCCAAACTGGACAGGCAGCGCCGCATCATCCATGTAAACTGGTACTTCGTCAATGGCGACCCGTCGTAATGCAGGAGCCAAGACCCCCTCAGACGAGGGCCTGACCTCCGCATACCGACCAGCCAACGCCACCGGACAACAGTCCCCACCACCCGATGGTGTCAAAGTGAGCCAATGCCCTCTACCCATCTGATCAGTTTTTGAGCAGCGCAGCCTGCAAAGCACGGACCCCCCACCCACAATAACATCCGCGCGCCGCATAAAGGCCTCGGTTTTCTTAGAAGCCGCAACCAGCTCAGAAACCCTGAATGCACCATGGAACGCCATGAAAAAGGCCAGCTGAAACAGGAGCGTTTCAAAACGGGAGTCCGCCACCCCTGCCACCGCCCCTAAGAGGGAAGAAAGCAGGGACGCATCAATAGGGCGTCGGCCATCGGGAGGCACCGGAGCCGAACGCGCCCAACCTCTAAGCGCCCTTGCCAGCAGGAAACCCTTCGTAAAATCCGGCATACCCTTCAATTTAGAATAAAAGGATATCACGGCGAGGTACCGAGACACCACGGCCCTCGATCTCCCCGTTACGAAGAGTTGCCAACCGAAGTTTAGCAACAAGCTCTGACCCCTCTTACCTCTAGGCCCTTTGTCACGGGAAAAGTCTTTGTCACGGGAAAAGTCTTCCCACTCCTTCTAGGCCCTACGGTATCCAGCGAGAGTGGACAGAGCCAAAGACAGCCATGATGACCTGCCAAACATAAGAAGGGCAGGGCAAACCTACCGAATCAGCCTCCGGGGCCAACAAACGGAACCTATCCCACTGCCCCCTGGACAAAGCGTCGGCGATCCCATTATCTACCCCGGGGACGTGTTGCGCCCGAAACAGAATATTGCAGCGCAAACAGGTTAGCACGAGCCGTGACAGCACTCGGAGGACCCGCAGGGCCTTAGCCCTTTGGTTGTGAACCGTGTGCACGACCCCCAAATTATCGCAATGGAAGAGAATACTGCGATCGTGCATTCACTCCCCCCAAACTTCTAAGGCCACCATGATGGGAAAGAGCTCCAGCAACAACAGGTCGCCGGTCTGCCCCTCCCTCGCCCAAGACTCGGGCCAAGAGGCCGCGCACCAAGCCCCGTCCAGGAAACAACCGAACCCCGAGGAGCCCGTCGCATCTGTAAACAACTGCAATTCGAAACTATCAACGAGCAGGGCCATCCAGATCCATACACCATTGAAATCCGCCAGGAACAAAACCCACATAGCAAGGTCCCGCCTAATCTCTGCCGAGAAATGGACAAAATGGTGCGGCCTGGACACCCCGGCCGTGGACCGCTCCAACTTCCGGCAAAAAACCCTGCCCATGGGAATCACCCGACAGGCAAAGTTCAAGCGACCTAAGAGGGATTGCGCCTCCCGCAAAGTAACCTTACTTCGTCCCGAGCACTGCGCATGACCTTGTCCTGAGGCAGTCGGCACGCCCCCGCGACCGTATCGATCTCGATACCTAAAAAGGACAAGCAGGAGAGGGGCCCCTCCGTCTTATCCTCGGCCACCGGACGCCAAAATGCCCCAGCAACGCCCGCAGCAAGAACAGCAGGAAACCACAGCGAGGAGAATGATCAAATCCTCGATAGATGGCTGCGCAAAGGGGCCCGCCATTCTCCCCAGTCGAACCTCCTGTTCCACTTTACCTCGAAGCACGTCAGGGGAATCCCGGGCAGACTGCAGGTTCCTGGCGGCCCAAACTAAAACATCCCCCACCACAGGCAAACGAAAACCCGACGCAAAACCCTCCCGCAGAAAACTTGCGTTGTCTGTGTTTGGGTACCATCCCAACCATTTTAGCATGGCCCCCAAACGAACCGGGGACGGCGCCCTAACTAGCGGCAAGCCCGCCCGTTGCTCTTCCGGCAGGGCCAGCGGCCGCCTTGGCACCAGGACGCCCCCCGCGGAAGCAATTGGAAGCAGGGTGGGATCCGTTACATCGCAAGCAAAGGTGTCGAAAACGACACCGCTGCCCAAGGGGGCACGTGGCATTGTTGAACGCGAAACACTTCCCCTTCGCCGGCGTCTGCTGCGGAGAACGGGCCGCGTTCCAAGGGCGCCGCGGCGGACCCTCAACCGCTGGTCGAAACTGACTCGCCGATGCGGCCTGCGCCACCGGCGCCCCCTTAGCCACCACCTTCACATCTTGCCTTCACATCTTGCGCTCGCGTGACCCGCAGCCATACCTCTACGTCTTTGCATCCGAAGTCAATGACGTGTAGGCAATCGTGTTTCTGACGGAACTGTTTGTCGTATTGTAGCCACGAATCGTCCTTAGACTGACGCTGCATGTCATGCACGAGGTGAATATACCTGATGACGTTCATGTGTTCATCAGGGCTATCCTCCAAGTAGCACGCCGCGAAAACACATAAACCCGCCAACCAGTTGTCATATGATCGAAAGGCCTCTGTCCCAATACCGCCCTTCGCTAGCGCTTCCTTACCTTCCCTCTTGGTGTCCTCCGTCAACGTAAAGAGGTCGACGTATTCCCCCCGTCTAATCCTCCTCCTGCAACTCTCCCGCAATCCCAGCAAGACGGCCGCGTACTCGCAGCGAACCACGCCCGGCAAATTACGCCTCCTCCTTTCCCGTTGAGAACTACCACTACTCCTCCGAGACCGCTTATCCCGTAGCCGCGCCCCACGCCGCGCGTACCGGATAGCCCTCTTCCTAGCCTTCGCGGTGCTGCTAACCGCAGCCCGGCACGACGAAGAAGAGGAAGATCTACTCGACGTACTGCCGTACGAGGAAGAAGAGGACCCCAGTGACATAGCAACAGTATCTGCGTCCCACTCACCGGCGAGCCCGCTTCCGGAAGGCGATACGACGGCCACGACCGGCTCCTCGTCCTGATCGCTATCCGGATCCGCACCTGAAAAAGAAGGGACAACCGCCCCCGGAGCCGAAGCCCCCCTGGCGGGAATGAAAGCAGACGCCCCCGCGGGCGATGGGGTAGTGCTACCCAGCAACGCAGCGGCGGAGCCCAGACTGCGACACGCCTGTAGAAACTGCACCATGGCTGGGTCAGACGCACTTGGGGGAACGGCCGCGTCGCCGGCAGCGGGAACCGATGAAACGCCACCCGGGGACAAAGCCAACAAAAACGGTGCAAACGCCGCCGTCATGGCCGACAGTGCCGACGCAACGGCAGAGGGATCCGGAGCCGCAGCTCCAGAGGTCCCCCCAGCCCCAGGGTCCACAGCTGGGATGGGTCGAACCGCGCCGACACGCCGCCCAGGTCGGCCCCGCCGGGAACCGGCTCTAGCCGCCCCAATAGCCCCCGTTCCCTCCTGCGGTGCATCCCGAGCCACTCCGGCCCCCACTGGCCCCGCCCACCGGGAGAACCCGCTGCCTACTGCCACCAGCCAGAACCCCCCCCCCCCCCTACGGCCCCCCGCTGTCACTACCAGAGGCCCCCGGGAGCCCCCCCCCCCCGTCAGAGCGGGGAGAGCGCCCCCCTGGGAGTCCAGCTGCCCCACGAGCGCATGCGCGATCCGGACTGCACCAGCCTCACCGGACGGCCCGTGGAAGGGTTACCGTCCCCCTCCATAGAGGCAATCCCCTCATGCTCTGGGGAGCCTCTGGTGACTCTCAGCGGTGGAGAGCGCAGGGAACGCGCATGCGCGCGTCCCCGCGCCGAAGCAGCCGGCGGAGAACCCACGCCAGCGGGCTCCCCGGCTGGCTCTCCCCGCCGGCTGCCCGCTGCACCGCGCACCCGCCCGCCGCCCAGCCCAACGTCAGCCGCAGGCGCTCCGGAGGGATCCTCCGGCGGCTGCAGCCTAGCCGGCGACGGGGCAGACGCACGCGCCGCCGCGCGCGCCCGAGAACGAGCGCCCGCAGGCACAGACCCGGCCACGAGCGGAGCGCTCCGGCCCTATGCACCGGAGGCCGGCTCCCGAGTAGGGGCCGCATCGAGGAAGCGGGCAGAGGAGCGGCGAGGACGGGGCATGACAGGCAAAAGTATAATCCCGGGCAAAGAGGACAGAGGGGGCACAGCAACAGCAGCTATGACAAGGGCACAGATAATTAAGATGCAGCACAGCAAGAGACAAAAAAGTGGGGGTGAGCACTCACCCTCACCACGACAAGAGCAGAAGAGGCTGACCCAGCCCCTTTCTCAGGCTTAAGAACCCATTCCACCTACCCCCAACATTCATTCCTATTGGCTAACAATAATACTCCCATAATGCCTTACCGTCCTGCCCCCAGACTAGCTGAGGTTTAACCCACTCCTCTCCTATTTTGTCAATTCGTTCTCCTAATCTGGAAAGTAATGAGCTAAATAGAATAACATGCCTTTTAAAATAAGTGGAGATATAATATCCAGTAATGAGATATGGTTTTTTTTAGGCTTATGGTGGTGGTTGTATCTAGACCAGACAAAGGTAGTGAGTATTGTGATAATACAGAGAAAAATGGATGTGATAATAACCACAAAATAAATAAAAACAGTGATGTAGTAATAATTACTATGAAAATAAAACTATAAATATAGTGGTAAATTAAAAATTAAAAATAAATAATTGTGAGAATGGGTTTTGAACCCAGGTTGGAAGATTGCTGGTCGGCGTCTCTGTCCATTTGGCCATAATGGCTATTAATAAAAAGTGATGTTTCACATCCATTCGTCTCGCAGATTAGCTGCAATTAGACTTAGTTGCTTTAAGTTCACACGTTGCCACTGATAATATCGATATGAAGTCTTTTTAAGAATTAATCTTTAATGATGAACATGTATGTAATTTATCTATTACTATTTATAAGATGTTATTATATTATAATTAATTGGAATATGGCTTTCAGAATATATTGTTAGATCAAATACTAATCTAGGTATGAGACTCCATATGCATGTGACACCTGTGGCACACCTGTACCCTACAATGAGTAGGATTATACTATTGGAGGAGACTCTGTTTAAAAAGCAGAATGTGGACCACAGGGACATACCTTCTGGTGAAACCGTTCTAATGACATAACGGAGAAACGCGTTAAGGAAATTGGCACTGGTGCTGAGTACAAACTGTTTGTTTCATTGGCTTCCATCTGCTCCAGATATCCAGCTACATACGGGCGCATCACAGCCTTATGACAGGTGATTTCAGCCGGTTGCTGTCCTACCACATTTGGCAGAGCTGTATTAAGGGGGGGGGGGGCTCGAGGGGCACGTTACCCTGGGCCCCCTCTATGAATGGGGCCCCCCAGCTTTGGTTACAGCTGCAGTGCAAAAGTGCACTGCAAGCTGTAGAAAATGAAAGTAAACAGGAGACTGAGGACGAAGAGGTGTGGAGTTCGTACATGGGGGCGGGGCTTTACGGCACTGTGCATTCAGTGCAATCGGCATGGGAGAGGAGAGCTTGGAGGCAGGACTGGATCAGATGCACACACAAAGTGTGCCTGCAGTGCCCACCCAGTGATTTTAGAGGGAGGTAAGAGGGAGGAGTGGGGGGGACTGTGTAAGAGGGAGGAGGGGGACACTGTATAGGAATATGTGTGAGAGGGAGGAGGGGGACACTGTATAGGAATATGTGTAAGAGGGAGGAGGGGGACACTGTATAGGAATATGTGTGAGAGGGAGGAGGGGGAAACTATATGAATATGTGTGAGAGGGGGGAGGGGGACACTATATGAATATGTGTAAGAGGGAGGAGGGGGACACTGTATAGGAATATGTGTAAGAGGGAGGAGGGGGACACTGTATAGGAATACGTGTAAGAGGGAGGAGCGGGACACTGTATATGAATATGTGTGAGAGGGGGGAGGGGGACACTGTATATGAATACGTGTGAGAGGGAGGAGGGGGACACTGTATAGGAATATGTGTGAGAGGGGGGAGGGGGACACTGTATATGAATACGTGTAAGAGGGAGGAGGGGGACACTGTATATGAATACGTGTAAGAGGGAGGAGGGGGACACTGTATATGAATACGTGTGAGAGGGAGGAGGGGGACACTGTATATGAATACGTGTAAGAGGGAGGAGGGGGACACTGTATATGAATACGTCTAAGAGGGAGGAGGGGGACACTGTATATGAATACGTGTGAGAGGGAGGAGGGGGACACTGTTTATGAATACGTGTGAGAGGGCGGAGGGGGACACTGTATATGAATATGTGTGAGAGGGGGGAAGGGGACACTGTATATGAATACGTGTGAGAGGGAGGAGGGGGACACTGTATAGGAATATGTGTAAGAGGGAGGAGGGGGACACTGTATAGGAATATGTGTAAGAGGGAGGAGGGGGACACTGTATAGGAATATGTGTAAGAGGGAGGAGGGGGACACTGTATATGAATACGTGTAAGAGGGAGGAGGGGGACACTGTATATGAATACGTGTGAGAGGGAGGAGGGGGACACTGTATATGAATACGTGTAAGAGGGAGGAGGAGGACACTGTATATGAATACGTCTGAGAGGGAGGAGGGGGACACTGTATATGAATACGTGTGAGAGGGAGGAGGGGGACACTGTTTATGAATATGTGTGAGAGGGCGGAGGGGGACACTGTATATGAATACGTGTGAGAGGGCGGAGGGGGACACTGTATATGAATACGTGTGAGAGGGAGGAGGGGGACACTGTATAGGAATATGTGTAAGAGAGAGGAGGGGGACACTGTATATGAATACGTGTAAGAGGGAGGAGGGGGACACTGTATATGAATACGTGTGAGAGGGAGGAGGGGGACACTGTATATGAATATGTGTGAGAGGGGGGAGGGGGACACTGTATATGAATACGTGTGAGAGGGGGGAGGGGGACACTGTATATGAATACGTGTGAGAGGGAGGAGGGGGACACTGTATAGGAATATGTGTAAGAGGGAGGAGGGGGACCCTGTATATGAATACGTGTAAGAGGGAGGAGGGGGACACTGTATATGAATACGTGTAAGAGGGAGGAGGGGGACACTGTATATGAATATGTGTAAGAGGGAGGAGGGGGACACTGTATATGAATACGTGTAAGAGGGAGGAGGGGGACACTGTATATGAATATGTATGACAGGGGGGAGGGGGAAGGGAGGAGGGGGACACTGTATATGAATATGTGTAAGAGGGAGGAGGGGGACACGGTATATGAATACGTGTGAGAGGGAGGAGGGGGACACTATATGAATATGTGTGAGAGGGGGAGGGGGACACTGTATAGGAATATGTGTGAGAGGGGGAGGGGGACACTGTATAGGAATATGTGTGAGAGGGAGGAGAGGGACACTATAAGAATATGTGTGAGAGGGAGGAGGGGGACACTGTATATGAATACGTGTAAGAGGGAGGAGGGGGACACTGTATATGAATATGTGTAAGAGGGAGGAGGGGGACACGGTATATGAATACGTGTGAGAGGGAGGAGGGGGACACTATATGAATATGTGTGAGAGGGGGAGGGGGACACTGTATAGGAATATGTGTGAGAGGGGGAGGGGGACACTGTATAGGAATATGTGTGAGAGGGAGGAGGGGGACACTATATGAATATGTGTGAGAGGGAGGAGGGGGGCACTGTGTATATGTGTAGGAGGGAGGAGGGGGACACTGTATATGAATATGTGTAAGAGGGAGGAGGGGGACACGGTATATAAATACGTGTGAGAGGGAGGAGGGGGACACTATATGAATATGTGTGAGAGGGGGAGGGGGACACTGTATAGGAATATGTGTGAGAGGGGGAGGGGGACACTGTATAGGAATATGTGTGAGAGGGAGGAGGGGGACACTATATGAATATGTGTGAGAGGGAGGAGGGGGGCACTGTGTATATGTGTAAGAGGGATATGTTTATGTGTGTGACTGTGTGTGACAGTATGTATATATGTGTGATTGTATGCATGTGTGTCTAACTGCACATATGTATGTGTGTGACTACTTATGTGCCAGTATGCATGTGACTGTGTGTGCGACTGTACATATGTATATTTATGTGTGTGACAGTATGGGGTATATTTACTAAGGTCCCGATTTTGACCGAGATGCCGTTTTTTCTTCAAAGTGTCATCTCGGTAATTTACTAAGCAAAAATCACGGCAGTGATGAGGGCATTCGTAATATTTTGGAAGTCCTAGGAAAAAATCACGAATCAATACACCATCGGTCAAATACGCCTGCAATTTGCTAGAGATCGGGAATTTACTAAAAAGTGCAAAACACAAACACTGCCGACAATAGCCAAACACTGCCGTGATAAAATACAAATCGTGAAAAAGTGCTAAAAAAAAAACAGACCTGCTTTTTTATCCCGTGTTTGTATAGGCATGCACGGATCCATGAGATCCGTGCATGTTTTTCAGTGGGAAGGGGGGGGAAATGTTATAAATTTTCAGAAAAAAAATTGCGTGGGGTCCCCCCTCCTAAGGCAAACCAGCCTCGGGCTCTTTGAGCCGATCCTGGTTGCAGAAATATGGGGGAAAAATGCACAGGGGTTCCCCCATATTTAAGCAACCAGCATCGGGCTCTGCGCCTGGTCCTGGTTCCAAAAATACGGGGGGACAAAAAGAGTAGGGGTCCCCCGTATTTTTGAAACCAGCACCGAGCTCCACTAGCTGGACAGATATTGCCACAGCCGGGGGTCACTTTTATACAGTGCCTTGCGGCCGTGGCATCAAATATCCAACTAGTCACCCTTGGCCGGGGAACCCTGGGAGAGTGGGGACCCCTTCAATCAAGGGGTCCCCCCCCGGGCCACCCAAGGACCAGGGGTGAAGCCCGAGGCTGTCCCCCCCATCCAATGGGCTGCGGATGGGGGGCTGATAGCCTTTGTGATAAGTGTTTGATATTGTTTTTAGTAGCAGTACTACAAGGCCCAGCAAGCCTCCCCCGCAAGCTGGTACTTGGAGAACCACAAGTACCAGCATGCGGCGGAAAAATGGGCCCGCTGGTACCTGTGGTACTACTACTAAAAAAATACCCCAATAAAGACATTGGCCCTCATTCCGAGTTGTTCGCTCGCAAGGCGAATGTAGCAGAGTTACACACGCTAAGCCGCCGCCTACTGGGAGTGAATCTTAGCTTCTTAAAATTGCGACCGACGTACGCGCAATATTGCGATTACAAACGAGTTAGCAGTTTCTGAGTAGCTTCAGACTTACTCTGCCTGTGCGATCAGTTCAGTGCTTTTCGTTCCTGGCTGACGTCATAAACACACCCAGCGTTCGCCCAGGCACTCCCACCGTTTCCCCGGCCACTCCTGCGTTTTTTCCGGAAACGGTAGCGTTTTCAGCCACACGCCCCTGAAACGCCGTGTTTCCGCCCAGTAACACCCATTTCCTGTCAATCACATTACGATCGCCGGAGCGAAGAAAAAGCCGTGAGTAAAATTACTTTCATCATAGTAAAGTTACTTGGCGCAGTCGCAGTGCGAACATTGCGCATGCGTACTAAGCGGATTTTCACTGCGATGCGATGAAAAATACCGAGCGAACAACTCGGAATGAGGGCCCTTACACACACACCTTGAAAGTATAACTTTAATACATCCATCCACACCTCCATATACACATACTTACCTTATGTTCCCACGCAGGTCGGTCCTCTTCTCCAGTAGAATCCATGGTGTACCTGTAGAAAAAAATTAAAAATTATACTCACATAATCCAGTGTTTTCGGCTCCTCTGTAAATCCTTTTGTAATCCACGTACTTGAAAAAATAAAAAAACGAATACCCGACCACGAACTGAAAGGGGACCCATGTTTTCACATGGGCCCCCTTTCCCCGAATGCCAGAAACCCACTCTGACTGATGTCTAAGTGGGTTTCCTCAGCCAATCAGGGAGCGCCACGTTGTAGCACCCTCCTGATCGGCTGTGTGCTCCTGTACTGTATGACACTGTATGTCCTGTCCATTTTTCCCCCATATTTCTGCAACCAGGATCGGCTCAAAGAGCCCGAGGCTGGTTTGCCTTAGGGAGGGGGACCCCACGCAATTTTTTTTTTACATTTAAACTTTATTTATTTTTTTAACAAAGTGCACAATGAAGCCCAGCACGGATCTCTCAGATCCGGCCGAGATTCATTGTATTAAAGTCGGCAGTGTTTTACAAGTCACTCACGTAAAACACTGCCTAAAAAAACGAATGACATCGACATCGGAAAACCCGAAAATGCAGAATACGGCAGCTTAGTAAATTAGTCGTAATCAATTCAAAAAGTTGCATATTTACACTTTCGATGTCATTCGTGATTGAACTTTGACCTCAAACGGGAAAACACGAATCTTAGTAAATTTACCCCTATGTATGTGTATAAGTACTGTATGTGACTGTATATATGTATGTGCATATGCATATCGCCCCAACAATCACGATGTGATGGGACAGTACTGTTTTTTGGGTTCTGTCCCATCAGTGGGCAGGAGCAAAGGGAGCGACATAATGCTCCCAACTACTGTGCGCATGAGGCTGAGGCTGCTGGGGAAGCAATGTCCATGCCCCCATCATGAAGTGAAATGGGCGTGTGACTTTTGGCCACACCCCAGTTTGCCACCTACAGGGGAGTGTATTTTGGCTGTGCAAGTGTGCGATCACATGTGCAGCTGAGCTGCTAAAAAGCAGTGTGTGCAATCTCTACACAACCCGGGACTTACTCCTCCAGTGCGATTGATTCCTGCTGATCGGGGCTGGAGCTGACGTCAGACACCCTCCCTGAAAACGCTTAAGCCCATCTGCGTTTTTCCGGACACTCCCTGAAAACGGTCAGTTGTAACCCACAAACGGCCTCTTCCTGTCAATCACCTTGCGAACGCCCGTGCGAATGGTTCCTTCGCACCATCCCGTCGCTGACCACCTATGCCCGTTGTAGCTGTCTGACGCGACTGCGCATTGTGGTACATACATATGCACGGTTCGGATCTGATCACCCGCTGTGCGAAAACACACAGCAGCGATCAGATCTAAATGACCTCCTAAGACCCGATCCAAAAATTTGAATCTTTAGGGCCCCCCAGTATTAAGTGCCCCCGGCCCCCCAAATCCAGCTCTGACATTTGGTCTGTCCTGGCCCGAGCAGACTGAGACCACATATTCAGCTTTGTTCCGGTTAAAGACACAGCCTGCGGTTTATAGCTACAGCCGCTGGCCGCTCCATTCAATAAGAAGCATCACGTTCCAGCCTGCGGCGGGGTGAGGTGAAAACGTTACACTGACCTTACCGGTCACTGTAATTTGTATAAACCCCATACTACGCCAGCAGTATAAAAGTGAAGTAGAGCGGCGAATGGTTAATACCGGGTCCTGGTGAGTGCACACATCAGGATATTTTGGATCTAATGACTGCAGCTTTTGTATCCATTTAAATATCTGGACTCAGTCATAATAACAGCAAAATTTGCTATAGCAATTGTATATATCCTTATACACAAAGAATTCCTAGGATATATAAATAACTGGATATCAAGTAATTCTGGCCAAACTAGCCTATTAAGATACACAATATATGGCTATGGACTGCCTATATACTTATGAACTTTAAGAATACTTTGGAGCTACACAGTTTATCAGCATCAATTGAAGTGTCTTACAGCTTTTTTAAGTGCCATACATGCATAATTATGTATATAAATATGATTTATTTTTATCTATATGTACTTTTTAATATGTAATAAATGTGATTGTAATTTAAGCGCTCTCTATTAAGTATTTATGATTATATTGGTAAAGAAATGAGGCCCTGTAGTCTGCAAGCCCTGTAGAGTGTCATTAGTTTACACTGCCCACTGAGACGTGGCAAGGAGCATACTTCTCAGGGTTGGACTGGCCCACAGGGGGGGTTCACTACGATCTGCTGGTGGCCGGCCTCCCGGCGACCAGCATACCGGCGCCGGGAGGCCGGCCGCTGGCTTACCGACAGTGTGGCGAGCGCAAATGAGCCCCTTGCGGGCTCGCTGCGCTCGCCACGCTACGGGCACGGTGGCGCGCTACGTGCGCCACACTATTTTATTCTCCCTCCAGGGGGGTCGTGGACCCCCACGAGGGAGAATAAGTGTCGGTATGCCGGCTGTCGGGCTCCCGGCGCCGGTATGCTGGTCGCCGGGAGCCCGACCGCCGGCATACTGAAGACCACCCCACAGGGGTACAGGGAAACCACCAGTGGGCCCCACTGCCTGGGGACCCTCCTCCTCCTCTAGTGATCAGGTTCCAGACTGTGTTCTTGAATTATACATTATACATATGTTACTTTATACTGCACAGGACTATGATGTATTCTCTACAGTGCATTGCCAATATTTATGTGGTACATTAACATGCATGCACTAGCAGATATTTATATATTTGTCAAGGGGCCCAGCCCATGCACTCACTAATGGTTAGGCAATCCAATGTAGCGGCTGACCACACACCCCCTGGAGACTGACCACACCCCTAAACATGGGCCCCTTCCACTGCATTCCCCGGTGGGCCCTTCATGCCCCAGTCCGACACTGATACCTATTATAATAGTGTAATCGTATATATTGGATTCTCCAATCTCTGCATATTTGAAGACTATGTTTTTACATTTGTATTGCTGTATTACATGGGCAGACACTGTCTGGGTATTATAAAGGCTCAATAATTCCATTCTTACTGCTCCAATACCAGTTCTCCTGTAGAATACACATATTCACCCTGTTGTGTTTCTCTTTCCAACAGATATGGACAGGAGGACTGGAGACGATGGATGTAGATGGTTGAGGTCACAGGTGAGTGTGACTTATTTATGGTGCAACAAAATGTGATATTGATCTGATGTTTCAGGTGGAAGGAACAGATTATGTGTATATATGGGGCAGGAGCATAACTAGAACTTAGTGGGCCCCATAGCACCATTTTGAAGTCCCACCAATTTTACTAGACACCTCTCTCCATAGTGATTATTCAGTTTATGCCCTATAGTAGTACGCTAGTTCATTTTATGCCCCATAGTAGTGCCCTAGTTTATTTTATGCCCCATAGTAGTGCCCTAGTTCATTTTATGCCCCATAGTAGTGCACTAGTTAATTTTATGCCCCATAGTAGTGCCCTAGTTAATTTTATGCCCCATAGTAGTGCCCTAGTTCATTTTATGCCCCATAGTAGTGCACTAGTTCATTTTATGCCCCGTAGTAGTGCTCTAGTTCATTTTATGCCACATAGTAGTGCCCTTGTTCATATTATGGAATGAATACAGTTAGACAGGTAAAACACATTCAAAATATAGACACCATAATGTCGACAGGTACAACCAAAATGTTGACATGGATCATATATCAACAATCAGTATGTAGACATAACAATATATAGACCGGTTGAAATATCGACAGGATCAAAATGTCTGTAGTTAAAATATAGACAAATCTTAAGGTTGACACCAAAATGTCAACAGGGTCAAAATGTTGACAGTCATAAGAAAAAAACACAGCAGCTGCTAAATGCAGCTTGCGGCTTAGATGTGTCTAACCGCCGTCTCAGAGTAAGATGCCATGAGAGACGCTGGTTGAGATGCTGCCTAGGTTTGAGTTCTGTCCATGCAATATGGAACACAGAGTCAGAAAGCAACACAGACAGCTGCTGCCTTATCGGAGATCATTAAAACATATGCGTATAAATCGGAAAGCCACAAAATTAAAGTGCAATAGATATTGCTATTGACCTCAAAGTTTAAAAACAAACAATGACTGGCAATGTATTGAGTGCTATGCAGTAAACATCCATAATAGGGAACTACTAAAAACAAATAAGTGTGTCTCCTAAAACAAGGAAATAAAATACCAGTTAAGGCTGGAGTACAATAAACAGCCCAGGCAAAGTGATGAGGCCATTGAACAGGCAGACAAATAATATTATGCTTGAATGACACATTATCATGAACCAATACAGGCAGTGAAAAGAGCCCATGAACACCAATAAAGGTGAGAGTGACATTGAGATTTGTGTCCCTGCATTATACTATAACAATAATTTCCCGGGGGGGGGGAATCTGTAACAATATATTTGGCAACAGTCTTTATTTGTGAATTGAAATATACTGTGGGGAGCAGGATTACAAATATTCCAGTCATACCGAGCAGGGTTTTACACAGGACCCGTTTACAGCGTGTTGATTGTCTCAAATCAGAACCTTGTCTGTGACAGCTGTCACATGGAAGTGAAAGATAACAGCCTCCCCGTATGGTCTGGACCGTTCCGGTTTATACCCCATCCTTGGGGTATATTTACTAAGCTCCCGATTTTGACCGAGATGCCGTTTTTTCATCAAAGTGTCATCTCGGTCAATCTCGGTCATTTACTAAACACTAATCACGGCAGTGATGAGGGCATTCGTAATTTTTTGCTAGTTCAGGTAAAAAATTACGAATGAATACACCATCGGTCAAATTACGCCTGTTTAGATACGAATCTCGGTCATTTACTAAGCAAAAAAACACAAAACACTGCCGTGAAAAATTACAATTCGCAAAAAAGTCCTAAAAAAAAACAGACCTGCTTTTTTTATTCGTGATTTGAGATGCATGCAGGGATCCATGAGATCCGTGCATGTATATCAATGGGAAGGGGTGGGAAAGTGTTTTTTGTTGTTAAAAAAAATTGCGTGGGGTCCCCCCTCCTAAGCATAACCAGCCTCGGGCTCTTTGAGCCGATCCTGGTTGCAGAAATATGGGGGGAAAAATGACAGGGGTTCCCCCATATTTAAGCAACCAGCATCGGGCTCTGCGCCTGGTCCTGGTCCCAAAAATACGGGGGACAAAAAGAGTAGGGGTCCCCCGTATTTTTAAAACCAGCACCGGGCTCCACTAGCTGGACAGATAATGCCACAGCCGGGGGTCACTTTTATACTGCGCCCTGCGGCCGTGGCATCAAAAATCCAACTAGTCACCCCTGGCCGGGGTACCCTGGGGGAGTGGGGACCCCTTCAATCAAGGGGTCCCCCCCCCCCAGCCACCCAAGGGCCAGGGGTGAAGCCCGAGGCTGTCCCCCCCCATCCAATGGGCTGCGGATGGGGAGGCTGATAGCCATTTGTGATAATGAAAAGATATTGTTTTTAGTAGCAGTACTACAAGTCCCAGCAAGCCTCCCCCGCATGCTGGTACTTGGAGAACCACAAGTACCAGCATGCGGCGGAAAAACTGGCCCGCTGGTACCTGTAGTACTATTACTAAAAAAATACCCAAAAAAACACAAGACACACACACCGTGAAAGTATAATTTTATTACATACACACATACATACATACATACTTACCTTAAGTTCCCACGCAGGTCGGTCCTCTTGTCCAGTAGAATCCAAGGGGTACCTGTTGAAAAAATTATACTCACGAGATCCAGTGGTCCAGGCTCCTCGGCAAATCCAGGGTTAATCCACGTACTTGAATAAAATAAAAAAACGCTGTCACGACCACGAACTGAAAGGTGACCCATGTTTGCACATGGGTCACCTTCCCACGAATGCCAGAAACCCACTTTGCCTTCTGGCTAAGTGGGTTTCTTCAGCCAATCAGGGAGTGCCACGTTGTAGCACTCTCCTGATCAGCTGTGTGCTGCTGTCCTCACTGACAGGCAGCACGCGGCAGTGTTACAATGTAGCGCCTATGCGCTACATTGTAACCAATGATGGGAACTTTCTGCTCAGCGGTGACGTCACTTTAGGTCAACCGCAGGGCAGAAAGTTCCCATCATTGGTTACAATGTAGCGCATAGGCGCTACATTGTAGCACTGCCGTGTGCTGCCTGTCAGTGAAGACAGGAGCACACAGCTGATCAGGAGAGTGCTACAACGTGGCACTCCCTGATTGGCTGAAGAAACCCACTTAGCCAGAAGGCAAAGTGGGTTTCTGGCATTCGGGGCAAGGTGACCCATGTGCAAACATGGGTCACCTTTCAGTTCGTGGTCGTGACAGCGTTTTTTTTATTTTATTCAAGTACGTGGATTAACCCTGGATTTGCCGAGGAGCCTGGACCACTGGATCTCGTGAGTATAATTTTTTCAACAGGTACCCCTTGGATTCTACTGGAGAAGAGGACCGACCTGCGTGGGAACTTAAGGTAAGTATGTATGTATGTGTGTATGTATTTAATAAAATTATACTTTCACGGTGTGTGTGTCTTGTGTTTTTTTGGGTATTTTTTTAGTAATAGTACTACAGGTACCAGCGGGCCAGTTTTTCCGCCGCATGCTGGTACTTGTGGTTCTCCAAGTACCAGCATGCGGGGGAGGCTTGCTGGGACTTGTAGTACTGCTACTAAAAACAATATCTTTTATTTTACAACAAAGGCTATCAGCCCTCCCATCCGCAGCCCATTGGATGGGGGGGGACAGCCTCGGGCTTCACCCCTGGCCCTTGGGTGGCTGGGGGGGGGGACCCCTTGATTGAGGGGGTCCCCACTCCCCCAGGGTACCCCGGCCAGGGGTGACTAGTTGGATTTTTGATGCCACGGCCGCAGGGCACTATATAAAAGTGACCCCCGGCTGTGGCATTATCTGTCCAGCTAGTGGAGCCCGGTGCTGGTTTTAAAAATACGGGGGACCCCTACTCTTTTTGTCCCCCGTATTTTTGGGACCAGGACCAGGCGCAGAGCCCGATGCTGGTTGCTTAAATATGGGGGAACCCCTGTCATTTTTTTCCACATATTTCTGCAACCAGGATCGGCTCAAAGAGCCCGAGGCTGGTTATGCTTAGGAGGGGGGACCCCACGCATTTTTTTTTTTAAAAATTACATTGTTTACTTTAAAAAAAAACAAAAAAAAAAACCCAGCACGGATCACACAAATCCGGCCGAGATTGATTGTAAAAAAAAACGGCAGTGTTTTGCTAATCACTGCCGTTAAATTAGGTAAAAAAACACGAATGACATCGACATCGGAAGCAAAGAAAAACACGAATACGACAGCTTAGTAAATTAGTCGTAATCCATTCAAAAAGTTGCAGTTTTACACTGTCGATGTCATTCGTGATTGAACTTTGACCTTTTTTCGGAAATTACGAATCTTAGTAAATAAACCCCCTTGTTTCATACGGGGAGGCTGTAATCTCTCCCCATCCATCTCCCCAGTGACAGCTGTTATATCAGAATCCCAATCCCCTCTGTTCCATGGGAGATCTGACATTTTCTGGCACTGCGCCCATGTGCAGTGTGAACCTCACCGACCCAGGAATATCCCGTATCGCCACCACAATGGGAACAGTGTAAGTCTCAGGTCTGACCCGGCATGGAACCGTGTTCCAAATCCCGTATCAGACCCAGGATTTTAGTGGAAAAGAGGGTTTACAGTATGCTCTGTGGGGAAGATAACAAAATAAAATGAAATAATAAAACACAATACATCCACCATAGTACAGTATATTGAGAGAAATGATTAATATTAATTTGGGACTATACAGTATTACACTCTCCTATACGACTCATTTCAAAACTTCTAAAAGCTATTGGTAAACGATAGATATAGATAGAATGGATAAATAAAGGGACACCACTGCGGTCAACAGCTTTTTAAATCACTTATATGTGTTAAGGTATGTACACACTGGCCGATATAGCGGCCGTTCAATTGATGATATAATATATCAATATATTGATAGTCCGTCAGCCAGTGTGTACCAACTATATGGATTCTGTATGCTTTACCGGCGGACGGGATGCCAGCTGTCAATGTCCTGACAGCGGCATCCCCCCTGCGCAAAGAGTCCCCTTGTGGGCTCGCTGCACTCACCACTCTGCGGGCTCGGTGGCTTGCTGTGCTTGTCACAGGATCTATTCCCACTCTGTAGGTGCTGTGGACACCCGTGGGAATAGTCCTGTTGCGCCGGGATTCCGGCTGGTGGCATTGTTGACTGTCGGGATTCCGGCGTAGGTATCCTGACCGCCGGGATCCCAACAGCTGGAAAATTAAATGCATCCCAACTGAATGTATGTGAACGCTGTAATTCACAGACATATCGCATCAGCCCTGTAGCACAGCCGATGGTCGATATATCGGCGCTTTGTGCTGAGTGTACTGCCAGTCAGCTGACTGCCCATACGCTCACTGCACAAGCCTGCGGTGATCGACAGCGCAAATGGGCGGGTGCATGTAAATGCCCGCACAGTTAGTGACGTCAGTCGATGCGGATCGGGCAGTGTGTATGCACAACACACTGTCGATCTGCCTGTAGATATATCTGCAGATCAAGTGTGTAATAAGCAGAATTACTTGTCACTAATTTTCTATACTTTCATTTGTTATTTCAATGAGCTATATTTATATACATCTTTTCAATGACATTATTAAAGGTTATGGGAGTCATTCAGACCTGGACGCAGACGTGCATCCAGGGGGTCTGCGTATACGTAATGGCCACTGTGCGCATATGCGACCCTACATCTTGAGGAAGGCTGCGGCCGCACAGTGATTGACAGCGGCGTCCGTTGGGGGGCAGCAGCACGGTGTTGCGGGGGCATGACGGGCCAAATGGGGGCATGTCAACAGTGTTTTCAGGTAGCTGTGTGACGACACACGCAGCCACTCTGAAAAATAATGGTGCCCGCCAGCCTGCCAGCAGGCAGGAGTCAACCGCAAATTACATGGGGCTCGGTGGCTTGCTGCGCTCGCCATAGATTCTATTTCCACTCTATGGGTGTCGTGGACACCCATGAGTGGGAATAGTCCCTGTTGGTCTGCATGCCGACCGGCGGAATTTTCAAAGGTTGATATCCCGATGTTGGTATTATATCCGGCGGTCTCCTGACCGCCGGTCACATAACTGAATCCCGTAAAACTATCTCTGTGCAGGACAACCCCTAAAACTCTCAACTAGTACAGAAAATGATTTAAAAAAATTAATTGCCGGACTGTAATAAGTACCCAAGTGACTTGAAGCATTTGAACTGGTTCGTGAAGCAGACATATAGTATATAGGGGGAAAATGTAATAAATGCACTGAATGTAAGAAGCAAGAAGTGCGAGACTTTGTACAAGGTCTCCCGTTTTTTTTAAAGCAGCAATAATTTACATCGCAAAACCTGGTTTGTTTTGCCGTGTAAATGATAGCCACAAAAAAAAAAACTGGAGAACTCGCATAAAGTCACACATTTCCTGCCTCTCACAGGCTATTACATTCCCCCATAGTCTATTACAATTTTATGTTTTTTTAGTCCCGGCGGCGGGGGGGCGGGCAGGCGGTAGGGTGAAGCAATGGGCTGTAAAAGCTCATTGAAAATGTATGGTGAAGCGGCACCTATACTGGTGCCTCAATGACAGGGGCGTGCATTCATACCACATGAATGCATGCCCCTGTCAGTCCCCCAGATGTATCCGCTGGCCAGCTGGCACATGCGGCGGCGCGACGCAGTGGGCATCGTGGCGGCGGGACCCGGCGGGGAAAGGGTGGCTAGCGGCAGACCTGGATCCAAGAGGATCCAGCCCCTGCCAGCCACTCTGCAGAGTTCGGCAGCGGAGAGCGGCTTCCAATTTCAAAAATGGTGCCTCAGCGTAATTTTTGAAATTGAAGATGGCCACCGCGAGCAAATCACGTCTCATCGCGTAATTGCCCCGCCCCCTTAACTGGCTTATATAAGCCAGCGGCGAGGTAGTGGCGGTCAGTCCGGCGGCGGGGAGGGAGCAGTCAAGAGCTCCCGAAGACGCCGAAAGCCCTAGAGAGGCGGCAGCCATGCAAAAGAGCTTAAAGGCTGCCGTCCCCCAGGTGAAGACGCCGGAAATACTGGAGTGGGGGCGGCCATGCAAAAGAACTTAAATGCCGCCTCCCCCAGGTGAAGGTCCAGCACAATAAAATATTAAAACATCAGGTGGTGTTGTTTTTATATTAATATTTTCTTTACAGGCGGACTACGAGTGCCAGCAGGCCCTTAATGTCCGGGCATGCTGGCACTTATGGTTCTCCAAATGCAGGCATGCTTGGGCAGGCTTGCTGGGACCTGTAGGCCGACTGTAAGGAACAATATTAGTATGCCATGAACTCTGCACCCACCGCCACCAGGAGTGCGGGGCATAGCACTGGGCCTTCAGCCCAGTGCTGGCTGTTGCTCAGGAGGGGGGACCAGATTTAAATTTTTGGGGTCCCCACTTCCTGAGGAATTCCAACCCTGGGCTGACTGGTTTGGGCGGTGTTTAATGCTATGGCAGGGGGACCCCACACTGAGTGTCTCCCCTGCTATGGCATTACTCCCCCTGGCTGGTTCAGCCTAGTGCTGGTCTTTGTAAAAGAAGGGAAACCCTGTGCTTTTTTTTTTTTTTGGGGGGGGGGGGGTCTTGTATCAGGATGGGGGGGGAGGTGGCGCCGCCAGTGCCTCACCAGTCACTGCCCTCACCGCACGTCACTGGTAACTAGGTGTGTGCAGAGTGTGCCTCGCACACAGTGCACTTGTGGAGGGAGCACATCGCTAGTGATGGAGAGTCCCCTGCTGCGCTGCGGGGTCAGCCGGGAGCCAGGACACTGAATTGAAGAAAAAGGACAGCCCCTCCTCCCACTCGACACTTCCAGTCCCAATGCATCTCTCACTGTTCCTGTCCTCCCTTTCTCTCTCTCTCTCTCTCTTTTGTCCTTACCCCCACTCTGTCCCTCTCTCTGTCCCTCTCTCTTCACCCACCCCCTCTCTCTTTTTTTAAACAGGGGGTCTCTGCCTGCCTAATGTGTAAATAGGGGATCTCTGTCAGCCTAATGTGTAAAAAGGGGGTCTCTGCCAGCCTGATGTGTAAAAAGGACTCTGCCTGCCGTAATGTGTGACAGGGGCTCTACCTGGTGTAATGTGTGTAAGTGGTGCTACTGTGCGACGTAATTTGAATAATGGAGACTACTGTGGCCACACCCCTTTCCCATGAATCCACGGCCTATATCTTTGACGCACGCCTATGGTGCTCACTGGCCCTGTTTTGTATATTGGGGGGGGGGGGGGGGGGGGGCAAAGCTGTTTCTTGCACACAGCGCTAAAATGTCTAGTTACGGCACTGCTCTACTATGGTTCAGAATATGAACTAGGGCACTATTATAGGGCATAAAATTAACAACTGCTGCAGAGAGGTGTCTCTCTAGAAGCATTGGGACGGGGCCCCTTCAAAATGCTGCTATGGGGCCCACAAAGTTCTGGCTATGCACCTGGTAGGGACAGGGGTGTTTCTATATTGGGTGAAGTGTGTGCAGTGCACATGGACCCCTGTGTCCAGAGGGGCCCACGTCGCACACCTTGCGCCCATATTTAATTACTTACCTCTCTGAAGTCTTGTGTCGGTGCTGCTGATGCCGGAGAAACAAATGCTACCTACACAGTTACGGAAATTTCTGAAAGCAGGTACATACCACCTGTAACCAATCAGATTGCATTTTCCTTCACTACTAGAAAAATGATTAATTGGTTGATCTGACTTACAGAACGTTTTTCCTGTACATGTTTTCATAAATGTCTCGGTAGGCTATATGAACCGATTTGCAATAGAACTGGCATGTGTGATATATAAGATTGTAGATCACTCTCATCATGTTTTGTAGCTTCTCTAAAGGCCAGTACTCACGGGCCGATGCGGGAGAGATGTGTGCGATCTTGCTGAAAATCTAAGCAATCTAGTCAGATTGCTTAGATTATCGCTCCGTGTGTACTCCCCTTAACTTTAAACTCTAATTGGGCATGTGAATATTAGAGCTTCCTTAATTTGGAATTAGTACATACAGAAGGCCTACATGGAGTCATTTGTTTTGTCGGCAGTGGCGATATAGCTGTCTGACAGGGGCATAGCTGCCATAGGTGCAAGTAGTACAGCTGCTATGGGGCCCAGACCTGTGAGGGGCCCACCTTCCCTGTCAAAATTAAATGTGTTGTACAGTATACATTTTTCACCATTGGTAGATACATAGGGGCACTTACGAACTTTTACCTTGGGGGCTACAATATATCTATATATATTGGTCCCCTGGACCTGCTCATTGTAATGTGGTATAAAATGAACTGGAGGGCATTATACTGTTACATAATATAAACTAAAGCACTGTAATGTGGCACAATATAAAGTGGAGGCACTATAGTGTGTCATAATATGAACTATATCATAATGTGGATTGGGGATACGGTGTTGCGTAATGTGTACAGCCAGCCCTTCAATGTGACATAATGTGAATTAGAGTACTACTGTGGTTCATAAAAAATATTAGCTCACTACTAAGGGACATAACATTAACTAAGACACTACTGTGGTTCACAAAATTAACTAGGGCACTATTATGGGGCATAGAATTAACAGGACAGGGGCCCTTCAAAATGTTGCTATGGGGCCCATTAAGTTCTTGCTACGACCCTGGTGTCTGACAAAGATGATTGATGTAACATAGATAAAGTAAAAGTTGATCAGTGCAAAAAGATGTGCTATAGTCTGGGTATTGTGGAAACAATACATTACAGTCAATGTATGATGAACATAGAATGCTTCCATTGGTCTATACAATCCTATAATTATGATGCTTTTTTATTTGAAGGGCTTCCAGAAGAACAGAAACTTGTACTTCCTGGAATCCTAACACAACAGGAGCCCCACTGGGAATGGCTTCTTACTGACAGGAGTCACACCAGAGACACGTACAGCAAGACCCAACCATGTCGAAAAAATTGCGTAACAAGGGCGAAAAGCCCGAAGCTCTATTGCTTTCTCTCCAAGCTGCAAACGAAGACCTCAGGACTAAATTAACAGACATTCAAATTGAACTTCATCAGGAGAAGTCCAAGGTACAAACAATATATGGGCCACAGTGTATCTTCCTTTCTCAGAGAAAAAGGAAATCAGAAAAAGAACAGCTTTAAATAGGTTGGGTATGGCTTACCGGCGCTGGGGATCCCGGCGGTCAGCATTCCGACCGCAGTTATCCCGGCAGCAGAATGCAGGTGGGAGGGAAGTGCAACGAAGCCCCTTGCGGTCTTCTTGCGCCCGCCACGATGCGGGCTCGGTGGTGACCTGCGCTCGCCACAGGTTCTATTCCCACTCTATGGGTGTCGTGGAATAGGGAATAGTCCCTGCTAGTTGGCATGCCGACTGTTGGGATTTAGTGGGGGTCACACTAGGCGGGGCTTTCCCAGATATGTCAGAAATATCCAGTGGGCAGCTGCTGGAAAATGGTCATGCAGCAGCCGTCAATCTCAGAAGGACCTCCCAGCCCCTCCTCATCCTTGTTCCCTCCCCCAGTGCCTGCAGTGCAGTCAGTCACTACTGATTCTGCTACAGACAGCTGCAGAGAGGAGCAGTCCCAGGGGAAATGCAAACCTACGACATCGCAATGGTCCGATCATCAATAGTCCAATACACAGGTTCTCAAACTCGGTCCTCAGTACCCCACACTGTTCATGTTTTGCAGGTCACCTGTAGATCTTTTAAAATGTGGCAGTTGGTTATACACAGTGCACCTGCTGAGTGACATGGAAAACATGAACCGTGTGGGGACCTGAGGACCGAGTTTGAGAACCACTGGTCCAATATATCAGTAGCCAATATTTTAAAAATCATTATTTAGCAAAAATGAGTATTTAAATCGCTAGTGTGGATGGCTATTTGTGCTGGGGGATATGAAATGTTGGGTGACAGAATACAGGAGTGACATTGTAGTGGGCAATTCTATACGTGGGCAATTATTTTAAACAAAATAAGACAATTATTTTAAACAAAGTAAGACAACTACAGTATTCGTTACACTCTAATACCCCTTTCACACTGAGCCAGTCACCCGGGATTTTTGCAGGGCAACCTAGGTCCTGGCTTGGTGTGAAAGAGTCCACTCGGGTTGTGTAACCAAGGTTATGTTTTAAAGCTACTGATTGGCTTTTTATCTCAAGGCCCGCCTCAAGGGAGTGACATGCATGACAGACACGGATGCAGTGTGAAGGCGACAATCCAGGACTAACTTGGGTCCAAGGTGCGGTGGGAAGGGGGCTGCAGCTTGCGACCATGTTCTCTTTACCTGGCTCAGACCCAGGATTCAGGTGTGAAAAGGCTATAATAAACAGCCAGGCTGGTCTCTTGTTGATCAAATATACTATTTAGTGTCTAATTATGTCAAATATATAAATTCTAATAACCTTTTAATTCATAGGCTTCTTAATCTATTTACACCATCTGCTGTCATATCAGCATTGTCATGAATTTATCTTATTTTGATTGTAAGATGTTGCCAGCACCACTATACTGCAGCTCAACCTAAACTATATTGCTTATCTTGTTTAATATTCAGGTGACTAAACTTGAGAGGGAGAAAAACCAGGAAACCAAACGCGTAAAGGAGCAGGAGCAACACAAACATACGGCTACTGTTTCGGAACTGAAGGCCAAGCTGCACGAGGATAAGATGAAGGAGCTTCAGGCAGTACGGGAGAACCTAATCAAGCAGCACGAGCAGGAGATGTCACGGATGGTTAAATTAAAAGAGGCAGAGATCCTGCGACTGAAGTCCGCGGTCAATGCCCTTCGGGATGGTAGCAGTGACAAAATGAGGACAGCTCTTAGTACCGAGGCACGGGAAGAGGCCAGGAAAGTGTTCGACTCTGAGCGCCTCAAACTCCTACAGGAGATCACAGAGTTGAAATCTGCCAAGAAGCAGGTGGATGAGGCCCTCAATAATATGATACATTCAGACAAAATCAAGGCTGGAGATTTGAGGAGTGAGCACCATTCGCACCAGGAGGCTATTGCAAAGATTAAATGGGAAAGTGAGAGGGACATCCGGAGACTGGTGAGATGGAATTTACTCACATTTTCTGGGACGCTATATAATTTGGCACAGCAAAGTTGAGGAAGCCAAAGTCAACAAACCTTTGACTTTATGGAAAATTTAATAAATCATTTTACTGTCCTTAATTACTTTTTTTAACCTATTTATTTGATCACTTTTGTTGTTTAGTGAGCTCATCTATATTCTTTAGCCCATGTACTTTATTACTTTGATAGACTTATCCTTTTGCGCAGAACTCCTGGCGTGATTCCCATGCTGTGCACTTTTTCCTTATTTTTGCTACTTTTTGCACAATTTAGAATTTTAATTCGCATTTAGTATACTACTTATTTAGGATTAGTACAGATGTGTTCGCATACATCTAGCCTCAATACGCCATGCACCGCAAATATGCCTGACGTGATTGAGCTGGCAGTTCCCAGGCAGCTTGGCTAAGATGTACAAGCAGACTCTGCTGATTAAAATCATACGCAGAGTGTCTATATTCTGTGTGCGACCGCCCATGTATCTGCATATGAAATGCTATGTAGCATAGCATGTCGTATGCAAACACGGGAGCAGTAGCACACAGAATATAGGCATGCCACATATCATTTTAATCAGCAGAGTCTGCTTCTGTGTCTTATTCGCATCGCATTTTCAGGGAGAAAATGCTTAAAAATGCGCCCAGGATTTAGTAAACGCGCTCATGACTAGGCGCGACTAGAAGTGCTGTTTAACATGACTGCAGCAATGATGGACGAGAACACATCTGTATTTTTGTATTAAAGGAATTGGTGTAAGTTGCAGATTACACATAATGATGCACGCATGGATCACTCATATTAGACATGTATTTTGTCTTTTTTTTACACACTGCATACTGTTTCCTCAAATTTGCTACTTTTGCCTTTTTTTCCTGCATTGGGGGTAATTCAACTGCAGACGAAGGGTGCGAGTTGCCGTTGTTGCGGCATGTAAACAGTGTCAATGGCACCACATCTTGCACGCCTCATCCGTTCAAGTCCCGAATTTGCACAAAACTGCTCACAGTCCTATGGGGGTGCGAGCATTTTTGTGCGAAATAGGGTTGCCGTAAAGTACAGCTGTTGCCGCACTGATTCTGCCACCGAAGCCTTCCGCCAGTATTTGAATTCCCCCTACAGTGTACTTTGCACTGCATTGTGTGCTTTTTTTCCTCAATTTGTCAACTTTTATTTGCTTATACTGTACTAGATACTTAGGATTAGTATTTTTAGAGCAATGGAATTGGTATAAAGTCACACATTAAACATAATGATGCATGGAGCGGGTCACTTGATTCTGACCTGTCTTTTGCCATTTTACCCTAGATTGTGTACCTTAACCTCCATAGTGCTGCGTTTTTACATTTAGAGCTTAAGGACAAATAGAAGACAGCTATTGCTGTTACAAAGAGAGTTCCAAGCATCTTGGCTTTATGTTATTCCATTGTAAGTAATGGTGCTCAGTGATACGGTAATACCTACAAATATTGTTGCTTGTTTGTTTATATCACACTAAATTTGAAGTGTTCAAAAAGTGTCTTTATAACATACTTATATTGCATATTAATTTAGTCATCAACAGGTGAAGTTAGATTTGATATATTTGTAGTAAAGTTCCCTATAAAAGTCCTCATAAATGTTCACTTTTGGATTGTTCTTCAGATGGATGAGATAAAGGCAAAGGACAGGATAATCTTCTCTCTAGAAAAAGAATTGGAGACACAAATCAGTTCCCTCCAGAAGCTCCAGTTGCAGAAAGAAGCATTGGATGAGCAGATATTTCTAGTGAAAGAAGCTGAGTGTAACATGATTGGAAGTCCCAAACGTGAAATCCCAGGAAGGGCAGGAGATGGATCGGAGCATTGCGGAAGTCCAGTAAGACAAATGTGCAAACAAGCTTTTTAATAGGCTAACACTAATATATTTTTCATTTTCACATTTTTCTATAGAAATATAATTATGTACAGTACATTTATTTAGTTTCTGACTGCAGTCCTTGTTAAACATCATATACATGCCAGCAGTACTGATTGTTGCTACTTGCCTCTCACCTATGCAGGTTAGTCATGCTAGTAGGCTGGTGTGGCAATGGGAAAGCTGTGAAAGGAGACCTCACTGATCATGATCCCCAGCATCATGACCAGTGTTCCACACATATGAGGCAGGACCAGCAGTTCCTTTGCAATCTCAGTCCAACCCCCATTTACTTTAAGAGACAGCCAGGCCTAGCACTCTTTGCTAGGTGATTGCACAGTATGTTTTTAGACTCGCTGCTGATTACCTTGCTCTGGGTCATCCAACTCTCTACCAATGTGACTGTGTTTCTAATTAATTTTCTTTCAGATCTTAGTGTGTATCAGACCCTTGCTGGACTTTGACTGCACTTTTTGCGTTTTTCTGAATTACTTCTGCTATAGATTTTACCTCTCTCCTGTATGAGCCTTTGTTATCTGCCCATATTATTTTACAGACATTACTACACTATTGCTTAATCCCCTTGGTACTGTCACTAGGAAGCACATGTGCTGAAATACAAATTTTCCAGACTAACACTGACCTTGTTTTCTTGTCATGTTCTCACATAAGCTTTCCAGCTTTTCTGGTTTCTCACTTCTCATTTCTAGCATTGATTATGTGCTCCACCATTGGGGTCCTCCCCTGAACCTATTGGCTATTAACTTTGCCCTATTCCTGTGCTAAAATCTCCTAGCCCAAAATAATGTAAACCACAGTGGCATTGGCTCAGAATGCTGAAGCAGCTTTAACTCAAGTGACACATATGCTGCACACAGCCCATATAATGCATTTAGCGGTGGCTTCATGAATAATGGGCCCTACACACTTGAAGATATAACTGAGCGATATGAACGTTCTCGTTCATTAATGAATGAGAACTCGTTCATATCGTTCAGTGTGTAGGCACCAACGACGAATGATGCGTGGGACCGCGCTCGATCATCATTGGTGCCATGTCGCTTATGCATGCAGGCCAATATGGACAATCTCATCCATATTAACATGCAGGGCTATGGAGCCGGGTGATAGGGGGAGTGAAGAAACTTATCGGCCGTCGGGCAGCTCGGCGGCGGGTTGCCTAATGTGTAGGGGGCATAAGAGCCGCTATGTCTGCTGCTCTGCAGATAGCCCTGAACCAGAACTATTGCTCAAGTTCCCAGGACAATTTGATATAATGGAACCCAATACTGACAATTGATCACACATTGTCATCTGCTTTTTTAAATGTGATCAACAACACTGTCTACGGAATCACTAAAAGTGGAACTTATTCTTAATCTCCTGTGATGACTACTCTTCTGATGTTTTTGTAGGCTTTTGATAAAGCTCTCAATGATCCCCACTGTTCAGCTACCACAGAAGCTGAATGCACTAACCTATGTCATGGAGCTTGCTCTTTGCTACAGTACACCATTGAATTCAGTCAATACATTGGGAGATACTGAGTATAATATGGTAGCCAAGAGGTCTCAATATTTTAGTGGCCTTAGCAATGACACTAACGATGAATTGGCACATATAACTCTGCCTCCAGGACTTGAAGGATTTATAGGATACTGCATACTTATCTTATGGAGTTCCAGAAGGACAATTGCAAGATGCAGCTCTTACTCTACTCTATCCCTAAACTATCCCGCTATGCCTCTAGTCCTTGTGACAATCCATTAACTCTGGGAACCAGAAGCTATGCAGATTGGGGGCTTACAAGGTCCCATAATATCTCCAAGAAAACAGCATAGCAGAGAGCTCCAGTTATGTCTTTATTATGCCAGCCCTGCTCACTTTCTGTCAGTATGCCTGTCTATGGAGAAAAAGATCCACTCTTGTGGGATTCATCAGGACCCAAGTTCTTCAGGGGGAAGGGAGGATAGTCTCTCAGGTGCCCTCTTATTATTTTCCCAGTTAACACAGTCAAGTGTTTTCCAAAGTGTTATATTTCATTACAAATAACCATTCAGAAACAACATCATCAGAATAGTAGCATTGGTATACTCTGGGTCAATGGGCAATTATATTGACAAAGGGCTAATTTAACATTAAATTCCTATCACAAATAAAGACAGAGTATCCTGCTAGAGACAGGTGGTCGGGCTGCTGGCAGTCATGTGACCGATGCCAGAATCCTGACAACCCTCAGGAGATTTCATGCCCAACCCCTAGATATCATAGCTGGCTCTCACATTGTTTTGGGGCTGGCAAATAAAGAAGCTTCCAATGTTTATTGTAAAAATTCAACGGCATAGTGTGAGCTTTGTCTATGATGTGGTACATTTTCCTAACTTCCCCGTGTTCCCGGGAATGCCTTGGATTAGCAGACACAATACATGTGTTGATTGAGTTTTACCATGAAAAGTATACTAAATCGAATATATTTATTTATTACCAGTAATTTATATAGCGCACACATATTCCGCATCGCTTTACAGAGAATATTTGGCCATTCACATCAGTCCCTGCCCCAGTGGAGCTTACAATCTATATTCCCTATCACATGTATACACAGACACATTCATGTTAGGGTTAATTTTGTTGCGAGCCAATTGACCTAGCAGTATATTTTTGGATTGTGGGAGGAAACCGGAGTACCCGGAGGAAACCCACGCAAGTACAGGGAGAATATACAAACTCCACACAGTTAGGTACATGGTGGGAATCAAACCCGTGATCTCAGTTCTGTGAGGCAGTAATGCTAACCATTACACCGTCCATGCTGCCCCATGTATATCTCTGTTATCTATAGAGTTAAGTATTGTTGAGCACACTGGTGTCAGGTTTACACAGATTTGTTTGACAAAGACCAGAAGAGAACTTCCACAGCACGGAATTTACAGATGCCAATAGATATTCTTCAGTACATCCAGATTCCTTTTGGGCCTCTATATTCTCTATCCAAACCTGAACTTCAGACATTCAAAGACTTTACTGAAGATAATTTAGCCTGTGGCATCATACATCCAACAACTTTTCCAGCCTGAGCGCCAGTTATCTTCTTGGGCAAGAAGACTTTATATGAGGGATGCTTAGAATTTTATCAGAATATGTGCAGGGGATATATAAAAAACAGCCTTTCAGACTTGATATGGCCATGTTGAATAAATGCCGCTTAGCTTTGTGAATATTCCAAGATCCTTCCAGCACTTTTTTAATGGTGTCTTCAGGAATATTCTAGGTCATTTCATACTCATTTACACAGATTACATCCTCATGTGATCACAGGAGAGTACTGGAATGTTTCAGAACTCAATGCAAATTTGGGGACTACACACTTTGAACAGACCATACAGAGTTCCTTGGTCATATTTTGTCAGCTAGGGGAATTGAAATGTATAGTGTGTGTGTGTACATGCAGTAATTTGGAAACCGGACAGAACCATGAGATATTAAATCAGTCTAATGCTGTCTGGGTTCTGCTAGTTATAGACATTTCAGGAAAAGTTTCTCAAAAATAGATGGAGAGCTTTTAACTGTTGTCATAGCTCTTGTAGAATGTAGACATCTTCTTGAGGCAGTCTTTCACCCTCAAATTATCTACACAGATCATAGTAATCTCCAATTTATCAAATTTGTAAATGGATTAAACACCAGACAAACCTTTTGCCAATGTTCTTTATCCACTTTAATTTTGGTATCATATTAAGACCGGAATTCAGTTAACCATGATAGATTACCGCAGGCTTATTGATGCCCTTGGGCTCTCCAGTTAGCCCCAAAGCCAGGTATTATCAAGGATTTTTTTCACCTGCCTCAGTGGGTAAAAAAAAATCCCTAATAACTAGCAGGTTAACGGGTGCCACAACCCTGTAAGCACGCAAATCCGTGTAACTTCCTTTGACATACTACTTTAGTGTCCATTAACGGGGCTGTCGGGTAAAAGTGGAGTACAGTTGAATAGCCTCAGGTATTAAAGCCTAAAGGGCCTCCTCCATTTTTGAACCACAGTAATTTACCACAGGTAATTGAATTCTTAATCCGGCTTCCCACAATCAAAAAGCAGATGCCCTCTCATGACAATTTAGGAGGATCTGTGATTTGATTTATTTGAACATTTTACCAGAGAATAAATTCATAGCTTTCCTTTCAATGTGTACCCTGAGAAACATATATCTACATCTGCTTGTAAATGAAGACAACTAGAAGATGAAAATGATTGACCTTTAGGGCTCCAGGATGGATGCTGATCTGTAAAATCTTTCTTATACATTCCCTTCACTAAGAACTAAGCAAAATCAACTTGCAGAACTTTGCTATGCTCTTAAGCCTTAATTCCTTTGTTACTATCAATTGCTTGCAGATATGTTGAAAATACACTTCTGTCCATTGAAAACTAACCTTACTGTCAGTTTCTCAACTACTATTCCAGTTCTAATAATTCAGCACCTCTGGCTGCTCACTTCCTTTTGCCATTATTGATTTTGAGCCCATGCGATTGGAGGCGTTTAGCGTTGGCATTCCGACTGCCAGGTTCCCAAAAGCCGGGATTCTGACCAGATATCAATTGGAGTCCTCCTCTGAACCTGTTGGGTGCAACCTTTACCCTATTCATAAGGCAGTACCAGAGTAAGACACAGAATACAATTTTCCAGATTTTTGAAAACCATTATTTAAGAAACACAAGACAGGTGAGGAGTAACATCCTATTTTGAAGGTGCTGTGCACCTTGATTGGCATAGTGGTACGTAGATGCTACTAAAGTTCATTGAGTTGCTGTGGAACAGACGTGTGCATCAGTCAGTGGGAAAACTGATGAGAGTGAGAGCATTATTTACAAAGTACAGAGAAAAAAGATTTTATATCACACCACTCCCATGTGTCGTTTAAATTATATGGTACCATACTTTGCCAGAGGTCTTTACCTCTTTACCAGCACACTTAAAAGGAGCAGACCCCTGAACAGTAGGGAAAATGTCCTTGCTCATAATGATACTTAGGATGCTGATACTGCACACTTGTCATTCTGGAGCTTTCTCTGGGGGAAAAGATGATGGATATCAAGTCACCTCATTAATTTTTCCAGATGTCATAAGTCAGCCTTTCTTTTATTTCTGTTAGTGGTGGGTCTCAGTAGTGCTGCAGGCATTGCATCTGACCATTTAACCTTCCTAGGATGGTAGGGTCTTTTTTGACCCATATCAACAGAATAATGAATGTATGCTCCATTGCAACACCCTAGGAAGGTTAACTGTGTTTTTTAAACATATTTTGGAAAGCTTGTCTTTTTTTATTAGAATTTTTTTTTTTTAAGCACCATTTTATCTTTCTTCCTTAAAACTAGCAGTAATGGTAATTTGGATGGTGAAATCTCTGCTTCATTTCTAGGGAATTACATATCTGCAATAGTCATTTTATTGTGAAACGTGTGCTCCTATCTCAATTGTTTCTTAGCAGTATTCCAGCCAACTATAACTGTAATCGTGTCTGCTTTTTCCATATGAGTATGCTTCAACCCATCCTGAGTACATAAAAATACTTATCAAATTACCAAAACATATTACAATAAACAGCACATAAATATGTAGACTACTAGACTGGATATCAACAATAATGGCCGCCTCCTCCTATATAATGCCGGGAAACACTGACAAAGAGGCGTTACTCTTCATTTAGTGTGATCTTCATGTTCTCTTATTGGTAGTCCTGGTTTTTAGCCATGTATACTGGAACACAAAAATCAAAACAAAAGAAAACAGAATGTACTGTATGTAGTATGTATATATTTTCTGTCTATTCTGCCTTGTGAAAAATGAAAGAGGGAGTGCAGGAAGTGAGGATAGCAATACATAGGGGGATGCGTTGGGTAAGAAATGCCGGCGTTTGGGATGTCAGGAGACCGACCACACCATCCCAATGCTTAGAATTCTGACATGGGGAGGATAAGTATACTTACCCCAGTGCCCCCTATCCCTAACCCTCCCTCCCCACAGTCTAAACCTAACCCTACCCCCCCCCCCCCCTCACACCGGAACCTAACTCTTACCCTCCCCGGTGTGCCTACACCTAACCCCATCTGCTGCAGCATATCCCTAACCCTGTCTACATCTGATTCCTCCTCTCCACAGCTTAACCCTAACCCTCCCTTCCTCGCAGCCTAACCCTAACCCTCCCCCTGCAGCCTGGTCCACACTCGTCCAGGATCTCAGCGGTTGGGACTCCGTCACTGGGATGGTGCTCCTTGTCGGGATGCCGGCGGCTGTATTTTGATCAGTGTCGGGATTCCGGCATTGGTTTTTTGACTGCCGGGATCCAGACCACCAGGATCCTGACCGGATCCCAGGGAGGGTTGGGGGGATCCTGACAGGATCCCATGGAGCGTTGGGGATGGTGCTCCTTGGCGGGATGCCGGCACCATTATTTCGATCATATTTTGACTACCGGGATCCCGGCCGGATCCCAGGGAGATTATGTAAATTCCTACTGTGCTACTCTCCTTCTAATTTTGCACTTACTCAAATAAGATTAAATCAGCATCCTCCGTAGGTCTAATAAATGAATGACATTTATTCTTAAAAATATGAATTCCAGGGCTTAGGCCACCTTATAAAAAGCTTGTTTTGAACCAATACATTCAAGGGAAAAGAATACTAACAGGGACAGTAAAAAGATGCATAACATTTTTATATTGTTGATAGTTTTATGACAACTTTCTACAAGGAAAAGTAATATTTAGCAAATAGTGGGTAGGTGTAATTATCATGATTTGAGTATTCTAGTAAATAAAATCAAATGTATGAAAATATAACACAAATCAGTAACACAAACTGTCTTTGTAGGATTTACGAAGAAATCAGAGAAGGATAGCGGAGTTAAACGCCACAATCCGGAAACTGGAGGACAGAAATACTCTGCTTGTAGATGAGAGGAATGAACTGGTAATGTGTGTTACTGATCTGTTCAATAACTACTGGTAGCTTATACAATTGTCAGGGATGATGACTGAATGTACTTAAAAATGCTTATCGTGGCTTCACATGACTGAGATAAATTATAACTGCCGGCCATCCCAATGTCATGGGAGGTTGGTTTCCGTGCAGAGCAGCGGGTGAATATACTGAATAGATGTTGTGCGCATGTGTATAGCATTTAAACAGTGGGCGGAGAGAGCCTGTGGCGGCCCAGCTCCTTGGAGAGTGCTAGGCACGCCCCCAGAGTGACAGAAACAGGGTTTACCGTTAAGCCATGCCCCTTTTTTAACAAGGACACTCTCCTTTTCAGGTGCGCACCGAAGCAGTGGCTTATATTCAAGTTGGATAAACCTTATTTGAAACACTCATTCATGTCTGAGACATTCAAGAGCTACAATTTCACTGGCTTGGCTTGAAATTATTTATTTTACCTATTTTGCCTTTAAGCTAATTTATAAGTTTATTGAATTTCATGCTAGTTTATTATTATTATTTATAACTGGTATAAATAAAAAAAATTATATATTACATTATTTTATATTGTATTTTCTTCTTCTGGGTCCATAGGAATCCACAGGGATTACCTTGGGGTATGATGGTGGAGACCAGGATCATGCACCAAACAGTTAAGCTTTTAGAGCTCCCAAGATGCACTGGTCCTTTTCCCTCATACCCCGCCCATAGCTCAGGTGCCTCAGTTTTTCGTTTGGTGGTAGCAGGAGCTGGTTCACCTTTAGAACATTTGGTATAATTAAAAAAAATGTTTTAAATTATTCTGAAAGTTTACTAAAATGATTATTTAGTTTGTTGAGCAGTTTTGAAGAAAAAAAAAAGATAAAATGTTACTATGTTCAAGTATAGATTAGAAGGCATCCCAGTGTCTGAGTATTGTAGTTCTTCCCCAAGGTGAGCTACAGTAGGATTATTTCTGTTTCATTACTGGCCTCCAACAGTAACCAATTTCCATCTACTTCTCTGCTACAGATTCCATGAGGTGAATGTGTCTGGTTGATAGATCTACATTATAAAGGGTCTACAGTAAATAGGTTGACCCCAAATGGTCGATATGCAGTAGGTAAACAGGTACAAAAGGAGGACATAGTCAAAAGGTCGGCATGTAAAAGGTCGACAGTACAAAATATCAACAGGTTCAAAAGGTCGACACCTATGGTTGACACAACTTTTTTTTTTAAAGTCAGCTTTTTTATACTTTACCATCCCTGGGGTCTACGACTGGGAATAGTAACTTGTGCCAAGTGCAGCAGTAGCAGAGCTAGCGAAGCGAGCCATGCGAGGGGACGCGGTACACTAATTTGGGTCACATGTGGTTAAAAATGCAAAAAGACAAACAAACATGCAAAAAAAACCTGTCATCCTTTTTTGTGTCGACCATTTCCACGGTGACCTTTTGACCATGTAAACTTTTTCTAGTGTTGACATTTTGACCCTGTCGACCTATCGACTGTAGACGTTTAACATGTAGATCTAATGAACCATACCTGGCGTAAAAATATTTAATCCCTCATAATAGGACATACTTGTGAGCTGCAGTAAAACTTAGATTTTGCTTAAAAACAAATGTTCATTTAGTAATTATACTAACTGTATTTTTCAGTTACGGAGAGTCAGGGAAGCAGAAAAACAATACAAACCCCTGCTGGAAAAGAACAAGTGCCTCACTAAAAGAAATGATGAATTAATGCAATCTTTGCAACGTATGGAAGAGAAACTGAAAGTCCTCTCTAAAGAAAATGCAGAAATGGTATGTATCATGGAGACATATGCTTTTAGGTCCTAGACCACAAATAGCAAGTTTGGGGCCTTCTGTTTCCTTTTCCAGTCAAACCAGTCTAATAAATAAGGTTTGACCCTTCCTGCATCGCTGTAGTTTGTATATTGCTGTTTTGCTATTTCAGAGTTGAAAATCAGGGGCTATGTACTGCATGTATGTAACTAGACATTTCCATACATTAAGGATTTCATTAGGTGATTTGGAGGAATTGGGCACAGAGGGAAGTGTGTTTTCCGGTAAGATAATTTACTAACAGTAATAGTGCAACTCCCAGTGCTCATCTATGTGAGTGTGTGCCTGCTTGCCCCCTAGTGCAGCGGTGGCCAACCTGTGGCTCTTGAGCCACATGCGGCTCTTTCTTTCTTCAAATGTGGCTCCGAGTCCTAACACACAAAGTCACATGCCCACAACAGATCCGGTAACCACTGCTCTCCATAAAAACACGCAGCAGCACTACGGGGACTTAGAACTGAGGGAGCCAGATACTAGAGATGAGATACCCACCAGCAAACAGAGGACACATAAGGGGCTGCTGCAATGGCATGAATTGGGGGAAGCTGAGGTGACACATGAGGGTGCTGGCTGAAGTGACAGGAGGGTGCTGGCTGAAGTGACAGGAGGGTGCTGGTTGGAGTGACAAGAGGGTGCTGGTTGGAGTGACAAGAGGGTGCTGGTTGGAGTGACAAGAGGGTGCTGGCTGAAGTGACAAGAGGGTGCTGGTTGGAGTGACACACGGGGGAGCTGAAGTGTATTATGTGAATCTGGATTTTTCAATATATTTTATGTGGATCTGGCTTTTACAATTATTTAATGTGGAAGTGGCTTTTTCAATGTATTTTATGCATGTGTGCCTTCGGCTCGATGTTGGCTCTTTGACGTACCTAACAAAAATTTTTAGGCTCTTTGTCTCTGACTGGTTGGCCACCCCTGCCCTAGTGCATTGTTTAAAAAAAAAAAAATTGCATAGAAAAAATAGTTCCATGCAAGTTGCTTGATGCTCCTGCCAATCAGTGCTGAAAGTAGGGTGGTACAGCGTGGTACGGAGTCTCATTAAGAAATATGGTGGTGGTACTCCGTACCACCAGCCCACCACTGGGGCATCATTTATAAGGGGCATTTTTGTGTGTGGGACATAAAATGGTGTCAGTGGCATAACTGTGTGTGGCATAATATGTAATAGGCATTATGGTGTGTGGTATAATATGTAAAGCATTATAGTGTGTGACATAATGTGTAATGGGCATTACAGTGTGGCATAATGTGTAATGGATGCTACGGTGTCAGGCATAATGTGTTATAAGCATTACGGTGTATGACAATGTGTAATGGGCATTATGGGAGGTCATTCCGAGTTGTTCGCTCGCAAGGCGATTTTAGCAGAGTTGCTCACGCTAAGCCGCCGCCTACTGGGAGTGAATCTTAGCATCTTAAAATTGCGAACGATGTATTCGCAATATTGCGATTACACACCTCGTAGCAGTTTCTGAGTAGCTTCAGACTTACTCGGCATCTGCGATCAGTTCAGTGCTTGTCATTCCTGGTTTGACGTCACAAACACTCCCAGCGTTCGCCCAGACACTCCTCCGTTTCTCCGGCCACTCCTGCGTTTTTTCCAGAAACGGTAGCGTTTTTTCCCACACGCCCATAAAACGGCCTGTTTCCGCCCAGTAACACCCATTTCCTGTCAATCACATTACAATCGCCAGAACGATGAAAAAGCCGTGAGTAAAATTACTAAGTGCATAGCAAATTTACTTGGCGCAGTCGCAGTGCGGACATTGCGCATGCGCATTAAGCAGAAAATCGCTGCGATGCGAAGATTTTTACCGAGCGAACAACTCGGAATGAGGGCCATGGTGTGTGGCATAATGTGTTATTAGCATTACTGTGTGCGGCATAATGTGTAATAAGCATTATGGTGTGTGGCATAATGTGTAAGGGGCATTACAATGTGTGGCATAATATGGCCATGCCCATATTATCATGTAGCCACTCCCCTAGTTTCACGTGACCATGCCCCCTCATGACACATGGCTATGCCCATTTTAACTATTAGCACCACTAAGAAAAAATGTCTACTTGCACCACTGCTTCCAGTGCACATGGTGGGAGAGTTAAAATGTCACATTAAAGCCCAGCTATCTTCCCTAACACTGATTAAGCTGATTAAGAAATGATATTCAAATCTAACCTTAAATAGCTTCAGTTAAAAAAAATAGTGATACATAGTGAAATTATTCAAATCCTATGTAATAAAAGGCTATTGCTGCTCCTCACTTCTATGGGGGGATTCAAGGGTTTTGCACGGCTGTGGCCACTAGAGGGCGCCCAACAGTGCAATTCAAGTGTTGCTCCATTCTGGCACGCACAGCCACCAACGCTGACATTACTGTTATGTTTTTCTGTCATTTTGATTATGTTGTTCCGTCAAAAGTAGATCTGAGTAAAGATAAGAATAAGTGAAAATAAAATGAAGCACAGATACTCTAATGTCTCAAGAGTTTTTTAATACACTTTTTAAAGGGGATAAATGTGAGGTTAAATAATTTTAGATGCTGATAGCATTCACAAGTTCATCTATATATGATCCTCAGGAATTATATGTTCTAATCTCCTATATAATAGCCCAAATCTGTGACTCTGTGCCTGGCCGTAACGCTGGGCGGAGTCAGAGTCACAGATCTGGCCAGACCCCTAAATGCAGTCACATAGTCTATGGAGGGCAGGCAGAGCCGGATTATAGCAGGGGCGACCGTCCAGGGGGCACCCACACACACTCTACCGAACTCCCCCGCCCCTCCACCGCTCACTTACCCGGCGGCTGAAACTTCCCGGAACCCGCTCTCCCACCCAGCGCCCGCCCGACGGCTGTGCGGCTGTCACGGAGCTCCCCCGCCCCTCCATCCGCTCACTCACCCGGCGGCTTTAACTTCCCGGGACCCGCTCTCCCACCCAGCGCCCGGCAGACGGCTGTCACGGAGTTCCCCTGCCCCTCCACCCGCACACTCACCCGGCCGCTGCAACTTCCCAGGACCTGCTCTCCCACCCCGCGCCCGTCCGACGGCTGTGTGGCTGTCACGGAGCTCCCCCGCCCCTCCACCCGCTCACTCACCTGGTGGCTTTAACTTCCC
Source organism: Pseudophryne corroboree (assembly GCF_028390025.1). Lineage (NCBI taxonomy): Eukaryota > Metazoa > Chordata > Amphibia > Anura > Myobatrachidae > Pseudophryne > Pseudophryne corroboree. The sequence continues at coordinate 603,530,102 of NC_086449.1, read as the reverse complement.
GGCTCTCCCACCCAGCGCCCGGCCGATGGCTGTCACTCCACCCGTACACTCACCCTGCCGCTGCAATTTCCCAGGACCTGCTCTCCCACCCCGCGCCCGTCCGACGGCTGTGTGGCTGTCAGGCTGTCACGGTGCTCCCCCGCCCCTCCACCCGCTCACTCACCCGGCGCCAGCAACTTCCCGGGAGAGACTTTGCTATTTGCTGCAGTATTCTGCTGTCGAGAGAGGGCTTCAGACAGGCGGAACTGGCATCAAGGTTAGTGTGTCACCATGCCAGCATTGTCTTGGGGGTGGCCAGGGTGCTGTCTACGGCTGTGAGCTGTGGTGTGGGAGACAGAGGCTGTACTTCACACTGTTTGGAAGTGGGAGGTGGGGTGGTTGTCACAGAGGATTGTATTGTCTTTTTTTTTTGGGGGGGGGGGGGGGGAGTGTGCCGATGTCTGATTGTAAAAACCACCGCACCCAACCCTCCCCCACCCGCTGGGCCGCCGGACCCCCTACCACACCGGCGGCACCCTTACACCCACCTCTCCACCACCCACAGTGCCTACGGACCCCCACCCCTATCCGCCACACCCCCTCACTTGCCCCACCTGCAGCACCTCTGGACCACCCTACTCCACCCGCGGCACCTGCCCCTTCCCCACTCGCAGTGCCTCCGGGACCCCTCCCCCATCCGCAACAGCTCCGCACCTACCCTTGCCCCACCCGCAGCGCCTCCGTACCCCCTCCCCCATCCCCAGCCCCCACTCCCCTTCGCAAAACGGCTACGCCCCCTTCCCCATCGGACGCCCTTTTGTCGTGCAATATTTAACCACTAACCAAAACTAGGAATGCAGGTAATACTCCATGTAATACAAATATTGAATGCCAGAAATGTGTGCGGGGGTTAAGGGGGCGTAGCCCCTTGCGACGGTGTGAAGAGCGCCCGCAGGGCGCGTTGAGTCACCTAGTGATATAATAATCAGTAGAAAATTATTTCTCCCCTTTGCCATACACGGTGTAAAAAAATAAAATGACCTACTACGCAATTTTATGTAATTGCTGTATGTTCCCATAATTTTTGTTGTGTAGAAACTTGTCTAACAGATCGCCCAATAGTAAATTGAAGAAGTCACTTATGAAGGGTAATGCCCTATTTGTTACAGCTGATCCGGAATTGAAACGTACTGTGTTTGTCTTGTGTTCCCTGATTGACAGAGACTTGACATGATGTGAATCGCATGTGATAGTAACAGATATTGCATTTATAGTCACAAGTCTAGCAGCTCCTGGAACAGTACTACTTCAATAGTGCCATATAGTCACAGTACTAAGATCTGTCACTGGAAAACACATGATATATATGATAATTCTAAAAGGAAGGGGGGGGGGGGGGGAGGGCTTTACTGCACACCTTCATTTTAAACATAAGATGTGCTACCATGCTAAGACTTGTAGTGCCACGCAGGAAAAAAGAAAATGCAGGTACACACTCTAAGCACTAAGACTACTGATAATCAAAACAATTATAATAAACAAGTGGTTCTCAAACTGCGTGACGTGGCACCCTGGGGTGCCTCAGGACACATGCAGGGGTGCCCTGGATTGATGGTCCAGGACCAATATTCATTATTCCTGGTCAATGTAATAGGCAAAACCAGTGCTGGTGGCTGCTAATCATAAACTATGTGGACAAACAGAAGCAAATCCTGTCCCTCACCACACAACTGAACCTTAGGATGACATATAAACACAACTTATTTAATTGAATATTTATTTCTAAATTTCTCAGCAAGAAAGTTTTGGCCTAGGGGTGCAGTGAAAAAAACATTCTGATCCTCTAGGGCACCGTGAGTCAAAAAAGTTTGAGAACCACTGTAATAAACGTTACAATTTAAGGTTCTTAGCATGGTTGGACAAAAACACTGCCCACCTACCACGTCACAGTGATTTCATCAGATGGGTCCCTGACATCCCTAATACTGACATATTATATACATATATCCAGGTCTTATCTATAATAGTGCTCATTCTAATATATAGTCAGCAATACAAGGAGCATGCACTAATTGGTAACACCTAAGTGCAGGTGGGTGGGGTGCTAGTCCAGGAAGAAGGGTCTCCACCTTCAAGTGTACATACAAACACTATTACAGAGTATAATTCTGTATATTAACCCGGATGTTTTAAGACAATTCTGGGAGTACTGAATGTCTGTAGTAGTCACTCAATCATTTCTGTTTAATCATGCTTCTGTAGTGACCACTGATCATCATACAAAACTGGTAATTTCATCATTGCAACTAATTGATACAAACTCCACTCATCTCATCACATAGTCGGGGTTGTAGTACTTAGTTAAACTATCTCAGAGAGAAAAATGTTAGTCTATGAGAATCAGTGACCCACCCCATATCCCTACAATGTTATTTAGAATGACAAAACAACCAAAGCAGCCGCACATATTCCCTGGTGCCCCGGTCAGTAACGGGCACTCGGTCTGACAAGGCATTAGTATCACAGCGCTCCAAGTGTTAGGAAGTGTTATTGCTAATCTAGTAGTTAAATATTGAACCCTAATCTGGGATGACAGGTTCACTTTAAGGCACGAATATATTTTTTAACTTGGAGAAACATGTACACATATTTGTTGCTAACCAAACCAATGAGTTGACCTTAAAGCTGCATTACCACCTAGTTCAGTGTTTTCCAAACTTTCTTGAATCTTGGCACCCTAGAGTTTCAGCATTTTACTGCACCCCTGGGCCAAAGTTTCTTATTGAGAAATTCAGCAAAAAATATTACATTTTGTAAATTGTGCTTATATGTGATCATTAGGTTCAATGTTGCTCTTCTGTTTGTCCACTCATTTCATGTTCTGGAAATCACTGCCCTAGGTTATACTGTATGTTTTACTAGGATGAATACTCATTCAAAACTTTGAAATTATTGCAAAGGGATTGTGTGAGCAGGGAAGCCAATCAGAAGACATCATCTCTTTATCGCGTCTTGTGATTGGTACTCCCACTTTAAGCTCCTACCTTGGTTTTCACTATGGACTGTCAGAGTAATTGGGCCCCAGAGGTCGATGCTACATGCAGCCATTTTAGCTCCAGATAGGTCGGAGAGACACCTTATTAAAATATTTAAATAACAGTGCATCTTCAAGATAAAGCTACAAGTAAACCATAATAAACTGTCAAAATTATTCCCCATATAATCAACTCGACATTTCAATTGAGTAGTTTTACAACATTGATTGAGATACCAAACTAAATATTATTAAAATCATAATATGGCTCCAGACTCACATAAAAGTATATTTGTAAATGTATTTATCTGGTTTCCAAATTTTCTACTTCAGCGAGAGAAAATCACATCTCATCCTCCTCTGAAGAAGTTGAGATCCTTGAATGACCTTGACCAAGCTGGGGAAGAGCAAGAAATTGAGTTTCTGAAGTTACAAGTGGTAGAACAACAGAACATTATTGATGATTTAACGAGGGTAAGTGTGATAATACAATGTTTGTAGTCTATTGGTGGCTTCATTGCATGTAGAGTGGATTTATTAACACCAGGCCGGGGCCAAATCTATAATAATCACTATCAGGTAGAGATGAGCGGGTTCGGGTTTTACTCGGTTTTACTCGGATTTACTTGGTTCTCAAAATGGCATCTTATTGGCTATCCAAAACAAGAGACATTCGTGAGCCAATAAGATGCCGTTTTGAGAATTGAGTAAATCCAAGTAAAACCGAACCCGCTCATCTCTACTATCAGGTCATAAGCAGCTGGGTTAAATGGACAGAGCCATGTAAATGAAATTCTTAAACAGCTAAACTACTGATATTCATTTTGTGGATACAACAGCAGTGTATGTAGATAGATAGATAGATAGATATTAACAGTTATTTATATACTGCACACATATTCTGCAGCGCTTTACAGAGACTATTTGGAAAATCACCTAAGTCCTTGCCCCAGTGGAGCTTACAATCTATATTCCCTACCATATGTACACTATACACATTGACACTAAGGTTAATTTTGTTGGGAGCCAATTAACCTACCAGTTTATTTTTTAGCTAGATAATGACACCCGCCATAGAAGCTGCAGTATTATATCATTGTTTTAGTGGTAATTGATCTGCAAGACCACAGTTCTAACATATACGTCATGTTTTTGTAATAAGAACTTACGTGTACTGCTTATTACACTAATATGGTGATTACCAACCAGTGTCATGATACCAGGCAATGATCGGGGTTAAGAGGGTAAAACTTTTAAAATAAGTTTAATATAGGCAGTGGAGATTACATATTATCTATTTTATAATTGTAAATGACATACAAATAGTATAAATCACTTTGCTTTTCAAACTCAGAAATTTTTCCCAAATCTGTTTTATTACAATATTTAAAAGTTGCGACCCTAAAGGAAAAAATAAAATGAGCTGTGGCCTGATTCTGAATCTGTATGTTTAGAGCTAAGAACCTAACTCTTTTTTTTTCTAGGATAGAGAAAAACGGATTAGACGAAAGAAACATAAAAGAAGTTCCAAACCTATTAAGGTGTGTACCATGGAATAAAGAAAGTACTTGTACGTATCCACTAATCAGTAGGGTCGCCGAGACATACCACCGGCCCAGATGCTAGTGGGTGTGTGGCCAAACACTGCGGTCCGCTTGTTAAAACATGTATTAAAAATACTCTGCGCCGGGGGGCGTGGCCTGGAGGCTGAACTGAGTGACAGCACGAGCAGGGAGCTCCACTATAGTTGAGGAGAAAATACCCTCGTTTTTCTCCCCCTGTGCCTTATAACCCTCCTGACTTCAGCCCCTGCAGCTGTGGGGACCCCTCTCCGTGGTGGACTAGTGCTGCGGAATCGGGGAGCCGGTCTACTGGCTCCTGCGGGTTGCGGCCTGTCCACCACCCAGAAGCCGGGACCTCGATTTGGGACCGGCGCTCAAAATATATTTACTCTTGGAGTGCCTGACGGGGACCCTCGCTCTGAACCCCTGCGACCGGACCACCTTGCTTGTGCTGCTGAGATCGGCGGCGCTGCGGGAGGACAGAGAGACCGGCCGGACGCAGGCGCGGGAGGTCCGGAGTCCCGGCGGCGGCGGCCATCTTAAGCCTCGGGAGCCGGAGAGGGATGCGGGAGACGCTCGGTTCAGGTAATACTTCCTCCTGCCGAGGTGAGCTGCTCCCCTGACCCAGTCTAACAGCGGTGATCTCCCCCCCCCACTGAAGCCTTGTACTTACAGCAGCCAGGGACCCTGATTGAGACGCCAGGCAGGACGCAGTCGTATTCCTCCTGCATGCTTATCCTGGGGCTGGCTCTTGGTCTCCCCTGGGACTGCATTGTATAATCTGCCCCTCCTGGGTCATTTAAACCGGACCCCCCCCCATGCTAATATTATCTGGAAGCTGTGTGGGGACCCTTCAGCTGCAGGCTATAGCTGAGACCCTGCCCAAAATATCACTCGTAGCTGGGACTTAAGTAATTGCTCTGCTTCCCACTAAGCATCTGGATCCCTTGATAAGGGTCTGGGCTGCTTTATGTGATTGAGGCGCTTCGGATGGAGGCGATTACTGATCGACCTGGAGCATTTAACCTGTCAGTGCTGTGCTGAGATGTGATCCTTCTTACATTATGCCCTCCTAGTGCCTCCCCGCACTCACTTTAGCCGTTGCATACCTACACGCGGCACCGTCGTTATCCTGTCGGATTGAAGTCAGCTGTACCCCCGTTCTACTGTATTAAGTACTTCTCTGAGAAGTCCAGAGTCATGCCTCTGAAGACGCATAAAGCCTCCAAACCGGTCACACAAGTCGCCTTTTTTAAGTCTTCTCCTTTCCGTAATAAGCCTCCAGAGACTGGAGCCCCTGTGGCTGGTTCGTCGCCCCAGACCATGCTGTCCTCTCATCTGGCATCTGTTTCACCTTCCGATGATGCACCCTCTTCACCGCGGCTTGAGGATGGTGAAGCTTTGACAGTGGGCAGTATGAAGCTATTGCTGCATCAGTTTAAAGACAACGTAACATCTGAGTTTAGAGCCATGTTGAAATCCTGCCAAAGCTCCATTGACGACCTGGGCGAGAGGACCGTCCAGCTGGAAACGAAGATGGGCAAAGTTGTGGGCTCGCATAACTCCCTCATTGACTCCCACGATACCCTTGAGGGTGAAGTGGCTGCTCTGCACGATAAAGTGTCGGATTTGGAGGATCGCACGCGTAGAAACAATCTTAAACTCAGAGGGGTCCCCGACTCGGTTTCCAATAGCAGTCTTCATGATTACACTATAGAGATCTTCAAGAAACTGCTGCCTTCCGCTAGTTCCTCGGATCTGCTTATAGACCGCATCCATCGAATCCCGAAGGCCCGTGGCGCTCCGGAAGGATCGTCTAGCGATGTTCTGATGCGAGTTCACTTTTTCCATATGAAAGATTCCTTGCTCAAAGCGGCTAGACCATCTTCCGACTCATCAGAGGCCTTGGGCCAGCTTCAATTATTTGGAGACTTGTCACACACTCTTAACAAGAGACGCTCATTCCAACCTGTTACTGCGGTTCTTCGGAAGGCTGGCATCCTCTATAGATGGGGCTTCCCCACTCGTCTGTTAATTTCCAGAGACGTCTCCACTATAGGCTATCTCTTCAGTGGACGATGGTATGAAGCTTCTCCGTAAATGGAATCTTGGGGGTGATCTCGGGTCTGACTCTCCTGACCGCCGACTCCAGCAGGACTGGTCGACGGTTGAGAAGTAGAGTCGTGCCTCTATAACATCTATTTACCTTGGATGACCTTCACTTGGATGACGATACGATTCCAGGATGTCTACTACAGAGACTGCTAAAGTTATTATATATGTTGCTTACTACCATTGAGACTATTTGTTGCTGTTTCTTTACTTTGATTCGCTTATATTTGAGTAGTTCAGACTTCTAGTTTTAAGAGTCAGGATTTCGTTTTATGCTTCATTCTGATTATTTTTTCTTGCTGTTGCCTTTACGTTAACCTATTTGCCCTAGGTCTCCATGATAGGTTCTGAATTGCATGTCTCTGTAGTTTTGCACTTACAGGTTATATGTGCTGTATGCCGCGTGTGTTTATATACGCTGAGATACGCAATCCTTGGCTGTTTGGTTGCGGGGAGGTTGGCCACCAACCTCTCTATTTCGTAGTGTTAGGTGCTGGATGTTTTGGCGTCTTACTATGGCTCCGTATCTTTACGGGGTCTGTTTCTTTTCTTTTTTTCATACTTCTTCCTTTTCTACCCCTGTCTGTCCCCCTTTTGTGTCTTGTCCCCCCCCAGGGTTTTGTTCCTACTGTGGTGCTATGTCTGATGTACAGTATTACTTTTGCCTGCGTATGTTGGCTTCAGCGGCTGTTTCACTCCCTGTTTAATCAGCTATGGTCAGGATAGTCTCGTTAAATGTTAAAGGATTGAACTCCCCACAGAAATGTAAACTGGCTCTGTCCTCCTTCTATAAAATGAAGGCGAATGTGGTTGCAATTCAAGAAACCCATTTTAGAAAATTGGATCCCTCTCGATTTCATGATAATTGTTTCCCTACTTGTTATATGGCTAATGGTCCTACAAAGAAGGCTGGGATAGCGATACTTTTTTCCCTGAATTGTTCTTTCACACTAGAGTCCCAAATAGTAGACCCTGAGGGTCGATATCTCATATTAATAGGGTTATTGGAAAACGTTATGGTCACTTTAGTCTCCTGCTATGCCCCGAATTCTGGTCAGCTTCCGTTCTGTACGAAGCTGTGTTCCTTGATACAAAAGCACACTAAGGGGCCCTACACACTGGCCGATCCGCCGCCGAGCTGCCCGACGGCGGATACGGCCGACGGGCGACCCGGCGGCGGGGGGGCAGTGACGGGGGAGTGAAGTTTCTTCACTCCCCCCGTCACGCGGCTCCATTGAAGTGCAGGCAAATATGGACGAGATCGTCCATATTGGCCTGCATGCACAGCCGACGGGATACCAGCGATGAACGAGCGCGGGGCCGCGCATCGTTCATCGCTGGAGCCTCCACACTGAAAGATATGAACGAGTTCTCGTTCATTTATGAACGAGATCGTTCATATCTTTAAAAAAAATCGGCCAGTGTGTAGGGCCTATAAGGGGACAGTTCTGATCTTGGGGGATTTCAATTTAGTTGTGGACCCTCTGCTAGATAGATCTCGCACTACTAGGAGTACCCTACCCGGGAATCAGAATACTCACGATGGGAGAGCTAGCCTGCGTCAGGTTCTAGGTGAATATGATCTTTATGACGCATGGAGAACTAAACACCCCACGGTGCGGGACTATTCTTTTTATTCGCATGTTCACTCCTCATACTCTAGGATAGATCTTGCCTTGACTAATAAAGAGACTCTGACGGCCATTCGAGAAATTACCATATTGCCAATGACTTGGTCTGACCATTCCCCATTATTGGTAGTATGGGACCAGGAGGCCTGTAGGGTCTCCCCGGGGCCCTGGAGACTGGGGAAGTTCTTACTTAACCACCCTGATGCCTTTCTCACTATACGACGTTCTATACAGCTATACCTTGACACTAACAAACCGGAAGACACCTCGATTTTTAATAACTGGTGCTCTCTTAAGGCAGTGATTCGAGGTTCTGCCATTCAAACTGCTTCCAGACTTAAACGCTCTCAACAGGCCGAACGTCTGTCTGCTGAAATTGAGGCTGCCAGACTGGAATTGCTGCATAAAGCGGACCCTCTTAATAGATCTACTTTCAAGCTTTTGCTAGCCGCTAGGGAAAAGGTTAGCGTTTTCTCCCTTAGGGATGTGCAACGTAACATTGCTCGACTAAACCAGAGGTTTTATGTACTTGGTAATAAGGCGGGTCGCCTCTTAGCTCGGAAGTTACGGAGTAGACGAGCTAGAGCTAGGATTCATTATGTTTGTTCCTCCACGGGATCTAGAGTATCTGACCCTTATGATATTGAAAACACCTTTGCAGAGTATTACTCTCAACTCTATGGTTTAAGATCGGACCAGACTACCCCCCAACCCAGAGCAGCTGATATTCAATCCTTTTTGAAGGCGATCTCCCTCCCGACGCTGGATTCCGTGACCTGCCTGTCCCTTAGCTCCCCTTGGACATTAAAAGAACTAGAAGCAGCCATTTCTGATCTCCCGAGAGACAAGGCCCCTGGCCCTGATAGCTTGCCCTCCAATTTCTATAAATCATATAAGACTGACTTGGCCCCCGTACTGTTGTCTGTTTTCAATGAGGCATCGGTTGTGGGGAAGTTTCCGAGAGAAATGCTTGAGGCACAAATAGTTGCTATCCCTAAACCTGGTAAACCCCCTACCTCCATCCAAAACTATCGTCCCATAGCTTTGTTGAACACAGACGTTAAGCTTTTTGCAAAGCTTATCGCCAATCGCCTTTCCCCGCTGCTTCCTTCCCTCATAGCTGCTGACCAGGTTGGCTTTGTCCCGGGCAGGCAGGCAGGCCCCGGACACCACTCGGAGAGTGTATAACATACTGGAACACTGTGATGCACATAAAACGCCCCTTCTTATACTCTCACTGGACGCCGAAAAGGCGTTTGATAGACTCCACTGGGGATATCTGAGAGCTGTTCTGGATAAATTTGGGTTTGTTGGGAGGTTTTTGGATTCTATTTTTGCTCTATACTCTGCCCCCTCTGCAAGGGTGTTTGTTAATGGTTGTCTGTAAGGGGACTTTGATATTTAAAATGGAACAAGACAGGGTTGCCCCCTGTCACCCCTCATATTTGCCTTAGCTATTGAGCCCCTGGCCGAGGCCATTAGGTCTGAACCAACGATTGCAGGTCCAGGGATAGGAGGTCTGACTCACAAAATCAGTTTATTCGCTGACAATATTTTGCTTTGTTTAACTCACCCTGACACCTCTCTACCTGCACTCCATACTATCCTGGATCGATATTCCAGAATTTCATATTACAAGTTAAACACTTCCAAGACCGAGGCCCTACCGCTTCATATTTCACCACGCACTGTGACTTTGCTTAAAGACCGATACCGATATGCTTGGCAAGAGAGATCTATTAAGTACTTGGGTATTCATCTTTCCCTAGACAGAGACCTGTACGACTCTAATTATTTGCCCCTCTTAAGTGCTTTTGAAAAATTAATTAAAGAATGGTCCCTTCATGAAATTTCCTGGTTAGGACGCATCTCCGCGACTAAGATGATATTGCTCCCTAAACTTTTATACTTGTTCCGGGCTATCCCTCGCAGCTTCCCCAAACCTCTTATCGTAAGGGCTAACAAGATCATCTCCCATTATATATGGAAGGGGTCTAGGCCCCGTATTGCTAGACAGGTTTTGATGTTACCTAAGACTGTCGGAGGGGTGGCCTACCCGAATTTGGAGGTGTACCACTCCGCTTGCCTTCTCAGTCAGGCTCAAGATTGGTTCAACATGCACAATCCCAAACCATGGGTCCTCATTGAACGGTCTTTTCTGGGTTCGATTGACAAGAGGGATCTGTTTTTGCTGCCCGCCCATAGCGTCCCAAAATGGCAGGGCCCGGGGGAAGCGGTTAGATGCACCATGAAGCTTTGGCATGTGGTTGTTGCGTCTGATTCGACTATTTTGTTGCCGTCGGCCGATTTGCATATTAGAACTATTGCTAATATCATACCTAATCTTGGGTTGGACGCATGGATGAAGGGAGGGAGGTTTGGTGCCCTTCTCTAGACTGCAAAGTCACTCCGGTATTTCAAAACAAGACTTCTTTAAATATCTGCAGATACGTCACCCGCTTCAGTCCTGTGCGGGTGGGTCGGTGGGCTCTGTCCCCCTTCCTGCTTCTTTACGCCTCAGACTGTCTTCCCCTGACCATTGCGGTGGGATTTCTAAATGGTATCAGTACATAAGTCTACTGTCTAAACAGGGTAAGACTCCCTCGCAGCTGAAATGGGAAAGAGACCTCTCTATTGTTCTGCGAGAGGATGAGTGGGACCTCATTTCCTCAATGTGCTTTAAAATCTCGAAATGCCTTCAGCATTCTGAAATGTACTTTCTCTATCGTCCTAGTGGATGCTGGGGTTCCTGAAAGGACCATGGGGAATAGCGGCTCCGCAGGAGACAGGGCACAAAAAGTAAAGCTTTAGGATCAGGTGGTGTGCACTGGCTCCTCCCCCTATGACCCTCCTCCAAGCCTCAGTTAGATTTTTGTGCCCGGCCGAGAAGGGTGCAATCTAGGTGGCTCTCCTAAAGAGCTGCTTAGAAAAGTTTAGCTTAGGTTTTTTATTTTACAGTGAGTCCTGCTGGCAACAGGATCACTGCAACGAGGGACTTAGGGGAGAAGAAGTGAACTCACCTGCGTGCAGGATGGATTGGCTTCTTTGGCTACTGGACATTAGCTCCAGAGGGACGATCACAGGTACAGCCTGGATGGTCACCGGAGCCTCGCCGCCGGCCCCCTTGCAGATGCTGAAACGAGAAGAGGTCCAGAATCGGCGGCAGAAGACTCCTCAGTCTTCTTAAGGTAGCGCACAGCACTGCAGCTGTGCGCCATTTCCTCTCAGCACACTTCACACGGCAGTCACTGAGGGTGCAGGGCGCTGGGAGGGGGACGCCCTGGGAGGCAAATGAAAACCTTTTTTGGCAAAAAATACCTCACATATAGCCTCCGGGGGCTATATGGAGATATTTAACCCCTGCCAGAATCCATTAAATAGCGGGAGACGAGCCTGCCGAAAAAGGGGCGGGGCCTATCTCCTCAGCACACAGCGCCATTTTCCCTCACAGAAAGGCTGGAGGGAAGGCTCCCAGGCTCTCCCCTGCACTGCACTACAGAAACAGGGTTAAAACAGAGAGGAGGGGCACTAATTTGGCGTTAGAAATATATAAAAGATGCTATAAGGGAAAACACTTATATAAGGTTGTCCCTATATAATTATAGCGTTTTTGGTGTGTGCTGGCAAACTCTCCCTCTGTCTCTCCAAAGGGCTAGTGGGTCCTGTCCTCTATCAGAGCATTCCCTGTGTGTGTGCTGTGTCGGTACGTGTGTGTCGACATGTATGAGGACGATGTTGGTGAGGAGGCGGAGCAATTGCCTGTAATGGTGATGTCACTCTCTAGGGAGTCGACACCGGAATGGATGGCTTATTTAGGGAATTACGTGATAATGTCAACACGCTGCAAGGTCGGTTGACGACATGAGACGGCCGACAAACAATTAGTACCGGTCCAGACATCTCAGAAACACCGTCAGGGGTTTTAAAACGCCCGTTTACTTTAGTCGGTCGACACAGACACAGACACGGACACTGAATCCAGTGTCGACGGTGAATAAACAAACGTATTCCTTATTCGGGCCACACGTTAAGGGCAATGAAGGAGGTGTTACATATTTCTGATACTACAAGTACCACAAAAGAGGGTATTATGTGGGATGTGAAAAAACTACCGTAGTTTTTCCTGAATCAGATAAATTAAATGAAGTGTGTGATGATGCGTGGGTTCCCCCCGATAGAAAATTGATGGGCGGTATACCCTTTCTCGCCAGAAGTTAGGGCGCGTTGGGAAACACCCCTTAGGGTGGATAAGGCGCTCACACGCTTATCAAAACAAGTGGCGGTACCGTCTATAGATAGGGCCGTCCTCAAGGAGCCAGCTGACAGGAGGCTGGAAAATATCATAAAAAGTATATACACACATACTGGTGTTATACTGCGACCAGCGATCGCCTCAGCCTGGATGTGCAGAGCTGGGGTGGCTTGGTCGGATTCCCTGACTAAAAATATTGATACCCTTGACAGGGACAGTATTTTATTGACTATAGAGCATTTAAAGGATGCATTTTCTATATATGCGAGATGCACAGAGGGATATTGCACTCTGGCATCAAGAGTAAGTGCGATGTCCATATCTGCCAGAAGATGTTTATGGACACGACAGTGGTCAGGTGATGCAGATTCCAAACGGCACAAAGGTGTATTGCCGTATAAAGGAAGAGGAGTTATTTGGGATCGGTCCATCGGACCTGGTGGCCACGGCAACTGCTGGAAAATCCACCGTTTTTACCCTAAGTCACATCTCTGCAGAAAAAGACACCGTCTTTTCAGCCTCAGTCCTTTCGTCCCTATAAGAGTCATATCTGCCCAGGGATAGAGGAAAGGGAAGAAGACTGCAGCAGGCAGCCCATTCCCAGGAACAGAAGCGTTCCACCGCTTCTGCCAAGCTCTCAGCATGACGCTGGGACCGTACAGGACCCCTGGATCCTACATGTAGTATCCCAGGGGTACAGATTGGAATGTCGAGACGTTTCCCCTTCGCAGGCTCCTGAAGTCTGGTTTACCAAGGTCTCCCTCCGACAAGGAGGCAGTATGGGAAACAATTCACAAGCTGTATTCCCAGCAGGTGATAATCAAATTACCCCTCCTACAACAAGAAAAGGGGTATTATTCCACATTATATTGTGGTACTGAAGCCAGAAGGCTAGGTGAGACCTATTCTAAATCTAAAAAAATTTGAACACTTACAAAGGTTCAAATCAAGATGGAGTCACTCAGAGCAGTGATAACGAACCAGGAAGAAGGGGACTATATAGTGTCCCGAGACATCAGGGATGCTTACCTCCATGTCCAAAATTTGCCCTTCTCACTAAGGGTACCTCAGGTTCGTGGTACAGAACTGTCACTATCAGTTTCAGACGCTGCCGTTTGGATTGTCCACGGCACCCCGGGTCTTTACCAAGGTAATGGCCGAAATGATGATTCTTCTTCGAAGAAAAGGCGTCTTAATTATCCCTTACTTGGACGATCTCCTGATAAGGGCAAAGTCCAGGGAACAGTTGGAGGTCGGAGTAGCACTATCTCGGATACTGCTACAACAGCACGGGTGGATTCTAAATATTCCAAAATCGCAGCTGATCCCGACGACAAGTCTGCTGTGCCTAGGGATGATTCTGGACACAGTCCAGAAAAAAGGTGTTTCTCCCGGAAGAGAAAGCCAGGGAGTTATCCGAGCTAGTCAGGAACCTCCTAAAATCAGTGCATCATTGCACAAGGGTCCTGGTAAAGATGGTGACTTCCTACGAAGCAATTCCATTCGGCAGATTTCACGCAAGAATTTTTCAGTGGGATCTGCTGGACAAATGGTCCGGATCGCATCTTCAGATGCATCAGCGGATAACCCTATATCCAAGGACAAGGGTGTCTCTCCTGTGGTGGTTACAGAGTGCTCATCTTCTAGAGGGCCGCAGATTCGGCATTCAGGATTGGATGCTGGTGACCACGGAGGCCAGCCCGAGAGGCTGGGGAGCAGTCACACAAGGAAAAAATTTCCAGGGAGTGTGATCAAGTCTGGAGACTTTTCTCCACATAAATATACTGGAGCTAAGGGTAAATTTATAATACTCTAAGCTTAGCAAGACCTCTGCTTCAAGGTCAGCCGGTATTGATCCAGTGGGAAAAACATCACGGCAGTCGCCCACGCAAATAGACAGGGCGGCACAAGAAGCAGGAGGGCAATGGCTAAAACTGCAAGGACTTTTCGCTGGGCGGAAAATCATGTGATAGCACTGTCAGCAGTGTTTCATTCCGGGAATGGAAACTGGGAAGCAGACTTCCTCAGCAGGCACGACCTCCACCCGGCAGAATGGAAACTTCATCGGGAAGTTTTCCACATGATTGTAAACCGTTGGGAAATACCAAAGGTGGACATGATGGCGTCCCGTCTGAACAAAAAACGGGACAGGTATTGCGCCAGGTTAAGAGACCCTCAGGCAATAGCTGTGGACGTTCTGGTAACACCATGGATGTACCAGTCGGTGTATGTGTTCCATCCTCTGCTTCTCATACCTAAGGTACTGAGACTTATAAGACGTAGAGGAGTAAGAACTATACTCATGGCTCCGGATTGGCCAAGAAGGACTTGGTACCCGGAACTTCAAGAGATGCTCACAGAGGACTTATGGCCTCTGCCGCTAAGAAGGGACTTGTTTCAGCAAGTACCATGTCTGTTCCAAGACTTACCGCAGCTGCGTTTGACGGCATGGCGGTGGAACGCCGGATCCTAAGGGAAAAAGGCATTCCGGAAGAGGTCATTCCTACCCTGGTCAAAGCCAGAAAGGAGGTGACCGCACAACATTATCACAACATGTGGCAAAAATATGTTGCGTGGTGTGAGGCCAGAAAGGCCCCACGAAGAAATTTCAACTCGGTCGATTCCTGCATTTCCTGCAAACAGGAGTGTCTATGGGCCTCAAATTGGGGTCCATTAAGGTTCAAATTTCGGCCCTGTCGATTTTCTTCCAGAAAGAAGTGGCTTCAGTTCCTGAAGTCCAGAAGTTTGTCAAGGGAGTATTGCATATACAACCCCCTTTTGTGCCTCCAGTGGCACTGTGGGATCTCAACGTAGTTCTGGGATTCCTCAAATCACATTGGTTTAAAACCAGTCAAATCTGTGGATTTGAAGCATCTCACATGAAAAGTGACCATGCTCTTGGCCCTGGCCTGGACCAGGCGAGTGTCAAATTGGTGGTTTTTTTCTCAAAAAAGCCCATATCTGGTTGTCCATTTGGACAGGGCAGAGCTGCGGACTCGTCCCCAGTCCTCTCCCTAAGGTGGTGTCAGTGTTTCACCTGAACCAGCTTATTTTGGTGCCTTGCGCCTACTAGGGACTTGGAGGACTCCAGGTTGCTAGATGTTGTCAGGGCCCTGTAAATATAGGTTCCAGGACGGCTGGAGTCAGGAAGACTGACTTGCTGTTATCCTGTATGCACCCAACAAACTGGGTGCTCTTGCTTCTAAGCAGACTATTGCTAGTTGGATGTGTAATACAATTCAGCTTGCACATTCTGTGGCAGGCCTGCCACAGCCAAAATATGTAAATGCCCATTCCACAAGGAAGGTGGGCTTATCTTGGGCGGCTGCCCGAGGGGTCTCGGCTTTACAACTTTGCCGAGCGGCTATTTAGTCAGGGGCAAACACGTTGGTAAAATCCTACAAATTTGATACCCTGGCTAAGGAGGACCTGGAGTTCTCTCATTCGGTGCTGCAGAGTCATCCGCACTCTCCCGCCCGTTTGGGAGCTTTGGTATTATCCCCATGGTCCTTTCAGGAACCCCAGCATCCAC
This sequence comes from Pseudophryne corroboree, assembly GCF_028390025.1. Taxonomy (NCBI): domain Eukaryota; kingdom Metazoa; phylum Chordata; class Amphibia; order Anura; family Myobatrachidae; genus Pseudophryne; species Pseudophryne corroboree. Next base: position 603,514,000 of record NC_086449.1, on the reverse strand, counting down.
TAGGACGATAGAGAAAATAAGAATTTACTTACCGATAATTCTATTTCTCTGAGTCCGTAGTGGATGCTGGGCGCCCATCCCAAGTGCGGATTATCTGCAATACTTGTACATAGTTACAAAAATCGGGTTATTATTGTTGTGAGCCATCTTTTCAGAGGCTCCGCTGTTATCATACTGTTAACTGGGTTCAGATCACAGGTTGTACAGTGTGATTGGTGTGGCTGGTATGAGTCTTACCCGGGATTCAAAATCCTTCCTTATTGTGTACGCTCGTCCGGGCACAGTATCCTAACTGAGGCTTGGAGGAGGGTCATAGGGGGAGGAGCCAGTGCACACCACCTGATCCTAAAGCTTTACTTTTTGTGCCCTGTCTCCTGCGGAGCCGCTATTCCCCATGGTCCTTTCAGGAACCCCAGCATCCACTACGGACTCCGAGAAATAGAATTATCGGTAAGTAAATTCTTATTTTAAATTATGCCAAAGGGCGTACTTTACTCCACAGCGGCTTTACAGCATTTGGCCTTCGACTTCCCGGCTTTGCTGGAGAAATTGCGGCCCGTGGGTAATATCTTGCATGTTTTTTGGGATTGCCCGTCTCTGGGATCGCTGTGGACCGAGGTATTTTCTCTTATCCGGGAGGTGTTGGGGGTGGAAGTGCCAATGAATCCTATGTTTGCTTTATTTCATTAGTCATCGCCTGACTTATTACATAGTGACAGATACATTGCTGGCCATGTCCTCATATCCACCAAGGCGGCAATTGGACAGTTGTGGAAGTCACAGAATATACCTACCATCCAAGCCATTATTAACAGTACACATAGGCATTTTCTATTTGAAATGGCTGGAGGTGAATACTCTATATCACCCCCTTCGGTGTGGAAAACTTGGTCGAAATGGAAGGTATTTCGGGAGCGGAGAGGGCTACCTATGGCTATCACTGGTCCCACAGATCTATCACAATTACATTCCCCACAATCTGATGCTACCTGATTACAATCGATATTTCTCATTTATAATTTACATCTATGCTTCACTATGCCACCTTGGGAGCACTCCCAGTAGAGGTGTCTGACCCGTGTCTTTATGTTTCCCTGTGTGTGTCATTGTGTTGTCTTTCTCCTTGTCTTACTCTCTTTCCTTCTCTATCTGTTGTTCTCTCAGTTCTATATTTGTCCGTCGCCAGGTTCGGTGGTGCATGATTAGTAAACTGCATATCCCGTTGTACTGTCATTGTACTATGCTATTTATGCTGGTAATTCAATTCAGTCAATCCTTTTTTTTTTTGGACATCGCCTGTGTTGTGTACTACTGTACTTAGCTCTATTTGTATTTGTGTTTAAACTAATAAAAACCATTATGAAAATAAATAAATAAATACTCTGCGCCAAGCCCCCCAGATAAGTCTATGCGTGGGTAATTCGTATCCTCCACCGCCCCTCTCAGCGACAGTGCTAGTCAGATGACATGTAATTAGGTAGTCCAGGGTTTCCCAAACTCTGTCATCAAGGCACCCTAACAGTCCAGGTTTTAAGGAAATTAAGGAAATTCCAGATGATAGCTCAGTCAATAGGTCGACACTGTATGGTCAACATGCATTAGGTCGACAGGTACAAAAGGTCGACATGTAAAAGGTAGACAGTGCTTAAGGTCAACAGGTTCAAATAGTTGACATGGCAATGGTTGACACAAATGGTCAACAATGGGTTTTTTTTCCAACTTTTTCATCATTTACCACCCACGTGGACTATGATTGGGAATAGTAACCTGTGTCGAGCGCAGCGGTAGCAGAGCTAGGCTCCTTGCCAGAAGCGTGGTGGGCAAAGCAGTTCACATGTGGTTTAAAATGGTAAATGGCACCCACAAAATAAAACAAACCTGTGTTGACCTTTTCTGTGTCGACCATTTCCATATCTACCTTTTGACTTTGTAGACCTTTTGTACCTGTCAACCTTTTCAGGTGTTTACTTATTACATATCGATCTATTGACATTGTCGACCTTTTGAGCCTGACGACTTCCTGCATGTGGACCATATGGGATCATCCTATTGACTGTCGACCTCATTATGGTCAACTCGATGATCCACACCCGTTTTAAGGCTATCCATGCTTGTCCACAGGTGATATAATGTAACTTTGCTGAGGTACCTATTAAGTCACCCGTGTTTAAGCATGGATATCCTTAAAACCTGCACTGCTAGGGTGCCTTAAGGACTGTAGTCATTTATTTGGCAATTAGAAATATTTATGGAAACACACATTGCATTTAGTAGATAAACCTTGAACTATAGTAAATGCATATTATGTAGTGTTAGAAGCACTGTCCTACTTGCTGTGTGAAAGTATAGCATGTTCCCACTTGTAATTGTCCGTCACTGCTGCAGAGACACCTGGTGGACACTGTGTTTGGTTACGATGATGACTCCATGGATTCAGAAACCTCCTCAGTCGCTTCATATCGAACAGACAGGACGCCAGCCACTCCGGATGATGACTTAGATGAAGTAAGTACTGACTAAGTAAACTACAATGGAATGGCAGTAATCTAGCAATTCACTTTTTGCACTGAAGCTTAGTTCTCAACAGTATTCACAGTAATCTCTTTTTAATTAGAGTCTGACTATACATCCAGGAGTTGAATTAATAAACGCATACTTAATACATTATTTTATTATATACAGATGTGTACTCATACACCTATCCTCAAATCGCATGAATGGGCCCCACTTAACGCACCACGGACTTTGCAACTTAGCCATGCCAAAACACTAATCCTAAATACTCAGTACACTATAAATGGACTAAAATGCAAACTGATAAAACTGTAGGAACTCCTGGAACAGTACCACTTAAATAATACACAATTTAGGGTAAAAAGGCAAGATTCATCTGATATGAGCGACTCGTGCCATGCATTGTTTTGCTTAATCTGCGCCTATACCAAATCCTTTTCTACAAAAATATTAATCGTAAATACCTAGTACACAATGGGCCTGTGCAGTTCCTGATGTAGCTGCTTATTATCATTATTATTATTATTATCCTTGATTTTTATGGCGCCACAAAGGTTTGGCAGTGTCCAACAAAGTACATAAACAAATGAGCAAAACAAATATAACAGCGATTTACAGCACAATGCAGTCAATGCAGGACAAGTACATGCTATATAAACATTTCTTCATCATAACACTGAAATAAGTATCAGGGTGGCAGAAAATAAGGTTTAGGTGCTGTTGTAGAGAATATGGAGTAGATGATAGTATAGATAAGGGATGGAAAACCACATGAGGGAAGAGGGCCCTGCTTGTGAGAGCTTACATTTTAAAGGGGAGGTGCAGACAGACAGGGAATAGTCCATAGAGTACCGAATGGTACGTGAGGCAGTTCCTTGGCACACAGTCTTTCAGTTCGTTTTCCAGGGCATCCAACAACAACTGAGCACAGGCACAGTCCCAAAACAAGTGCATAGATGTTTCCTCATGTATGATGCACCTGGGGCAATGTTTGTACCTGCACAGGTTGCGGGAGTGCATGAATGACCTGAGGGGCAAACCTCCTTGAATGGCCATCCACGACAGGTCTTTGTGTCTGTTTGTGAGCCTTTTGGAGGCCACATTCTCCCAGACCTGTTTAGCAGTCGATGAAGGGATCCCCGGAATCGGCTCCAAAACGTCTTTGGCTCTGATGAGCTTGCAGATGGTCTTTGGCTTCCACAAGTCAGGTTTAACTCCCTCCAGTTAGTGCTCCCTCGCGAACTTGGACACGTCCAGGTAGAACCAGGGGATGTTCCAGTTGTAAGGGATGGAGCTGTCCCATTTGTCCCAGCCGAGGACCCTCCAAAGAGGCAGGAGGAAGAAACGGGACATGGAGTTTCCTGCAGAGTCTTTAAAGTTCTCACACAATGTCCTGCGGATGCAGTTACACACAAAGAAGGCTCGCATCATGGTGGGGATACCTGGAATTCCCTTTCCACCTTTGAGGGGCTCCTTGTACATAACCGATCACTTAACTCTGTCCATCTTGGAGCCCCAGATGAAGTGAAACACTGCCCTTGTGATGGCCCTGCAGACCGTGACCAGTGGTGGCCAGGCCTGCGCGGTGTACTGTAGAATGGGAAGGATCTCGTTGCACAGCACAAGTGATTTCCCCGCGATGGTAAGTTCTCTGAGGCTCCACAATCCAATCTTCTGTCGAACAGTTGCCAGTCTCTCATCCCAGCATTTCAGTGCTGCACCCTCGCCACCGAACCAGACTCCCAGAATCTTAATGAAGTCGGGCTGGGAGAACCAGGAAGAGGTAGCAGAAAGACAGTTGGAGATACAAGTGAGGAGAGGAGGGGAGAGGTCAGGGGAGGAAAGGTAGAGCTCAGTATCACCAGAATAGAGAAGATATTGGAGATCAAAAGAGCTAATGAGCTCACCTAAAGAGCACGCATAGAGGGAGAATAGGACGGTCCAAAAACAGAACCTTGGGGGACACCTATTGTTAGTGGTCCCCTACTGCGCATGTGCAGTATAAGATCTGTGACATCGGATGTAGATCTGCAGCACACTGTCAGTGATTGACAGTATGCTATCCTTTGGGATGGGAATGGGCGGCAATGGCTTCCGTTTCTCAAAACGATGGTGTGTCACTGTCGTTTTGGGGGAGTGAAGAGGCCAGGATCTTCTTCGGAATCTGCTGCGGTCGACATACGCGACCTCATGGGTTCTGCAGCTGGCTGATTGTGTTGCAGCTGATCTGATGCTGCATCCTAGAATGCAGCACGGATCACTAATGAAAGCAGGAAGCATTTAATTATAGCAGACACTTCCTGCTGCATTAACATATTAGGCTATTGCTGCTGTTTCCATGTAAGCAGTAGCAATAGTAACTCCAACCACATCTGAATCAGGCCCCATATGTGTACTATGGGGGTAACTCAGACCTGATCGCTGGGCAACGATTTTTGCAGCCCTGCGATCGGATAGTCGCCGCCTACAGGGGGAGTGTATTTTAGCTTTGCAAGTGTGCGAACGCATGTGCAGCAGAGCTGCACAAACTGATTTTGCGCAGTCTCTGCGCAGCCGTCTGCGTTCACTTCAGCCTGTCCGGGACCGGATTTGACGTCAGACCCCTCCCTTTCAACGCTTGGACATGCCTGCATTTTTCCAGACACTCCTTGAAAACGCTCAGTTGCCACCCACAAACGCCCACTTCCTATCAATCTCCTTGCGATCGCCCGTGCGTTCTGAAATTTCACACCATCCCGTCGCTGGCCGGTGATCCCCGTTGCTGCGGTCCATCACGCCTGCGAATTGCGGTGCAAATGCATGCACAGTACAGATCTGATCGCAGGCTGTGAGAAAACGCAGCCTAGCGATCAGGTCTGAATCGGCTGAGGAAAAAGTAGCAAAGTTGGGGAAAAACCAAGGTGGTATGCTAATCGCTAACTGTGGATCGCACAAGGATTCTCAGGGCAAATGGAGGAAAAAGGATACGTGTATGAGGACACATCTGTAGTGCATACTGTATGTGCCGATATGTGCTGTAAATATCATTCATTATATAAGAAGGGGTCTAAGCTTAATTGTACCTAGCACAGGGGAATGCATGTATTAGCGGGTGTGGTTCATCAAATCGACAGTATCTAGGTCGATAATGTTTATGTCGACCACTATAGGTTGACAGTCACTAGGTCGACATGGATGGAAGGTCGACAGGGTTTCTAGGTCGACATGTGCTAGGTCGACAGGTCTAAAGGTCGACATGAGGATTTTTTTTTTTGTGTCGTTTTCTTCGTAGAGTGACCGCTCGCCATACTTCGGGCATGGTGCCTTCGTTCCGCCACCGCTTCGCTCGGCACCGATTACCGTTCCAATCGTAGTCCACGTGGATCGTTAAGTATGAAGAAATTCAAAAAAAGAAAAAAAATGTGAAAAACTCATGTCGACCTTTAGACCTGTCGACCTAGCACACGTCGACCTAGAAACCCTGTCGACCTTCCATCCATGTCGACCTAGTGACTGTCGACCTATAGTGGTCGACCTAAACATTGTCGACCTAGATACTGTCGATCTTCAGACCGGATCCCGTATTAGCTGCTCATTTTACAGTATGTTTATGTTATCCATCTGTGCAGGTTATGGGTAGACCTAGGCAGTCGTGTCTGCTGCCTGGATGACTTACGTCTTTCATGTTTCTAGTCCTGTGTATTTTATATAAATTCACTAAACAATGGGGGTGATTCCGAGTTGTTCGCTCGCTAGCTGCTTTTAGCAGCATTGCACACGATAGGCCGCCGCCCTCTGGGAGAGTATCTTAGCTTAGCAGAATTGCGAATAGAAAATTCTTAGCAGTTTCTGAGTAGCTCCAGACTTACTCCTACACTGCGATCAGCTCAGCCCGTTTCGTTCCTGGTTTGACGTCACAAACACGCCCTGCGTTCGGCCAGCCACTCCCCCGTTTCTCCAGACACTCCCGCATTTTATCCTTGCACGCCTGCGTTTTTCCGCACACTCCCAGAAAACGGCCAGTTTCCGCCCAGAAACACCCACTTCCTGTCAATCACACTCCGATCACTTCAACGATGGAAATTCTTCGTTCGGACGTGAGTAAATCTACTAAGTTTTGTGCTAAAATACTTAGCGCATGCGCACTGCGTACCATGCGCATGCGCATTTTTGCCTTAATCGCTCCGTTGTGAAAATCGGCAACGAGCGAACAACTCGGAATGACCCCCAATGTTCTTTATAGGGAATATATGTTCTACATATTGTTTTACTGTAGGCTGCCATTGATGGGTTATACAGCATTGTGTAATCTGAGTGCAAGATCCTGTCTCTATGTTTAATAAATAAATGACATCAGTTTTCATTGGAAGAAATTTTTTTTGCAACTGAAAGAGTATTAAAATACACTTGGCGAACTACAACATAAATATTTTATCTTCTAACTGTCCACATATATTAGTTAGAGGAACAGGAAAGTTACCATACATAAAATTAGTCGCACATCTCATAATTTAGGACCTGATTCAGAGTTTTGCGCAGGAGAGGAGATTCCCGATTCCATTGTCAACCATAGTTCCCCTCTTCCGGTGCCTGATTGACAGGCAGCAGCATTGAGGGGGTGGGTAGGGGACAGAGTGCGGGCTGCATTCCTGAAAATGGGGACGCATCGCCCTCATTTTTCTGGGAGGGAAGAGCCACGGGTCTTGGTGTCACCACGCAGACTTCCTAGCCTCGTAGCCTCCACTCCCATTGGCCAGCTGTGCAAGCTGATGCTTACGGTCATGATATTGGATCCCAGATTGTGATGTCAGCCGCAGTTACAGTACATTCAGGAGGCGTCCCTTCTACTGAGACTTCTCCTGTATGCCCCTCCCAGAGTTTGGACGGAAATTCAGTGCTGCTTGCATGCGGCATTGAACTTCCGTCCAGCTCTGAATCAAGCCCTTAAGGTGCATACACACGGTGAGATTCGGGCTAAGCCCGATTCTCACTATGCAACAGGGGCTAGGCCGGCATCACAAGCACATAATGAGTGTGCTTGCGATACTGACTATGTGCGATTTTGCTAAGTGTCAATTTTGACTATCTCTTCTATAGAGATAGTCAAAATTGACTTGCCTGCACAGTCTATCTAGGCTTGCGATGCCGACCGTGCGGGACCGCGCATCGGCATCGAATCGGGATCGCAAGGTGACTTTCACCTTGCGATCTGCACTAACTTTTCTTACGATTTTTACCATATAGTCAATATCGTAAGAAAATATCTCACGGTGTGTACACACCATTAGTCAACCAACCTAGACCACCTTGTCCAAAACAGCCATGTGAGTGTGCTTCCATGAACCAAAAGGGTTAATGAATATAAATAAGAAAATTTGCTGAGAGAAAATTGATAGGAATTTGTACCACATATTCAATTGGCTGTGGTATAGCTAGTCAACTTTCAGAATGTCAACAGGTTCTGAATGTCGACATGTTAAATGTCAACATTTTGAATGTATCAACATTATCTTAACCATGTCGACCTAAGTGTATGTCAACACATTATTTGTCAACCCAGTGTCCATTTCGACATTACGATTGATGACATTCACAAACTGTCAACATTCTGAATGGTGACCTTCTGAATGTCAACTAGTTGATCCCATTCTAGTTTCCAACCACACAGTCGTTCACTAAATATCCAGATTAGAATGCAGGTGGTCCATAATAGACATATTAATAAATATAAAATTGTATGATTTTAAAGTATTAAACAGAATTTAACATGTATGGTTTATAAGGTCTAGTACTGATCTTAGAAATAATGTTTCATTGAACAGAATGTAACATGATAGTATTAATATTCTTGTTATTATTATAATAGGCAATAATTACATTTCATATAATAATAATAATAATAATAATAATAAAAATGTTATTATAATAAAATAAGTAATATAACAGTTTGGCTTTAGTTTAAAAAATCTGCTAATATTGTAGGACGTCCCTGGATATTTGCTCACTAACAATAACTGTGTCCTTTAAAGAGTTTAGCGGCTGAAGAGTCGGAACTGAGGTTTCGCCAGTTGACGAAGGAGTATCAGGCTCTGCAGAGGGCCTACGCTCTGCTCCAAGAACATACAGGCAGTATCATAGATGCAGAGAGAGAGGTCAAGGTAATCAGAGTGTTGCATTTGTTTTGTATGCATTTGTGGATTATTAAACATAAAAATATCAATCTATATACTTAAGAAACCGGATAACACTGTCATAATCAGGGCGTCAAGAGCTGTGGTTAGCATGCCCTATCTAGGGCTCTATGCAGAAGCTTTGCGGCTGTGCCTCCCCTGCTCTCCAAGACCCAAAGAGAGCCTGAACTCGGGTATCTGCCCTGTCCCTCCTTTCTGCCCTTTATTTAAGTCTGTAACGTCTAAAAGTGGTGATTCATTTTGTAGTTCTCTCTGTTACGGAGTTGAAATGTTATAGATTCCAGATGACCCAGTAAGCATTTGTTATAGAGAATAGGAAGGCAAGCATGATACTAAAGTATGTTCACATCTAACAGGTTCAGGAGCAGATGCAAACAGACGCTCTGCGCTATAAAGCCAAGATTGAAGATCTGGAAAAGGCCTTGGCTCAAAGGGGGCAGGTTAGTAAATTGGTTACAGGATTTCCCATTTAATTATTTTATCTTTTTACACATAATCGTAGACTCTTTACACAGTCATATAATTGGGATCCGGTCAGGATCCCGACAGTAACATGTCTGATTTCTGTATCTAACACCAAATGCATTGGGTAAAGACATAATAGTTTCAGGCTAAGAATTTTTGTTGTCAACAGGATTCACATTGGGTGGAAGAAAAACAACTCTTCATAAGACGGAATCAGGAACTAATAGAAAAGGTATGCTATGCTTCTTTCAGACAAGTTTAGGCTGGAAATCAATGAAAATAGATTCATGGTGTCCTATGATATTACACACGTCACACCTGCATTTCTTTTTCTTAAATTGAATATTTAATTCAAGCAACTCCACATCTAAATCAGTGGTTATCATACTGACTGCTAGTACCCCCGGTGGATATAGGAGGTACTTCATAAAAAAAAAAAAAATATATATATATATATATATATATATATATATATATATATATATATATATATATATATATATATATATATATATATAGGAATCGCTGGTCCGGCACTCCATGCTTCAAACAGCAGCTGCGGCGGTGCCCTCACAGGAGAAAGATACAATTTGCAGAGGTGCGGCACTCATACCAAATAACGACAAAAAGAGTAGGGGTCCCCCGTATTTTTAACACCAGCATCGGGCTCCACTAGCTGGACAGATAATGCCACAGCCGGGGGTCACTTTTATACAGCGCCCTGCGGCCGTGGCATTAAATATCCAACTAGTCACCCCTGGCCGGGGTACCCTGGGGGAGTGGGGACCCCTTCAATCAAGGGGTCCCCCCAGCCACCCAAGGGCCAGGGGTGAAGCCCGAGGCTGTCCCCCCCATCCAAGGGCTGCGGATGGGGGGCTGATAGCCTTGAGAAAATGACAAGAATATTGTTTTTTCCTGTAGTACTACAAGTCCCAGCAAGCCTCCCCGCAAGCTGATACTTGGAGAACCACAAGTACCAGCATGCGGGAGAAAAACGGGCCCGCTGGTACCTGTAGTACTACTGGGGAAAAAATACCCAAATAAAAACAGGAGACACACACCTTGAGAGTAAAACTTTATTTCACACCTGCCGACACACACATACTTACCTATGTTGACCCGCCGACTGCCACGTCTCCTGATCCGACGATCCGGGGTACCTGTGAATAAAATTATACTCACCTCAGTCCAGTGTCCAGATATAAATCCTCGTACTTGGCAAAACAAATAAACGAACACCCGGACCAGCGGACTGAAAGGGGTCCCATGTTTTCACATGGGACCCCTTTCCCCGAATGCCGGGACCCCACGTGACTCCTGTCACAGAGGTCCCTTCAGCCAATCAGGAAGCGCTACTTCGTTGCACTCACCTGATTGGCTGTATGCGCGTGTGTCAGACAGCGCATCGCAAAGCCTCTCCATTACTTTCAATGGTGGGAACTTTGCCGTCAGCGGTGGGGTTACTCGCGGTCAGCCGCTGACCGCGGGTGACCTCACCGCTGACGCAAAGTTCCCACCATTGAGTATAATGGAGAGGCTTTGCGATGCGCTGTCTGACAGCTCAGACATGCAGCCAATCAGCAGAGTGCCAGGACGTTGCACTCGCTGATTGGCTTAAGAGACCTTTCTGTGACAGCAGTCACGGGGGGAGTCTATGCATTCGGGGAAAGGGGTTCCATGTGTAAACATGGGACCCCTTTCAGTCCGGCTTGGTCGGGTGTTCATTTATTTGTTTTGCCAAGTACGAGGATTTATATCTGGACACTGGATTGAGGTGAGTATAATTTTATTCACAGGTACCCCGGATCGTCGGATCAGGAGACGTGGCAGTCGGCGGGTCAACATAGGTAAGTATGTGTGTGTCGGCAGGTGTGAAATAAAGTTTAACTTTCAAGGTGTGTGTCTCCTGTTTTTATTTGGGTATTTTTTTTCCAGTAGTACTACAGGTACCAGCGGGCCCGTTTTTCTCCCGCATGCTGGTACTTGTGGTTCTCCAAGTACCAGCTTGCGGGGGAGGCTTGCTGGGACTTGTAGTACTACAGGAAAAAAACAATATTCTTGTCATTTTCTCAAGGCTATCAGCCCCCCATCCGCAGCCCTTGATGTGGGGGACAGCCTCGGGCTTCACCCCTGGCCCTTGGGTGGCTGGGGGGGGGACCCCTTGATTGAAGGGGTCCCCACTCCCCCATGGGTACCCCGGCCAGGGGTGACTAGTTGGATATTTAATGCCACGGCCGCAGGGCGCTGTATAAAAGTGACCCCCGGCTGTGGCATTATCTGTCCAGCTAGTGGAGCCCGATGCTGGTGTAAAAAATACGGGGGACCCCTACTCTTTTTGTCCCCCGTTTTTTTGCACCAGCACCAGGCGCAGAGCCCGGTGCTGGTTTTAAAAATACGGGGGATCCCCTGTCCATTTCCCCCCCGGATTTTTCGAACCAGGACCGGCTCGAAGAGCCCGAGGCTGGTTATGCTTTGGAGGGGGGACCCCACGCCATTTTTTTCCGGGATTTTACCATTCCATCTAAAAAATAAAAATAAAAAATAATATATATTTTTAAAAATATATAAATAATACGTGTGCCTCCCAAAAAGACAAACCAAGTACCTAATCCCTTCTAATATAAATAGATATGCTTTTACCAATAAAAAAAACACCCAAAAAAACATGTTTTACATTTTTTTTATTAGATTCACCCACCAAAGTGTGGCGGATTGAAAATGACGAATTTACTGTCTAAAAGCACTGTTGTCGAATTTCCAAACTTCAATTGAATATACTTTTGTCGAATTGCCGCATTTGTACCATTGCAGAAAAGTCGAATTTGACAAATGTCGAATTTCAAAAAGTCGAATTTTGAAAGTCCGTTTTTTTGACGGAAAGTACTGAATTGCATTGTCGATTTTTTTTTTTTTTTTTTGGCGAAAAAGTCCAGTTTTTCGACAATTTCGGGAATTCGACCGCAATTGCATATACCCCTTTATCTTCTTAGGTGAGTTACAAGTTGCAGTCTAAAATTAGCTACAGCTGCACTTTTGGCTATTGGCAACACATGACAAACAAAACATAAATATAATAATAAATAGTAAAAGGGCAAAATAATGAAGACATTTACATATAAGGCCCATTCAGCATTTAATAAACAGCGGTAAGCTTAGCTTACCATTGTTTGTCACTATATTGCTTATGCCATCTATAGGTGGTGATAGCAATACGGTACCCATTGCCAGCAAAGGGTCCCAGCAACAGCCTTTCATGCTTCAGTGAAGCTTTTGAGGCACTGCAGAGTCCCAACCGAATAGAGAGGCAGATGTATTAAGCCTGGAGAAGTGATAAAGCAGTAATAAGTGCAAGGTGATAACTCACCAGCCAGTCAGCTCCTAACCATCATTTTTCAAATCCGTAATGATTGGCTGGTGCGTTATCACCTTCCACTTTATCACTGCTTTATCACTTCTCTAGGCTTTATACATCTGCCCCAAAATATCATGCGCATGTACAGACTGTCCGTCAGCGGTAGGCTGTCAGCAACATAGTGGAGGGCGTCGCTGGACCTCGCCAGAGAGATAAGTAATGCTAAATACCAGTGACATATTCAGAAGTATCACTGCAATGGAGAGAATATCAGGTGAACACAACAAGCTATTGTGTCTACAAGATTCTCACTATTAATGACACGTAATTAATTAAAGTGATGTTGGATGAAAAACAATGTAAATAATGTGACTTTTTAGTACAGATGAGCGATTTGGTTCTACAAAAATCCGAATCAACCCGAATTTTGTGGATCCAAACTGTACCAAACCCAGTGTCATGGCTGAGGTTATTTGTGAACCCGGACTAGTACTGGACACTGGGTTTGGTCTTGAGCGCAGTGGACAGAATCGGGCTGGCTTACTGAATGATCCGCTCATCCAGATGTGGCATTCAGGAAGTATACTTTATGGGAAAGGTGACTGGCTATGGGTACTGGAACATTGGTGGTGGAAGCCACCAGTGCAATGGGTAGCTTGGTTGTCACCTAATGGAGAGTCACGTGAGAACTGGTGAGTTGACGCAATGCAGGAAAGTCACAGATCACTGGCTGGAACCAGTGTGATAGCCGTCGACGAGGCTGAGGACAACAGCAGTACGTGAAGACGAAACTGAGGATGTCAGCGATACTTGTACACGAAGCCGAGAATGTCAGCAATGCTTGTAGCAGAAGCTGAGGACGTCAGCAATACTTGCAACCGAAGCTGAGGACGTCGGCAATGCTTGTAGCAGAAGCTGAGGACGTCAGCAATACTTGTAACCGAAGCTGAGGATGTCAGCAACACAGGTTTCCAGATGCTGGGCAGCTGAGGTAGCGCAATGGGGATTCCGTATGCTGTGCAGTGCAGTGTCGGCACTGCTGGTTTCCCAGTAGCTGTGATGCGGTGGTTCTGCACAATGGATACTGCAATGTTGTAGACAGCAGTGGTAGGTTTTCCGGATACTATGGTGCTCTACCTTGCACAGCGGAGAACTGGAAGCTGGCAAGAACCAGCAAAGTCTCTAAGGCCGCTAGGGATATAGGACTGTCCTCTGGTTCACTGGAGGACTTCCAGTGAGTCTGGGGATGCCAGGATGTAGTGGCAGCGATGGCCCTTTAAATCATCCAGGGAGTCAGGAAGTGCGTGAGATGACAATTGTAAATGCCACTAGGGACATAGGATAGTCCCTCTGGATCACTGGAGGACTTCCAGTTAATCTGGAGCTGCCGGGATATAGTGGCAGCAATGGCCCTTTAAATCATCCAGGGAGTCAGGAAGTGCGGGGATTGGTAACTTGCACAGAGTCTTTTACCAGCAGGAGATTCTGGAGCTCAGTCCAGGCTGAGAGACACCAAAGCACTGACAGCTTGCTAGTACTTGAGATCTGGAACTTATACCCAGTGCTTACAGCTGAGTGGATGAGAGGCTCACATGATGCGGAAGTGAATCTGGATTGGACCCTAGAAGGTCAGCTGACCAGGAACTGTCATGGCGACGTCCATAGCTGGTTTTGGAGGGAACTCCGACGTGGTGTGTGCATAGATAATAGGCAATAATGGCCACAGGTCCTGAGAGCACAGGAAGTATATCTGGTAACCACTGGACTTGTGGATGCTGGCACGCAAGTATAGGACAGCATGTGAATCCTCAATGATTGCTATGCAGGCACACCATGCAGAGACTTGCTGAATTTTGAATTCACACAGAAGGTAATCAATACAGATGCACTCGTTAGCAGAGAGTGAGCTCAACACACAGAGAACTCATGATAATGGTGAGCTCTTTATCACAGCCAGCAGAAAACATGCAGGTTACAGGACAGATGGCAGAGGTAAGTCACCAAGTGATATGATTTTAGTCAGGATTGTGACACCCCGGTCCAGTTCCTCTGTGGAGTACTAGTACGAATCTTACCGCGGTTTGGAATTCAGAATTTAAATCCAAATTTTAGGTTTAAGCTGTTTTTAGCAATTTTTTGATTTTTTTACCCTCGAATTTAAACTGAACTGTAATCCGAACCAAAAACAGTTGAAGGTGGTTTTGCCAAAACACAGTGATGAATTAGAACCAAAACATGGGGGCTGCGCACATCTCTACTTTTTAAGGAAATGCCGACATTAAAGAAATAAAGGTTGAGTATCCCATGTCCAAATATTCAGAAATACGGAATATTCTGAAATACTGAATTTTTTGAGTGAGAGTGAGATAGTGAAACCTTTGTTTTCTGATGGCTCAATGTACACAAACTTTGTTTACTTCACAAAGTTATTAAAAATATTGTATTAAATGACCTTTAGGCTGTGTATAAGGTGTATATGAAACATAAATGATTTGTGTGAATGTACACACACTTTGCTTAATGCACAAAGTTATTAAAAATATTGTATAAAATGACCTTCAGGCTGTGTGTATAAGGTGTATATGAAACATAAATATATTCTGTGCTTAGACTTATGTCCCATTCCAATGATATCTCATTATGGTATGCAATTATTCCAAAATACGGAAAAATCCGATATCCAAAATTCTTCTGGTCCCAAGCATTTTGGATAAGGGATACTCAACCTGTAGTTCTAAAATATTTTTCTTAAATTTTGAATTACTATCAGCAGAATCACACTGGCTATTCTTTAATACCCCCCATCCCCCCACATGGTAGATAATTCTTTAATTAACTCAAGACATAGAACAATACAATATGTAATCTCTGCTTCTATGTTTAATCACTGGAATTGGTGTTCTAGCCATTAATAAAATTATATACTGTATAATATTTAATTTAGACTATGTATGATGAGGTTATTCATTATACATACATATTGTTATAGTATGTATGCACACTAATATATAGCCAATGTACCATACTTGCCGACCTGGCTTGCAACCTCTTCCTGGAGGGGGGCAACCCAGTCGGTGCATAGGGGGTGCAGCCGGTGGGAGTTGGGCTTACCAGGGATGTAGTCAGCTAAATGGGCATGACAGGGGGTGTGGCCTTGAGAATGCATCATAGTGGCTCCTCCACCTGCTCTGCAGTGCTGAGGAAACAGCCACTGTAGAGTAGGTGCTGGGCTATGATGATGCAATTCACGCTGAAACGCGCCATCACCCCCCGCACCGCCCATTTTTGCTAAAAGCTGACGGGGGTGCGGGTCAGATCCGGGACACCTGCCTGCTTTTTCAGGAAGCCAGGAGGGTCACCTGATTTTCGGGTGTTCCCGGCCGTTCTGGGAGGGTAGGCAAGTCTAACATGTACTATGTACTATGCAAGTCTAACATGTACTATGTTTAAAATATGTTATATTGCATTACATGAGAACAGCTGAATCTGTGCAACTTTTTCCCTGATAGCATTTGTTCTATGAGGAATCTAAGGTAATAATACATCTTCTTTTAGATTGATAAACTGGAGTCCGAAAACAATCGACTGCAACAAGAGCTGCAAGATGCAAGAGATCAGAATGAATTACTGGAATTCCGCAATCTGGAGTTAGAAGTAAGATTAGATCACATGAGAAACAGGAATATTTTATATTCTGGATGAATCAATTCATAAATGGAATAGGTGGGGCAGGATTAACTTTGGGGCAGATGAGACTACAGCTCCAGACCTCCATGTAAAAATAGGACAATCATTATGACAGCATGATGATGACAAGCTCCCAGCTGATCGCACAGTAGAAATCAGAAGTATTAAAATGGTATTTCTGTTTTCCATACAAAATGATGCAGTTTTGCTCCTTTTACGTATTTTGGAAGAAATTGAGACTTATAGTGAAGGGGTGACACGCCCATGTGGCACCGGCCACACCCACACACCTCCTCCACTTCTCCCAATAGGCTGCTGATTGTTTTAAGCCCCAGGCCTTTGTGGCCCTTATTGGTGGTTTTATGTTTCCCTACTTTTAAGTGTATCACTTTTACCAATCAATAATGCACTTAAGTTACTCTAACATATCGGCCTGTACACAAAATATATGCACGGTTTGGGCCTGATTTAGAGCTGCACGGAACTTCATTTTGCGGATGGATCTTGAGATTATCCACACA